>NC_136068.1:1856022510-1856622510 GCF_964261635.1 Lissotriton helveticus | reverse complement strand
GGCAGTGTGGTGACTGTAGTTTTGGCAGGGGTCAGGCTGTGTGGTGACTGCCGTTTTGGCAGGGGTCAGGCAGTGTGGTCTTCAGTTTCGGCAGGGGTCAGGCAGTGTGGTGACTGCAGTTTCGGCAGGGGTCAGGCAGTGTGGTGACTGCAGTTTCGGCAGGGTCAGGCAGTGTGGTCTTCAGTTTCGTCAGGGGTCAAGCAGCGAGGTCTTCAGTTTCGGCAGGGTCAGGCAGTGTGGTGACTGCAGTTTCGGCAGGGGTCAGGCAGTGTGGTGACTGCAGTTTCGGCAGGGTCAGACAGTGTGGTCTTCAGTTTCGGCAGGGGTCAGGCAGTGTGGTGACTGCGGTTTCGTCAGGGCTCCGGCTGTGTGGTGACTGCAGTTTCGGCAGGGGTCAGGCTGTGCGGTAGATGCAACAGTGTCAGGGGTAAGGAGCTTTATGGGATGGAGACGTATAGGTAGAGGTCAGTGGCTGTGCGGGAAGGAGCATTATTGACAGGGGACGGGACTGTGCAGAAGGATCAGTTGTGACTGCCTGGTCTCACCCAGTGCAGTTCTCCTCTACTCCAGAGTTTAGAAATTCACTCTGATCCCTTCTCTCTTGTCTTCACAGGGTCGACAAGTTCTTCGCCTGCACCGCCCCTAGGTGAGTACATTCTGCCGCTTATTTCTGCAGGCCCGACTAATCAACAAACTAAGGGTCAGATCTACTCATGTTTCACACAACACAGCACAGCAACCACATTTGCTGTCCCGTAATGCAGAAGGGAGAAAACACAGCACAGAGCCTAAGCTGCACAGATTGTCCTGCCGCTGCTGTCATTCCATCTCCTGCAGCACAAACAGGCTGCCTTGTGCAACACACAAGCTTGCTCCATGGTACAGATGAGTGTGCATTGTCCAGCCTAGGATTGGCACTGGAAAAATACTCTTCCAGTGCAAAATCCTATATCTAACCAACTCATCAGGATCCTGCGCATTGGACGTGTGCTCTGCACTTCTATTAACTCCTGCTTGAAGGAGGCATCGGTTGCTGATGCAAAGCAGACACTGTGCATCAAAACCTATGGGCATTTATGTTGATTCAGACCAGTAATGCCCCCTTGTAACAATGCAGTGCAAGCAGGTGTTTGCACTGAGAAAAAGGTACCATTCCAGCACAAAACCCCGTTTGCTGTGGATAGGAAATACCCATGCTACACTTGGCATCGCTTTGTATCTGCCAAATGCTTTAGTAAATCTGGGCAAAGCATGGAGTGGTGATTCCACCTCCTAGGATGGGAGGAGAGGTCACGCCTGTGGATATCGGTGAGTACTGAGAAAACATAATGTACCGACCAGTTAGGTGACGAGATAGCTTAGTCAGTTTGATCGGTGACGGTGATAGTAACAATTGAAAAAGACCAACAAAATACAAAACATTTGGTGGTGAGGGTGCTATAGGTTATATGTCAGAATATCATATACAGAAATAACGTCTAACATGGATTTTGGGTCATACATATCATTTACAAAAATCTCTTTCCATTTGACGTAAAGTTTCTATTATTACTCCATTGGGTAGACATTTTTCTAGATGACATTTAGGAATCGATATTTATGTCAACGATATTGTGGTATCACACAGGTACACACCTTATTTTGCACTCAGACAGGCTTACTCCACACTCATCTACTGATATGTTCCGGTCCTTACACTTAGTGCAGGACTGTAGCTTCAAGAGGGGTGTTGGGGTGTGGTGCCTTCCAAATACATCTGTTCTTGGCTTGGTATTTGGGTGTGGTGGTCCTGAGTCAGGTCGGCTATGTCGGTATCGTTTTTTTTCATTGTCCTAATTTCACTGAGATTTTAACTGGTTCATTTCCTGGATCTGGAGCTTAAATATACGGTGATCGGTTTTGCAAAAAAAGTAGTAATTCTGCACCCACATAAGCACTTCTGGAATGGATGCAATATTTCGCAATTTACAAAGATTTGCACCTCTAGGCTTGGAAATCTGTGCAAGTGTCAGTTTCCAGGCATAATACTGGCAATCAAACACCCAAAAGATGTCTGGACAAATACTTGCGAATAGTCTAATCTGTGGTAGTCGTTCGGGGTAACATTCCAGTCCATTGTTTTTCACCCATTCTATAACTCTAGATAGAGGGCCCGATTCAAGTTTGGCAGAAGGAGTAAAGGCACGCAGGGTGGCGGACGGCTTTATGCCAGCCGTCCAGCCTTTTATCTGCTTGCCAAATTTAGGGATGTCCGCTGCCCCAAGGGCATCTCTATACACGGGCAAGAAATGCTGTCATGGCGGTTCCTGTTAGTGTAGGAAGCGTGTCGGATAGCTCTGTCAAACATGGTGGCCGGTGGTCAAAATTTCAAAGGTATTTTGTTTTTCAAAAACAAACTCCTAAAGCGGGAGTTTATTACAAAAAAAAGAATGTCTCCTGCACCGTGAAAGGTTTCTACCACGGTGTGGGGGAAATTTTTCTGTTTATAATTCCTCACCACCAGGATAAACCTGACCAGGATGCCTCCTAGCTGTGATGGACAATTAGAAGCCATGCAGCCATCCACTCTAAATAGGGTGGAAGGTCGGACAACTTATTTCCAATGGCTCCTACTCTATCTGGCGATTGGAGGAAGTTTCACACTGGCGAAGTAAAATTTGCAGTACACCTGACCCAAAATCAGACGTTCAGACCGGACCATGAGATTGGGGGGAGGGCAAGGTACTCAGTTGCTGCTGTGACATAGAACCTTGTCTGCCAAACTCTTATTCATCATTAGATGCCTATGTGATTAAAATCAGTACTGACCCTGCTCTTCAAGGGAACAGTCCATCCCAAATCTTGGTCATCTCACTCATTCACCATGTGGCACACCGCTTTTTTAGTCGGAACATTTACTCACTGACTAAGCTACGCCCATGCCTTTGTGAAACTATTTATTTATGCGATTTTATATAGCGCAGACTTTACCCAAAGGTGTCAGAGCGCTTCACAATAGGAACAGAACTGATACATGAGAACATTACAAGTGAACAAATTACAAAAGCAAACATGAGGCAAAAGTGACAATCGTGAGCAAACAAAATGCAAGAGGTAGCATTACAGGAGGAGAAAGTGACATGTGTGCAGGTTACAAAAGTGTACAAAGTAAACATAGAGGTATAATACTGCAATATATGGAGGACACTCAAACACAAGAACAAACGTTACGTAGGCAATGGTGGCACTTGTGCAGGTATCGAAAGCAAACAAAATGTAGGAGATGGCAAACAGTGTGTTCCAAGAGAAAAGTGACGTGTGCATGTTACAAACGAGTACCAAACACAGGTAGAAGAAGGATAATACTGCAATAAATGGCAGACTCTCAAACCACAAGAACACACTGGGAAGGCACTTCCATAGTCATGTAAAGTAGAGTTTACATGACTTTGCATTTTTTTATTTGCTTGTTTCTTGTGTTGTGATCCTGGAAGGTGTAGGTTTTCATGGGGTTCGGTGTTTCCTTGTTGTTCCTGTCCAGTTGTTACATCCGGCCACTGTCTGCCACTCTCTGTTATCCCATTGGATGGCTCCATGAAGGGGGCGGGGCCTTGCTTCATCGATTGGTATTATGGGCATCTGTCTGTCTTGTTTGACAAACAGGCGGGTCGCGTTGGTTAGAGGTTCCTTGGCGAGCGCAGGAAGCTAGGCTAGGCCTCGTTGGATGCAGAAGTTATTTACATTCTTTGAAAGCTGCTCGTTGAGAATCACTGTTGTATTTCCAGGTCAAAGTGGCCTGAGGTTTTCTTAATGTTCAGCGAGATGCTCTGTAATTTAGACTACTGTAGTAATACAAGGAATTTCTAATGCTTTGCTGACACCTACTGGTCAAGAATTTAAGCACTGCTTACATTTTTCTTAAACCCCACATATTGTAACTGCTGGGTTGGAGACAGCTATAATTAATATCAGAGCTTGTTTCAGAACAAAAAAACAAGCATTGGCAATGTCAACGGGTCAATAACCTGCACTCACATAGTCACACCGTTCACCCAGCATTGATACAGGAATAATTCTCAGCCTGCACTCATACAAACACAAACCTCACCCTGTCCTAGTAGGGTTCACAACTGACCATGAAGTCACAGGGGCACACAGCTTACCCTGCAGGGAAATAGACACACCTCTCACCCTGCACTCACAGGGGCAAAAGTCTCCCTCTGCACTCACACCGACATACCCGCCCCCTGCACTCACACACACTTATACTCAGAAAAGCACCCCCCTGCTTCTGTACTCAGATGGATGCACCTTGCTCTGTGCGCTCACCTAGGCAATCTTTCGTCCAGCATTGACGGGGGCACACCTCTTTTCCTGCCCTCATAAAAGTACAGCTCTCATCTTGTCTTTGTGTAGATATATACCTCTCACTCTGCCCTTATATGGGCATACACCACACCTTGACAACTTACGAACCTCTTGTGCTGCCCTTTCATGGACACACCTCTCAACTTCCACTCACACCTCTCATCCTGCCCTCAATTAGACACATTCCTCACCCACCACTTAACAGGCACGTCACTCATCCTGCAAGCACACTGTCACACCTCTCATTCTGCCCTCAGGTGTGCACCCCCGCCTATCCTGCACTAACAGACACACACAAACATGCACTTCACTCTGCATTCGCACAGGTACGCCTCTCACCCTGCACTCATAACTCACACAGGAACACTAATCACCCTGCACTCACAGAGGCACACCTCACCCTGCACTCACAACTCATAAAGACACACAGGCATGCCCCCAACCTACACTCAGAGGTACACACCTCTCAGCCTACACGTATAGATGCACAGTGGTTCCTGTACACACACAACATGCACCACATCACTTACAATAAATTCCATGCCAACTGTCTGTATGTGGGGATTCCTGCGTACCATCTCCATCGACTCCAGCTGGTACAAAACCAGGCGGGCAGACTGGTTTTCCAACAGCCAAAATACCAACACCTCACCCCCTTGTTGAGGAGACTGCATTGGCTCCCGGTTGCTTCCCGCTGTATCTTCAAAATGGGTTGTACTGTTTTTAAGTCTCTTCTTGCTCTCGCTCCTGTTTTCACTACCCTCAGTCTTAAACGTCACCTTCCTTTGAGGAATCTTCGGTCATCTGCTCACAACCTTTTAATCATTCCTAGATTTAAACGCAAAAAACATGGTGGTTCCTGTTTTTCTTTTCTTGCTCCCTTTACCTGGAATTCCCTTCCTTCTCCTATTCGACTCTGCCCCGACTACACCACCTTCCGAAAACTCCTTAAAACCCATCTTTTTCAGTTAGCTTATGATTAATTGTTTGTTCACACCTTACGGCTTTGTATCTCTGCTTTGTCTGTGAGCGCCATGAAACCAATTGGTGTCCGTGCGCGGTAACAAGTTCTTTTAACATAACATAACATAACATAACATCGTGTCGCTTACATCACATCTCCTATATCACTCACAACATCTGCATCACTCACATATGTTATATAACATCACTTCTCATCACATCAGATCCCTGGCAGCACTTCTCCTAAAACACAATACATACATCATGGCGTGTGTCTATCACATCACTCATGGCTAATGATTTAAGTGGACAGGGTCCCTCAAGGTCTCAGACCCGGTAGTCATTAAAAACAGACTTGGAATCGGGTCCCTATTTGGCCCTACATTATTGCTCTTAACTATACTGTAAATAACACTATCGATTTCATAATAATTAATGTTGAAAACATTGAGGTAATTCATGACAGAGAATTAGTTCCAGTTTACTTTTCACATTACTTAGTCTTCCATTTCCTAAGGGTAATAGCTATTTCCAGGATATTGTGCTTCAGTATTTTATACAGTACATACATTGCATCGACCCCCCTCAAGATGTTTATAACGAGGCATGAAGGAGAACTCTGGAGCGGAGACTGAAGCCAGTGCGAGCTTCTCACAGTGGCTGCCAGTGGGTCTTAAATGGGGCCAGCATAAATGGTCATCCAATTCTTGGCCTCTCTGCAGAGCGCACCAAGCAATGGTCATGTATTCCAATTGCAATTGTGATTCTGTGCAAATGTGTGTGAAAGAAGTACACAGTTGCCAAAATATTGACACGGGTAAAGTAAAACAAAATGCAGTGCTTAGAGGTCAGTTGGTGCATTGTGTGATTGGGGGAGGGGAAGGAGATGCCAGGAAGTGCATTCAGGGGAAAGTGGAACAAGGGTGCTGAAGAGGAAAGAGATGAGGTGTAAGATAAGCAGATGGAGGAGATGTGGAGGGAATAAGGGCGTACATATCTAACAGACCCAACATAACAGGACTGACTGAGACACCTGAACAACACTACCTCTTCCACAGGACTCAGCAGCCTTTAATTCAGAGACTCACAATTTCAGAATGTAAACATTTTAATGTTAGTTGCATAGAGTAAAATCATTCTTGCTGCTCATTTATATTAAACGGCTAAGAACCATTATAAGTTGTATGTTAGTTGTTGTTTTTTAAGCCTAGGTGAAATTACAGAAACCTCATAGAGGATCCAACATACCAGTCAAATGGCAAACTATGCAAATCATAGATATTTAATTTATGTGTTTAACAATGATTTCAATTACATAGGCCACACCCGACCGGACAGTTTTTGCAACCCACTTAAGTCCTGCTCATGTCACAGCTTGGTACACCCACATCTTAAATATACCTTACCCCATTGTTTCCCCCTTGGTCTCAAGCCAGGATTGTGCTGGTGTCACTTGTCCCCACCCTCAGATACTCTCAGAAACACAGAGAGCCTCAGCCGTGGAAAGGGAGGGAATACTTGCGGCTGCTACAGGGAGCGAAGTGAGTCTCCCTGACTCCCTGAGTGGAGTGGTGTGGCTCACTGGTTAGAGGCGGCAGACCCGGGAGCAGAAGTTGGCCCGGGACCAGGGTTTGATTCCCGACGCGGCAGGGTCATGGACCAGGGTCAGCGGACTCGATAATTCTCGCCTCGGTGCCTACTCTAACCAGGGGTCGCACTCGGCAACTCTGGGCATTAGCTTGCCTAATCTCCACAACGGCCCCCTCAATGCCGGGGATGCCTGGCTCCACCTTGGGGATTCCCAGCAGGGACCATCCCACAGGGAAAGCCAGGACCGGTTCCCCAGCGGTATACAGCGCCAGGACGCCGGCTGGCAACAGTGCGCTTTACAAGTATACACATTACATTGTATGGAGGGGGTGGAAAATCAAGACAGGCATCGAACTACTGTGGAAAATTGGAGATGCGGCCTGTGTCCTGGCAGTGAAGGTAGTGGCTGTGGATTAAGAACATACATTTATATTGTTCAAAGTTTAGAAAATTGTGTAATCTTGGGCATACTGTTTCTGTCCCACACTTCATGTATGTGTCACCCCTGGGGGGGGGGGGGCTTATAATAAGGCTTTCCATCAGAGTTAAGCAGTACAAATAGGCCACCTACAGCAGCACTCTCCTTCCCCTACCATTGGGCGTGCCACACTGACCCGGCCTGCCTCTGTGGCTGGGAAGATGCGGGAGGAAGTAGGGAGGGCACACAAGCTCCTTCTTGTGCTTTCTGCCATCACCCCACCAGATGGATGCTTATCACTCAGCAAGTTTCAGTTGTCCCCCCAAAGTAAGACAAAGTCAGAGGGCACGCGCTGCACATGCGCATGTCTGCGGCTGGCATCACATGAACGCTTTGATGTTGATGGGGGGACAGAGAGCAAGGGGGGTTCATGACCTGTCACCAGGCAGCAGGGGCTGGATTGCAGATTGCTCTATGAGCACTGGCCCTGCCCCCTTTCCACTTTATGCACAAGGCACACACAAATGGTCAAACTAGAGAAAGGACTATTTATTTTTACGTTTTTATATAGCGTTTATTACCCAGAGGTGTCAGAGTGCTTTACAATAGAGCAGAGGCCATTACATGAGAAATTAACATAACATAACAGGTGTATTTGTAAACCGCACTTATCACCCGTGGGTCTCAAGGCGCTGAATAACAGATGTTTATTGTTACTCAACTCAATGGTACTCATTTTTTCGACCTCAGATGGATGAAAGGCTGAGTGGACCCCACCAGGATTTGAACCTCTGACCAAGAGGCCGAACACAGGCCCCTGCAGTGGCTGCTTTAGTCCACTGAGGCACCAGACCAAGTCAGAGCAACAGGGTAGTAGGTTACAATACCTTTAGCTACTACGGTTACTCATGACACTCAACTGATCCTCTCACTCACCAAAAACCCTAACACCGCCAAAACCAACCTACATGAAGGAATGAAAGAAGTAGCCGAGTGGATGAAACACAGCCGTCTGAAACTGAATTCAGACAAAACAGAAGTCCTTATCTTAGGTACCTCCCTCTCCGCCTGGGACGACTCTTGGTGGCCAAAGGCCCTTGGAAAATCACCCATCCCGACGGACCACGCACGGAACCTGGGCGTCATCCTGGACTCCTCACTCTCGATGACCAGACAAGTCAACGCCGTTTCCTCATCTTGCTTCAACATTCTTCGCATGCTCAAAAAAACATTTCGCTGGATCCCCACCGAAACTAGAAAAACGGTCCCCCACGCACTGGTTACAAGCCGCCTGGACTACGGAAACACCCTATACGCCGGCACCACCGCAAAACTTCAGAAAAAACTCCAATGCATCCAGAACGCATCAGCCAGACTCATACTTGACATCCCGCGTAAAGACCACATTTCTGGCCACCTGAAAAACCTCCACTGGCTCCCCGTCAATAAGAGG
Source organism: Lissotriton helveticus (assembly GCF_964261635.1). Lineage (NCBI taxonomy): Eukaryota > Metazoa > Chordata > Amphibia > Caudata > Salamandridae > Lissotriton > Lissotriton helveticus. The sequence continues at coordinate 1,856,613,739 of NC_136068.1, read as the reverse complement.
ATAACATTCCGCCTCCTAACCCACGCACACAAAGCACTTTACGAACTTGGACCCGAATGCCTCAACACACGACTTTCCTTCTACACCCCCTCCCGCCATTTACGCTCCTCCAACCAAGCCCTTGCTGCTGTACCTCGCATCAACAAAACCACCATGGGAGGAAGATCCTTCTCCTACCTGGCGGCTAAAACCTGGAACTCACTTCCCACTCACCTTCGCCTCACTCAGAACCACCTAGCATTCAGAAAGCAACTTAAAACCTGGATATTCGACAAGTAATCCCCCACCCTTCTTCAAGCGCCTTGAGACCCTCTGGGTATGTAGCGCGCTATATAAATTATTTGAATTGAATTGAATTGAATGGTCAATAGTGACATATTTACAAATTACATACTCATGCCAGATTACATATTTATAAAAGTTAAAGTGTTTAAGGTTACACAAATACATATTACATATTTACAGAGTTAAAGTGGAAAGATGTTATAGCCTTCAAGAGTGTCATGTAACAGCCAGGGTCACACTATTAAATGTGTGAACTTGGGAACTTGAAAAGGAGTGTTACTGAGAAAAATGTCTTATAGAATAGAAGAGTTTTAAGGTTCGTTTTGAATATCTGGAAAGAGGAGGTGGTGCGAAGGTTTGGAGGTAGCGAGTTCCAAATTCTAGTTGAATTACCTGAGAAAGATTGCTCCGTACGTTTTTCCCTTTTGAAAGTTGGAGACTGCTCAGAATGATAAACTGACAACCTCAAAAAGATCCACATAATCTGCATATCGCGCACTTTGATCATGTTGTGACGCCTCCAACGCCTCCAATGCCCAGGTTTTGGATAGTGCCGCTCTATCGAACAATGTTGCATCTAGTTGACCTAATTGATTTCAGCTTGGCAGTACGAAACTCCTTTTTTTTTTTAAATCATTATATATTTTGACACTACAACTCCATTGCAGCTTCAATTTCTTTTAAAGTCCATGACCAGGAAGGCACCTGGCTACAATATTTTTTTTTCTGCAGAGCTTGTCATCTGTGTGGCTCTGCCCAGCATTGATTCCCCATTTTATTCCAGCAGCACCCTTAGCTCCAAGCCACCATTGCAGCCGGGCTACAGATGTACCTCCCCTTCTTCCTGCTCCTCATTGCTTCCTTCCATGTTCCGCTGATGTGTCTGTGCCTCCCTGGGCGCCCTACAACCTCCATACCACTCAACAGGCTGTTCTTCCCAGACACCCAATCTATCTAAGTTTAGTTCATGTATTCTACTACATTTTCAAATGTTGACATCCAAATATATATCAACAATCATATATCGAGCTGGGCTAAACCTAAAATGGTCGCATGCACATACAGGCCTGATTCACAAAGGGTCTCCACACTGGCGGCGGAGGCTCCACAGTGGAGGAGATTCCGTCACAAGTGCAGGGACTCCGCCATGAGTGCGGCGGCTCTTGGGGAACTGGGCCTGTGCTGTCAACGAGCACCGGCACACATGTAGGTGGGCATTCATTTCCCAGCTGTGCTGGGCCCTTCCATCCTTCTGCCTCCTCCCCTTCCACTCACCCACCAGCACATTCTCCACACCCAGCCCGTCGCGTTCTGCGTCATGTTTTAATGGGTGAACAACGTTTACTTCGCATCCCATACTTCTCATGCCATTACAACGCAAGTCGTTATAACGACCGCTTTGTTAGTTCGTATACCTTTACTACGCAAGTCGGAACAATGACTTGCGTTAGGGGGGAGAAGGTGTTGGATATAAAATCCAACACCTTCTCTAGTGTCCGCACAGACTGGAGTTAGAATAGTAAATTGTACTATTCCAACATCCAGCGCCAAATAATGCAATTCGTTTTTCCGAATTGCGTAGTAAAGGTATGCGAACTAACAACGCGGTCGTTCTAACGACCACATTGTAATGGCATGCGTACTAAACGCATGCTAAGTAACGAGTGCTATTCGTTTTAATGTGCTAACACTATATATCAGTGCAGTAGCACATTTATCCCAGACCTACTGGCTTTGATAATACCTTTTCTTTTATTGTTACAGAAAAGTAGATAAAGGTAATTAAAAAAGTAAAAAGTAGAGACAGTAGTGTACAGTGGTGTCATCAGCCCTCTAGTCACTGCAGCAACCTGGAGCCCGGTGCATCCCTTCACACCCAGGAAGCTTTGGTTCCATCTTGACATTGTTCTGACCTGGCCGGTGTGTTGGCCCAATGACTATAGGGGGGTTTATGGGGACAAACAGTGCAGGTTCTATCTTCTTTATGGTAGTAGATACCTGAGGCTTCCAGAGGGCCCTGTGTACTGCCCCCTCCACCAGCTCCTACCTATGTCAGCAGCTTCCCATTGAAGCAATAGTGGGGCAGAGCAGGCCTCCAACCAAAAGATGCAGCTGATTTCATGCTGTCCAGCAGCTCATCATGCTGCATTGAGGGCCTGATGGGGGGATAGGAGAGCACCTGGAGGGTGTGGAAAAGTCAGCCCATAACGCACCGGATGCCCAGGCTGCTGGCGCAAGGCGCCTCTTAGTTCCCATCGTAAATAATTACCAAATAAAGAGACGGGCACTGGAAGCAGGAAGACAAGAATAGAGTTTTATTTCTCATGAGGAGAGCCTGTCATTTCGGACACTCTCATAGTGTCTTCAGGAGGTGCTCTAACAAGTTTCTCTGAGGCTTCGTCTTTTATACACAGGTTTATGGCACACAGACATCCTTTATTACAATCAAGACATTGTGAAGTATGAAGATATTCCAACACGTGGCTACAGTAGGGGCCCTTATCCTCCATACAATAGGAGGGGGCTGTCACGCAGCTGAGTGTTCTGCTGATTCCTTTGGAATGTGTGCGCCTGATCGAATCTCAGGGGGTGGGGAGGTCATGATCAATAGTAGCCCCCTTTGAAGAGGGGTGAGTGCATACAGTAGTGGGCAATAAACTGTATCCTCAGGCTGAGGGATGACCAGCGGTCTGTGCAGACAATCAGGCTCAGAGGAAGGGGTCATAAAAGGAGGGGTATTAATGGAAGAAAAGGAGGTGTTGGTCAGGCGCGGGGTGTGATTCCCAGAGACAGAGTCATGCGGGAGGAGAGGGTTCACGACTTGTGCATGTGAGAGCGGGGGCGGTCAGGGTGCATGGGGGATGTATATCCACGAGGCTTGGTCTTAGGACTTGGGACCGAGTCGAGAGGCCAAGTGCAGCCGGGGGGGGGGGGGGGGGGTTGTCAGCTGAGGGGAAGGGTGTTCCTGGGAGGAAATGGGGGTGTGTGGGTCAAGCAGGAGTGCTACTTCTAGAGCAGGGTCACGCAGAGGGAGAGGGTCTTGTGGCCGTTGCATGAGCAGTGCGCGCGGGGAGGGGTGTCGGGGGTTTAGCAAACGGTCAGAGAGGCCATGGTGCCTAAAATAGCTGTCGTGTACATGTGTGCATGGGTCTTATGCTGGCGGGATAACACAGTCAGTGTTTCGTAATTATTTGTTCTGCTTACAACAAGGGGTACAGTGAACACAAATGAACGCCGTTTATGTACACATACATTTGCCATTTTCAACAGTCGCCGCTTTTTTACATAAGCAAGTTCAATTTCTATATAGTCGATACGATAGGCAGAATGCAATACATGTTAATTTACATTTGTTGGGTTCTTCATACAAGTCTAGAGATCGATATTATACTTTTAGTCGGGGTTAATCAAGAAAAACGTTCAGACACATTATAGAATCATGTTCTGACTTTCTCTCCGCTGACATCAAAATACAGTACAAAGTGCTCTGATACTTTCGGGTCTTGTCGGTGCTATAAGAGACTTTTGGAAAACTGGATACATGGGTGACCGATGAAACATTTTAGAAAGCAATACAAAATGGCTGAGGGAGGAGTTCAAGTTGATACAAGCAATTTGGTCAAGGTGGTGAGTAGAAAGTTCAGGAAGGGGGCTTTCGTCACAATGTCTTTTTAACAGAGTCTGTCTTCTTTTGTTGGCGCTGTTGAGCACCGGCGGTGGAGCTATAGGTCCAGCTCGGATTCATCCTTACACGTTGCAGGGTGCGATCAGTCCTCTGCTGTTAGATCACAGTCCTGTTTCCTAACTTATTTTCTTAGGGGTGCCTCAAGCTGGGCACCTGCGTGTCTTTCTTTTTCCGTGGCAAAACCTCATTCTATAGTCAAAAGTTTATACGAAAAGGGTGATGTTGTTGAATAATCAAGGGAAGAGAGGGAGGAGTGGGATCAGATCTCTGAGCACACCAAGGGACCAAATGGAGCAAAGGATGACGAGCAGGCAGACCCATCAGTCGTGCTCAAAAAGGGACGGGGACTTCAGGCACAAGTGGGTCAGCAAATCGAAGGCTTCAAAGCAGCCCTTTATTCCTTAATCTGCCGAGTTTGAGAGTGGTGCCTCGTCCCGCGTCTCGTTGCTCTGTGACTCCACCTTTGGTCGCGGTCACACGTGCTTCATGATCTGTGGCCAGGCTGTGCGTCACGTCCAGCTCCTCTCCTCCGGTGATTGTATCTTTGAATGGGTACAAAACATAAGTTTTTAGAAAAACTGGCAGGAGAAGACATTTATATATCTCAATTCCGTCCCCAATCCTATGTAGGTGGGGGATAAGTTCATCGGTCACAGTCAGAAGTCATCACTTATGGAGTACGTAGGAGGGCATTACCATTGAATTCATAAAACCTGTTTGGCGTTCATTCGTGACGTATGTGGAGAGAAATTGGACCTTTATACACAGTGTATTATATCATCACTCAAAATCGAGTCCTTATGTAGAGACTCGCCCTTTTTCATTTTAACCCAAGTACTGACAATCTTACATTTCCCTTCGGGGTCGGCTAACTCTTGCAAGCAGGGGCGTTATCGTCATGAAGAAGGGGGAGGGGGGCAGATGTTAAACATGGTTTTCTTGGGGAATGACCGTTAATCAAGGTCATCAATTACGTTTCGAGGGTAGCTGACATGAAGCTGGGGTTAATCGGAGGAAGCGTGGGTGCTTTGGACAGGGAGCTGGGGTCGATCGGGAGAAGTGGGGTACTCTGGACATCCGCACTTAAGTGCAGAGGGGCGAAGTAATCTGTGCATTGGGAATTGCATTTTTAGCGAACCGAAAAACTGAAAGCCATTGACGTTATAGTCCCCCCATAAAAGGCCAGATTAGGGGACATCCGTCGTCTTACCTGTCCTTTCCTTCGTTACCAACTCGGGTTCTATCGTTTTGCAGAAAGGAGAGGTAGTAATATGGCAAGTCACAATCGTTTTGGTTTCGGTCAATTTTGCTGAACACCTTTGTGTTCGAGGAAACCCAATTAAGTTTTGTGCCGGGGGGGGCACAACGTCACCATACAAGGAAAGAGGGAACAGGGGGCTTTGAAGAGAGAGAGAGAGAGAGAGAGAGAGAGAGATCGCACTCTAAATGGTCCATTCTGTACACGTATGACATGGAGCGAGATAGAGAGAGGGAGAGAGAGAGAGAGAGACGTGTACAATAATGGGCCATTCAGCGCACACACAACACAGAACAGCAGGGGTTAAGTAATACGGAAACACAGGCAGAGGGATGACGTAGATCCATGCATCACGTACACACAAACTCAGACGGGGGAGACAGTACATGTATTATATACAAAAATCCAAGACAAAACATAGAACAGTTATTGGCCAAAATGATCTCTTCCTGTACGCTGCGCATTCTCAGCATCCTAAGCTCTCTTTACTTTTTCTTTTCTTTTTATTGTCGGCTGCCTTTACTGGAGGTTGTGGTTGCACACACTTACGCCTCTGTCAATTGGTCATGAACTAACCTGGTCGGGCTAATGCTCACGGTGGTATTTTCGAGTCATTTTAGCAAATGTGTTTCCAGGCTGAGACAATAGTTGGTGTCAGTTGGAGAACAATGGGGCAGCTTTGAGTTACATGTCTATGAGGATGCGAAAAAGGAGGTAGTAGGTTTTAAATATTGGCAATATTCCTAGTCCTCCCGGCGGAGGATACTTGTGTAAACCTTACCTCGGAATATTCCTTAAACTTTCCCTATTTAGTCAAACGCAGGAATGTATTCATTATTGTACGTCATTTTTGGTTGCATTATTCGGGGTTTGTCGCGGTTAGGTACCATAATCAAACCCTCTTTCCCGTCTCTTCGTCCGCTAGATCACCATTTTCGTACATTAATCGACATTCCGATGTGACCTGCAGAGAGAGGGAAAAAGAAGGGGGCAGGGGCTACATTGAAAGACACATTAGCGTGCATAAACCCAGAAAGGCTTTTACTTACTGCATACTCGGCCTATCTCCACGGGATGCAGTCCCTGCCAACTGGGCGTTCAAGCCCAGGTGGACCGATAGTGTGACTTTTCTTATACAGGTAGCATATAAAGTATAGGCTAAATACCAGGATCTTTAGCGGTTGCTTTTGGCTGTACAAAAATTGCAAAACACATACAACAAAAACCTGGGCCGTTCATATTTGCAATATTTCTGAGCACTATACTTTTTAACTCTTAACTAATCGAGCTGAGCCATTCCACCTGTAATTCAGTTCTATCGGAAATAGTGATCATTTATTTGAAACTTATCAATCTACGCGTGACAACTACGTTTGCTTTTTCCAAAAATCTTTAATAAGAATGTCGGTGCACAAATACGGGCCTACAACCCCGTGGGCCGGCCACGGAGCAGGCTGGAACTGTAGATGTGGGGATACTTTATTAGTGAAAACCTAATGGAGTCGGGGGTTGTTTATTTTACTATAAAAAGTGCGACAAGTGCAATAAAATCATGTTGAGAATTCAGTGTGAGCGAGTATCATGAGTGTTGAAATTTGAATTTGCAATAATCATGAGGCGCCAAAACTTAACAACAATTCATTGTCCGAAATCAGTACCCATCTGATGTCAATTCACTGTCTGAACACATAATCAGTACCCATCCTATATCAATTCATTGTCCGAACATATAACCAGTACCCATCCCATATCAATTCATTGTCCGAATTGACAGTACACATCCCATATCAATTTACTGTCCGAACATATAATCAGTACACGCCCTATATCAATCCATGTGTTTTTTTTTTTTTTTTAAAACTGCATACATATCTCATGACACCAGGGCTGAACAATCGGGGTACAACAAGGAGTTGAAAGTTTCATTTGCCTCGGCGCCATTTTGGGTGCAGTCAGGCAGATCCAGGCGTAGTCTAAATCTCCACTAACTCGTGGTTGGCCCAGAGCCTTTTTCGGTAGTCCAAAAGTTCCGTTAAAGGGCAAAAGAAAGGATCGGTGGTCTGAACCATCAGTCAAAGGGGGAGGGAGGCAACAATTTTCCTACCGGGTCATACTGGGTTTTCACCGGAACTGATCCGAACTGTAGTCTGCAGGATTCTAGTCATTCAAACTGAGGCTGGCGACAGCATGGGAGCGACGACGTTTCGTGGCCACATTTTCATCGTTCCGTGGTAAATCATGGCAGTCATTCCCCATCGGGGGTGTCTGCGGGGGTCGGAGGCCCCCGCGGCTCCCATAGAATCTTCAAGGTCGTGGAGAACTTTTATGATGGTGGAGTCAACAAGTGACCGGGCCATTCCTTCATGCTGGGCCCGCTCTTGCAGGGTCGACCGCCATTTTGAGAGTTCGGCAGCCACCGGCAATCGCGGGGTCAAATGAGCAGACAGGCTCCAACCTGCCGGGCGAGGCGTCGCAGCATCGCCACAGTGGACGAACCCTTTGCCGGGTGCGAGGAGCGTTGGGGGTGCAGCTGGGGAGCCTTCACCTGGGGAGGTGGGAGAGGCTCGTTCGCGCCGCCTCTCCCTCCCAGCGCACCCCACGCCGTTTTCCTCGGCGCTAATATACACGATGGCCGGACCAGGCGATGAGAGAGGGGGGGGGTCGGAGGCATAGGCAAGACATCCCCCCCCCAGTGTTGTCGCAGCCATTATAGAAGAAGTGGCGCCTAGTACGTTTCGGGCCGGACCTCCGGTTGATGGCGGCCGGACGCTCTTCGCCACGGCCCCAGGAACGGGTCCCTTGGTTCATCCTGGGGACAGACCTTGGCGCGTGGTGCCGCCTTCGGGCTATTCGCGTAGTGGCCTCTCCACCCCCAGGCCTCTTATGGAAGCCGGTCCAGACTGTCTGAGAGAGGGGGGGTCGGGGGCATGGACATTCCCCCCTACAACTCTCCAGTGTTGTCGCAGCTGCCACCGCGGCCGGATCCCGACGGCCCCGGCCTCTCCTCAGGCCCACCTCATGCGATGACCTCCAGCCGACGGCTGGCAGCAGGACCCGCCCTACATGTGTTGAAGATCTCGTCTTCCGGCTGGGCGTAGCCGCAAACCTGTTGCACTTTGGGAGTTTCCTGAATGGGGGCGGATGTCTGCTGACTTGTATCTTTCCCAGGTTGCCGTTATTGGGGCGTGGCAGGCGGTGGGACAGACATGTTTGGAGCAGTGAGGGGCGATGAAGCCTCGTTGCCTCGTGGCCGTCGCAATGTCAAGCCTGGCTTCTCTTATCATTTTCATGTTTCTTATTACGGGCTTATTTCTAACGTTTCTTGTTTCTAGGACAATCATATGTTTTATCATTAAGCATTGTTATCGTTTCCTTATTCGTTATTTAATAAAAATTTCATCAGTGGCCTACTGATTTCGTTTTCCTATTCCTTTCTTTCTAGTTTGTTTCATGCTAAAGTTTCTGTTAACAGGATACAGTGATCACTTCGTTATTATTGCATATGTCCTTTTCACTAGGTGTGCTCTCTGGTCGGGCCAGATGACCTACCTCTAGTAAATGGTCCGGGTGGAACTGGTTTATCAATCAGTGGGGAGTAGATAGGCATGACAGATTACAACGGGGGACAAAGGTCCGCATTACCTACCCTTCACTACTTGCAAAGACTAGACAGAGTATTTCTTTTCTATGTTATTTGCAAACAGAGAATACCTCCAAAAAGAACAATTCCAAACAGTCAATGTTCGGACAACCAATCAATCAATGAGGAATGAAATAGGCACGACGGGTTACAATGGGGGCAAAAGCCTGCGTTACCTACCCTTCACTATCTGCAAAGGGAGAGAGAATATTCCTATTCTTCCCCGTTTGTAGGCAGAGAAGATCCTTAAGAGAACCAACTTCGAACAAATTCAATGTTCGATCAAACAATCAATCAATGGGGAGAAAAATAGGTATGACGGATTACAATGGGGACAAAAGTCTGCATTACCTACCCTTCACTATCTGCAAAAGGGAGACAGAATATTCCTATTCTTCCCCGTTTGTAGACAGCGAATGTCTCAAAAAGCAACAGAGCAACCAATCAATCAGTGGGGAGAAAAATAGGCATGACGGATTATAACGGGGGACAAAAGTCCGCATTACCTATCCTTCACTATTTGCAAAGAGAGAGGAACGTTCCTATTCGTCGCTGTTTGCAAACAGAGAATGTCTCCAAGAGAACCAATACTTCAAGTAGCACCCAAGGCTAAATGAACCAATCAATGAACAATACCAGTATCTAAATACCGTTTCCAATATCAATAATCAATCAATCAATCAGATGGATAAAGCCATCCTACCAATTAGACGTAAAGACGTCCTACTTAACCTTACCCGGACCGGACCGTGTGGACAGTTCTTCGCCTTCCTTTTTCCAGCGCCCGATCGTTCTCTTTCTCCATGTTTTTACCGCAGCATTCCTGTGGGATTCCAGTCAGGACAATAGGTCACTTGAGAGAGGTCCGTTCGGAATCGGTGAAGTTCATTCAATCGGCAGCCGGACGAGGGCCCTCTCAAGGCAGGTATACTCCAATCATTTAGATGTTCACCCCATCGTCTGGACCTCTCTTACCGGACCTTATGTCGCTGGCGGACCCCGCGTTGGGACGCCAATTGTGGAAAAGTCAGCCCATAACGCACCGGATGCCCAGGCTGCTGGCGCAAGGCGCCTCTTAGTTCCCATCGTAAATAATTACCAAATAAAGAGACGGGCACTGGAAGCAGGAAGACAAGAATAGAGTTTTATTTCTCATGAGGAGAGCCTGTCATTTCGGACACTCTCATAGTGTCTTCAGGAGGTGCTCTAACAAGTTTCTCTGAGGCTTCGTCTTTTATACACAGGTTTATGGCACACAGACATCCTTTATTACAATCAAGACATTGTGAAGTATGAAGATATTCCAACACGTGGCTACAGTAGGGGCCCTTATCCTCCATACAATAGGAGGGGGCTGTCACGCAGCTGAGTGTTCTGCTGATTCCTTTGGAATGTGTGCGCCTGATCGAATCTCAGGGGGTGGGGAGGTCATGATCAATAGTAGCCCCCTTTGAAGAGGGGTGAGTGCATACAGTAGTGGGCAATAAACTGTATCCTCAGGCTGAGGGATGACCAGCGGTCCGTGCAGACAATCAGGCTCAGAGGAAGGGGTCATAAAAGGAGGGGTATTCATGGAAGAAAAGGAGGTGTTGGTCAGGCGCGGGGTGTGATTCCCAGAGACAGAGTCATGCGGGAGGAGAGGGTTCACGACTTGTGCATGTGAGAGCGGGGGCGGTCAGGGTGCATGGGGGATGTATATCCACGAGGCTTGGTCTTAGGACTTGGGACCGGGTCGAGAGGCCAAGTGCAGCCGGGGGGGGTTGTCAGCTGAGGGGAAGGGTGTTCCTGGGAGGAAATGGGGGGGTGTGGGTCAAGCAGGAGTGCTACTTCTAGAGCAGGGTCACGCAGAGGGAGAGGGTCTTGTGGCCGTTGCATGAGCAGTGCGCGCGGGGAGGGGTGTCGGGGGTTTAGCAAACGGTCAGAGAGGCCATGGTGCCTAAAATAGCTGTCGTGTACATGTGTGCATGGGTCTTATGCTGGCGGGATAACACAGTCAGTGTTTCGTAATTATTTGTTCTGCTTACAACAAGGGGTACAGTGAACACAAATGAACGCCGCTTATGTACACATACATTTGCCATTTTCAACAAGGGTTGCAGACAGGTCAATCCATTTGCTGCGGATCACACAATGAGGTGAAGGCAGGGCTAGGACTCAGGTCTCATTAATTCATAGTCCAAAAGTTTAGACATTGCACCAGCTCTCTCCACCCGAAGCTTGGCTCTGGTGGGAGGTGGGTGGCTGCTGCTTCCTCAACCACCCGCGCATCACCACAAAGCACCTTTCCTTCTGTAGATAGGCTCCCCGCCAAGCACCTCTTCAACAGTGGCAATGTGCTTACTTAGGGAGGGAAAAGCCAGGGGTGCTTCCTATAACTGTGTGCATAGTGAATATATGACGTTACAATGCAAACAATTACAACGCATACTTTTACAACGTGGATTTTACATCGCAACTACCATCACATCTCATGTTTATACAACGCATGCCATTACAATGCATTTTTAAAAACTACCATTACAACACTTTCCATTACAACGCATATCATTACAACCCATAATACTAGGGTAAGTGTTGGATAGTGTAGGGGTAAAAATTACTATTCCCACTCCAGTGATTACAACAGTAGGATACGTGTTGGATAGTTTAGGGGTGAAAATTACTATTCCCTCTCCAGTGAGTGCAACCGGAGGGAAAGTGTTGGATAGTGTAGGGTTAAAAGTTACTAGTCCCATCTACCCCAAAACCCATACCCACCCTAAAACAAAAAAATCTCTATTACTTACCTTATAACACATTGTAAAGGCATGCGCTGTAATGGTCTGCGATGTAATAGCATGCTTTCTAGTGACATGCGTTTTAATGGCATGCGTTGTAATGGCATGCGATGTAAAGGCAGTTGCGTTTTGCATTGTAACAGCTGCATTGTAAAAGCAGTGCGATGTAGTGAATGCGTTGTAATGGATGTTTCCGGTGCATAGTGGGTGGGCAGCTTTGGCCTCTCAGCATTAAGGAGCTGCAAAGAGGAACATTTAAAGGAGACAAAGGCAGAATTCATTCCCTTATTTATTTGCTTTTGAGAGCCGGAAGATTGAAGTGCGAGATTGCTAAAGTAACTGTCTGTACTTAAATCATTTAAATCAGGGGTGTTGGGTAGTATGGTTGGGGGTGCCCTCGCAGTTAATTGCCCAGGGAACCTGTATGAGTGCATTTTGAATGTGCTCATCTGTGAGTCAGTAGAAGGGGTTGAGAACTTTTGGCTGAATGATACTGACATAGCATGTTTTTAGAAAGCTATTCGTATCATGTTTCTGCCATTTCTAAGACCTCAAAATCAATAGAATGATACACAACTGACCGTGCCCGGAGAGAGGTTGTGGGGTAATGGTTCGAGTCTCCGCCTCGGTACAACATCTTGTGATTTTGAGCAAATCACTTAATCTTCCGTGCCTGCCAAAAATGAATGTGTCCTTGTATAACGTAACTGGTGCTCATGCAAAACGCTGCAATACGTTTGTGTCAAGTTTGCGCTATATTAGAACTGCAAACTATACAACTGATAAAGTTGGAACTTTAAGTTAGCTATGCCAGGAACTGAGCAGGTGAGCATTTAATTAACTGGAAGTATGTGAAGAGGCGTGAAACAGGTGGAAAAGGTGGGGTTGGCATACTGTGCAAATTCTAACTTTATTTCTCTCTCCTTATTAGCAGGCAATCCGATGATGTCGAGCATTGCATCACCGATGTCTTAGACTCGCCCACCCAAGATCCGCATTCCCCCCTTCTCCCCAGTATTCACAAGGTAAGGATCATACTTCCCTTACTCTCTCCCCACTGATTGGCTGTAGATTAGAACCAATAGCGATAGGTCTCGCTATAGGCATAGCACGAGGACTTCAGCCACAGCTGATTTGCTTCCCATCTTTTCTTTTCACACTGATATGTATACTATTCATGTATTATTAATTTATTTTATTGAGGAGGATTTCAATTGTAAGTTTAGTGTTGGCAGACTGTAAGCATTGCACTATCAATCTCATGCGCTTAACCCCTTATCCTTTCACCACACCACCCCCAGTGCTGGGCCCTTTTTAGGTCGAGCCCAGGCAGCATGTATGTGCTGACTTTGAGACATGCTGCAGTCACTCTGTGCTCTTTGAACACACCCAACGCATTTCAGTGGTTGTTTTGTCTGCCTTTCAAAATTCTTTTCATTTCATTGGTGGGTAGTTTACATTGTCCTGCCTTTTGGCAGTTTTTTCCCACCCCGGAGACTGCCCCTGAGACATGGATCCTTTCACTCTCAGCCATATGTTTTGTTTCAGCGCACTATGTTATCTTTCCACTCTCTCCTCGCAGCTTGCTTGTTTTGATTTGTTTATTGTTTCCTGCTTCTGTCTTTAGTGCCTGTTCAACTTCGGCACCCGTCGCTGCTCCCAGCTTCTTGCTTCTGATGGCTAGGAAGCCTTCCCTGTTCCTCAACATTGTCAAGGAAGATAATGCGCGACAGGTCCTTTCACGTACAATTTGAAAAAACTACGCTAGTGTAACGCGTTTTATTGTCCAGTAATGCCGTTTCGGGGTTCTGGTGACATGTGCAAGTCACATGTCCTTCTTATGCGAGGTTTATGTCCTCGGCGGCATTATGGATCACATTGAACAGTTACCCTTTTGTGTGTCTCTTGAGTAAATAGGCACCATGTAAAATGAATTGCACATGACGTCACAGATCATGTTTTTGTAATACTGCACAGTAGTACAACACTCTTGGGCAGGTATTTAATCTGTTTCACTATTAAACAAGTGAAAAATAAGTAAGACAGCCGGGTGCGCATTGTTATCATTTGGAACAATAGCTCAGTAGATAGTGTGCTTGTTTATTTTGGACTCGGCTGTGTTTAACCATTTGTGATACTGGTCGCTCTTCAGACTTCATTATCACTGAAGCAGAGCCCTAGCTTTGTACTGAGAACACCCATGGGGCAACATGTGCCTGTGATTGTTAATGTGTTTTGAGAATTATTAGTCTTTGGCTGACAAAGTCACCGCATTGATGTCAACTACAAAGTTGACTTTCCTTAGTAATAGAGAGCTTATGAAACCACTTCTGATGATCCCTAGGAGTTGTTGTGAAAACCTGGAGGGTGGGATGTCGTTTTTAAGGGTTCTTTTTCTCTTCTCCCCGCTAGTATAGAGGGTGTATCTTTGTTTACTTTTTTCCCTACCACCACATTGATTTTAACCTAATTTCTTTTAAATAAATGCCATATCCTTATTCCAAGTGTATATAATTTAAATAAAATGTGTGTGGAGCACGTTTAAGGTTGAATAATGCGGTTTGGGGTTCTGGTGACATGTACAAGCTACATGGCCTCCTAGCGTGTGGTTTATGTCCTCGGCAGCATAATCGATCACATTGAACAGTTACCCTTTTGTGTGTCTTTTATGTAAATAAGTACCATGTAAAACAAATTGTGCATAACATATCAAATCATGTTTTGGGCACTCTTGGGGTAGTATCTAATTGTAGTGTTGGGCCCTAGGCCCGCATTATGTATAAGGAGTCGACACAGACACCAGGATAGTGGGCTAGTTAATGGGCCAGGAGCACGTGCGCTCCGCCCCCTTTATTGACCGGGTCACCTGGCTCGTGACGCCGGTGGTGGGTGAGTGTATAGTGTAGGTTACAGATTCTGAAAGACTAGAACGTGTCCAGCAGGACACTACATTCCTCCCAAACTTTAATAAAAATTAAAGGAACAAAGTCCGAACCTGCGGGAGGAAATAAACACATAATATACTGTTGTCACAATTTTTCAAAAGTCCCTTCAGCTGCTCGACGTATGACGACGGTGGAAATTTGCAGCTGGAACTACTAGTTCACATGGGCACGACGTCCTGGTGCTCCGCGGATGTGCCCTTCTGGACTCTCAGCTTCGCTCTTGTGGTGGCGACAAACAGATGACAAGATGGTATATTGGATGGATGTTGTTTTCTACCATTCAATCCTAGTTTCTTTAGTGTAGGCAGCGTAGCTTCTCTTTGCAAAGGAGGGAGTAGCTGAAAGACATCCCTCTCACTAGGACGCCCCTCTTGCCGGTATTCTTCTGCCACAAGATATCCCGGAGGCCCTCTTCATCAGGTTTCCACTGGGCCGGGTGTTCTTCGCAGCGTTGCTCCAACTCCACAGTCTGCGTGTGAATGGAGGAGACGATGCGAGTGTCACCACAAAGTCCGTAGCTCCACCTGGAGGGTGGTTGTTTGACTCCTGCCTTTGCGGCCAAGTTCCTCTTCTTCCCGGGACGTGCAGGGTAGACGACGATGGATCCATCTCTCTTGTCGGGACCCTCTGCCACCGGTGTCCCTGAGGCCTTTGCCACTTAGATATCAACGGGCTGGTGTGGAGTGGTCAGTTCTCCTTCTGCCAGGACATCTGGGCGCTCTCCCCATCCATACTTCCGCTCAATCCCAAAGGTGGGTGTTGTCAATGGTCCTGCCTGTTCATTCCTGCAGCCGACAGGTTGTCAGAAGACTTGTAAGTAGATGCCTGTTCTTCTCCTCGTCCCACAGATATTCTCCTGGACATGTATGTCACTGTGCTCGATGTTGTGGCGCGTGTCACCTCTTCTTCTGGTGTGTGGGTTAACCTGCCACATCTCTCCTCATCTTCCTGGACGTTGTTGTTTCTGATGGTGTTATGCCGCTTGACTCATTTCTTCTTTCCACTTCTTCTTCGAGGCGTTGTGCCACTCGTTTACCATCTTCCTGGATGTTGTTGTTTCTAGTGGCACTATGCCCTTTGATTCCTTTCTTCTTTTCTTTTCTTCCTCGCGACGTGGTCCGGTCATCTTGCTGCTCATGTCCTCCTGACCAGACTTCTCCGAGCGGCGTGCACTCCGTCCGTTTCCTTCTGGTCTTGTCCTTGCTCTAGGACACTGTCTTCTTTCCACTCTGTGACTGGACCGGTCGCCGCGACCTTCTTCCTTTGACTGTTTTACTTCTGGTTCTTGACGGGTGTCGCGTCAGTCTTCTTCTGGTCTTCCTCGTGGATCTCTTGTGGGTCCTTTTTCGGACATCCGCTCCACGGACTTCTACTTCCCTCTGATCAGACCTCCTGCCAGGTCTCTCATCGTAAGCGACCATCGTGCTGGTCGGATCCTTCTTTTCTTCCTGGGTGATCGTCTGGCTTTATCTTGTTTGCGACCAGACTGGGTGGTCTGTTCTCTCTTCTTTGCGACTAGACCGGGTGGTCTGCTTTCTCTCTTTGCGACCAGACCGGGTGGTCGGCTTCCTCTTCTTTGCGACCAGACCGGGTGGTCGGCTTTGCCTTCCTTGCGACCAGACTGGGTGGTCAGATTTCTTCTCCTTGCGACCAGGATGGGTGGTCGGCTTTCTCCTCCTTGAGACCAGACTGGGTGGCCGGATTTCTCCTCCTTGCGACCAGACTGGGTGGCCGGCTTTCTCCTCCTTGCGTCCAGGCTGGGTGGTCGGCTTTACCTCGTGAGTCTTCATGTTTCCGGTGATCTGCGTGATCGCTGTTCTTTTCTGTCGCAATGCTTTTGTGTTGGCGTGCTTTTGTATGCGCTCTTCAGGTGCTTCGTCGTGTCCGGAGGGTTATGCCACCGCTCCTGTGACTTTCGCTGGCGTTGTCGCTATTGATTCCTTGGGCGCACTTGCTGTGCGTTCTGCTGAGTGTCCTGTGTGGCGTTAACTGCACTCCTGGCGCGTTCCTGCGTTTCTGGCACGTTCGTGTGCCGTCCCTCTTTGTCCATGACTTGCAGGCATGGCATTGTTCTGCTAGATGTGGCAGGCTGTTACCGTCTCTGTGCTGCTGTGCACTTGCCTTGTCCAAAAGGCGCTTCGCAGCCTGTCCTCTGCTGTGAGTCTGTTTTGCTTTACCCGCTGCTGCCCAGTGTTGGGCTGTGCTGGTGTGGCATCAGGGTGGCCTTGTGCTGCAGTCAGTCACTGCGGAGCAGCTGTTCATTAGCTGCTGCTTTGGGCTACTGGCTTGGATTCTGCCCCGTGTCTGTGTAGTGTTTCAGGAGGGTTGCGTCACCGCTGTAGTGAGGTGCAGGTCTCTCCCTTAGTTTTGAACCTGGGGCAGCATGCAGACAGTCTTCCTTTTGCACACGTTTGCGCTCGAATGTCTCTGGTTGTCTTCCAGACAAGACTGCTTTTTCCATGGAGCGCTGCTGCACTGTGCTCCTGTAGAGGTGTCACGATCCCTTGTGTACACTGATGCCAATGTTGGTTGTGTCCTGGTGCTGCTGCAGGGATTTCTTGACTTGTTACAGGCTTGGTTTTTTTTGGTGCTTGGACTTCAGGCACAGTTACGATATTTGGCCATTGGGTTGCAGTGTTGCTTTGCCTTTGAGTCTCTGTCTCTGCTTTCTCCACAAGAGCGTCGTTGGAGCAGATGGGGGGGGCAGTCAAACTCGTGGGGGTGCTGCCTCCTGGTTGCAGGCTTCATGGATGCCTGGTAAGTTCTTTTAACCTTGGTGGCAGTAGGGCACAGGCATTGCTGTGGCTCTGTTGCGAAGGGGGGAAACGAGACTCCGGTCTCTTGCAGCGTGTTCTTTCAGTGCGGCTGGTTCTTGACTTTTCCCCAGTACTGCAGGCACTCGTGGCCTCTTGCCGGTGCTTCGGGGATACTGCCGCGGCTCGACTCACGCTGCGGGCGTTTCACTCCTCTGCCGGGGACCCAGGAGGTGGGGCATATTTCCTTTTCCCTTGCGGCAGGCACTTCAGCATTTTTTCTCTTCTTCCTCCCTGCCTGCGGCAGCCAGTCACTGTCCTCGTGCAGGCGTGGGGGGGGGGGGGGGGGGAGAGGGGGGAAGGGCCGTGTGTAGCCGTGCGGGGTTGGCACCCGCCGGCTATTCCTTAAATTCGGCGCTATCACGCGGGTGGGCTAGGGTGACCAACTGGCATGGGTGCAAATTCAGGACAGTGAGTGTAAAAATTCAGGACAAAGGGTCAAAATTCAGGACAAAAATTCAGGACAGGAGGCAAAAATTCAGGACAAACTTTGGGACAAAAATTTAACAGACACATAAGAGGAGGTTGCGCAATAGAATATAATTAAGCCCATCTATATCCAAATATATTCAATCATTTGCAAACCTATCCATCATGTATCCTTCCATCTATCATTTCACTCATCAATCCATTATACATCCATCCACCCTTTCACTCTATCCATCTGTACACTCATCCATCCAGCCTTTTATCCTTTCACCCATTCAGCCATCCTTTCACTTACTCATCTATCCGCCCAGTCACTTATCCTTCCACCCATTCGCCCTTTCAGTCATCAATCCATCCTTCCTCTCTCTCTATCGACCCTTTCAATTAGCCACCCCTACTTCCACCCATCCATCAACTCATGCACTCATGAATCCATCCATCCATTGACCCTATCAGTCATCCATCATTTCACTCCTTCACTCATCTATCCATCCTTTTGTCCATCTAGCCTTCCTTTCACTCATCCATCCTTACATCCACCTGTTTACTCATCTGTGCATCAATTCACCCTTTCACTCATCAATTCGTCAATCCATCCATCATTTCACTCATCCATCCATCCGTTCACTCATCCATCCATCCTTTTACTCATTCAGCCACCCTTTACCCATCGATCTACCCTTCCACCCATACATACATTCTTTTTCCGTTTCTCTTATCCATCCTTACACTCACTCATCCATCCATCCTTTCTCTCATTATCCATCCATTCACACTTTCGTTCATCCATTCACCCTTTCACTAATCTATCCAGCCATCCACCCATCCCTTCATTTAATCACTCACCCACCTGTTCATATTAATTATGAGCTGAGCATTTGTCTGCAGAGTTGCAGACTGAAGAGGCCCATCAAGAATTTCACCCCTGCTGTAGTTCCTAAAGCAATGGGTGGGGTGGGGGAGGGCTCACTATGCCCCTGTACATGGGCAATCTGAGTCATGCATGGTGCACAGTGCCAGGCCATGTGGTGGATGTGACATGGTGCTGTTTCCAGGGCTTTAAGTGGGATGAAAAAACTGGGGAGTATCTCCAACGGGGGTGTTAGTTGTAATTAAAGGCGTGGCTTAAAACACGTAAGCTAGAAATCTGTGTTTAGTACAGTGTGCTGCTTGACTGGTATTGTGCCTCTTCTGTCGGTGTATCCAGATATAGAACTACAAGTAACGCAACACCTGCAACAAGCCAGAACTATTGGTTTTGTCAATGGTTGTTAGTTGCATGCCTCTTCTGTCAGTGTATCCAGATATAGAACTACAAGTAACGCAACACCTGCAACAAGCCAGAACTATTGGTTTTGTCAATGGTTGTTAGTTGCATAAAATAAAAAAAGTTCCAATCATGGCTTCCATGAATAAAATATTGAAAATGCATCCGTTCGAAAATGACGCGACTGTGAAAGAACTCTAGCCCCTTCTTTTTAACTTTTCACCAGCTCCTTTTATTGAGCTGGATTCTCATGTAGCAACATTGGTGTTTTTGCACATTTCTTCTGTCTGATAGAATGCCCTGACCTAGGCATAGGCAGTAGGAGGCCACCACATGCTTTACCAGCCAGGCTGCTCCAATGGCGTTCTGTATGTGACAATCAGCCGGCATACAGCAAGACACTGGGCGGGTGGGGCTGCTCTTGTGCTCCGAGGAGGAGTCCGAGGTGCTCCCATCAGCGAGTTGAGGCTTCATGCAGGTTCCCTGCAATGCCCAAAATTACGGACAAAAGGCGTACGTAAAAGGGATCCTCACAGATAACGGACGTGAGGTCCAAATTACGGACGGACCGTGAAATTTACGGACGGTTGGTCACCCTTCATCTTACATAATCACATAAAGATGTACCCTCACCATCAGGCATACATGCCACATCATAAGCACAGAGTAGGAACTCACATAAATCCAATGACATCACATGTTGCTAAAACACAAACACGCACCTCTCACCGTCGCAAACCATAAATTAAAATCATATATGCTTAAACCATGTGAAAATGGGTAAATGTTTGGATCCGTAAAACCTTTGTTATTAACTCCTATGTTTGCTGAGTCAGCATTTTGCAGTGGCAGAAGAGCAGGCAGCCCACCCAGTCTAAAAAAAAATAAGACACTTTCCCCGCTCTGGGGGTGGTGTACACTTCGGCAAAAGTCCCTAATAAAATGAAGGCAAAAGACTTTGGAAAATGGAGCGCTTTTGCAGCATAGGGAAAGGACTATGGCGAATAATGAAAATCTGACCTCAGATTTTAAGTTTCTTAAATTTAGTTGAGAACACTCATCCCCAGGCTCAACTACCTTGGTGGTATTAGACCAGAGCCAGTTCTATCAAAGCTGTGTAACTCTATTGCAGGCTGCACTACTTGTTATGAACAGAGAGGAATCCTGTCAATTGTGCGAGAGATGAGACACCAGCATCATGCAGACGCTCAGGAACACTTAAATCTGTTTGGGTGAACTGACCCTGGCAAAAGCATTTGGTGAATTTGCCACACTGTCCACAAACATAATGTATGTTATACCAATTTGGATTTTTTTCATTGGTATATTTTTGGACCCTTCCAGGTTATTTCAGTGTACCTAAGTCTTACATTAATACCTTTGGACGCCTTCATTTATCACTACTTTCTAAACAAAAGCAGAATGCCATAGCACCCGTTACATTACACAAGGTCACATTAGTTTGTAGGCACCGGGGATTAAGGGATTTGCCAGAATAACACGATGTTTAAACCTAAA
This sequence comes from Lissotriton helveticus, assembly GCF_964261635.1. Classification (NCBI taxonomy): domain Eukaryota; kingdom Metazoa; phylum Chordata; class Amphibia; order Caudata; family Salamandridae; genus Lissotriton; species Lissotriton helveticus. Next base: position 1,856,593,122 of record NC_136068.1, on the reverse strand, counting down.
TTTATTTTTTATTTCATAGTGTGTGGGTTACTCTTTTCCCTTTATAACTGGATATTAAATAAAGTCCTTTCAGAATAGTTTGTTCGACCCTGTCATCACACTCAATGACCACAACCCCCATAGCACGACTGTGGGAGAGTAGGGTCTGCTATCCTATGGTCACCCCAAATTTTTGCTTTTTGCTTCACTGGTTTTCGACTACTGAGGCTGTGGGCCTGCTGATAAGACCCTCAGCCTGCTGTTCTCTCACTAAATTACTGACACATGTGCTATAGGCACATACCACAATTGGAAATGGACTCCTTGTCAGCCCCTGTATAATGCACTATAGGTGCCCAGGGCATAGGGGCCACCAAGGCCTACCAGGGGCTGCAGCATATCTTTTGCCACCCCTGGCTGGTTCTTAAATTGACACAACTGGCTGATCACTCAGCTGGGGTAAGGTGGTGTAATCACCCCTTGCTTAGATATAGTATACCTATATCTAAACCTATATCTGGACACATGTAAACCTGTGAGCCACTCCTATGGAAGGCCTCATCAATCCTGGAGGCAGAGTGCGTGGTTTTATGTGAGATGGAGCTCTAGCATGAGCTGAGCCTGTCTGCAGCTGTCGGGAACAACTCCCTAAGCTGTTTCAGGATAATGCCAGACCATATACTCTTAAGTGCCTTATAATCCTCGCGGTTACATAGCAACTTTGGTTTGGCTTTATCAAAACATGTCGTGTAAGGTGTCATACGATTTGGAATACTATCCCCTCGCCAGTTCTGGCGACGGGGATAGCATTCCACCCCTCTAGAGGGGTAGGACATGTTGCTTCACTTAAATGCGGTTAATTTCTCCAAAGACCTTAGATCCACAAAATGGATGCCTCTGCCACAGACAAATGTCTGGACCCCTGCAGCTGACCGAAACTCAGCCAAATGGGGCCTGGACAAAGGGTTTCCTGTCACAGGAGGGTGTCACCGCCCTCCATACAGGAGATAGTGGATTGTAGCAGGGAGGTTTGAAAGAAACCAGACACTGCTTGGGGCGCACAAGGCTGCCCCTTGCATAATCCGGCCAAACCGGTTCTGGGGCACTCCAGCCCTCGTGCCAGGGCGGCCTGGATCAAAGGAAGGGGGTGTATCCACCCACTTCCTGGGTCCCACCCATAGGGGGTGACCTAGCAGGTAATCACGCCCCCCAGATTCGAATAAGAGTGGGAGCAGTGCCAATGCACATCAGATTTCCTGGAAGAAACATTAGAAACGAAACTCTGGACCCTTGGACCTCCTACTCAACGTGGAAGCCCGAAGAATCTCCCTTGTGGTCAAGGAGTGACCACCCTGCAGCAGCAGGCACCATCCAGCCCTCGACGTCTACTTTGTTGCAGTTCCCGCCGGAACTCGAGCGACAGAGATCAACGAGATCAAGCTTGCCTGCCTTCCAACAGCCTGATCCACAGTCCCTGCAGAGCTGAGACCCGTGGAGGCGACCGGAAGCGTGGGGCACGCCATCTTGAATTGACCGCGAGACGCTGACCGTGCAGCCCACGAGTGACCCTCGAAGCTGTGCACCGGGGTTTGAGAAGCCCCCACCCTGAGCCACTCTTGCAACGAAGTTCAGCCCTCCACACTCGACGAGTGCTGCGTGGGGCCCTTCTGCTCCATTTGGCTCAACGCGTTGGCCCGGTCACTTGCCAGCCGGCTAGTGGTCCCTGTGCCAACGAAACTACAAAGAAGACTCGTGAATCTGGTTGCTCCAGATCCACACCAGCTCCCCTGAAAAGGAGCCCCCACTCTGACCTTCCTGGTTCGAGTGAGAAGCAATCTCCCGGTTCCGTGTGGATTGCTCTTGCCAAGTGTTGTTTGCTCCAAACTTGAAGCCGACAGCGCCGACGGCGAGAGCCTGCGTGGGACAGATCGTGACCTGCTCCTGGACGTCGCAGATGCCCCAGAGCCCACGTGACAGCGGAGAGAAGCTCCTCGACGACCACCTGATTGCGCCCGACATTGCCTGGTTCCGTCCTGGTTCCACCCTGGTCACTGCTGAGTGACCCAGACTCTGTCCCCTCTGCTTTCAGGTACCCTTCGACTTGAGTCCACCCTTGGACTCCACCGGACACTTCACCTTCAACCCGCCTGCAGCCCTTTCAGCTTCAAGCACCAAGAGCCTGCGTGTCAAAACCCGACGCCACTTCGACCCTGTGCACCCACTTCCTGTGGGTGAGGTAACTTTGCTCCGCCGGTGTTCCCACACTGGTGCACATCTCTAGGGTCTGTGTCTTAAGTTTTGTTCCTCTAGGTTCAGCGGAAGTGTCCTTAAACTCTAACTTTACACTTTTTACGCACCATTGGTTAACATTGGTGCATGCGTGCGCTTTCCGCACTGCTCCCGAATCCCGAGGACCATTCCCGACTTCAGCATTGCTTGTCCTGACTGCTCCCAGCGATTCCCTAGGCCCTAGGCCTAACCACTGCTCGAGTGGCATCTCTTATACCACTTGTTTAGTATATGGTTTGAGTGGCCCCCTGCCCTCATCCATAATTGTGCAACTTGTATGTTTAAACAGTGCTTTTGATTTAACGCTTGTGCCCCTTTATTCATAAAGAATACTGGGGATTTTTTTTAGTAATAAATACATATATTTTTATAATATATACTTGTGTGGTGTCCTTTCATTTGATATTACAGGATTGTATGTGGTAAAACAGCTCGCTTAACACGACCTCTTAAGTTAAGCCTTTAGGCTGCTTAGTCCATGCTACCCCTAGGATAGCTTGTCTAATAAGGTTGACTTACAACCAGACACCATAAGGGATTGTTTGGTCTGATAATAGGTGGTTCCAGAATTGGAAACATCGCCTATCAGGCCAACTTCTCACATTGGTGAGCAGCGGTGCGGATTTGAGCTTGCTGTTGTTTTACCATTGCAATCTTTGTATCAAATTGAAAGATCACATCAAGTACCTCTAGGTACATATAAATCAAAAGCTTAGCATATTAAGTTCTACTGAACTTAGTAGTTGTAGATTAAAGGGATTAGCACACCCTGACTACAACTCACTAGCAAGGTACAGTAGGAAAACACTTAGTGTAGGTAAGTGCACCACACCACTTACACCTCACTAGTAGTCATGTCTGACACAGGAAAAGCCTCAGGGTCTACTCCTGTGACAGTTGACCTTACCAAGGCAACTTCCAGCTATGACAAGTTAACCCGAAAGGACTTGGTTGCCTTGTGCATCTCAAGAGGGTTAAAAAGGGGCAGAAGTCCCACCTGCCAAATCCTGATAGACATCCTAGAGCAGGATGACTTAGAAAGGGCGAAGGAAGCTTCCCTAGAGACAGGAGATGGAGGGAACCCCCCTGTAACTGATCCCCCTCAGGAGGAAGAGGAAGAAGAAGAGGAGGAGGAGGAGGACTCAGAAGTTGAGGACCCAGAAGATCAGGATCAGAGGGGTAGCCAGGTCCAAGTTGCCAGGCTTAACCAGGCCAACTTAGACCTACTGGGGAATGGAGAGGGCCAGCACCTCCCCAGATCCCATCATGTTATTCTCCCAGGCAACAGAAGAGTGAGATCTCCCTCAGGGGACTCTCATATTTCTAGTGCCTCCAGAGAATCACAGAGAGGCATGACTGCTTCTCAAAAGCTAGAGCATAGGGCCAGAATGAGGGCTGTCAAACTCCAGATAGAGAGGGAGGAGGTAGCCTTGGCTCAAGCTAGACTTGCCTTGGCAAGAGAGCAGAAATTAAGTGGCTTAGATGCCACTGGTGGCAGCAATTTTCCAAGAGAAAAAGACAGGGGCTATGACAATAGAAACCTGACAAAAATTGTGCCCCCCTTCAAAGAAGGGGATGACATCCACAAATGGATGACTGCTCTTGAGAGAGCCTCTATGGTACAGCAGGTTCCTCAGGATCAGTGGGCTGCAATTTTATGGCACTCCTTTTCTGAGAAAGGGAGGGACAGGCTCCTCACAGTTAGACCTGAGGATGCCAAAAACTACTCTGTTTTGAAGAGTGCTCTTATTGAAGGGTTTGGCCTAACCACTGAGCAATACAGGTTGTTGTTCAGAGACACCCAAAAAGCACAGACTCAAGACTGGACTGATTTCGTTGAGTGTGCCACTAAGGCTTTGGAGGGTTGGTTGCAGGGAAGTAAAGTTTCAGACTATACAGGATTGTACAATCTTATGATGAGAGAGCAGATCCTTAATAACTGTACAAACCAGCTGTTGCATCAATACCTTATTGACTCTGATCTGACCTCTCCCCAAGAATTGGGAAAGAAGGCGGACAAATGGGTCAGAACAAGGATTAAGCAGAAACCCCAGAACCAAGGTGGTGACCAGAAGAAAACAGACCAGAAGGGTGGTAATCAGAAAGATAAAGAAAAAGACCAGAAGTCTTCAGGCCCCCAACTAATAGTAAGGAGGGTGGTTCCCAAAATGGAAACAAGAAGAAGAAGAACAAAGGTCCAAAGACACCTTGGTGTAATACCTGCAAATCAGTTTCACACTGGGGCAGTGAATGCACCAACGCAAATCCAGTCCCCACCACTCCAGCTCCTAAAGCAACTGCAACCCCAAGTACAGTAAGCAGTGGTGGAACACAGTCCAAGGGTGTAGCTGGGTTGACCCTGGGTATTGAAGTAGGATCTGGCCTAGTCAGAACCCCTACACAGGCAGTTCTCCTGTATGATGTGGACATAGAATTGCCCACTGCAGTAAGCCCCAGTAACCTGGGCAAATATAGGCAGACTCCCTTAATTAATGAGAAACTGGCTCAGGCCTACAGGGACACATGTGCCAGTGTCACAATGGTGACACCTGACTTTGTGGACCCTGGACAGATTGTACTAGGTGAGAGTCACCTAGTGACCAATGCAAGCAACTGCACTACTTCCCATAGTGTAGCAGTTGTGAACTTCTCCTGGGGAGGGGTAAATGGCCTAAAGAAAGTTGTTGTGAGTGCAGACCTTCCAGTAGACTGTCTGTTAGGCAATGATCTTGAAAGCTCAGCGTAGTCAGAAGTGGAGTACAGGACTCATGCAGAAATGCTAGGGATTTCAGAGCATGTCCTTGCAGTGACAAGGTCTCAGGCTAAGAAGTGCCTTCCTGAACCAGTGGTGGATCTTGGAACAATAGACCAACCACAACCCAAGAGAAGGAGCAAGAGAGGAAAGGCTGAGCCTTCCACCTTGCCCCAGGTTGAGGATCAAGTTTCAGAGGAAACTGATTCTGCAGTCCAAGAGGAGACTGTCTCTGAGGAACTTGAACCTGACCAGGTAGAGTTTCTGGGGACAGGGGGACCCTCAAGGGCAGACCTGAGGCAGGCTCAATTAGATTGCCCTTCCCTTGAACCCCTCAGACAGCAGGCTGCTGCTGAGGCTGCTGGGGATGCCCAAGGTACCCATACTGTGTATTGGGATGATGGACTCCTTTACTCAGAGGCTAGAGACCCCAAGCCTGGCATGACCAGGAGGTTGGTCATACCTCTGCAGTTTAGGGGGTTCCTTCTTACCTTGGCCCATGATATTCCCCTTGCAGGACACTTAGGCCAGAACAAGACGTGGGACAGGCTTGTTTCACACTTTCACTGGCCTCACATGTCAGAAAATGTCAAGGAGTTTTGTCGCTCCTGTGTCACTTGCCAAGCCAGTGGTAAGTCAGGTGGCACAACAAAGGCCCCCCTAATACCACTACCTGTGGTGGGGGTTCCCTTTGAAAGAGTTGGAATTGATATTGTGGGTCCAATGGACCCCCAAACAGCATCTGGGAACAGATTTATACTGGTGGTAGTGGATCATGCCGCCAGGTATCCAGAGGCTATTCCCCTAAGGACCACCACAGCACCTGTGGTGGCAAAAGCCCTCATTGCAGTTTTCTCAAGAGTGGGCTTTCCAAAGGAGGTACTATCAGATAGAGGCACGAATTTTATGTCTAGCTATCTGAAAGCAATGTGGAAGGAGTGTGGAGTAAACTATAAGTTTACCACCCCCTATCATCCACAGTGCAATGGGCTTGTGGAGAGATTTAACAAGACCCTTAAAGGCATGATAAAAGGATTACCAGAGAAGCTCAGGCGGAAATGGGACATTCTTTTACCTTGCCTGCTCTTTGCTTACAGAGAGGTCCCACAGAAGGGGGTTGGCTACAGCCCTTTTGAACTTTTGTTTGGCCACCCTGTGAGAGGTCCATTGTGTTTGGTGAAGGAAGGATGGGAGTTACCTCTCAAAAAGCCCAAACTAGACATAGTGGACTATGTACTTGGTCTCCGCTCCAGGATGGCTGAATACATGGAAAGAGCATCCAAAAACCTGGAGGCCAGCCAAGAATTACAGAAAGCTTGGCATGACCAAAAGGCTGTACTGGTTGAGTTCCAACCAGGACAGAAGGTGTGGGTACTGGAGCCAGTGGCCCCAGCAGCACTCCAGGACAAATGGAGTGGACCCTATCCTATCATTGAAAAGAAGGGAGAAGTCACCTACTTGGTGGACTTTGGAACACCCAGGAGCCCTCACAGGGTAATCCATGTGAATCGCTTGAAAGCATTTGTGGACAGGGAGGACATGAGCTTGCTCATGGCCACAGATGGGGATCAGGAGGAAGAGAGTGACCCTCTCCCAGACCTGCTTTCTCAGAACCCTGATGATGGTTCAGTTGATGGAGTAGCCTTGGCAGGCAGCCTCACTGACCAGCAACAGATGGACTGCAGACAAGTTTTGCAGGCCCACAGGCATTTGTTTTCACTCACACCCAGCCAGACTGACTGGTGTACCCATGTAGTGGACACTGGTGACAGTCTGCCTGTGAAGAATAAGATCTACAGGCAACCTGACCATGTCAGGGATTGCATCAAGGCTGAGGTGCAAAAGATGTTGGAGCTTGGAGTGATTGAGCCATCAGAGAGCCCATGGGCCAGCCCAGTAGTCCTGGTGCCAAAACCTCATACCCAAGATGGAAAGAGAGAAATGAGGTTTTGCGTGGACTACAGGGGTCTCAATGCTGTCACTAGGACAGATGCTCCCCCCATTCCAAGAGCAGATGAGCTCATTGACAGATTGGCTTCTGCCAAGTTTCTGAGCACATTTGATTTGACAGCTGGCTACTGGCAAATCAGACTAGCTGAAGAGTCAAAAGCCAAAACAGCATTCTCTACCCCTAGTGGACATTATCAGTTTGTGGTAATGCCCTTTGGTTTGAAGAATGCACCTGCCACTTTCCAAAGGTTGGTGAACCAAGTCCTTACTGGGTTGGATGACTTTTGCGCAGCATATCTAGATGATATTGCTGTCTTTAGCTCCACCTGGGAGGATCACCTGATCCACCTGAAGAGAGTTTTGGAGGCCCTGCAAAAGGCAGGCCTAACTATCAAGGCCACTAAGTGCCAGATAGGGCAGAGTAAGGTTGTATACCTGGGCCACCTAGTAGGTGGAGGCCAGGTTCAGCCACTGGAGAGCAAAATCCAGGCCATACAGGACTGGGCTCCTCCAGTTACCCAGACACAAGTCAGAGCCTTCTTGGGCCTGACTGGGTATTACAGGAAGTTTGTGAAAAACTATGGGTCTATAGTGACACCATTAAATGACTTGACATCCAAGAAGATGCCAAAAAAGGTTCAGTGGACAGTTAGCTGTCAGAAGGCATTTGATGACCTGAAGAAGGCCATGTGCTCTGCACCTATCCTGAAGAGTCCTGACTACTCCAAACAGTTCATTGTACAGACAGATGCTTCTGAGTTGGGGGTGGGAGCTGTGCTCTCACAACTTAATCAAGATGGTCAAGACCAGCCCATTGCTTTCATTAGCAGAAGGCTGACCCCTAGAGAGAAACGTTGGTCAGCCATTGAGAGGGAGGCCTTTGCTGTGGTTTGGGCCCTGAAGAAGTTGAGGTCCTACTTGTTTGGAACTCACTTCCTAGTTCAGACAGACCATAAGCCCCTCGTATGGCTTAATCAGATGAAGGGTGAAAATCCCAAACTGCTCAGGTGGTCCATTTCCCTACAGGGGATGGACTTTACAGTGGAGCACCGCCCAGGGACTGACCATGGAAATGCAGATGGTCTCTCCCGGTACTTCCACTTAGAACATGAAGACTTATCTGGTCAAGGTTAGTTTAATGTCCCTGCGTTTGGGGGGGGGGGTTGTGTAGGAGAGTAGGGTCTGCTATCCTATGGTCACCCCAAATTTTTGCTTTTTGCTTCACTGGTTTTCGACTACTGAGGCTGTGGGCCTGCTGATCAGACCCTCAGCCTGCTGTTCTCTCACTAAATTACTGACACATGTGCTATAGGCACATACCACAATTGGAAATGGACTCCTTGTCAGCCCCTGTATAATGCACTATAGGTGCCCAGGGCATAGGGGCCACCAAGGCCTACCAGGGGCTGCAGCATATCTTTTGCCACCCCTGGCTGGTTCTTAAATTGACACAACTGGCTGATCACTCAGCTGGGGTAAGGTGGTGTAATCACCCCTTGCTTAGATATAGTATACCTATATCTAAACCTATATCTGGACACATGTAAACCTGTGAGCCACTCCTATGGAAGGCCTCATCAATCCTGGAGGCAGAGTGCGTGGTTTTATGTGAGATGGAGCTCTAGCATGAGCTGAGCCTGTCTGCAGCTGTCGGGAACAACTCCCTAAGCTGTTTCAGGATAATGCCATACCATATACTCTTAAGTGCCTTATAATCCTCGCGGTTACATAGCAACTTTGGTTTGGCTTTATCAAAACATGTCGTGTAAGGTGTCATACGATTTGGAATACTATCCCCTCGCCAGTTCTGGCGACGGGGATAGCATTCCACCCCTCTAGAGGGGTAGGACATGTTGCTTCACTTAAATGCGGTTAATTTCTCCAAAGACCTTAGATCCACAAAATGGATGCCTCTGCCACAGACAAATGTCTGGACCCCTGCAGCTGACCGAAACTCAGCCAAATGGGGCCTGGACAAAGGGTTTCCTGTCACAGGAGGGTGTCACCGCCCTCCAGACAGGAGATAGTGGATTGTAGCAGGGAGGTTTGAAAGAAACCAGACACTGCTTGGGGCGCACAAGGCTGCCCCTTGCATAATCCGGCCAAACCGGTTCTGGGGCACTCCAGCCCTCGTGCCAGGGCGGCCTGGATCAAAGGAAGGGGGTGTATCCACCCACTTCCTGGGTCCCACCCATAGGGGGGGACCTAGCAGGTAATCACGCCCCCCAGATTCGAATAAGAGTGGGAGCAGTGCCAATGCACATCAGATTTCCTGGAAGAAACATTAGAAACGAAACTCTGGACCCTTGGACCTCCTACTCAACGTGGAAGCCCGAAGAATCTCCCTTGTGGTCAAGGAGTGACCACCCTGCAGCAGCAGGCACCATCCAGCCCTCGACGTCTACTTTGTTGCAGTTCCCGCCGGAACTCGAGCGACAGAGATCGACGAGATCAAGCTTGCCTGCCTTCCAACAGCCCGATCCACAGTCCCTGCAGAGCTGAGACCCGTGGAGGCGACCGGAAGCGTGGGGCACGCCATCTTGAATTGACCACGAGACGCTGACCGTGCAGCCCACGAGTGACCCTCGAAACTGTGCACCGGGGTTTGAGAAGCCCCCACCCTGAGCCACTCTTGCAACGAAGTTCAGCCCTCCACACTCGACGAGTGCTGCGTGGGGCCCTTCTGCTCCATTTGGCTCAACGCGTTGGCCCGGTCACTTGCCAGCCGGCTAGTGGTCCCTGTGCCGACGAAACTACAAAGAAGACTCGTGAATCTGGTTGCTCCAGATCCACACCAGCTCCCCTGAAAAGGAGCCCCCACTCTGACCTTTCTGGTTCGAGTGAGAAGCAATCTCCCGGTTCCGCGTGGATTGCTCTTGCCAAGTGTTGTTTGCTCCAAACTTGAAGCCGACAGCGCCGACGGCGAGAGCCTGCGTGGGACAGATCGTGACCTGCTCCTGGACGTCGCAGATGCCCCAGAGCCCACGTGACAGCGGAGAGAAGCTCCTCGACGACCACCTGATTGCGCCCGACATTGCCTGGTTCCGTCCTGGTTCCACCCTGGTCACTGCTGAGTGACCCAGACTCTGTCCCCTCTGCTTTCAGGTACCCTTCGACTTGAGTCCACCCTTGGACTCCACCGGACACTTCACCTTCAACCCGCCTGCAGCCCTTTCAGCTTCAAGCACCAAGAGCCTGCGTGTCAAAACCCGACGCCACTTCGACCCTGTGCACCCACTTCCTGTGGGTGAGGTAACTTTGCTCCGCCGGTGTTCCCACACTGGTGCACATCTCTAGGGTCTGTGTCTTAAGTTTTGTTCCTCTAGGTTCAGCGGAAGTGTCCTTAAACTCTAACTTTACACTTTTTACGCACCATTGGTTAACATTGGTGCATGCGTGCGCTTTCCGCACTGCTCCCGAATCCCGAGGGCCATTCCCGACTTCAGCATTGCTTGTCCTGACTGCTCCCAGCGATTCCCTAGGCCCTAGGCCTAACCACTGCTCGAGTGGCATCTCTTATACCACTTGTTTAGTATATGGTTTGAGTGCCCCCCTGCCCTCATCCATAATTGTGCAACTTGTATGTTTAAACAGTGCTTTTGATTTAACGCTTGTGCCCCTTTATTCATAAAGAATACTGGGGATTGTTTTTAGTAATAAATACATATATTTTTATAATATATACTTGTGTGGTGTCCTTTCATTTGATATTACAGGATTGTATGTGGTAAAACAGCTCGCTTAACACAACCTCTTAAGTTAAGCCTTTAGGCTGCTTAGTCCATGCTACCCCTAGGATAGCTTGTCTAATAAGGTTGACTTACAACCAGACACCATAAGGGATTGTTTGGTCTGATAATAGGTGGTTCCAGAATTGGAAACATCGCCTATCAGGCCAACTTCTCACAACGACGATGTGTATATTTTACACTTCAAGTCTGTAAATTAAAACCGCCTGGAATTGCGCCAAATAAAGAAGGTCACACTTCCAGGCCGTCTTGATTTACACTTCTTTGCTAAGGCATATGCACCCCCCTGGGAATGCAGTCACTGACCCTTAGGGGGGCGCACCGCACAGTTTGAAGTCCTCTGGCAGGAGGAGACCCAGCAAATGCTGTATCTGTACAGCGGGGCCCATTATCATTCTGTGATTGATAATTAGGCAGATAAAAGAATGATAATGACCGCTAGCAGTCTGTGCAAGGTGGGGAGGGGCCGCTGCAGGCCCTTTAGTTCACAGCAGTGCGATCTGGCCCTGCAGTGAAAGTAAGAGAAGTCGCAGGCTGCTTGCAGAGGAACAGCTTACACCAACGGCCAGATTTACGGACAAAAGGCGTCCGTTAAAGATTTCCTGACGGACAACGGACAAGAGGCCCAAATAACGGGCAGTCCGTGAAATTTACGGACGGTTGGTCACCCTAGGGTGGGCTCCGCTTTGTTTAGTCAGTGCCCGGCAGCTCCTCACACGCTGCGGGCTCATTCACCCCGCTGCGGCAGCAGCCTCAGTCAAACGCTGCGCGGCGGTGGCAGGGGTCGCGCTGGCAGGCCGCTGGAGGGCTCCGCTGGCCTTGCCTCCACCAGGGGCGCCGTAGCCGGCGCCACCGGCCACTCGTGCTTTTGGGGCAACGTTCCTGTTAGCAGCGGGTAGTCTCCGCTTTACTGTATAATCCTAAGGGGGAGGGGTCGCTTTAGGCTTGCGTGGCTTCATAGGCATCTCTCAGAGCCCAGGCTCACCTCCGGCCCACTCTTGTCACGCGGGTGGGCTCCGCGAAGGCTTCACCTTTCACCCCACGCAGGGGGCTCACGCTGGGCACAGGAGGCCGGGGTTGGCTCCTGGTCGCCTCGCGGTGGGGCAGGCATTCGCGGCCCGGTTGTGGCTGATGCGGGTGGGCTCTGCTCGGCCTCCACGCGGTGGGGGTCACGCTGTCGCAATCGACGCGGGTGGGCTCCGGTCGGTCCGCTGAACTCTCTCGTGGTACTCCCACGGCGGGCGGTTCACGGCAGGCACGAGAGGTACGGGGGGGGCTCCCGGTCACCTCCACATTTGCACATGGGCCCGGGGCACGGCACACGCCCTGCGGGCCTCTCGGCAGCCGGCGGCAATCGTTGTAGGGGGGTGCCCCTAGGCGGGCAGTATTCTCTCCCCCTTCTTCTTGGGCTGTAGCACGCTGGGCTACAGCCACCTCATCGCCAATGTAGTGTTGGGCGCTAGGCCCGCATTATGTATAAGGAGTCGACACAGAATCCATGATAGTGGGCTAGTTAATGGGCCAGGAGCACGTGTGCTCCGCCTCCTTTATTGACCGGGTAACCTGACTCGTGACGCCGGTGGTGGGTGGGTTTATAGTGTAGGTTACAGATTCTGAAAGACTAGAACGTGTCCAGCAGGAATTACACTAATCTGTTTGACTATTAAAGAACTGCAAAATAAGTAAAACGTTGTATCATTCCACCCGGGTATGCATTGTTAGCATTCAGAACAATAGCCCAGTGGGTAGGGCACGTGTTAATTTTGGACTCAGCTGTGTTTAAACATTTGTGATGTTGGTCGTTCTTCAAACTTCAATGTCACTTTGGCTGACAAGGTCACCTTCTAACGTCAGCTACAAAGTGGGCTTTCCTTAGTAATAGCGTGCATATGAAACCACGTCTGATGGTCCCACGGGGTTGCAGTAAAAACTTGCCAGGTAGCGGTCGGAATGTAGTTTTTAAGAGGTCTGTTTCTCTTCTCCCTGCTAGTACAGAGGATGTATCATTGTTTGCTTTTTTTCTTCACCACCGCATTGAATTTAACCTATTTGCTTTTAAATAAATGCAATATCCATATTTGAAGTGTAATGTAACTTGCATGATGTATTAATATTTTAGAATGGCATTGTTTTGGAGTCAATCGGGTTTGTGCAGCAAATTGGCCAAATGACCCACAGAGAAAAACTTAATCACACCGCTCTCTTGTCCAACCATTCTTGCGGGGGAATGGCCCTCAAATTATTAAATGTAATTCACGATGTCAAGGATGTATTAACGCACAGTAATGCACTGGGTTATGCTAAAGAAACACATAATAAAAAATACAAATCCCAAAAAAGGAAGAATAAAAAGAGTCTTTAGAGTAGAGACAGACCTATATTATATGGGATAAAGTCCCCCATCTGTAAATTTTCAGAATACTGTAGGCAACTACAGAGTATCGTTACCATCCAACAAAACTAAAAGTAGACTTTCATTCTAGGAGGATGGGAACTCCTCGGTGGCTTGCAATATCCTTTTAAAATGCACCAGGAGCAGTGGTGGCTGGTGACATTTGAAAGTGGTAGGGCGTAAATGTTGGATATGACTTTTATCTAGTGAGCGACGTGAGCAAGCTTAAGGAGAAAACATGGGGTTCAGGGTGGGTTCTCCACCCGAAATTTTTTTTAAAAAATGATTGGCAAATGGGGCACTTTAAAGAAAATAAATTTAGTGATAAAGCTTGGCTTATAATGCAGTGGAAACGTATAGTCTTGAAATATTAAACACATTGATAACCTCCCCATATCTTACTGCATTAATGTGCAAACAGTAACTGTAATGTACAAATTGTACAGTATGATAACTTCAGGACCTTTAAAGTGTGTGCTTGACTTTGTTTCTGCTGGGGCAGTTTATCTACTGTCCTTCTCAACAGAACTGACTTTACTGATTGGCTTTTCTGACTGTTCTCCAAGTAGAGTGATTACACAGGGGGTCTGGGTTCCACCCTCACTTTCTATTTGCTAATCTTGCTTCTCTTTCACAGCTCAAGCTCTAAAGGTTTTGGGCCTAATTATGAAGTCGGGTGGACGCGTATCGTCTGGAACCGCCCAACCGTAGGCCGGTGGTTCCGACTGCCTGATTTGGATGCGACTGCCGATAGGGTGGTTGGAAACATCAATTCTACAATAGACGCTTGTGCGGCGGGCAGCATAAACTTCCGTTATAGAATAGAGGTTTGCAAACGTCCCTGCACTGTTTGGCAGGCACACCACAGTGCAGGGATGTTGAGGCCCCATTATGGAGGGCCAGGTGGGAAGGGAACCCTTCTAGGGGACCCCAAAGAGACTTTCTGACAGCCTTTTCATGTCGGAAAGGCCGACATGAAATGGCTTTCAGAAAATACCACCATAATCCTGACTGAGGAGTGGAGCCTGGCTCTGCCATCATTAGGGGGTTATGGTGTGCTCCGATGGTTTTACGGGCTCTTTGAGCCCGCCGAAGCACCGCATATGGTCCCTCTGCCCGATGTCTCTGTCCACCGCACCGTAATGTGGCGGGCGGAACGCAGCGGAATTGTCAGAAGGTCGGCAACCGACCATTGGTAGGTTGTGGTCCTTCCGACATCATAATCAGCCCCTTTGTTGTCAGTCCACAGGGACAGATTAAAAGATGGACTAAACTTGTAAAAACCTGTGTGGCACTCTGCTAGCCTAACAAGCTTTGTTCTTCTTTTGTCTACAGCCTGTTGATCTGTTTGAGATGATCGAGAAGATGCAGGTGGGTCCCATGCCATGTTGGTGCATGCATTTCTGAGTGAAGATACTGTTTAGTGCACATTGGTTTTATAGACTTGCCCAGTATTACCCTGACACCCATTAGTTGTTTGTGTCTAATAGTCATATTGGTAGTCTGGAGTCCATTGCTTCTAAGTAATATTGTGTTTTGTTGACCCTCATGGTTCTGCATCATGAACCTGATGATTATGCAAAATCAATAAAAAAGAAAAACTTAAACAAAGAGAGAGCAACAAGCGTGGTTCATGGAGAGTAGGCGAGACCAAAAACTGAATGCAACAGATGGTGATAGAGGGAAAAATGGAGGTTTAGAGGGCGGTATTCACCATTTAAAATGCTAATAAAAAATAGCAAATTGGGGGAGTGGCGACAGGAATGGACTAGGATAGAAAATAGGCCAGGCACCAAAATAAAAGTGATCCATATTGGTAAATCAAATAGCTAAAAAGAGGCCCATGTTTGCAAACAGGGGCAGAGTATGTAAGCCCATCTAGTGGCATTTGACTGTGCTATTTCCTTGGCGCATATGTATTCTTGCATCTATTTTTGGACATAAGGGTGCATTTTGTGCTAAGAAAATAGTGCCAAATGCCCACTCAGCCCCGCAAGAAAATCCTGCAGAATCAAATTCGCCAATTCGCTGTATTTTCATATAATTCAGCGGAATTCCACAGAATCAAATTCTGCTGGATTTTAATGTAATTCAGCAGAATTCCACGGAATCCAATTCCGCCAATTCCGCTGGATTTTAATGTAATTCAGCTGAATTCCACGGACTCCAATTCCGCCAGATTTTAATGTAATTCAGCGGAGTTCCACGGAATCAAATTCCGCCAATTCCACCCACCCCTGAGTGGGACCGGGCTAACACATGGGACAGGGGAGACCGCAGAGAAAAAGCAGGGAGGATAAATTGTGGCAGGTTCACCTCAAAACCTTTCGGCCTAAAGGTCACATGACAGTGATATGCACCAAAAACTGTGAATTGGCATTTTAGCGATTAGTGATCCATTTTTATTTGTCAATGGTGCCACTGCTGGCCTCATACTTTGAAGGCCTTTCATAATAGTAAAGAGGTGCTTGTCTGCACCGTCGGATCCCAGATCAGCTCCTGTAGGGTTCAGTGGTATCTGTGAAGTCCTTTGAGGTGACACAACTCTCTCAAGCCACCACGAGAACTGTCCGATGACCTGTACGGGGCCTCCCAAGGTTGGTGGCTCTATGCACTATACTGGTGACAGGAGGACAGCCCTTTCATGGGACTGCCACTGTCCTACGAGCTCCTGGTCAGGTCTTGCAGAAGAAAAGTGTCCTGAAGGATCACATGGAACTGGAGTCCTTGAGAGCTTGTTTCAAGGGCAGTCTGCAGCCCAAGCCTCACCACAGGGTGGTCCAGGGTTTGTCTATGAACTGATGTTCAGGCCAGATTTTGGCATTGATTCACTCCCCATGTACTAGATTACGACAAAAATCTCACTACTGCATAAACAGGCTAGTAGCTATAATTAAGGTTCCCGGTTTTCCATTTTTATGGATTTTTACAGATATATACAGACAGAAAGCAATATGTTTTCTGTCTGCATTTATTTTTAAATGTGGATAAATACAGAAAACTGAGCTTCTTTTAAATGACTCTGACGTGCTGTCTTTCATAAATTATAGCCGTACAGCTGAGCAGATGGACAACATGGAAAGTTAAAAAACAGGATGACATTTCTTTAAATAACGGTATATGCCAACATACATTTGTGGTATAATGCTAATATTTACCAGCGGATGTATTGTTATGTAATATTTGGCAGCTTAAATATCTAAAACACGACAGACATCAAACTATGACTGCGTGTCTATCAGTTAAATAAATATGGAAAGGTACAGTTTTATAACTTCATTTATCTGCAAAACACTAAATAAATATGCATAAATACAGATAAAATGGCCTAAAGATAAATATGGATAAATACAGATGGAAATGTTAAAAAAAGAAATACCATAATACCTGTAGCCTTAGTTATAATGGACAGTGGCCCAGGATTGGTCCTGTGGGATAGTGGGCCATTATCAATATGTTCCTATTTTATTTGAAAACTGCAAATCACCTTTATCGCTCTTTCTGTTTCTCTTTCTCACTTCTGCCTTTCTTCCTGTCTCCCCATCTCTGTTTCTCTCTCTTTTTCTCCCTCTACCTTCCCCTCTCCCTCTTTTATTCTCTTTTCCTCGTTGTTTCTCCTTTATTCTCTTTTTTTCACTTGCCATCTGTTTCTCTCTCTATATGTTCCTCCTCTGCTCGCTCCCTCTTTGCTCTCTTTTCCTCTTTCGTTCTCCTCCTTTTCTCCTCTCTTCCCCTTTGTCTACATCGTATTCTCTCTTTCTAACCCTGTATCTCCAATGTCCTTATGCTTTGTTACAGGGGAGTCGTCTTGATGAGCAGAGGTGTTCTCTCCCTTCCCCTCTCAAGGTCAGTGTCTTGCCATGGGTATCTCTCATTACTGGTATGTACGTGTCTGCAGAAAGTGAGTGGGTCAGGTGTTCACTTTGAGCTTCGCTTTAAATACACTGCATTTTGTTTGTTTAGTTTCTAACTTTATTCCTACATTAATTCTTCTCCACTTTATCCTTTTCTTATTTCTAGAACGTGTTCACCTTCATGTCTCCCTAATTTCCTTCCTGCTGCCTCTTTGGTAACATTCATAACTTTCTACTTTCCCTTCCCTTCCCTTCCCTTCCCTTCCCTTCCCTGCCCTGCCCTGCCCTACCCTTCCCTTCCCTTCCCCTTTCCTGTCCCCTTCCCCTTCCCCTGCCCCCACCCCTCCCCTCCCCCTCTCTCCTCCCTCCTTCCTTCTCTCCCTCCCCCCCTCATAATCAAGCTGCCTAGCTTCACATTCACAGTCTTGCACCATAGTGTAAAGGTGTCGCATGAGTCTACTTCAGCTTCTGTAGCGGAAGACTACAACATACTGTACCTAGATAAACTTCAAAACATTTCCTACTTTGCATGTGTGCTGTACAGTGCAGCACACAAGCAAAATCAGAAAAGTTGGAGCAATAAAACCAGTACTCCAAGTCAATGTCAAGGATGTGTTATTTTTGGTGTAGAACCCTATCTACTATTGTTACTAAATAGGGCTTTGCATTACACACCATGGGTGGTTGTATGGGAACGTTCATGTGCCACCCATTAAATACCCCTTTGAGGCAACTTTCCAGTACAAAACACATTTTGCACTCCAAACTAATTTCAAAATGTTATTGAGTCGTAAATTGTACCAAATTCACCCCCAAATGGGTATCTTTGCACAATGGATTATGGCAAAGCAAAATGAAGTACAGAAAAGGACACAGAGAAGAGCAGGGCACCAAAACGTAAACGTTCATAAAAGCATTTTGAATGGCCTGAAATCTTATATTCTGTGGGAGAGAGTTCAAATGATTAGGCGCCAAAAAGGAAACGGAATGGGCTCCCATTCTTGCAAGCCATATACGCCTTTTGTAAAGTAGAGCAGAGATGGTAGATCTTAAAGCCTTGAGGCGTCTATAGAAGGAAAGTTTTATTTCTTACAGTGAGCACGGCTTGAAGAGTAGAAGAGTAGAGTGCCTTGTGTGCATGACACAACAATGTAAAGCCTGGGAGGAGGAGCTTCGCGCGCATCCGAGATGGCCGCGTGAGCACAGGGCTCCCGAGGACCCTCGCTGCCTCCCGCATTTATCCTGTACAATATCCTCATTTGATGGAAGATCATTGAAGACACAGCCCGGCTGATGTACTAGCAGGTTTTTGGGTCGAAATCGGACGCAGGGTTCCCCGAGCTTTGCCGTCTTGAACTTTGCGGCCTTCTCCATGGAGCAGCCTGGACCTTGAGTGGTGGCAGTGCCCGGGTCGTAATTTAACAACAACGGCTTGCGGGGATCGGACCACAGCCTCACTTCACTTTCGGTTTTGTTTCTCCGGCGCACTGCCTCATCTATGCGGTGTGTCTGTTGATCGGACGAGCCCCAATGCCAGCTCATTGAGTTTCGAGCGAGCGACTGTTTGGCTGTGGTCTCCACTTGGCTCAACTTTGCCTCCTGTGTTCCCGTGTGTGAATTTAAAGGAGCCATTTGGACCAGATCCCAAGCCTCCCTTCGGGGCACCTGACTCGCCATGACGGGCAAGCCTGAGGGTGAGAAACGGAAGGTCAAGACCGCCATCCGTGGAGGTTCTACCCAGACGAACGTCATGGATCGCTATACACTTTCTATAGGATCCCCTGGTGCCGCACCTAAGACCCGGGAGGAGGTTGTCGACGATCCTGCTGTGTTGGCGGACTTAACACTACAAGACGTGATGGGCGCCATTGCTGGCATTCAGTCTTCTATTGGCTAACAGTATGAAGCCTTGGCCCTGAAGTTGGACACGGTGGCTATCGATGTCAACCTCATTCGCACTGACTTGGCCAAGACGAATGAGAAAGTGAAGTCATTAGACCTGAAGACATCCAGCCTTACCACGGACGTGTCCGACTTACAAACAGAAGTGGGCAATCTTCGATCTGCTAATTACTTTTTTGCTCGTCGCTTGGAGGATTTTGAAGGCCGTGCACGGCGCAATAACGTGCGTATTATTGGGGTCCCGGAAGAATCTAGTCCACTCGCCACTGATCTTCGAGTGGAGGACCTCATTCTTAATCATCTGGCACCAAAGGGCCTGAGCAAATTCTTTGCCATCGAACGTGCGCACAGAGTGCCAGGGGGTCAGGCGAAGCCCGGTTTTCCCCCCGTCCGATTATTGCACGGATCTTCAACTTTAGAGATCGCGACGCCATTTTGCAGGCGGCACGGACAAGCGGCCCTACGCAGTTCGAGAACGCCGCTGTGAATTTTTATCCAGATTTTTCTCAATTGGTCCAGAAATAACGTATGGGATTTCAAGGTGTGAAACGGCGACTAAGAGACATGGAACTAAAATATGCTATGTTATTCCCGGCCCGACTGCGTGTTGAATATGACAATCGAACATTTTTCTTTATCAGGCCTGAGGAAGTGAGTGATTGGTTGGACACTTTGCCGACTCGCCGCGCTGGCCAGGAACATGCTGCTGGTGCGGAAGGGGGACTGATGGACCAAGAATGATTTCGGTGCCTGTGTCCGGAACAATTTTCAGCGTGATCAGCCGGAGTTCACTGACTTTTATTGATCATTCCGTTTGTATCCTCGGAGGTAGCGGGGATGGCGGGACCCTTTCCTCCTCTGGGGTTTTCTTTGTGTAGATTAGTTTATGTTTGTAATTGCTAGGGCGACAGGCACACTGCAAATTGGGGTGGCTTTTGAGTCGGTGCAGGGGTGCAGGGTGGGGGGGAGTTGTGTTGGGAACCTTGGGGGGAGGGGGGGTCGAGTTCTGGGATTGTTCGATTTTTCTTTTTCAAGGCAAGGTACTTTCATTATCTTTGACACTGGTGTGATGCTCGTTTTGCGATGGGAGTTCATTTTGGACTTGGATGGGGGGTAGAGGGTTGAAGGTATTATGCTGGAATGTGAATGGGTTGGGTGATCGCATAAAGAGAGGGGTGGTCATGCAGCTGTTGCGGCGCCTTTCGCCTGATGTCGTTCTGTTACAAGAGACACACTTGATAGGAAACACTTGTCACGCTCTTAATAGAAGGGGTTATCGTCTTGCTGCCCATTCTGGTTTTACATCTAGTTCTAGAGGAGTGGGTATTCTGCTTAGGGTTTCCCTCCCCCTCGAAGTTGATGATGTGATCCTCGATGCCAGGGGTCGATATGTTGCACTTGTCGGGCGGTGGGAGGGAAAGCCAATCTCGTTGGTGTCAGTTTATGTGCCCCCGGGCTTGCAATCCACGACATTCATGGACCTGGGGCGGATGGTGCTGGGTCTCCCTGAGGGTGTTTTGATACTGGGTGGTGATTTTAACTCCGTCATTTCTGGCAGATCGTATACTAGACGGCTATGTGCCGTGACTTGCAGAGGAACGTACTGTTTCCTCAACTTGGACCCCGTACTCGGAGGATCTATTGGGAGCTTCGGATTGGATGGATATGTGTTTTTGATCTGAGGACTGACTGTCCTTTACCTGGGATAATTGCCTTGTGCTAGACGCTGCACCTTTTGGAAACTTATGAATTGTTCTGCTTGAACTAATACGCCTACGCTTACCCATTGGAAGCTTGCAATTGACCGATTTTGCCCTGACGAAGTCTAGTGGTCTTAACGACCTAGACGAAACACGTGTTGGCGGTGTTTGTGGTTTGTCTCTTGTAAATATATGAAGATTGGACTCTATCAATTGAATGAAAGAAAAATCTTTTCATGAAGAATAAAATGAGGAGCACCTAAAATATTGGGACTTGATATCTTGAACTCATTTGAACTTTTTTCCAGCTCAGGATCTTGTGCATGTTTGTATGTGCCGGATAGTACTATCTCACTGTTCTATAAGAAAATGATTAATGACCGATCGGGTCTGCTTGATCGCCTCCGTGAGGCCTGGATTGCTGATGGTATTTAACTGGATGATGAGGATTGGCAGTCCGCGGTCTCCTCTCCCAAGGAGGTGGCGATTCCGGCCCGCCTCCGTCTGGTCCAACTCAAGATCCTCCACAGAATCTATGTCACTGGTCCCCGTCTAATTCATATGGGCTTCTCTACGGATGGTATGTGTCGGCGTGGGTGTGGTCTCCTTGGCACCTATCTCCACATCATATGGGAATACCCTGAGGTGGTGCGATTCTGGAAACGTATACATGAGATTATGGATGATGTCACGGGTGTTGTTATGATGCCGGAAGCCCGACAATGGTTATTGAATGTATGGGGTCCGAATGACTATGACGTGTCGCAGCTTTGGTGGGTGACTTTGGCCAATATGGTTGCGAAGAGAGATATTGCCCAGTTGTGGGGATCCCCAAGGCTGCCTACAGTGACTGCTTGGAAAGAGAGTCTGGACTGGTGCATGTTTCGAGAGAAAACAGTATATATTGCAAGAGGCAGGCCCAAAAAATGGGGGAAGATTTGGAATCCGTGGAACTCATACCGTGGAGATATTTGTACACCCCCGCTCACCGCTATCCAGAGTCCTTCCCCGTCGCCCTGACCTATATCCCTTCCGGCTGTGGTGTATCGTACTGCTCATATGCAATTCTGCCTCCGCCTCCCTCCCCTCATCTGTATTCAAAGACTTTTTTCTCCTGCTATCATGTATCTCCCGTCCTCCTTGAGCACAGACCTAGTGACTGTATTATTACTGTACTGCCTTGCTTGTTTGTTTGATGTATTGTTTTTTTGTGTTTCAAATAATAAAAGTTACAAAAAAACAAAAAAACCAATGTAAAGCCTGCTTGTTTATGCACTGGCAAACAATGAAGTCATCTTAAATTTGGGTGTGATGCAGTTCTTGGGGTGGGGGGGTTACAAATCACGCCTGCTGCTGTATTTTGAATAGGCATTAAACAAATAATCCACCATGTTCACATATAGGGCATTTGCATAATCAAGATAGCCCATGATTGGGACTCCTTCAATTATGCTGTGAAGCATTTGCAATATCCCATAACATGTCACACATACAGAGTTGATTTGGTCTCTCATAGAAAGGGCATTGTCAATAATAATGCCAACATTCCTTGCTGCTTCCTGGGACTTGGGGCAGGGCCTAGATTTCAGGACCACCAGTGGTTGTACCAAACAGAATTGGCTCTGCAAATTGATTATTATCTGAACTTGTCCCAATTAAACTTAAGACAATTGTTCCACATCCATAAGGCAACAATGTTCAAATAGTCAAAAAATAAACATTTTTCACCGGTTTGCATCATTTCTGTGATGGAAACATGATGCAAAATGTTAATTAATCTGCCCGTAGTTGGCATTTCAGGGATGATTGGACTGGTCGAACAGTATGGTAATTTTAGCTTTCTTTTCTATGGCATTACTTCCACACATAACCCTCAAAATAAACCTGTTAAAACCACGTCACCATGCAAGTTTACTACCTAGAAGTAAATGTGGGAGGGACCTGAGAAGTTGCTGAAACATGGAGCATACTAACCACTAAATGCGTTTGTAGAGGAGAAAGCAGGCGTTTGGAGAAATGTATGACGTTACAACACAAACAATTACAACTCATGCCTTTACAATGTGGTTTTTACATCACAACTACCATTACAACGCATGATTTACAACGCATGCCATTACAATGCATTTTTAGAAATTACCATTACAACGAATACCATTATAAGGCATACCATTACAATGCATAATACTTTTGGGGCAATAGTGTGGTAAGTGTTGAATAGTGTAGGGGTAAAAATTACTATTCCCACTCCAGTGAGTGCAACAGTAGGGTAAGTGTTAGATAGTGTAGGGGTAAAAATACTATCCCCATGTACCCCAAAACCCATACCCACCCTTAAAAAAAACATTACTTACTGTATAATGCGTTGTAATGGCATGTGTTGGAATGTTATGCATTGTAATGGCAAGCGTTGTAGTGACATGCGTTGTAATGGCATGAGTTGCAATGGCATTCGATGTAAAGGCAGTTGCATTGTAACAACTGCGTTGTAAAGATAGTGTGTTGTAATGACTGCATTGTAATGGTTTTTCCTGTTTGGAGAGGGCTAGGGAGGGTTTTATGGAGGGACATGCACCCACCCATAAAAGAGTAAGGGGCATATTATCAAGAGGGGCGTTAAAAATATCGGCGCTTTAGCGACAAGAAACTGCCGCTAAAGCGGCGATAATGGGCTTGATAATATGCCCTTGAGAATGTCAACAGAAGCCCATGTTCACACCAGAACATGGGCTTCTATGCGAATTCACAAGTTTGCTGCCGCTAAAGCGGCAATCATTTCAATGCCGTTTCTTGATAATATGCCCCCACATACATTGCTCTTCACAAACTGTACTTCTAAAGTTACTACAGCCAAAACAGAAGTAAGAGATTCCAGCTCAGAGCTGGAGTAAGACCAGCACACACATGCCCAACCACTGGTATTGCAACACCTCCCCCATAGAAAATAATGGAGGGAGGTAAGAAATAATGTGAAATTAAATTAAACATAAATAGGTACAAATATAAATACGTATATTGTAAGGTTCAGAATATCTAAAAATAAAACATTTAGTATTTGCTGTGAAATATTTTAACAATCATTTTTTAATTTATAAATTAATATAGCATTCATTTTTTGTATTAAAATTATATTAAATGAATTAACTAATTCCTCACAGGGAAACAAAGCTGGCATAGGGGAAAGATGAGTCAGTCCAAGCATCAACACTGACAAGGTGAGAGTCCAGTAGCCAACGAATCACATATAGCTGGATGCCCCAAAGAGCTTTTAGCTCCCCTGTAGGATTTGGTAAGCGTGGGCGGGATGACAGTAGGAGTGGACTCTAGACTGCAAACTGGTAATAATGGAAATCATGTAGCAATATCTTGTATGCCAGTGTGTGTACTGGGGTATTCTTATAAGGCGAACCAAGTTAGAGAACAACAGGGAGAAGAACATAGGTTTAAATTCATAGATATGAATCACTATCATTTACTATGAGGGAGAGTCATGGTGGATAGAGATACCTAGCGAAGGAAGATATAATATCCTAAGACACCTCAATGATTTTGTTCCTTTCTGAATTTTAGGTGGATTGTGGCAGTGTTGATGTTGACTGGGATGTTATTCCAGAGCTTGCTTCTGAGTTCGGCTTGTTAACATAGTCTTTCTTTTTATAGAGGGAAGAGGAGTACATCCCTTATCCCAGCATCCACGAGGTAAGCAGTCACATCAATGAGCGATGAAGCTTAAATGAAGCCAGATCGATATAAGGAAATCCCACTTCGATATTTTATTTGTGAAAATATAAAAGAAAACAGTTTGGTACACTGCTCCATTATGTTGGTGGAGCCGTGCAGCATACTTCACAAAGCGCTGACTGGAACCACTGTGAATGTGTGCCAGTGCTGTAGTAAATGTATTCCTGCTTGGCGGTCATTTCTCAATTTGGCGGGTTGCACCTCCGTCAGGGCAGGGAAGTTGGCCGCCTGCACCCTTTCAAATGAGGCCCTTAATCTCTTTCCAGTTGGACCAGTGTTAAGTTTGTTGAAAGGAAGAAATTTTTTCCTGATTACTGGAAATAGCTCTGCTTTCATCCACGGAGTGTACGTCTACTTCTGCATTACTAAGGGTTGACTTCATAATGTCCTTCATTGGGCCCATTATAACTCTGCGTTCATTGCCAACAAATGTATACTTGAAACAAGTATTTGTATAAATCATTTGATTCTTCACTTCTCTTTCTTTTTCTCTTTATTTCTTTCTCTGCATTTACTTCACCCTTTTCCTATTTCATTTTCAGTATTTTTTCCTTTATTCCCCTTTCTTAGCCCCTTCCCTTTTAGAACCTCCTTCCTTTCACTCAGTTACTCGCTTTTTTCACCCTTTCATTTCCTCCTTTTAGCACTTCATTTGACTTTTTTCCTTCAAGAATTTCTTTCTCCTTCCGTTTATCTATTTTCTTTATTATTTTTCATTTTTCTTTCACTGCTTTGTTTATTTCATTTTCTTTCCATCCTCCATCCCTCCCTTCCATCTTCTCTTCTTCCCTGCCTCTTTCTTTCACTTTTCGCCTCTTCTCCTGTCTCTTTCCTTTCCCGCCTTTTTCTTCTGTTATTGTTATTTATATATGTTTTTCCCGCTTCCGGCATCTTACAGCCTTCTGTTCTTTGTATTCCTCTCCTGTCTTGTTTCCTGTTCCTTGCTATCTCCCTAAGGTGTTGCGCAAGGGGCGTCCTTACCCGCTCATCATCCTGCCCCAGTTTGGAGGTTACTGGATCGAAGGGACATGCCATGATCTCCCGGACCCGACATCCACGGACTTCCCCTCCCCCTGCACCAAGCTGAAGCTTGAGTGCGACCCCACGGCCAAGCTGTACCGCCACCACTTCTTAGGGAAGGTAAGAGTGTTTGAGGCTCAGCACGTGCCGTGAGAAGGAGGGTGAGCGGCAGCCATCTTAAAAAACTTCACGGCTCACAAACATTTGAAGCTGTCGTTTTTGAGAAAAGCACAGATGTGCTGAAAATTGCACACTAAAATGTTTTTGATCCATAATTGCAAGCAGTTGTTAGTGCATGGCCAAATTCATGACACTGAAGGTAAAGCTTATTGTTATAAAAAGAGATACACACTCACAATCCCATCCTCGTCGCCAAAAACTGTTATAAAAGTAGATAAACTGCTCACAAGAAGACTTTAGGTGTTCTTTTATCCAGCCTGCCACAGCGTGACTTTCCCCTGCCACCCTCGGCACAAACTGAACAGAATTTCAAATAATGACTTTCCAACTGAACCTTTAAAACGGTTCTGTTACATCAAATCAAGTATGACCCTTATCTGTGTTTTGATACAGTAGGCTCCATTTCAAGTTAGTTACCGGACACATATGTGGCAGTGAATCCAGAACGCCTCAGCAAGACTCATCCTCGACATCCCCAGACGAAGCCACATCTCCAGACACCTGAGAGACCTGCACTGGCTCCCGGTCAACAAGAGAATCACCTTCCGCCTCCTCACCCACGCACACAAAGCCCTGCACAACCAAGGCCCGAGTTACCTCAACAGCCGCCTCAACTTCTACGCTCCCACACGCCACCTTCGATCGACCAGCCACGCCCTCGCCGCCGTCCCCCGCATCCGAAGAGCCACATCAGGAGGAAGATCCTTCTCCCACCTGGCCGCCAAGACTTGGAACTCCCTCCCGACCCACCTCCGCCTGACCCAAGACCACCTCGCCTTCAGGAAGCAGCTTAAGACCTGGCTGTTCGAGCAGTAAATGAAATGAAATGAAAAATTGCACTTATATAGCGCGTAACTACCCGGAGGCCTCGCAGCGGACCCCCCCCTCCCCAAGCGCCTTGAGACGCTCCGGGTGAGTAGTGCGCTGTACAAATGCTATGATTGATTGATTGATTGATTGAGTGAATGAGGAATAATAGTAGGAGACAGTCAATCTGATTCACCCTGTTATTCCTCATTTCTTAGTGGTCCGTTAGTGTCCACATCATAATGGAGTGTTTTTCTGTTCCCTGGATTTATGAACTGGCCTGTGATGGATGCTCTGTGGGTCAAAACCACCATCCTATACTGGAGGTGGGCTTAACCATTATTATGAGTCAGGCGATAATTCCACATTATAATGGGTGAGGAAATGCACCTGGTAAAACCAAATGTGTTTCTGAGCCCATTTCTCATTTTGTGGGACATCTGCCTGGAAACAGGCCTCTAATTGGGGATGGCATGCAGAACTGGAGCCAATAGTTCTCAGTCTCGCATGTTTTGTCTCATGCTAGGCCCGGTAACTCACTAGGGCCGGCAATTGAAATGGACATACTGGCTGAAATTGGCATCTCCAAATCCACTGTTTGTGTTTGAATCTGCCTCGGAGAGATAACTCACTTCTATATACAGGTTCTGAGCATGATCCTGCTTGGAATGTTCAATGGAGTAGGCAATGGTGTTGAAAGGTAGCATGTTCAGATGGTGGCTTAATAAACTTTGAGCATATTCCATAGTTGAGGTGTACAGAGCCACATACTTTCTGTTGCCCTTGGAGCACATAACTGAACCTTCAGTTGTCAAGGCACTAGTTTTCTAGACCATATCACTGCTTTTAATTCATCAGTTTTTGCAATTGATATTTGGCAAGGTTTGATGTACATGTCTGTGACGCATATGCTCTGTTTTAAAGTAGATTCTCTTGTGACAGGCTACCAGAAAGTTCACCTAAATCCACTGTGAGACATTGGGCAGGAATAAATAGTAACCTTCATTTCTTCATCAGGCAAACAAACTTAGGGCCTCATTACGATGTTGGTCGGAAAGGCTCTGAACGGCATTTGGATTTTCCTAACCTGTGTCGGAACCCATGTTTCTCACTGACTCGTAAACATTCCCATCCGAATGATTACAATAGAAGGTAACCGTTCGGTCTTTCCGACTCGGTTCTGGACGGCATTCGGCGACTCCAAGTTGGTCGAAACCGAATCGTACAGCTCTATGGACTGCGTTTCCGACAGACATATTACGATGTCGGATTTGGACAACCTTTCTGAATCGGTATATCTGACATGGAACGGCTGCCAGAAATGACTTTTGGGGCCCTTAGCAGGCCCCCCTTCACCTGGAGGCCATCAGTTGGGATCTGTGGGGGTACCCCTGGGACCCCTCTATACCACCATGCACAGTGTGGCAGGCACCATGGGGGCCTGGGACAGGGTGCAGGGTTTTCTACAACCATCCCTTTTTTAAATGGGAGCCTGTGTTGTCAGTCGGAACACAGGCTCCCATTGAAATCAATGAGAGTCAAACATCGTAGTCGGTTGGTTGGAGTCACCGAACCCGAGTCGGTCGGAACCGATTCCGACAATGAGTCGGTCAGAATGCTTTCCGACTAACATCGTAATGAGCCCCTTATTTGTAACAATTGATTTGATTGGAAGTGGAAGAGGGGGAGCAGAGAGTCTCATCCAAAAAGGACACCCAGACAAATCAAGGCCTTAAGGGGACACAAATGCACCTGAGCAGGCACCGACTGCTAAACGGAAATCATGTGAAGTATGCAGCTCCAGGACTAAAATATTAACCGCAGAAAGTATGTGGTGCCTTCATTCTCACATAGTAAACAAGCTTCTTGAATGAAGTGCAGCTCACAGCGAATCACACAAAGGGGCCGATTCCGATCTCGGTCGGAAGGGCACCGAATCGGTTTCGGCATTAGCGAACCCGATTTGAAGGCTGAATTTACGTCCGGTTTGTACACGGGTCCGGACGCCTTAGTACGATGTGAGCAAGCGCGAAATGTCCGTCCGAATCGTTTCCGGCTCCGAACCGTTCCATCCGACTCGGTCGCAAGCTAACCGTGGCGCGCAATGGAGACGAATTCCGACCGAGCCAGTACGATGCTCGATTCTGACAGCCGAATCGAGTTGGAGCTTCCGGCTCGCAATAGCTCCCGGAGCTGGACTTTGGGGGTCCACATCGGACCCGGCATTACGACCCGGACTCAGGGGGAGACCCATGGGTCTCCCCAACATAGGTATGTACAGTGCGGATGGCACCGACACGTACCCACTGCAGGGGGCGCACTTGTCCGCGACGTACCCATTCAGTCAATGGGAGCCCATGTACGCGTTGTACGGCCGGCTCCCGTTGACTTCTATGGGAGTCTGACCGAACCGAGTCCGACAGCATATGGCCGCATCGTACTCGCTCGGTCGGACTGCAGGAGTCCGGATCGGTCGGAAAACACCCCGGATCCGGCTCGGTCGGAGTGATTTCCGACCCAGATCAGAATCGGCCCCTAAGAAGTAAAACTAAATAAAAAGCCATAGCAGAGTGAGTCACATTGTAAAGATGAGCACTCTCACCACATCATCCCTCGACGTGCTCCTCAATGCAAAGTCACCCTATGAACATAATAATCACAAAGGTTACAAAACGTTATTTCTTAGTCTGCCATGTCTGGTTTTTGTGATCTCACTACTGACAGCTTCAGCCATCTTGAATGTATGAAACCGTTATATTCTGCACGTACAGTATGATCGCCATGTTGTGTCACACCATGTTGTGTCACGCAACATGGTGAGCATCTTAAAAGTACAAGAAATAGACTTTCAAGACAGCTGGCCACCACTATTAGCTTTACCAGCTCAGGTAAATTTTAAGATCATTTGGAATTGCCAAGCTCAATTGCAGCAACTGACCACAAATCATTAGCAAAGTGAGTCCAAATGTCTTTGCCAATGATTGTTTCTTTTGCACCAAGTATTTTAGGATGTCCTAGCAAATATTGAATGGAATCCCTAAAGGGTCTTAGTAAAGCTTAGCATTATGTAGAAAATGAAAATTTCCTGAGACATGAAGTTTTATCTGTTGTTAACAGACCATTTGTTTCCACCTAGGAACACCAGAACTTTTATGCCAACGATGCCAACCTGGGCCACATGGTGCTTTCCGTGCGGTATGAGCAGATTGATAAGCTTGAACACCTGCGGCTGCTGCTGAGGTGAGTGAATGGTGTTAAATTAATTCCCAAACTTGGTCTCTCTCTCTCTCTGCCCACCAGAGGTCGAAGTGCATTAAAAAAGTATGAGAACTGTAATGCTGTGTGCAAAGGGGGCGGGGTGAGTGAGCGTGGCAGCGGAGTCAAATGCATGGCTAAAAAAACTAAATATTCTGTGACTTCTTTCAGTCTTTCACCTTCAGGTAACTACATAAAATAATGCACAGCTTAAATTAAAACTTAATGCAAGTTAAGTTAATCAGTGGGAAATGCACTATCGTACATTACAAAACCTCTGTTAGTTAATGCATTGCAGAGGTCTGTGTCTGTAACCAGAGGGCCACAGAGGTGAAACCTGCTGTGGAGAATAGTGACTTGTGTATGTGTAGTGCTATGAGGTCCCAGTCTGTAACATACAGCACTGTAAATATGTTAGTCACTGTCTTAAACTTGCATTACACCCAGTATAAGAAAGGCTGCTACAAACTGCATTAAAAGGTTTAAGATAAAGTGCCTTCAAAATGCAGATTCTAGTAATACCCTGAGTGTGCATAGTGCAATTACTTTATAACTGTCCAGTCAAAGCATACACGTCACAGCTCAGCTGGTATTTCCCTTGCAGTTCTACTCAAAAAGGATGTTACTGTCATTAGAACGTTTCAAGTGATTCCACCAATTAAAGCCAATACGGGCTTCCAAGCAGCCTTTATGCGTGCACAGCAACCAGTGCGCATATTCAGATTTATTTCAGCAGGCAGCCCCCTGGCAAGAAGGCTTCTTTAGCTGTCTGCCCACCCTCGATTTCAGAGCACAGGTAACTCCCTGCCTTACACTTCAGCGGAAGCATTTAAATTAAATTAAACATCCGCAAAAACTAGGGGAACTGTGTTTCTTAAGTTAAAAAAGTATGGGCACATTGTCCCCCTCAGATTCTGCCACTTCGACCGTTGTTCCACACAGTGAAAGTTACATGAAAGGTACACTATTACAATGAACAAATGCCACAAATAATGTAAAATGGGGTCTGTTGCATTATTCCAGAGCGTGCACGCGGGCTGTGCAATCTGCACTGGGGTCTCTGCAGCATTGAAAGACAGATGTGGGGTCTGAAACTGCTGCTCAGTCTCTCCATGCAGAGCAGGGAGCAGGGATTCCAGGCATAACTGAGTTGTGACTGCACCTGCCAGTGAGGCGACCCTTGCCAGATGCCCTAAGGATGCTCATACTGTGTGCCACTCCCTGTGAATGGCACAGTCTGTGTGCTATCCGACAGCCAGTTTGCACCTGCACCTTTATTGGAAATATTCACAAGAAACAAGAGAGATCCATAAGTCCTTATGAACTGGGTGTTGCTGATTAGCAAAAAAACAATGAGACTAGAACAACTTTTTGAGTAGGACCCTAATTCAATTCAGTCAGACAATATTATATTGATTGTTAGAAATCGAAGCCCACATAACAATTTATCAAAACTGTACTCACTTCAGCCGAAATGAGCATAATTTATTTAGCATTCATCATATTCATTACACAAACAGAAAATATTTGATCATTTATTTACACTATGTACATTTGCATTTCAGCGTGAATTGTGAACCCCAGTGAGGTGACCATAACCAACAGTGATATGAATCTAGTGTTTTTAGACAAGGGGAAGTAGTGGTTATTGGTATTTACACAAAGAAAAGCCCTTATCAATTATGATATAGTAAGTTTCAATAGGTGTTCTGAGTTCCTTAGGATCTATCTTTTTATAGGAGCCTGTATTCCAAGACGATGTTGGTCGGAACCTTTCTGCGCTGCATCGTAATCAGCCCCCTAATGTGAAAAAATCAACCTTAAATTAAATTACATTTAATTTTATATAACTTCCCACCCAATCCCCCTACCCACCAAGCAGCCCGCACCTAAAATTTAACTAAAACTAATCAGTATTAAACAATTGACATACTTAATAATCAATTAAATAATTAACAATTAATAAAGAATCATAAATAATTATTTAATTAACTTCCCACCCTATACCACTACAAACCCAGCAGCCCACACCTAAAATAGACCAAAAATAAATCAGTAATAAACAATTTAAATAATCAATAATAAATGTTAATTATTACCCAATTAACTTCACACCCTACACCTCTACTAACCGAGCAGTCCGCACATAAAATATACCTAAAATAAATCAGTATAAAACAATTTACATAATTAGTAATACATTCCAAAATGAATTAACACCTTGCGTGCACATGATGAGCTCAGCTCGTCATGAGCCACGGTGGAGCTTTGCTCATAACGAGCTGAGCTCGTCATGACCACCGCGGCGCTCACACGAGGGGCTAATTCCCCTGCTGTGCTGAGAGTTCCACGGAAATGGGCGTGGTCATGACGAGCTCAGCACTTTATGAGCACAGCGCCACCGTGTAGCGTGACGAGCCGAGCTCGTCCCAAGCACCGCGGCGCTGCACGCTGCCCCCCTCCCCCCAGAGCCACGGGGGAATTAGCCCCGCGGCGAAGGGGTTAACAATCAAAAATAATTTTTAATTATTTACTTCTTTATTAACTTCCCACTCTTTACCTCTAAAACCCCAGCAACCTGCATCTAAAATATAACTAAAATGAATCAGTATTAAACAACTATTAATCAATTTCATAATTTATTTGGAATTAGTAATCATTGTTAATTAATAATGAATTTACTTCGCACCATATCCTCCGACAAACCCCAAAACCCACAACATCTCAATAAATGACTAATAACAATTAAATACAAAATTCTAAATCACTTAAAATTTAAATCTGTTTTAATAAAAATAATATTAACCAACAATGACAACACATACAATTAATATATTAACTAAAACACATTCAAATAATTTTAAAAGAATGTTTTCAACAATATTACTGAAAACGAGTTTAAAAACAATAATATTATTAACAAGCATTTGCAATGCAATAGGTCTCGCAGCATTAAAGCAGTACCCTCCACCCACTTCGTGTCCTTGCTGACTTTAACTCATTGACACATGCAGAAAGGGATAAACCAGGCACACAGTTGTGCATATTGACAGCACATAGTTAAATAAAATGAAAATGCGAGATTCTCTAATGAAGCTTAAATAGCTGCAAATGTATAAGTGTACACGTACTACATACAAAGTAAATGGTTTCACAAAAGTATATTGATATATTGCATATGGCCACGTAGCAAACTAAAAACACTACTGACACAAGTGTACATTTAAAAGTTAAATAAATGTAGAAAGCCACTAATTGCAGCTTATTTTTTTCACCTACCTATGTATAAAGTGCAAGAACATGACAAAAAGAAGGCTAAATAGAGATCTAAATATTAAAATACAAAGCCACATCTAGATATCAAAATACAGAGCCACAAACACTGGAGCCCTCAGAGTAATACAACATAGCCATAAACACGTACGTGGTCATTCAGAGGCATTAGGCCTTCTAAGGATTGTGGGTCAGGTTCACAGATCAGAGAGAGAGGAATTACTTGCTCCATCCCTTACTTGCGATGGGCACTGTGGGTTCTAGGAGTTCCACGTGGCTCGTAAGTGGAAGAGTAGATAATCCCCTGTTGTGAGGTCTGTGTAGTTCTTGAGTCGCGGTGGGTGCATTGAGTTTAAGGGATGACTAGACTCTGTGTAGCAGGCAAAGCAGAGGCGAGTTAACCATTTTATTCCGCGTTTCTTTATTACATGCGCTGCTCACACTTGCTCTGTAATCATTGTTTGAATGTTCAAGAGCTTTTGCAATACGTTTAAAGCACTTTACAAGGCGAATCTTGCTGTGGCTCTATGTGTGCTTTGCTCTGAGACAGCCGTCCAAACTCCCTTTTAGAGGCCCTGTCTTGCCTTTGTGGCTCGGTAGCGCCTCCTGTGGGCCTCCTGTGCATCGCCCCTCCCCAGAGTGAGCCGCCCTGGGCCCAGGCCCTCCGAGGCACAGATGTGTGACGCTCTCAGAGGTGTGGGTCAGCCTTGCACCATCACCGATCTCCAAACCGCAGACTTGCACGTTGTTCCTGTTGCTCCGCACTCTAGGACATCCACCGTCTGACTCCTTTCCTTATTTTACATGAAATCTAAATTCCAACCACATTTGCAGCTATTTTAAGAGTCCCGCCGTTTGAACGTACCAGTACTCACGACCCCACCAAAGCGCCGGGAGTGCATGAACTCACAAGCGAACGCCTGCTGCTCATGTGTCAGAATCCTATCAAGGTAACACTTTCCAGCTGTGTCCGGGCCAGGGCTTGCACGAGAGGTACCAGAGAGGCCGCTCAGGGGCTCACTCATATGCGGCAGCAGAAAAGGAGCACTCCGTTTGATCTCCTGCACATCGCACGATGGTGCTCAAACGCCACAGAGGTCAGACTTGTGTTATAGTATAATGCATCCTGGGTGTTGTAGTCAGGGCTTAAGTGGCATGAAAAAACTGGGGGCTCTCTCGAAGGGGCGTGGCCGATTTAATTAGCGGTGCGTCTCAAAATCACTTAGGCTAAAAATCTGTGCTAAGCATAGTTTGCAGCCTGACTGGTATGGACTTTCACGCCTACAATCACTTAAACAAGACGAAAAAAAAAACGAAGACGTGCGCGTGCCGAAAACTACCGTGGGGCGGGACTTCCGTTTCGTGCTGGAAGCTCGCGCCCACGGAGTGGCTAGCCAGGAGACGAGCAGTGGTGACGCGGGGCTCCCATGCCCGAGGGAGAGCC
This sequence comes from Lissotriton helveticus, assembly GCF_964261635.1. Classification (NCBI taxonomy): domain Eukaryota; kingdom Metazoa; phylum Chordata; class Amphibia; order Caudata; family Salamandridae; genus Lissotriton; species Lissotriton helveticus. The sequence goes on along the minus strand of NC_136068.1, from coordinate 1,856,558,835 downwards.
CCGCGGTGGCGGGTGAAGTCCGGAGTGGCGGTAAGTGGGCCTTAGTTGTAGGAGGTAGGGGGGGTCTTGATGCACTCGTGTGTGTGTGTGTGCGCGCGTGTGTGTATGTGTGCGACGGCGCGGGGGGGCTCGGTGCACTCGTATGTGTGTGCGCGTGTGTGTGTATGTGTGCGGGGGGGCTCGGTGCACTTGTGTGTGTGTGCGCGCGTGTGTGTGCGACGGGGGTGTGTGTTTGTATGTATGTGTGCGTGCGTGCATGGGCGCTCGTGTGTGTGTCTCTGTGTGTGCGCTTGCGTGTGTGTTGGAGCTTCCCAGGAGACAGGAGATGGCCTCAGCGAGCGCGTTCGCGGGCGCGTGTCCCGCTCCCATCGCCATGCGCGTGGCTAGGTCCTGTCTCCTGGAAAGCTGCGTCGCTAACAATATGTCTCTGGCGAGACCGCGCTTTCATGCAGTTAACGCCACGAGACCTAAAAATGATATTATTTACCCAACAAACAATATTCTTGACAACTATTTTTTTTCATCATGACATTTTTGAATCACAATTCTTTTCCCCTGATATTTCTGTCTTATGATATTTTCAAGTCAATATTTTGTACAAGTACTGAACTAGCTAGGTAGTGATGAAACTGTACACTACGCGATAAGTAGAAAATAATTCCAGGCACTACTCAATTCACAGGATTAGCCTAGCAGCAGAAAACCCTTACAATTGCCTTAATGGTGTAAGCTGCAGGGTAAGTTGCTCCTTGAAGTGAATTTGTCAGCTTGCTTCTGAAGTGGAGCTGCAATGGAGCAAGTCTTTGTCAAATGTTATTGTAACACCCTGTTCAGGGGGCCACAAGTCAACCAGGAGCAACTGGGCCAAATACAACTCATTGCCTACTTGGTACAATGGATAACAGTCACAATCTTCTCAAAAAGGTAGTGTGCAAGCTCACAACCCAACTATCACCCAACAGTGCAGTAACTGTCCAACCTAGTGCTTTGCTTTGGTAATGAAAAATACTCCAAAGATTAATACTTCACAAACAGGCCAAAGTTCCTATTTTACTTGCAGGTCGGGAATATCGAAGACAAAATATTGAAAGGTCACAATGTCCTCTTGACCAGAATATTGAGGGACAAAATATCAAAAGATAAGTTTGTATAGATTTTCTATACCTACCTCTAAACCTACATACCTTAGTGAATTATATATCTTCAAGGTACGTAGCTGAAGTAGTTAAGAATATTAAAACCATACCTCCTTCTGTGCCCTCACCCCTTCTACTTATTTTTCTGTCAATATTCTGGTCGCAGTATTGTGACCCTTAACATTCCGCCTCTGATATGTCTACCACAACCCAGTTTTACACTTCTCACTACAGTGTTGTTGTTTAAGTCCTCTTTATGGAACTTGAGGGGATACTTAGCACATGTGCTTCTTGCGTCCTCTTCTGGGAGGAGATGTGGTGGCCGGAGGTTCTTTCTGCCCTCTCTCACAGGCTGCAGCAGGTAGCAATGGGGCCAGTGCCTGGAGTCCTGAAGGCTTGAGGGGGCTTTGATGACAAATCATGCCTCAAGCTGTTGACAAACTCACCACTGGCTCAAGTATGATATGACGTCAGGTGTGGGATTTTAGACAGAACTGCAGGATCAGGTGCAGTCTCTGAAGCAGGGGCACAGTCTACATGAGCACAATTCTTCAATGCAGCTCCCTAGAATGCTCAGGCACAAATCTTCAGTGCAAAACCACAGACGGCTCAGATACCATTTCTAGTAGGAGTTCCTGCCTCCAGCTGTTCATACAGAGAGACTGTGTCCACTCTCCTCATGGCATGGTCCGCTGTCCAAGGCAATGGCTCAGGTGTGTCCTTTTCTGGTAATGGCCAATAACAATTTAGCAAATTGTGAAAATTTGAAATCCAACGGCGGCAGTAGCCAGCCATTCCTAAAAATGTGCACACTTCTTCCGGCTGTTTAGAAATGGTGAAGCCAACATTTTTTTTATGCACTTTGTGTTCAATTGTCTCTGCCTCTTCAACAAAAGTTGTCCCTAGTAGAAGTCTACCTGTTGAACAAATTTGTATGGTATCAGGGGCAGAGGCGCAACTAGAGTCAAATTTCGGGGGGGGGGGGGGTCTAAGAAAATATTTCGGGGGCGGAATCTTTAGGCAATCGGCAGAGTCGAGCTGCAGGGGCTCTTAGAAGGGGTGAAACAACAACAAAGCCCCATTAACGTGCACAAGGTCTTTTAAAGACCTGTGAAATGCTCGGGTGCGGCTGTGAGCGTGCCCGGTAGGTGTCTCATCCCGGGCTGCCACACACGACGGGGGGGGAGGGGGGCTGAAGCCCTTTGAGGCCAATGGGTGTTGCGTGCCTGATCTGGGGACACCCAATGTCCAAGTGCAGCTAAGACATTCAGTAATTTGACAGTATCTGTGGTGTATTCTTCTTTAATAGTGCTGACCTAGTACAAATCATTTATGTTCTGTATCAATATTGTACCTTAGTACATGTAAGAGTATCGAATTCTCCTTTCAATACAAAAAAGTCAATGCACTCTTAAGCAGTCTGCATGAAACACTTATAAATACGCAGCTGATCTCAACACTATTTCTAATTCAGACCTTTTGTCTCGTGCATCGGAGAAATATGTGTGTCTCTCTGCACCTACTACATTCTGAATAGTATTTTGTTCTCCCTGTCATCTTTCTAATTTTTCTTGTGCAAATGTCTTACTTTGAATTCTGATTGAGGTAGTGCAGTTAGACAGTGTAGTAAAGCCTGTTTCATGAATTCACCCTTACCTGCCTTTGTATCTTGTTCCTTTTGTACACAATATCTCTCTACTGACAATTCCTGTTCTCGACAGGCTACATCAGATCAGATACTTCTTCCATCATTTACCTTTCATATTTCATTACTTTGCTCAATACAATACAATAAAGCTTTATTGGATTTCTTGAAAAAAACTCATAAAAGCACATAAAATCATACACCGTAATTAACCATTCATAATTTATAAAAGCCATATAAAAATACAATCTAAAAATCAGTACATGAATATACATCTATATCTTTCCCACATTATAGTCGTTGATAACTCATATTAAAATAGTTTTCCTACATTTTATGTTTTTTTAAAACACAGCTATTGAGGTGGCAAAAGGGGATCCTCCTGAGAGCCGTGGGGGATCCTCCTGAGAGCCGTGTGGAGCGGACCCTTGCCTTAGGGAAGCGTGTGGACTACTGTGCCCTGTTTGTGTAGCGGAGCAAGCCAGCGCCTCGCCGGACCCGCTTCGCGGGTCGCGCAGCGCGTGTGTGCTTTGGATTGTGGAACTGTGACCCTGGACTTTGGCTGAGGAACGCGGTGCAGGCAAGTGAGTCGGCGGGGCTGCGAGCTTCTTGGCAGGGACTCCAGCGTCCAGGAGTCCCTGCGCGCCCAATTGGTCACACCTGGGCTGCTCTCCCCGCTGGCCACGCCCCCGCCAAATAACCTATTACGAGGTAGTATTAGGTACAATAGTGTACAGGGCTTCCGCCTCGCGGGAGCGAGCGGGAGCGGGCCGGGAGAAGCCCGGGACAAGGGCGGGACCGTCCAAGGCCGTCACAGGCCGGAGCAGGCCGGGCTGGGCCCACTCTCTTGGTTTTTCAGTCTGTGCAGGTAACTCCTGGAACTATTTATTTTCTATACCTGCTCTGTGAGGCAAATCTGACTGTTTCCGAGTAAAATCATGCCTTCCCCGGTAAGGGAGAGTACCCCTCAGAAATCGGGAGGAGCGAAAACAGGGACACTTGAAAACTATTTCTCACGGGCAGTGGGGGAGGCTGACAAAGAGGGTAATTTGTCCCGGCTAAGGGCGGAACGGAGACGATCAGTGGACAATTTGAAAAATACCCCCATGGGAGAACAATCTATTACATTTAGGGAGGAGTTAACTCGAATTGAGGATGTCCCACTCCTGCTACGGGAGTGTGCTAACACTTCACCAAGGGGAAATAGGAGTATAGCTTTAGCTATTAGCCCCACCCCCGCTAGGGGGACTATTGATTTAATTTCACAAACGTCCACAGTTCACAATGACAGGAACCCCAAATTGAAAGCAGTTAACACACAAGTAATTTTGGGACCCCCTCCAAAAAAGCGTAGGAGAAGGGCAAAGGGAGCACAGGGAAGCAGTAAACCCAAGATTTCACACTTGGACTTTGGCAAATCCTTAAAACACCCCGTATCACTAGCGAAAGTACCGGTAGAGCCACTCCCTAAATCCAACGTTCAGGAGAACTCAGTTCGTGCCCTGACCGAAAATGCAGGGACTAGTATTGTTAATGTCCCCCTCTCTGTCGTGCCGCTGGGAAATGTGGAATTCCTGTTAAGGTCGCTGTTACTCCCAATCAGCGAAAGTATAAAAAAGATTGAGATCAGACTAACCATATTGGAGGCCACATTGGGAAGTCTGAAAACTCGCTCTGGTCGACAGGGAAGTGACCCAGAATCTATTACCACCTCTGTACTCCCACAAGGGTCGGCACACAGGGTAGTAAGCCCAGCTCCACCACAAGCCGTAAAGGGGGTAGCCCCTCAACAATTCCTAAACCCAAAACCTGTAACTACCAACCCACTCTGCGCAAATACACTTAATCCCTCCCTTGTACCAGTAGCTTCGGCGCCCCCGGCAGATAATATTATTCCAGACCACCAAATGAAGCCCCCTGCAAGACCCCGTCGGCCTAACTTACCACCAGAGACCAATGACCTTACTGTGGTCATGGCAGGGGTCCCGCAACCTGATGAAGGAGAAGTTGAGGATTTTTGTGCCCTAAAAACCAGGGTAATCAAGTGGCTAAACAGAAATAGACCCCTCCCGAGACATCTTAATAACGAAATTAAAATGGTAAGAAGGGTCCCATGGGTGGGGAGAACTCAAAAATCCATCCCTGGGGACTGTTTATTGGTGAGTTTTAGGGACAAGGGTACGGTGTCGCATATATGTCAAGGGGAAAACATATCAAGGGAATCTACCATCCAAACCCTCCGTGTGTCCTTCTTCTTTCCCATCGCCCCAGGCCCACTTCACCCACTCCCAAATTTTGATAGATGGGAGAGGGTTGGGAGAAGGGGGAGTCACCAGGCCTTTCAACCCAGGCCACTATTTGGCAGACCAGTACCTCCTCTCCCTACTTATAACCGGTTTAATTGCCTGAACGGCCTAGAGGGGGTGGATTGACAAACAGAGAAGGCCCCTAAGGAGAACACAGAAAAGGGTGCTCAAGTAGTAATATCGGAGGAGCAAAGATACCTGGCTCCGCAAATTCAAACAATTAGTGCGGAGGAACCTATGTTCTTTGAAGATAAGGGTATGGCTGTAGAGGGTTTAGTGGGAGGAGGCGGGGGGGTTACGCAAGGGGAGTTGCAGGAGATGGGATCAAGGAGTCAGGGGGGTGTAGAACTGGGTGGAGAGGATGTGAGGATTATTTCTTGGAATGTAGCGGGCTTAGCAGGTGTATTTAACAACAAGGAGTGGGTTGATTTTGTCAGGAAATTCAATATTATTTGCTTACAGGAGACATGGGCTGTGGTGAATAATTACCATCTCCAGGGTTACAAGTGTTTTTTTGTTCCCGCCCGAAAATCCAGTTCTGGGAGAGCAATGGGTGGCTTAGCCGTTTATGTAGATTTATCCCTCCCAGGTATCTGGTCGTCTCCTGACTGGAATTTGTATGGAATACAGGCAGTTCGGTTTTCTGGTAAGGGGTTGAAATTGTCTGTTTTCAATTTTTATAATAGTGAGATATCAAACACTAATTCCTCCCTAATGGCTGAACTTGATCAGAGGTTGGGTCAAGAAATCATATCCCAGAACAAAGGGCCGTCTCATGGCCTGCTTTTGGCAGGAGATTTTAACTGTCACCTCTGTCCGGCACTGATAAAGGCAAATACAGATTGGGCACAATGTCCAATTGAGAAGGGGCCGCATTTTGTACATACACCGACTGGGGTTGCTCTTGGGTTGCTTCTGCTTAAGTACGACCTAGAGCACACCGTTAACATGATAGACCCACAGTTGGATGGCACGCTCCCACCAACTTTTAAGGGCAGGGGCTGTGCATCTATTATATATTACATCTTGGTCTCGAGATCATTGATCAACAAAATAACCAGTGTAGGGATAGAGTGGAGCGGTTTTAGTGATCATAACCCGCTCACCTTAACGTTCCTTTACAAGGTGGGCACTGGAATTAAATCTCGTTGTTTAATCGAGGAGAGGGCCACTGATCAAGGCAGGAGATTGAAGTGGTCTAAAATTGATGGGGCACAGTTTTACAAAACTTTGGGCGATAAGGGTCTAGTGGCCATTAATGATTGTTTAGATTTGGAAATACAGGGTCCAAGGGTCTTGGAAGCGTTTGTCCTCATTGCTAACCTAGTTGATGAATTATTGAGGTCTAGTGCGCCCATACGTAACCAGGTAACTCCCCGTTGGTTTGATAGAGATTGCTCCAAGGCATTGAGGGAACTGAAATGCTCCCTCAAGATGAAACCACGGGATTCACAGATTATTAGGGTCAGTAGAGAAAAGTATAAAAAAGAGATCAAAAGGAGGAAACTTGCCCTACAGGCAGAAGCATGGGCAGATCTAAGAGAAGCTGGGGAAAGAAAAGATCTAGCGGGGTTCTGGAGAATCATCAATAAACCGACCTTTTTAGAAAATGATTCTCCGGAGATAGGGGCTAATATTCTCCCGGAGCAATGGGTAACCCACTTTAGGGGTTTATATAATTACGAGTCGGGCACCCATGTGGAACCACCGGTATCCCCAAGACAGGCCCCACCAGTTACATTCTCTCTCAAGGAGATTATGACAGGGATGGAGGGTCTAACTAAAAATAAAGCCCCGGGCCCGGATGGAATTCCTCCTGACCTGTTCCTTAGTAACATAGATCTATGGGCTCCCTTGATGACCAGGGTCTTAAATACCGCCATTACCTGTGGGCTCCCACCGTCATGGTCTAAGGCGATCATTGTACCAATTTTCAAGAATGGCAATAGGGACGACCCGAAGTGTTATCGGCCCATCTCCCTGATTGACGTATCGGCCAAACTTTTGGGAAGGGCAATCCTGAATAGATTGACCGAATGGACAGAAGAGAATAACATCTTCTCGGATACCCAGTATGGGTTCAGGACAGGGAGGTCCACTAGTGACCAGTGCCTGAACCTATACATGCTGACTGCCAAGTATACCTTGGCCAGCGATGAACCCATGTATATGGGATTCATGGATTTGGCAGCAGCATTCGATCACGTCAACAGAGGAAAGTTGTGGGATATGATGTCAGGTATGGGGATAGAGAGTGGCCTAATCACCATATTGAGGGAACTGCATAGTGACACCACGGCCAAGGTCAGATTCAACAGGGAGGGAGGACTGTCTGACTCCTTTCCATGTAGGAGTGGAGTCAGACAAGGTTGTATACTTGCCCCTTTTCTGTTTTCTCTTTATATCAACAACCTGGAGCAGTTCCTTCTGGGTCTAAGGGCAGATTGCCCAAGGGTTGGGCTGCGGCATATCCCCGTCCTGCTTTATGCAGATGATGCGGTTTTACTAGCAAGAACACCACGTAGCCTACAAACCCTGATAGAGGGGTTTGTGGAGTTTATGAGTAACCTAGACCTATTTGTCAACCTAGGGAAATCATATGTGCTCCTGGCCGGCAAAAAACCTTCCTCCAAATTTGTTTACACAATTGGTTCCCACATTTTGGAGCAGGTTAAGACGTTCTCCTACCTTGGGGTAACTTTTGATGGGGCCCTGCAATTTACCCCTTTGGTGGCGGAACGTTGCACTAAAATGATTGCTTCTAATGGGGCGATAGCTGGATACGGCAGGAGGGTGGGCAGATGGAGTCTGGAACAGGTGATGAATTTGTACGGCTCCATAACATGCTCCAAAGTAATTTATGGGGCAGAAGTCTGGGGGTTCGTGAACACAACTAGTATCCAACAGGAAGAAAATAGGTATTTGAAAGCAATTCTGAGGGTGCCACCCAGTACGGCTGGTTTTATAGCCCACAGGGAGCTAGGGAGGCCATATTTGGAAGATTTGGTAAAACTCAGGCCAATAGTGGCCTGGTTAAAAATATGGATAAACCCGGATGCGCACTTAAGCAGAGAAATTCTATCGGACTGCCTAGGTAGGACCCACTCAATGCGCATCCCCTGGCTCAAATACGTGAAAAATACCCTGGAGGAGCTAGGGCTGGAGAATCTTTTCACGAACCCATCCACTATTTCAGCACAGCACAAGAAGCAAGTAGGGGAACTATTTTTGGGGGAAGAAACCCAACGGCGAGCTGATGCTGAAGGAGTGAAAAAGACTGTGAGGGCCCATGGTTTGGTAAAAAGCGTGGAGGGTATGGAGCCTTACTTATTTCTTCTACATAATGCACAGGACAGATTTTTAATGTGCCGTCTCAGACTGAATCTGCTCCCCTTCATGTTGGCTGTACCTGCCGGGTTTACTTCATCTATCGAGCAGAAGGGTCCCTGCGGCTGCGACAATCGGTCTCCGCAGGATACCCTTCACTTTGTTTTGCTTTGTCCCTATTTTTCCATGCCTAGGCGTAGATTCCTTGTAAATATTTTTAAAAAGGCTCATCTGGAACACGCCAGGGATGCCCTAGTATTTCTGTTAAAAGCCTCTGACCCATTAACTCTATGTAGCATTCTGAATTTTATCAAAGTCGCAATTCGTTTAAGAAAGACGAGGGGAGATGAATGAAGAAATTGTGATTTGTATTTATTGGGCCCTTATGTTGGCACTCTTTTTAGTGTATCAATTATGTACAAGGATCCTAATTAGTATTTAATAATGTTTTATTGTTATCTGTGTATATAAATGTGCTTTTATGGTGTTTTTTAATCACCGAATAAAGATTCTTGAATTGAAAAATTGAAAAGGTGGCAAAATGTTTGTACTCTAGTAGTTGCATAACCAATAACACAGGCTGACATTGTCTAAGGCTAAGTATTCTTAACATTGGCAAAATCCACCTCCTTCTCTGAACAGATTAAAATTGGCAAGGCTAAAGAATGTGTAGTGTTGACTGTTGGGACACATCATCGCATGGGTATTTACTCATAAATCTGGACCAGTCGTTAATGTCGGGGAAACTGATTAATCTGTGCTCAATAGATAGTCTAAAACATGTTAACACAAATCTGTCATAACCAACTAAAGTGTTTCTCAGATACGGCTGAATACTGTATGTAGTCAGTTATAGTTGATGGGCCTGTACTGTTGTCTTTGACATCACTATAGAGGATCTACTTGTCTCGAAAAATGACAGGAATCTTCTTTTGAGGTCTTACCTCATGACTGCACTTAAGGTGTTAGGATCCTTATAATATTCAGGATGCCCAAGATTAGTCGTGAATTTTTTTATATACTTTAACCACTGTATATTCAGGGCCTCTTGTAGCTTGCGACTGTCATTTAAAATGTTCCTATTAAGAGAGTTTTTTTGGGTAGTCCATATCTTATGCCACACTAATACAGGTGTAAAGGGATAACTGGGGGATCAGGAAGAGGCTGCAAACGCCGTTTAGGTAACGCTGGTTTTATTTTCATATACAACTTTTTATGACGAAACGTCAGTCTTTCTTTGGCAAATTCTGCTGGATCCGTGATGACTCCGCTGGTGTTCCTTTTCGTGACTGGGTGTTTTTTCTGTACGGGCCTTCTGGTTTTAGGTGGTGGAAGCTTCCCTCTCTCGAGGCAACTGTAAGGAGGCACAAAACAACAGGACCATTTTAGTTTAACGCCCTCGTACTGTTATTATCCCATGGGGAACCAGGGTAGTGAAGGGACACCGCTGACTCGTGCTTGGCTGAAGCGTTTTTGTGAGGGAATCGTGGGGAGAACCGTGTAAGGAGGGAGGGGAAAGACAAGCGAATCGGATAACGGGGAAGATATCAGGAGAGTGTACCCAGCTCTATCGCGGCACCGCACTCCTCCTCCCCACCCAGCTCGAATGCTTCTCCCGTACCTGTCTCAGCCACACTCCTCCCTCGGGGGTGTGGCAGGGCGCAGCACAGTATCGTTGGCCTCCTGGCTCGTCTACTTCTCCGCCTGGCTTGTCTACTTCTCCTCCTAGATAACGCCGTCCTCCTCTCGCCTCCTCTCCCGGTCTCCGTGTCTCTTCTCCTTTGGTGACGTCACACGCCGACTGTGGAAGTTCCGTGTTTTTCACCAATCCTGTGAAGCTGACGTCACGGTGGGTTGGGTCTCCCTCAGAGTCCTGCGTCCAGTTAAAGGCGCTGCTTGCATTCTCTTCCGACGAGCTCTACCAAGGGTCTTGTTCGTCCTGAAGGGAAGGAGGTGAGGAAACAGAATCAGTGAGTCGCCACCATTCCACCTCTTGTTTGTCCCCTTGGACGAGGTGTTCCGTGTTACAACAGGTTTTATTTGTAATATGTCTGATATAATCAGCATTCCTAGTTCGACGTGACAAATGTGAGTGGATGTACTGTTTGGGATTGCCAGAAGGAATCTGAAGAAGGTGTTCTCGACTAGCTGTAGGTGCTGCGAATCTACATAGCCCCAAATGCCTGTGCCGTATATAGCAGTTGAGACACACTTTGCCTGATAGATTTGCAGTAATTCTACAGGTGGACGTCTACCCAGTTTTCTGCAAAAGTTGCTTAAAGCGGTGGTCGATTTCATGAACAATAATTTCCTGGCATGGGCTGCCTGGGTCCAAGCCCCCTTCTGGTTGAAAAGAATCCCTAGGTAGAAAAAGGTTTTAGTACATTCTACCAATTTTCCGTTGATGTTGATGTCTTTACTTTTATTACTACCTAGCCCAAATTTCACTATAAAAGTTTTTGAGGTGTTCACTGTGAGACCCAAGTTGTGCATAAACGTGGTAAAACTTGACACTACCCGTTGGAGCCCCATCAGCTTTCATGACATCAGTACAGCGTCATCCGCGTACATTAGGGCAGGTATGGGACGTTTATCAATTTGTGGCAAATCCTGGCTCTCGTTCGCCAATACCTGTTCCAGATCATTTATATATAATGTAAATAGGAAGAATGCCAAGACACAGCCTTGTCTCACCCCTCTACATACGTTGAATGGCACTGTACACTCCCCGCCAACCCTGTAACGAACCCTTGCCTTTGCATCATGGTAGAATTGCCTCAAAAAATGTATGAGCAGGGCTTCCACCCCCAAATCCACCAGGATCTTCCATACTATATCATGAGTGACGCAGTCCAAGGCTGCAGTTAAGTCTACAAATGCTTGTTTAGACTTGGTGTATTTACACAAGAGGGTGTTTAAATATAAACCCTGCTCCACAGTACCCAGACCCTTTCAAAAGCCGAATTGTAGATCGGATACAATACAGTTATCTGGTTAGTATAACTCGACCCACAATGATATAGGTCAGTAACATGCAGGGTTCTGAAGGCTACCTTTCTTAAAGATGGGGACCAATATCTATTCTGACTAAGTATAGTATAAAATTAGTGGAGTAATACGCTGCAATCACTTGTGTTAAAAGCGGAACCCATAGTGGCAGGTTAGATTTATAAAGGTCTACAGGTATTGCATCGGGTCCAGGCGCTTTCCCTCCCATACTTGTCGTGATGGCGCGGTTAACCTTGTCTAGGTCAAAATAAATATCAATTTGTTGTCTAATAGGCGGCAACTCGTCAAGTTCTAGCAGTCCTGTTTCCCTAGTTACCTCCTGTATGGTGCTATTGTACAGCCTAGAATAATGTTCCACCCATTGGTCTTCGGCGATGGCTATCTCATTAGACGAGCTATCTCGGTTGACCAAAAAGGGGACATTTACTTACTTCCAAAAGGCCGTGTTATCTCTGTTTACAGAGGCTGCATGTAATGCAGACCAGGTTTCTTCTCTTAGAGAGCATTTAAGTTCTTTAAGGGCGCACCCATACTCCGTTCTGGCCTCTTTAATTTCTTCTGTATCTCTGTAGGATTTATGTAAAACGAGTTTTAGTTTGGTATACGGCCTGGTACTTTTTGCGTCAAACGCCCTTGCTTCCTAGCATGCAGTTTTTTCCCCCACAAATAGAGCCTTTTTTTATGTGTCCATATATCTGTGAGAAGTTTTTTAAGTTGTCTCGTCAAGACAGGCGAGGAAGGCAGCTTCGCATTTAGCCAATATTTTCCTTGAAAATTCATTTGGGTCCATTACTTTTCTCAAGGTATCTCTTGACTGTGCACAGTCTCCTTTTAGCATACTTTTTCATGCATGAAATGCTTCTCTCTGTAATAACTTTACCTTCTTCCCTTTCTTGTCAAAACCTCTAATAAACCCTGGGAACATTACATATCCTAACCTGAAGGACCGAGGGCCAGATGTAGGTAGCCAAATACCGGTCGGTAACGGCCGAATTCGGCCGTTACCGACCGGTATTTGGCTACCGAGATGTAGGGGGACTGAACCGGGGCAAATCGGTAATTTTACCGATTCGGTAAATATACCGGTCGGTAAATTTACCGACCGGTATATTTACCGAATCGGTAAAATTGATATGTAGGTGGGACTCTTCTGAGTCCCACAAGGCCTACAAAATCGGTATTTTACCATCAAATTGTATTTGATGTTAAAATACCGATTCAGGTGTGCATGCACATGTGTGCATGCACACCTGTGCCATATGACAGGCAGACCTGCCCTTAGGGCAGGTCTGCCTGCCATATGGCCCCCGAACCTTTTTTGGGGGGTGCTAGAGGGTGTCAAAGTGACACCCCCTGCACCCTTGTCAAAATCTGTATTTACCGAATCGGTAAATACCGACCGGTAATGCCCCATTCATTCCTATGGGCTTCAAAGCCCATAGGAATGAATGGAGCATTACCGGTCGGTATTTACCGATTCGGTAAATACAGATATTTACCGAATCGGTAAAATACACATCTGGATGGACCTACATGTCCACCCTTCATATTTACCGATTCTTAATTACCGAATCGGTAAAATTCGGTAATTAAGAATCGGTAAATATTTTTTACCTACATCTGGGCCCTAACCTCCTGTACTTGGGAAAAACCAACCTCCTCTGGGGAAACCAATCCCCTTTGCTCCTTCTAACGGTGCATGACTTGTTTCAGTATCTGTTGGAGCTACCTTCATCCTTTTATACCAGAGGACTTCAAGCCCTCTCAGGATAAAAATAGGGACTTTGAACCTATTTGCGGTTGGGACTCTATCTCACCTCAGGTCGGGGACTCTAACCCTCCCTCTCCTCCATGAAATCAGTTTATCGTCCAATAGGCCAGTGATTCCCAAACTTTTTCGATCCCCGGCTACTTGACCCATTGGCCATTGCCCATGGCTCCCTATTGTAACTTTTTTTGGAGGGTGGGTGGGGTGTAAGCACAGTCTCGGGAGTACTTGCATTTTCTCCCTGAAAATAATTGGGATGAAGCTGATGAAGGTATTATTATCATATATGCAGGATGTTTCATATTACTAAGGCGGCACATCTAATAAAATATTCCTAGTTATACTTTTTTGGCCAAGCAGCCTTTTTTAGGGCACCCTCTCAAACTTTTGTATCCCACTTAAAGTGCTAGATAGCCCGCCTATGTATGTAGGCCCAATTGCCAAAGTGTTTCTGCACTTAAAGAATATTTGCATGCACTTCCATTTCTATCCATCACACGTGCCAACAGATCTATCTCAGCAGGGAGACTCACAATTTTTTAAACCATATACAGCTTTATTTTTACTGTCTCCTTCCTCAAATTGCCTCCAAATAAATGCAAGTAAAATAAAATTCTGTGTTATTTTTTTTTAAAATGTCCCCTTTTCTTGCTTCCAAATGTTGGTATTATGCCGTCTATAGTGTTTTACTTCCTTGTGCTCAAGGAGAGAGCAGACCTGTCTGTAAGTGTGTGTACTGAAGGAAATGTGTTCTGGAAGTATCTATGATTCAAGTACAAATGTCAATACTTAGTCATACTTATTGTGTTTAATAGACAGGACAACTGTACTTTCCTGATAACTTGCATTGATGTAAAATGCATTTGGAATAAAACAAAACTATTAACGATTCTAACAAATTAAATCAGGCATCTTCCGCGTACTTTGGAAGTGTTGAAATGTGGGGATCCAGTGAAATATGAAGGTCATCTCCCTCGACATGCCATGAATTGAGCACTATGTTTACAGCTTTAGGCATGCCACTTACAAATGATCGACATCATGTGTTTAAGTGTAATTAGTTTAACTGAAGCCAACAACCCCTTCAACATTAAGGGCCAGATGTAGGTAGGCATTTACCGGTCGGTAACGGCCGAATTCGGCCGTTACCGACCGGTAAATGCAATTTGAGATGTAGGGCCCTGTATTTTACAGACTCGGTAAATTTACCGATAGGTAAATTTACCGATTATGTAAAATACCGAGTCGGTATTTTTACGGAATAGGGAAAATTGATATGTAGGTGGGACTCTTCTGAGTCCCACAAGCATTAAAAAATCGGTATTTTATCATCAAATACTATTTGATGGTATAATACCGATTCTGGTGTGCTTGCACATGTGTGCATGCACACCTATGCCATATGACAGGCAGACCTGCCCTTAGGGCAGGTATGCCTGCCACATGGCACCTGAGCCTCTTTTGGGGGTGCCAGAGGGTGTCAAAGTGACACCCCCTGCACCCTTGTGTCAATCGGTATTTACCGATGCGGTAAATACCGACCGGTAAATGCCCAATCATTCCTATGGGCTTCAAAGCCCATAGGAATGCATGGGCATTTACCGGTCGGTATTTACCGCATCGGTAAATACAGATTGTTTCCGAATCGGTAAATGCACATCTGTATTTACCTACATCTCGGTACTTTTATTTTACCACTTCTTAAATACCGAGTCGGTATGATGCGGTATTTAAGAGGTGGTAAAATAAAATTTACCTACATCTGGCCCTAAATGCATTCATGTACTTGGTGCACGGCTCCCCTGGCTAGATTTGACTGCTCCCCAGGGAGCCACAGCGTACAGTTTGGGAACCACTGTAACAGACTAATGTGCTACCTGGGTCAGGCAACCAAGGGTCTGACAATGCTCAGGTAAAAGTCAATTACCATACAGGGGGGGGCGCAGGGAGCGATGAGGAAAAAGGCAGGTCCAGTACCAATGTTCCCAAAGACTCACACATAATCAATAAGGAGTAACTGTTCCTATAAGACAAACGACAACCTATTCTGGTTGTGTATGAGGAAGACGGAAGTAGAAAGGAGGAAGTGTGGTCTCTATGTACACAGTTGGAACTAGATGAAGGTGTGGGAATTACTCCTTTTAGAAATAGTGTCCTCACACACCCTTGCAAGTGTCATGCTTTATCATCGAGCGTTTGCTCCTCGTGGGGGCGGCGCTGCTGTCCCCCTCTGGGCCCTGCGAGAGGGCTCTTTGTTAGAGATCTTTTAGGAGACGCCGCAGTTGTGCATGTGGGTATGTGGACCTAAGAGATGTGAGAGTGAGTTAAAATTACCCACACAGTACTTAGACACCAAATTATATTCAAGGGTCCGGGAGGTAAAAGTAAAAAACAAAGGATACTAGGATGTGGATGCGTGAAAGCGCTAGAGAGAACGTCTCAATCACGTTCCTATTTCCAACCCCTATCTAAAAATTGGATTGGCACCTCCTGGGGTCACGAAAAAGAGCACAAGTCATCTCCTTCACAGCAGCCCAATACCTGCCCTGCCGCTTGTCGGACGCCTGTCTGGGAACCACTGTAATAGACTAATGTGCTACCTAGGTCAGGCAACCAAGGGTCTGACAATGCTCAGGTTAAAGTCAATTACCACCAACCATCTGGTTGTCCCCTTACCAAACTGTCAGACACAAATGATGACTCGGCTTTGATCACTTTTCCCCAGAAAACCACCTTCCAGATATGTTAAATCTGGGAACTTGATAGTTGCGTGTCTGATCTTACTCATAGTAAAGGCTGCCACCACTGGTTACATTACAGTTTCCCTGCTGCAACATCAAACTTCACACTGGTTTCCCAGTCCCCGACTCACTATCCTTACTCTATACCTCTGGTTCCAATCCGGGCTGTCTCCATGGTGTTCATTCTTCCCTGTCCCTCATGCAGAGAAAAGGGTGCTGATGCATATCAACCATATGTTTGTCATGTCACATCATCCATATTGAACATTGCCACAAATAAGGTTTAATTATAAAATAGGGGCGGAGTCCAAGTTGTACTCATCTTAGCGACAGCGGTTCTGGACCCTACTCAACCACGTGAATAGGCAGAACTTCAGGAAACATAGCATCTGCTCACTCTATGTTTGTTGTGCAGAGATCTGTACAGCAGGGACAGGCAACTCTGCATCAGCAGTCAGATGAAGATGAACTGGAATTTTGGCTGGCTCGCCAAATGTTGACTGCAGCATAAAGAAAGACACAATCTGGTTGGCAATGTAATATAGGTTTAATCAATATATATTATTTGCACTAATTAATCTAGAAATCAAGCAGGACCATGTTTTATAACTTATTGCATTTAGAACACTTAAGTTGAGTGGACAATGGTGCTGAAGGCCCAGTGTACCAAATGTGACTAAAGCGAGTGAAAGAAGTGGGATAGTGAGTGTGTCAATTGTGCCAAACCTACACCTTATCTAAATATGTGGAACAATAGTTTGCCAGTCTTTTCATGCTCATTCTTGTGCTAGTCATATAGGTTCGGTCAGATGCAGTGAGTATTGTCAACGTTTCGGCCCTCATGGCCAAGCAGCTCATGGGCCTTATCATGACAGTACATATTGGAATTTGTTATGCTAAATTCATGAGGTCAAAAGGATCCTTGACAATTCATGGGCAAATTATGTTAGGCTGTGTAGGGTAGAAAAGTCCACTTTTCAGGAAGAGTGAATCGATCGCAACAAGCCATGGATTTCGGAGACAACAGCGGTCCTCAGCAGGAGCAGAACTGGTCTTCTTTAGCTGCCATCTGTATCTGTTTGATCAGTCCAAAGCTTGCAATCTATATCAGCAATGTCACTATGTCGTGTTAGACCTTAGAGAAATCTCTGAACATTAGAGATCCTGAACGTGTCACTTACTTCCTTGGACTAGACCACACCTTGAACAGGGAAGCTGTGAAGAGCAGGTGATGTAAAAACCCCTCAAAAACTGCAAAGGTCCCTTTGAGGTTTGGAGGAAATGTGACTAGCAGGTGACATAATCACCCCACCTTTCAACCTCTTCTAATTTGGACTTTGCCTTTTACAGGACGCGGACGAGCACCAAAAATGACCTGATCCCCATCTCCTGCCTTACAGAATTCCCCAATGCTGTGCAGATGGCCAAGGTGAGGTGGGGTTCAAGTCCAACTCTGGAAGGTGACTACTTCAAGATGTATTTATGATTAATGAGCGCACACAATAGGCATAAACAACAATTCTTCATTTTCTTATTACAGCATGTCAGTAAATAATGCCATTACTTTCTTGCTGCAACTTATTATAACTCAGAAGCGAGGTTCTCTGCAGCACTACGCAGTAGACAGCCTCGCTTCCCCACAAAAGTTTCAAGAAAAATGTTGTGCAAACTCTCTCTGAGTGTGCTGGAGAACAAAAGTCAATGTATGCCTCTTCTGTAGAACAGACCAGAGCAGATGTGCCCTGCTTCTCACAGACTTGCAGGGTAAATGTTACACTCTTCCTGTAGCTTGGCAGTACATACATACATAGATGTACCAAAAATTCTGTTTGCATAAAAGTGATCACAAATTGTGCATCAACTTTTTGCCAATGGAATAGAATATTGTGAACAAGTCTATGTACAGATAGGTTGGGTCACACAATTCGCATTTGGAATGTGTGGCAATCTGACCTACCTCATACCTTCTCATGAGATCAGTCTTAGATTGCTACTCAATGTCACTGATGGCCATCAGAGTGCTGGTGACCTGCTGGGGTTAGAAGGCCACTATGTCTGTGATTGCTTTTTAGACCACTCCCGACACCAACAACCTTTTTCTAGTGTTCACAAAGGGAATCAGATCCCAAAGGGACTCCCTCCCTTTTGCATGTGGTTACCACCACAACTCGGGAGTCGGTAACGTTTTAATGTTTTGCAACCGGGTTATGGTTACAAAGCATTGATACATTGCACTGCAGTTGCAATTTGGAAGAGATGTCTTAAACACGCCCCTTCCAAATAGAGATTCCGTATGCATTACTAAATCACCTTTGTGAATCAGCAAACATTTTCCAAATCGCAAAATGGTTTTAATACAAAACAAAATTCCCTTCTGTGGTTGCAAATCGTGTGCTTTAGAGAATTGCAGGGTTGCAACCACAAACGGGCTTTGCAATTCCAGCCCAGAAGAGTACTTTGTATTTGTCAACGCAGAAAATGGTTCTATTTACAAGGAGTTAAGTTTGTCTTAATTGTGATCAGTGCTGATTTTTATTCTTACTATAATGTGCAGCCCCATAGTGTCCATTGTTTAGTTTTTACTGCTCAAAGTCCTGCCTTAAACATCAGCACTGGCAGAAGATGTCACACCTGACACAAGACCACTTGGCAACTAGGTAAAGGGGGGAGGGGCCAACAATTTGTTTAGAAAAACTGGGAAGGCAACATGACATACATTGTAAGGAATAAAATACCATAACAATACATGAAAGGGATATTGCAAGTTAACTTGGACCATAGCTTTTTGAACATATAACGGCACTAAGCCTTCTTCAAGCCAGACAGGCAGATGCTGTCACTGAACGGGTACCCAACCCCCTGTCTGAGCCATGGAGGCAAGAGATTAAGTAACATTCTCTAATCCTCTTGTATCTTTTCAGCTTCTGTGTGAGGAGGTCAATGTGGATAGATTTCTACCGGTACTCTACCCGAAGGTAAGATACAGAGCCTTGATTTTGAGGACAAACACCAACTGCCAGATATTTGCTGGTGACAACTTATTTTGACTCTTGCTTTTTGTCCAGGCATCCCAACTGGTAGTCACGTTCGACGAGCACGTCATCAGCAATAATTTCAAATTTGGGATTATCTACCAAAAACACGGACAGGTGAGGCACATCTAGAAACCAATGGACAAAGGGAGCTGCTAGAGGTCTGTAAAGTTCATGCTAATACGATTAAATTGTTTCGGGAGAAAGTCCCCCTGATGCGAGCACTCCTGAAGACAGCCCTTGATAATGTGCTGAGAGCACCACATTTAACCAAAACTCCTGAGCTCATCCTGGGAATAGGTTCTTAATCTTTTGAGAGACATTCTCCTATCTCAAGACCAATAGAAATGCAGCTTTTCAATCTAATTAGAGTGCCCCTGTTGAAACAACACTAGAAACATATTTTACCATCTTATGAATCTCCCATGAGGCAGTGAGGTGAGCCATAGATGGGCACTGTCAACAGAGACCCTCAGCATTTCATTCTCTTAGCAATGAGGATGGTAATTCCATCTTCTCTGGGAATATCATGTAGCCCATCTGTTGTATTTAGGTCTGGTACCCCACAAAACTTTGCTGTTGTTGTTGTTCCACAGTCATTGTGGCGAATTGCAGGCGTGTATATTCTTTCTTTCCCTTGGGTCTTAGGATATCTTGTAGCTCATGGGGTGGATCCAGATTGGTACGCCACAACTATTTACATAATGATTCACAGTCATTGTGGTGAATCTCATGTGTGTCCCATTTAATTCCCTTCTTTCTTGAAATATATTGTAGTTCATAGGGTGGATCCCGGTTTTGGTACACTGAAAAGATTTAAATGTTGTTGATGTCTCTAAGTTATTAATGTGACTTATTTGTGTGCATCTGGTTTCATTTCACTGTATCTTGGGATATTTTGCACTTTGCGTGGTGTATCCGGCTTGGGACTTCACAATGATATGCACATTTTTTTTGATGTCCCAAAGTAATTCAGATGAGTTTCAGAAGGGTATCCTCTTTGATTTCCCTGCGTCTTGGGATAGCTAGTAGTTCATGGATGGGCCTTGGCTTGGGACATAGCAATGAGTTGCATGTTTTGTTGATGTCTCACAGTCATCGGGGTGAATTGCAGGTGTTAATAATCACTTGTTTCCTTGTGTTTTGGGACATCTTGTAGTTCTTGGGGTGGACCTTCAATTCAAATCTTTTGTTTATTTCACAGGATTTAAACTGTAATGGCTAACATTGCAGCTTAGACTAGCCAATTTCCAGACATAAGGGGTTGATCTGCTGGTAGACAAAGGACACAAAAAGAGGCAGAAAAATATGAGGCACTTCTTGCCTGTTCTCAATTGTATATGGAGTTGACCATGAATCATTCTAAAATTAACTAAAGTAAAGGTTCTATCACCAGTTTACACGGTAAGTGCATTACAATATATGCACAGTCATTTCTGTCACCTCTCTCCTTGTTTTGTGCATTACTATTCAAGTGTGCGATGCTGTAAGACAATATTACAAAAATAATTATTTTCTGCTGTCATAACTTCTGGCTAATAATGACTGTAAATAAAGGCCACATACACATTAGATAGTCTACTGAAAAAGCCCAAGGACAGCCAATACTGAATACTTGCTGGTCTTCAATTCTCTCTGCACAATCCTGTCCGGTAAGAACCTTCTGTAGCCTCCAAAAAAACTAAAATGGTGCGGGCGTGGCCCACCAGCACCTATCTCCCATCCCAGATATGGGCTTTCTAAGGCACTTGTTGACCATCCGGATATGAAGTGAAGAGACTGGTGTTTCTACCTGTTTCTGCACAAACTATAAAAATATACCAGGGTCGTCTGCCATTGTGTTGGGCTCATCCACACATATGCAGGGGTTAATGCATGTTTTGTAGTCGGTGTCTGGGGCTGGACATGATGAAAGTTGCACGTAAGTCCTGATAGGGAGAACACACTTGCCACTGAATATTTTGTGCTACGCTAGCAAGATTTTACAATTCATAGTATCTCTGCACTGGTGGACCCTGAGTATCGACTCAACAGTATCTATGGGACAGAATACCAAGAACCAAGAACAGAATATTGGAAATAAAATATCGACAGGTAGGTAAGCCTAGTATTTCTTTACCTAACTCCACCTATACCCATTTTACATATATCTTCAAGGGACATAGATGTGGAGTTAGGTACAGTAAATCCATACTTCCCTATCTGCACTTATGTTGTCCCTTGATATTCTGTCCTTGATGTTTGTATGCCACCATAGAGTTGGTGTCCATATTCACTACAATCTCACCACTACATTGAGTGTTGTTTTTCCTATGTGAGTGCCCTCACAAATCGTTAGTAAATATACCTCAGTGTCTAAAATCAGGTCTATCAGATATAGTGGTAGTGAAAATCATTGTTGACTAGTTTCGTCTTTGCACCCTGCAGTTTGCCTCTTTGTTGTAAGCACATAGAACAACTGGCCAATGAGTCCCTTATTGACTGACAATCATTCCTTGTTAACAAGTGACTTTTGCCAGAATGACCTGAGTGCCACATTTACCCTGAGTTTAAATGTCAACATAGCTCTCACTCTGTGAGGGGCATCACAGCTGTCCCATCCTCACAGACTTCCTTATCGCTGGCTATAACTTGGTGGCAAGAGAAGACCTTTAAGGGGATTTTCTCAATTTCTTCTACTGCCAACGCCCCTTTCTCGTGTGTCGACGATATCGCCCTTGGTTGTACATTATCGCACTGTTTTTCTCTCCTTAGACAACAGAGGAAGAGGTCTTCAGCAACAACGATGAGAGTTTGGGCTTCATTGAGTTCCTGGACTTCTTGGGGGAGAGAGTCCAGCTGCAGAACTTTCGAGGGTGAGTAATCATTGAGTATGAGAAGGCCATTTGATTTCACCAAACAGCTCAGTGTGTTAACTCCCATTGCATGGAGGGCATGACATTGGCTCACAAAATCCTGTAAAATCCCTGTCAGTACAAAGCGCTATATCCTGGTTGGTGCCACCTGAAAAGTCATTCTCTGCCGACTCTGCCGACTCTGAACTCCTGTGAGGTGAAAGCCTATACTGTCTGCCGCAGCCATCCTATGCTTCTGTAGACATGGATGATTCCTTCACACTAATACATTCAAGCAGGCAAATGGGTAATGTACTAGCTCTGGTCAGCCCTGTTTGTCTGTAGATGGAACTCCTGTACAGGACTGTGTGTATGGAAAGAAATGTTAGCTTCTGTCCATGACCCTTATTATGCCACTTTAGAGGACCTTGTCAGAAAATGGACCCATATGTGCTTAAGAGATATGTCTCAAAATGTGTGTGTTTGTGGCAGCAGCTGTAAAGGTGCATTTATTTGCTTCTAAAACTCATAAAATTAAGAGAAATTGTACTTCTAAAGTACATTTCATCAGTGGTAGCTCAGTAAGCTGGTCAGACACTATAAACACCCCCTAACTAGGGAACTGCTTATTAAGGACATATATGTGTTAATTGACATCCAAATTAGATGCTGGGTAAATTGTATATTCCCATAGCACCTTGTTAGGGTAGAAACGACCGAAGATGACCTATGAATGAGCTAATTAAAGGAGATGTTATTGCCATCGCCCTGAGGAAGTAGCAAAGATCACTGATTCCAAGCCCAGTGGGTGATTACCACCTCCTGTCCTGATTGGCACATGCCTCTTTCATTTCATTAAAGGTCTGTGTGGGGGATGGGCAAAGGAAGAGCTGATGTCATTAGAGGAAGTAAATGATTAAGGCAATTAGACATTTATTAGAAAATAAGATGTGAACTTCAGAGCTACAAAAAGTAAGTGCCGAATTGGAAAAACTATGAACAGGAGGTTGTAGAGGCAACATGCTTACCACTGTTGTCACAATCCATACCAACATCACATGAGGATAGCTCCTACATGGCTTTGATGGAAAAAGGTGGACAGTACCAAGCCTAGCCACACTGGCCAGGTAACAATCCCCCCTTAGCAGTCTCTGTTGGTTGAGCCAGAGTAAAGCACTGACAGGGAAACAGTTTCCAAGAAAACCAGGCAGCTGCGGAAAACGCACACCTCATGCGGCCCTGACCAGTCATCACAGCTCAAACCACCACCGTGTCTTGCTTGATGCCAGAGTCATTCAGTCCTCAGTGCCATGATTCACTCAGCGTACCCCAACCGGAAGCCGGGTACAGGAAGCTCGGGGGATGTACCGATGCAAGCCCACTCCGCTCCACCTACCGACTCCTCCTTGACTCTACATTCTGATTCCTGAGAGATGAGAAGAGAGAAGACAAGACCTTGTGGACAACAGCAAGGGTAGAGCCTGCTCCTTCTTGAGCCAGGATCCTGTCATTGATTAAATCTCCAGGTCCAGTCTTGGAGTCTCCCTCCTGCTCCCCTCAGGGGCAGTGATTAATCTGTTGCTTGCGGTGTCCTAGATTCACGCTCTGGAGCCTCCAGAAGCATGGTGGTCGAAGAGGTGCAGAGCCCAGGGTAAGAGAGGAAACAGAGAGAGCTGAAGAGGCGATGATTGAAGCTTAGAGTCTGACTACTTCAAGCCATGTCTGCGAGTCTTTGGAACCCACCCCTGAAGCGTGATGCTGAATCTGGTCCTGAGGCCCGAGCGTCATCACATCCCAAGTGTGGGATCTCTCCTGCACCAGGGAACACATTGCGGGATTCAAAATCTCCTGAAATCAAAAGAGGTTCCTCGGTTTTTCTCTGAAAACCCTTCCTGGCAAATGTTTGTGTGTGGGACGCTGATGCAGAGAATGGGGGGCGAAGGGGTTGGATGGGGACTCAGTTCCTGTTGCAGCTTAGACAGTCTCCAAACTAGGAATCCTGGTTAGGAGCTGCACCTCTCACTGCCCCTCTCCTCCCCTTCATGAGTTTCTGGTTAGAGGCACCACTGTTGATGTCAAAGCACTACACATAGATGCTAGCATGCACAAGAGAATACTGTTTCAAGACAGACTGAGTGCACATATACACTACACAGAAAACAACACGATATCAGATAGCAGTAGTCTTTATGTCTAAGGGTCTTCAAGACATAGGTAGGAAGGAATTATACATCAGCCTAAAGTTTGCTCTGCTTCTCTTGTTGAAAGTGGAAGAGTGGACTCTGGAGACTGACCCGCTGTGTCTCTATAGCTTGTTCAGATGTAAATGTCTATTTTTCCAGCCAGCCACCTTCAGCCTTCTAGGTGGGCTCATGAGCACATATCTCCTGTAACCACTGTCCTGTACCCCAGTCTGCATGAACGAACCACTTTCAGGCCTGCAGACAGTGAACCTTGTCATCACTCCTGCATTTCCAAGCAGCCATCAGTAAACTTTGCTATCACTCTTGCTTAGTCGCACACCATCGTTGAGACATGGACACCCTAGTTGGGGATCATGTTGTGTGTCTTCTGGGCTCAGGGGAGCAGTGAGAGGTCTGTGGTACCATTGCATTCTCTTCCTTGATGTCTTGCCAACTGGAAGTATTTATCAAAGCAACACTTATTACTGTAAATGCCATTTGCTGCTATATTTTATTTTCGTTTGGGAAGGCCAATAAAGAGCTGGAGGTCACCTGTCCCTTGCAGGCCACCATCCTGCTTTCACAAGGAGGTGCAAATGGCGACCTGCCTAATTAATATTCATTGGGCTGTTGGTGTTGAGACCTCCTACACACGGTCAGTTTGCAATGCAGCCTCTTTGTACATAAGTCGTATTGCATCCTGTTCATAGTCTGGTCAGTGTGCAGTCTGCAGTACTGGCTTGCGAACTGATGGTAATACATCAGTAACCTGTATATTCTACATGTCAAAAGACACGCCTTATGCAAAACTGAAAAGGAACATTCATAGTCAAATGGTGTAATAATGCCCTTGAATCAGCTGAGGAGGACACCAGCCCCTTTCTAGTTCTGCTAGGATTCAGCATCAAGATTACACTGCAGATGAGGTGGAAGGTGCTGTCCAGCACAGGTCCAGGAAAGGGATGGAGTTTTGGGATGTCTCCAGGGAATGTACATGAGCTCCATTTGCATTCATTTTAGAACGGAGTTTTATTTAGCGTTTTTAATACAAGATGTATTAGATAAGGGATAAAGGGCCACCTGTATCAAGATTTGGAATAGAGATGACCTAATTGCGATTTTCAGCAAATCTCAATTAGGTGTTCACTATTCCAAATGTATGAAACTCTAAGAGTTTCATTTAGCGATACGTAGGGGCTCGCAAATAAACCTACCTCATTAATATTGATGACGTAGGTTGCAATGTGCGATCCCCCGGAAATCGCTTAAATCACGGGAATGGTGGCCTACTGGGGTCAGCAGACTACCATGTCCGTGATTGCTTGTAAATAAGCAAGCATTTTCTTTTTTAAAAAGCAGCCCGTTTTCCTTGAAGGAAAACGGGCTGCATTGAAAAACAAAAATGAAGTTTTCTTTTCATTTTTTAAGAGCAGCCATTGGTCCATGGGATCAGTGCTTGCTCTTAAAAAACGTTTTTGCCACCATTCCAAAAGGAGAAAGGGTCCCTTGGGGGACCCCTTCCCATTTCCGAATGGGTTACCATCACTTGAAGTTGGTGGTAAATTTTGAATGTTTTGCGACTGCCTTCACGGTCACAAAACATTCATACATACCGTTACGATTCGGTATTTGGAATGGACGTTTTAAACACGACCCTTCCAAATACCGAATTGCAAACTCATTTTGCAATTTGGTAACAGGTTACTAAATCGTAAAAATAGGGCTTGTTACATGTGGATAGCATTTTTTGCGTTCTGAGAAGAGGCCCGTTTGCGATTGCAAAAAATGTTTGATAGATGTGGCCCAAAGTACCCCCTGCTGGACATTTTACAGATATTGCAATTCACAGGGAGTTCCATAACCATATTGAGGAACAAGGCCAAAGGCAGAGTTCCTTAACCGCATCGCTGCGGCGGCTTTTCCCGCTGTACGCGGTAATTTTGAAATTACCGCGTTACATGACGAGCTCAGCTCGTCATGAGCGCACGGCAGGTTACACTCATGACGAGCTGAGCTCCTCATGAGCGTAGAAGGGGTTAATAAAGTTATGGAACTCTGAGGTGACTTGCAATATCCTTACTATTTACACCAGGGGGTATTTTATCCCATGTAATACAAGCTCACACCATCACCGTTCTCAAAAAGCACTTAAAATCTTGGTGCATAGCTCTTTTATATGAAAGAGTGAGCATGTTTGCAAACATGAAGAATAAAAAACATCTAGTGCCAAATTAAACACATCATAAACCTGTTATATTTTTGTGGCAAGGACATATTAGAAACAGATCAATACAAGTCAATTTTTTTAAAAAAAAGTTGCGCTAGCTAAGAATATGTAGAAACATGCAGACAGATTCTATCTTTTCTCTATCTAAGAAGTGCAAAAACTAAACATATTCTCTATGCATGTCATTATAAACTAAAAAAAAATAGAGCAGAAGAAAGAAAAGCACGGACCATTGCTTTAAACAGCTGCTTCAATTATACTCCATGACCTGACCTGCCTTTCACCTGGGCTGCTGGCTCTGGCAGGAGGCATTGTGACGTCAGAACTCGACTGTAATAACTTATAATAGTTGAGTTCTGGTGTCTTTATAATCGACAACTGAGTGCATCACTAGTCTCTGATTATAAATAAATTAGAGACCTGCGTTTATTTAATACAGGGATTACAGAATTCCATGTATTACAATTGTAATAAAGATCACAAATATAACATGACTTTTTAAAAATGTATTTAGTATTTAAATACTAAAAGATTACTGCTGTACTACATATTTCGCTGTTGCAAAAATAGCAATGCTAATACTTCTACTAATAATAATACTAATAAAATCAACATTAAATCTTCATCATTAAAAATTATAATAGCAATAGTCATTGTTATTATTATCATTATTATTAGCAGCAGTAATAGTAGGATTACCATTAATTCATAGTAATGACAACAACAATAATAATAATCATAACACTTTATTTATTTTTTACATTTTCATTTATTGCAACAAAATGAACATTATTTTTGAGAGTGGTGTAGGACATCATTATGAATGTTTAGTGATGCATCACAATGGTTCTCCTCTTCTCCTTCTTCCCCTCCTTCCTGCTCACAGGTTCCGCGGGGGCCTGGATGTGACGCGGGGTCAGACGGGGTCTGAGTCGGTCTACACTACGTACCGAGGAAAGGAGATCATGTTCCACGTTTCCACCAAGCTGCCTTACACAGAGGGGGACGTCCAGCAGGTGAGGTCCAGTTTTATTCTATAAGGATGTAAATGGGATTGGCATTTGTGTATAGATCCATAGGAGGACTGAAAGGTAAAAGAGTTCCATTCTGACCCTTCAGTCATGAAAGGAAAATGGGAATAGAAGCCAGATCCTCAATTTCAAGAGCAAATTTACAGACTAGATCAACTCTCTTCAGCATGAGAGCAAAGAGGATCAAAGTTACACATTCAAGGTGCATGTGTGGAAGGGAGTGGAGAAAGACTGGTGTGCGAGAAGGATGCACATATTTTCCACTTATCCTATTTTGTCAAAAGTTGGGGGCTTATATACAAGGAGCTTGTGCCAGCACTGCGTCATTTTTTTTAATGCATTGGCACCACTTTCTTTGATCCATATTTATAAGCTGACGCATCTAGGCAGTCTGTCACTTTTTGTTGGCCTGCGTCGGCTTTTACCTTTATCGGAATCGGCTGTATCGTATTAGAATTAATATATGCAAAGTGGGTGTTCCCACATAAAATCTCCTATAAAACTGATGCAGCGGTATTTATGACTTTTTGGCAAAGTGACACATCCTTGGGTAGTGGCCTACTGAGCTTGCAATATGTCAACATTCCTATGCCTCTAAAACCCAGGCATAGGAGTGACACATTGGCTGTGGCATCGGAATCTGACCAGCTGAAGTCACTTCCAACAATGTAACTTGCAAGGACATCATTACCCCTCAACAGGTAAGTGAATTCATAAGGTAGGTAACACAGTAAATGTCACATTACACAACATTAATGACTTGTATACACACACATAGTAGTCGCACACAATATGTCACACTCGTATACAAGACATACAGGAAAAATGTAACAGAGTGAAAGGTGAGTTTTCCACCTTTTCACACTCTATTACATTGGTACCCATACAGTAGACTACTTGTGTCAGTCAATACTGACGCATTGCCTCTATTTTTTTGATGCATTGCTGTAGGTGCGTCAGTTTTATGACTAACTATAGCAATGCACCACTTTTTGGCCTGATGCCTTGCGCCATCCTTCCCACAGATACCTCAGTATTTCAGACACATTCATGGGTCCTTGCGCAATGGCACCCAGTATTGTAAATATGGCCATCCATAGAGTCGCAAGGATTTTTGCCGCAGACTCAAGGACATTTTGACTCATCACTGCGGTACCACAGCGATGCGTCATTTCTTGTAAATCAGGCCTTTGGTATCCACTCTGATTTCACCTACCAACATATTTCACCAGTAATGGGATGCAAGTGGTATTTGAAGAAGATGCGAAGTAGAGAAAGGGGGAGCACACCATGGAAGGTGGGATGAAGGGGCAGCGTGTGTGTCTGCAAATATCTTAAAAAGATGATAATGCCCGCATAATTTACCCATTCTGTTATAAAAGGAAGAGTCCATGTGTTGAAATACTATATTGCTCTTTCAATTCCTCCATCAACCAAATAAGGGCAAAGCAATATGTCTGGCCTTTAATATATGGGTGCACAGCAATTGAATTTTTGCATGCTTTATTACTTTAATCTCCCAAAATGGCTAAAAGTTATGAAATGCGAAAAACATTTAAAGATGGTTGCCCACACTTCCACATGCATGCCAGCGCACGCACAGGTGGACCATCTTGGAATGGTTCTTCAACAGGTATTTATTAATGAACATCACTTTTGAAGATAGCTGTCACTTGCTGAGCCTGGCTCCTCCAGTGTCAGTGAGAGCCTGGTCACAGTGACTGTGAAGATGCCGGGCCCTTGGAAAAGTAAAAAAGAAATTACATTAAAAAAGAAAGCATATGTTGTTCCATGAGCCCTGACACACACGGGTACTGTTTCTGTGGCGGGTGTGTACATTGCACACAGGAGAGAAGCCATCACTCACTCCAAGTGGAGCCAGTTGCTGAAGTGGGCTGACACATTGCCACATGCTATGTGCTGTGGTGGGCATAAGCCAAGTGTAAATGGCAATCTAACCAACACATGGATGAAGACCTCTGACCAAAAGCCCCTATATGAATCCTTAGAGCCACTTTCAGATGCAGAGAGGTGGAAGGTGTGTCAATAGTGCGTCTTTTAGAAGTTCTGTGAGCGGGCACTAAACAGGACCACATTAAAGATGGGTTAAGTGAGAAAACTCCTTTTAACACACACACCAGAACTCAAAGTTTTATGGGAAACACAATACCGCCGATATTTTCTCCAGGTAAATTTCTGCAGGTGAAACTTGCTGAAATTTACTGGGGTAAATACAAGGACATGTGCATTTTTATGCAATAGGCACCACAATGTGCATGTAATGTCCATTTCTGTAGTGTAACTCAGGGAAAGTGCTGATTATCACATCCAATACATTCTGAAAACCTCTGTGCCATGGGTTGTTGGGTTCAATAATTTTCCCATCCAACACTGGGCCATTCCTAAGAGGAACTACGTAGGTCAGGAACTGACCTCAAGGCTGTTGTGGAATGGTATTGTGGGTCAAAGGATGGGTCTGACTGATGGGATAGGGCAGACCTGGTTAGGGTCCTAACATAGGGGGTCATTACGATGGCGAACGGACTTCAGTCTGTCCGTCATCATATCGTATTTGCGACCGCCCGCCTACAAGGCGGCTGTTACACTGGGCAAATTAGGATTCGACCACAACAGTGGCGGTCGCATTGCCCTAGTTTTGTATTGCGGCGGGTGTTGTGCTCTGCAGCATCTGCTGAAAGACAAAACAGATTCCCCACACATATCCCTGCACTACATGGCAGGCACCATGCAGTGCCTACCACATGGTGTAAGGATATATAAGGAGGCACCATAGGTGCCCCCCAGGGCCTATGTCCCTGGCCCAGGGGATTAGGGGGGCCTGCTATGGGTCCCCAAATCAGTTTACGCCTGCCGTTTTGCTGCAGTTTGACCGCCACAGAACAACCAGCGGAAAGGGATATTGTTATCCCTATGGCAGTGCCTGACAGGCACCGCTGCTATTCAGGGAATACAGGGAGGTTCGACAGGCGGTCGGATCCAGACCGTCTGTCGGGACCGTCGCCACACGTCCAAATGCCCATATAATATGGCGTACGGAGATCCCTGTTCCGATGGCTGAAGGACCGCCACCAACAGGCTGTTGGTGGCGGTCTTTTGGCCATCATAATGAGGCCCTATATCTTAAGGCCCTATATCTTAATGCTACCAATCCCTCAGTTCCACTACCTTTTGCTACTCCTTACTACTCCTTAATGCTACCCCTCCCTGAATGGTAAACACCCATTACTAGTCACCCACCTTCTTTACCACATCACAGTTATGCTACCCTCTACATTAGCAGGAAGATGCTCTATTACCCCGAGGTCCCTTATGTGCTCGTCCCATTCATTGACAAAGTGGAGATAACCATCTCCTGACAGAAAAAAAGACCAGAGGAATGCTGGGACCCTAATACTGCCCCTCCCACCAGGAGTACATAAGCAGTACTTACCCAGCATCCCTCCTGTTCTTTTTTACTGTCTGTCGACAGAATGGACGTGGTGTGCTTATGCTGCTCCTGCTGGGCTGGAGTGGCGTTCTTCTCCTCCTTCCCCTTGCCCGGCTGCCTGGCTGTGTAGGCGCGGGGTTTCCTGGGCTGTCTCCCTGCCTGCTGGGATTGCTGGGAGTCGGTCTCTGTTGCTGCCGGTTTCCTGGAAGGTTCCTACCTGGTTCCTTTGGGGTCGCGGGCGCGTCTTACCGAGACAGGCCCGGCGAGTCGCTCCTCGCTTGCGGTGTTCCTGCCATTTTCCCCTGGTTTCCTGATGGCGGTTGCGCTGGGGAGGGGACCTTGTGCTGGTGTTGGCCCCAGCCCCGGATGAGTTCCGCTTGGCGGCTTTTTGTTCTTTCTCCTTGTGGTTTTTTCCCTGCGCATGTGGGTCGGCTGGTGTGTGGCCTCCCGGGTGTTTCGGGTCACATGCACGTCTTCCTGAGGCCGCTCTGGGTGGTAGATGCGCCGCGTTTGCTCTGTTATTTGCCGCTGTAGGAGTGGGGGCCTTGCTGCTGGTGGTGTTCCGGCCACCCCTTCGGGTGAGTTGCATATAGCCTGAGTTCTTCTTTCCTAGGTTCACACATTGCTCTTTGTCGTTATGGCAATAATGGAGCTTCTATGGCCCACGGGCTCACGGTCGCACAGCGGTTCCCCTTTCCGGTTGCTGTGCTATGCTCCTCTGCCTTTCTTTTTCGCGGTTTCCCTTTGTTCCTTGCCTCCTCCTCAGTTTGGTTTGGGGTGGCGTGGAGCGGGGTCCATGGGCGGTGAGTTGCACGTGCTCCCTGGTTGCAGCGGGTGCTGTGCGCTCCATGCTCGGAGGTGCTTTTTTAGCTTGGCCTGCCTCAGTATGTCCCCACTCCCTTCGGCACTGGCCCGGTGCCTTGCATGCCGGTGTCTGGTGCCTGTGTGTGGTCCCGGCTCCCGGTTCGCTCGCTCGGCCCCATGGATCCGCGGTTCTTTGGCGCTTTCTTGGCTGCTGGGATGTGGCTGTGACTCTCGGCTCGCCTGCCGGCCTTGGTGCTGGGTTCCTGGGGTTCCTGCCTCCGGTCCTGTGCTTTTGGTGGCTTCCGGGGGGGGAGGTTTCTTCCTGCGTGTCGGGCTACCTATGTGTGGCTCTGCATCTCTTTCCACGTGCTGCTTGTGCCTCTGGGGCGCGTTTGACTTTGACTGTGCATGCGCCCTTTGTGGTGTCACTCTAGCCTATTGGTTATGGTCTTGGGCTCTTGCTCTGTGGTATGGGTGTTCAATCCCTGGTCTTTCGTTGGGGTTGGTGTGCTCTGTTAGTGGTATTGGCATTCGCCCTTCAGCCCTTTTGCTTCTGTTTCACCTTGTCTGCCTCTGCTCTCGGCCTGCGGCCTTTCCTGCCTGGCGGCTCCTGCTCTCGGTGGTGGCCTCGACCTTCCCGGTGCTGTGCGTTCTCTGGTCTCATGTGCCACAGTATTTGGTTTGCGTGCTCCTCGTTTGGGGTTTGGGCTGTTCCTTCTTTCTCAGCTGTTCCTGTGATGGGCTGGTGTCTGAGTCCTTGCTCTGGCTGCTGGTCCTGGGGTCTGGGCGGTCTCCCGGCCTCTGTCGCTTTGTGCTTCCTCTGCTGTGCCCGTTGTGTGCTCCTGGTTTGGGACCTGTTTGGCCTGGGGAGGCCGGGGTTTGGCCTGGGGATCCCTGGTGTGCGCTGCTCCGTTCTTCCTTCGTGTGTTGTGGGGCTGCCTGTTTTTGTTCCAGGGCCTCCTGCGGTTGACCTTGTCCTCTGTCTTTGGGCTGTTTTCGTGTGACCTGGCTGGTGCTTTGTCCTTCGACTTGCCTTTTCTGTGCTGGGGTTGCTCTGGCACTTTCCTTGCACTCTTCCTGGTCTCTTGGCTTGGTCCTTGTGTTCCCCTGCTGCGGCCTGGAACCCTGTCACCCCATTTGCCACTGTCCTTCTCTGTTCTGGGCGGTTCGGCTGGGTCGGGCCTGGTTGGTCCCTACTTGGGTCTTCGGCTGTGCTTCTCAGGTGCTGTGGGTCTCCACTTGTTTCTCTGGAGTGCCCTGATCGGTTGTTCTGGTTCCCTCCCCTCCTTTGAGTTGCTTCGGTGGGTCCTGTCCGTGCCCTTTTCCTTGGCTATGAGTTTGCCTTTCTCCAGGTTTTTGGCTGGCAGTGCTGCTTGGTTGGTGGTGGCTGCCTCTCCTGCAGTCTCCTGTGCGCTGGCTGCTTCTGTCTGCCTGTTTCTCGGCTGGGCCACGATTCCCGTCCTCTTCCGGTCCCGTTCCCTCTCTTTGAGCTTCCTTTTGCCAGTTGTGTCCTTGGGGCCGGTTGTGGCTGTCTGTGGCCGGGGCTTCTGGTGTGGCCTCCGGTCGTCCCTCCCTGCCTGCTCCTGGCCTTGTCTGGCCTTGGGGTTTGGTAAGCTCCTGCCTGGTTGGTGCTTGGTTGGGGTAAGCCATGTGCTGTGTTTTTTTCTGGCTGGTCTGGTTGGGCTCCTGTTCTTCCTTTGGTGGGCTGTGCGGCTTGGGGTCTCCCTCTGGTGGTCCGTGGGGGGCCTTGTTGCTCCGGCCTTCTCGCGGCCTGTCTATAGGCTGTGGGTTGGTTTTTCTGCCCCCGGTGTGCCTGGCGCCCAGGGTGGTTGTTCCTGCCCTGGCGGGGTGGCGCGCCTTGGGCTGCGGGGGCATTGTTCTTTCACCTCCCCCTGGGGTGCGTTCCGTGTGGCGGTTCTCTGCTTTGGTTCCCTTACCAGTGGTCCCTGGGGGTCCGGGGTTCATGCCGCTGCGGTTCTCCTTGTTGGTCCACCTGGGTTCCTGGTGGGGTTGCTTCCTGTAGCTTCTGGTCTCCTCTGGTCTCCGTCGTTTGGTGAGTCGGGCCTGCCTGGTGCCTGGGTGGAGGTTCGCTGGGGCTTCCCTACTCCTGTGGCTTCTCCTTCTGGGCTTGGTGGTTGTCGTTGGCGGCCCTGGTGGTGCTGGTCATTCTTTCCTGGGACCTGGGCTGCTTCCGGTTTTTCTGGTTGGTTGCCTCCTTGTTGGGGCTGTGGCCTTCTGTACTTCTTGGCTCGGTTTCCGGTCCTTAGTTGTGTCCCTTTCTGGCGGGTTTTGGCTTGCTGGCCGTTTGCTTCCTGCGCTTCGCCCCTTTTTTTTGCTCCCTCGGGGTTCTACCTTGGTGGGGTCTCCTGGGTTTGCTTGCTGGTTTGGAAGGCTGTTTTTTCTGCTTTGGTATTCTCCCACTTTGTCAATGAATGGGACGAGGACATAAGGGACCTGAGGGTAATGCGCTATTTCTTACCAGTAATCTTCATTACTCCGGGTCCCGTTGTCCTCGTCCCATTCATACGCCCCTCCCTCCCTCCCGGGCTGCCAGCCTTCCTGTGTGGGCTTGGATGTACAGGAGAGATGCTGGGTAAGTACTGCTCATGTAATCCTGGTTGGAGGGGCAGTATTAGGGTCCCAGCATTCTTCTGGTCTTTTTTTCTGTCAGGAGATGGTTATCTCCACTTTGTCAATGAATGGGACGAGGACAACGGGACCCGGAGTAATGAAGATTACCGGTAAGTAATAGAGCATTTCTCCACTTGTATAATAGAATATCGAAAACATCAATATCAGCTTACCAGAATATAGTGTCACAACTTTTGACTACAAAAATATTCAAGTATTACTCAATTTGGATTTGTAAACTGCCAAAGTATTCTGTCCAAAATATCATGGAACAGAATAAAAAAGGTAATTATATCAAAATATGATTATATGTAGCATTATAAATAATGACTACATTATTAAACTACAAAATCATCATATAATTGAAAAAAAAGTTTTAGTGAGTAATGTAAGTAAAATATATTATTTAGAAACTATAAAACAAAAAGAAAAAAACAAACAATAACTTAAAAAGTAATACTTAAAAATGATATATTCCACCAAAACATATATATAAATATATATGGGTCAGTTTCTGCTTGAAATGGTTATGACCACAGAATATCACGGACCACCACGCAGCTCATCGAGTGTTACAGAGGTAGTTTATTATCCATATTCAGGTTAAGATAGGCACGACGCGTTTCGGGCAGGGACTGCCCTTGATCACCATATAAATATATATATATATATATATATATATATATATATATATATATATATATGTAATTAACAGCTCCTCCTCAGCACGCTCTGCGCTCGCAGACACCGCCTCCACGCCAGCATGAAATGAGGTAAACGGACCAGCAAAGTCAGCAACAGATGGTATTTATTCCATAAACAGAACCAGCGACGCGTTTCGAGCTGCAAAGCCCTTGATATATATATATATCTTAAACAACAGGTTGCCCTCTTTGAAGATGTCACACACGAAGAGGTTGAAACACACGCGACACCGGTAGCAGCAGTAAAAGCCGGCCCGCTTTCCCTCCACAATAAGATCGCCAAACGCGTTTCGAGCACTGTGCTGCTCTTGATCAATGGCTGCACCACCACACGGAGACAGCGGACTTTGGTGGAATCACATTTTATTCAAATTCAAAGTCCCGCCCATGTGGGCGTTAGCAAACATAGCCTTCTGGATATCGTAGTTCAAGCAAATTGTTGCCAGGACTTTTGATGCCAAATATCAACCTGTTTAGGTGCCGCTACTCCGTGTAACAAATTAAATTAAAATGTCTGAACCCCAGTGGGTACGGTGGAGTCTTCTCTCTAATATATTATCCCCAGTGGGTGGGAGGTTAAGTGGATTCGCTGTACTGCTCCCAATCCTGTTTAATCCTGCATTCCTCAAAATAAATGGTGAAAGCTTGCCGTGTGTGGCCTTTTCAATTGTGGGCAACTCGTTTTTGGACATATCGTGCGGCCTGCCTCGGCCGCGAAAGGGCCCCACTGCTAAAGCGGGTCCGTAGCACCAGGAAGAAAGTGATGCTGCAGGGACGGCAGGTCCGATTTGAGGATGATGTATGGGCAGGATGGCAGCCCTGACAGTTTCAATCAACCCATTTGGGTAAGAACTTGTGACATTTGGGGGCACGGCGGCACCCACTGTGGTTTGATACTAAGTGAACTACAGCTACCAGCATTCAATCGCGCATACGCCCACTGGGGCGGAACATTAAATTATGCGCAGGTGGTTCGCTTGCTGCTGTTCTCTCTACATTGCCAGTGAACAAGGGCGGCATCACGCCCGAAACGCGTATGGCTTGATACTCTGTGTTTTGGAGCGGCTGGGCTGTTTAATCCTGCATTCCTCAAAATAAATGGTGAAAGCTTGCCGTGTGTGGCCTTTTCAATTGTGGGCAACTCGTTTTTGGACATATCGTGCGGCCTGCCTCGGCCGCGAAAGGGCCCCACTGCTAAAGCGGGTCCGTAGCACCAGGAAGAAAGTGATGCTGCAGGGACGGCAGGTCCGTTTTGAGGATGATGTATGGGCAGGATGGCAGCCCTGACAGTTTCAATCAACCCATTTGGGTAAGAACTTGTGACATTTGGGGGCACGGCGGCACCCACTGTGGTTTGATACTAAGTGAACTACAGCTACCAGCATTCAATCGCGCATACGCCCACTGGGGCGGAACATTGAAATTATGCGCAGGTGGTTCGCTTGCTGCTGTTCTCTCTACATTGCCAGTGAACAAGGGCGGCATCACGGCCGAAACGCGTATGGCTTGATACTCTGTGTTTTGGAGCGGCTGGGCTGTTTAATCCTGCATTCCTCAAAATAAATGGTGAAAGCTTGCCGTGTGTGGCCTTTTCAATTGTGGGCAACTCGTTTTTGGACATATCGTGCGGCCTGCCTCGGCCGCGAAAGGGCCCCACTGCTAAAGCGGGTCCGTAGCACCAGGAAGAAAGTGATGCTGCAGGGACGGCAGGTCCGTTTTGAGGATGATGTATGGGCAGGATGGCAGCCCTGACAGTTTCAATCAACCCATTTGGGTAAGAACTTGTGACATTTGGGGGCAGGGCGGCACCCACTGTGGTTTGATACTAAGTGAACTACAGCTACCAGCATTCAATCGCGCATACGCCCACTGGGGCGGAACATTGAAATTATGCGCAGGTGGTTCGCTTGCTGCTGTTCTCTCTACATTGCCAGTGAACAAGGGCGGCATCACGCCCGAAACCCGTATGGCTTGATACTCTGTGTTTTGGAGCGGCTGGGCTGTTTAATCTTGCATTCCTCAAAATAAATGGTGAAAGCTTGCCGTGTGTGGCCTTTTCAATTGTGGGCAACTCGTTTTTGGACACATATATATATATATATATATATATATATATATATATATATATATATATATATATATATATATATATATATATATATATATCCAAACAACAAGGTTAACCCTAATGAAGAACACCAACAGGTACGTGCATGATTTTCGGTTTATTTTCAGGCAGCTTACAGGCAGTCAAAGGCATCTTGAATTACATCGAATAAAATGCCAAACGCGTTTCAGGAGTCACCGCTCCCTTCGTCAGTGGCCTTGTCTTTTATGATCACTCAAACAGCTTTTCCGCATTACTTTACTTAAGAGGAGCAGTCTCAGTGGGTGGGACCGTTGCTACGGACTTCTGGTCCTCGTAGTGCAGATAAAATAAAAGCTATATGTGTGTGTATATATATATATATATATATATATATATATATATATATAAAACATGATTTATATATTGAGGTTAATAAAACATTTTTTTTAATTCAACTGTTTAAAATTTTACATTACTACCATTAACAATAACTTACAGTTTTACATTAAACAACATATATTAATAAACAAAAACAATAACATTAATAACAACAAATCAAAATGTAGATAAAAAGTTACCATTATACAAAATAATATAAACATTAAAGGAAAACAAAAAAATATTAAAATAAAAACAATCCAAAAAAATTAACAAAAGGCTTGAACTTCAAAGTAGTGAGCCTGATTAAGTTAACTCCAATTTAAGTAAAAATAGAAAACTTGGTGAAGTTTGGAGGGGTCATATTTACTATTCCCTCTCCAATAGAAACAAAATTAGAGACAGTGTTGGTCTTTGGTGGGTTTTGATTTACTACTGCCACTCCAACATAAGCAAATGTGGGAAAGTGTTGTACTTTGGAGGGGTTAATTTAACTCTTCTTACTCCAAGGTAAAAAACAGTAGGAAAAGTGTTGGCATTTGGAGAGGCTAAATTTACCAGTCCCACTCCAATTTAAGAAAATTCATGCTAAGTATTGGACTTTCGAGGGGTTACATATTTCATTTCATTTCCCTACATACTAAACAATAAAACCCACAAAACCCTCAATATTATTATTAAAATAACTTGCAAACCAAATACAATTAAATCCAATAATAAATTTGTGATGTATTTTACAAAATGTAATAATAAATATACTTATCAATTAAATAACAATTAATAAAATAAAACAAATAATTAACATAGTAAATATGCAAATAAATAATTTTCATCATTAATTAACATACACATATTTATTTCCCTTAAAAAATCAATATATTAATACAAATAATTGCCACCCTTCTCCCTTACAAACCCAACAACCACTACTAAAATATAAATTAGTAATTAATCGATACAAAAATAAAATATACCTTAAAAATCATAAAATACAGCTACTTAATAAAAATAGAAATTAATCTATTACAGATTTTGTATAATTACTTGCCAAATAAATATTCAGAGAAGATAATTAGTTAATCTAAGAAATAAATAATTTAAGTAACTTCCCATTGTTTTCCTCTACAAAACCAACAACTCTCGGCCACATTTTAAATGATTGATTTAATGTAAAAAACCTGACTTGCACATTAACCAAACTACACAAAAAAATGTAATATACATTATACTGAAAATACAAACATACCAAATTAATATAATAACTAATGCATATTAAATTATTTGAAAACAATATGTAATACAACTATAATTAAGTAAACAATATTAGATGCAATTATATTTTTAAAAACAATATTATATATATAAAAACAACATTCTTACCTTCTTCATTTTATATCTTTGTAGTGACAGTATTTTTGACACAATATTCAAGCAACTTTATATTTTTGACTCAATATACTTGTCATTCACCCCTTACCCCTGCTCCCAGTTGCCTTGAAATTTGTTGTAGTTACAACTACTTTCAATCTATATTTCCAGCAGAGAAAACCAAAGGAGATAACTGAATGGTTCATAATTTAGAGGTGATGGGAGCCAATCACATTCACCACACATCAAACCATTGACCTGTTGTTCTTTTTCTCCCTTCTCTCTTCCAGCTTCAGCGAAAGCGTCATATTGGAAACGACATTGTCACCATTGTCTTCCAGGACGAAAACACCCCCTTTGTGCCAGACATGATTGCATCCAACTTTATCCACTGCTACATTGTAGTGCAAGCAGTCCATGGTTTTGAAGGGGGAACTGCCTACAAGGTGAGAGAGAAATGAGGGACTAAGGACAAGTCTGTTCTGTTGTTCGAAGGTTTACCAATCACTGCCTGGCCTAAGCCTCCTACATGAGGCCAGCGACTACAGGAATAGCTATATTGTATAGAAGCTCCTACAGAATCTATCTGATCTCATGAAATCTTCCAGACTCTACCACTGAGAACTATTTATCCAGCCATATAAAGAATCATGACATATAAATGTACTACAACAGAAACACAGTGATAACAAAGTGAACATCTAAGCATACATTTACTATAATTATCCAAAGAAATTGGCTACAAAATATATGTGTTTCTGGAGTGGTATGAAGAGGTACTTATTTATTCTTCCAGTATTTTATGGTTGTCCAAGCAAGATTGACTTGTCCCAGGGCTATTTGAGTGTTTTAATATTTGTAAAGAATTGGATTGGTGAGTTTGAAATTACAATATTCCAAAGAAGTGGGCTAAAACTATGAGGTATATTTTTTCTACTTTTCACGCAACACAGTGCAGCAAGAGAAGTTGCTGCACTGCATTGCATGAAAGAGATAAAGCAGAACAGCACCATATCTACTAAGGTGAGGTTCTAGCTCTCTCTCTCACTGTGCTGGCTCACGTTAAGATGACTTGAGCCAACACACACACTTGCACCATAGTGGAATGGGTGTGCATGGTGCCAAGCATAGGTTTTGTATTGGAAGGGAACCTTTCCAGTGCAAAACAGTATGTTTCAACATAGTTTAGCACTTTTGAAATTTGGATGTGTGTTGTACAGTATTTAGAAACGTTTTTAGAATGTTTTAGAGAAAACCTAATACAAAAAAAAAGTTTAGAGTAAGGTTTTCTCTCATGTTATGCATGCCCCTAGGAAGGCCAAATCTGACCTGGTAGGCTGTAGTATGCAGTACTCTTAAAGGGTAGCTGCATCTGTGCCCACTCTGTGTCTATTCTTGAGGCGGCAGATGAGAGTACTGAAGAAAGTGCAGACTGGCTGGCACCCCCTCCCACCACCACACACTACAGTGAATGCTGACAGGAAACATCTCTATCTCTAGCTGCGGGGTCCTACTGGAGTTTCCTAAGTTAATCTCTGGCATTACCCAGGGTCATTGGCAGTGCCCTTTGGAGGCCCTTATGATCCAAAGTTAGTAGATATGCATCTGCATCCAAATACCTTGGGTGGTTGCATGGCAATGTCCATGGTACACCTCCTTGATGCAAATTAGCACAAAGTATTGCATAGCACTTCTGTTGATAACCATGGCCTTATTGTACATATTCATAAATGTACATTTGAAGCATGTCACCTAGTGCGAGCAAGTAGTCTCCCTCGTTTTCTTCATAATACAACCAAAGACAAACAAGCCAACTCATATGATCTAGAAAATATCAAAATCTTTTCAAGTTTCACAGCCTCTTTTGTTTATATGACTACTGTGAGGGAGGACGTACTGTGCTCCTCTTGCTTCCACTTTGTGTTGATATATTCTCTGAGGTCCCCCTGGAAACCTGCACCTTGCATACCTCTAGGAAGGGATTCCTTAAACATGCCCCTTCATAATACTGAATTGCAAACCCAAAATGCACTTCTTTTATAGGCTACTGAATCACAAATAAGGCTTTTTACATTTTAAAAAGCCTTTTTGCGTTAGTAAACGGGCTGATACTGCAAATTGGCCTGTTTTGGCATGTTTGCGACCACCGAAATGTTTTTTACATGTGGCCCAATGTTGTTTATGGTTAAAGATGTAGGTCAGATAAAGTATAGGTGTCTTTGTGGTCCTGGTGTTCCTGGTCTCATAGGCAAAGACTTGTGGGGAAAGAAACATGTTGATCAATTGATAAGACGAGGCAGGTTCCTTAAACCCCACCCCATCCCCAGCTTTTAACCTTGTATAAGGAGAATACTTACATATATTGTTTTGATACCCCTTGCAACCCTTTCAGGTGTCTAACCAGAATCCACCAGATGACAAAGAAACCTACAAAAGAGAGAACACATATTAAAAACAGAATAGTTCAGGATAAGCCCACCAGCAATAGGTGGTTGGGAGCCTTTACAGCTGCATCGTAATGGGCTGTTCGGTTTCCTTTCCAACCGCCTCCTACGATGGATGCGGTTGGAAAGGGAACCGACTGGTCATTCGAGCTGGCTTCCGATTGGCTCAGAAACACCTCTCCGTCAGTCAGAATCCGGCCTGTAATCTCAAAAGCATCTTTGGGGGTCCCCCAGCAGGGTGTGCGGCCTCCGGTTGGAGGCCAGGGTGCCCCCTGGTTGATCCCTGCACCTTGTGTCCGGGGGGTGCAGAGATGATCCGCACCCTCTACTTTACTATGGGAGCATGCATTACAGCTGGTTTACGGCCGGAATGCATGTTCCCATAGTAAAATGTAGGAATTCGACTGAACAGTGTTCGCCTAATGAGGCGGTCGGGACCGCCGACCGGGTGTCGGTCAGTCCCATGACCGATGTGGTGATTCGACCGACATTGTAATGACCCCCCCTAGTGTGAGCAAGTAGTCTCCCTCATTGTCTTCATAATACAATGAAAGACAAACACTCAAACTCCTGTGATCTAGAAGATTTCTAAATCTTTTCAAGATTCACAGTAGTCTCTTATGTTTATATGACTACTGTAAGGGAGGACAAACTGTGGCTCCTCTTGCTTCCACTTGTGTTCCCAGAGGTACAACTGGAGACCTGCACCTTGCATACTTCTGGGAATGTTTGTGGATAGAAAAAACTAAACAAAGTAGGCTCAGGCACCCGCCTGTATTCTTACTTGTAGTGATACATGACCTTAAGTCCAGAGATATTCAGCACTGGCTGCAACTACCATGGTGAAAATGAAAGATTGCTTAAAGAAAGTACGTGTTACCATGCATTGCAATTACCAGAGTGTGTTCCAGCCCTGCTTTTGTTTGAGAAGGCTCCCATGAGCTGGTTGAGCTGACGAGCTCTGAGTGATGCGCTTGTGCTCAAGGAGGAGCCTTATGACCTGAATAGATTATGAAATACCTCCTGATGAGTCCTGAAATAGCCTTGGAAGTAGGAACAAAGTGCCCTCCAACATCTAATCAATGATGATATAACATAATCAATAGGTGCTGCATAAATTATCACTCAAATGTTTGCTTGAAATACATTTGCCAATGCAATTACTAAACTGATTTTTACTCTATGCATCAACATGACATTTTCTGAAAACAAACACATTGGTGCAGATTTACAAGACCCTTTCGTCATTTTTACGCCACTGCTGCGTCACTTTTCAAGACTCAGCGGCGGCATTAAAAATGCGGCCCATTTACAATGTGACGCATCTAGGCAGATGCATCACGTTCTAAAGCCCTGCGTCACATTATACCTGCGTCAGGTATAATGTATGCAGGGTGGGCATTCCCACGCAAAAAAGCCATGTAGAAGTGACGCAGTGAAATCTACAAGATTTCACTGCGTCACTTCTAGGACACCACTGCGTCAAAACCTTACGCCTGCTTGAAGCAGGCGTAAGGAGTGACGCAGTTTTGTGGGAATAGGCTTCCAAATGCATTGCTGGAGTTACGTCGTGCTTGCGACACGACTCCAGCAATGCGTGACTTTTGCACCAACATCTGTCAATCCTTGCGCCATCGTATTCCGTATTGTAATTAAGGCACATCCATGGTGGCGCAAGGGTTTCTCAGAGTGGCGCAGGGAAAGTGACGCATCTCTACAGATGCGTCACTTTTTTGTAAATCTGCCCCATTGTGTCCCCTGTGACAGCTCTTCATTTTTAGTTCATAGACAAGTTTGTAACCAATTGATTTTTTTTCTGAAAATATGTCCCTTGTCCCCAAATTCCCTCTTTGAATGTTAGAAAATAAACAAACTTTGTCCCCAAAACACCAGATTGTAATATTCTGGAAACAAACTCCAACTTTAATTTTTAGTCAAAAATAATTTGCCCCCTAATGTTAGCTTGACATTTCCAAAAATAGGAATATTTTGTCCACCAGTGGCAGCTTTTCAATTTTAGCAAATGTATACATTTGTCTCCCAAATATCAACTGGTCATTTTAAGTAACTGCTACCTATGCAGAGTGATATTGTCTCTCGTTCCGATGCATGGCCTTTTAGTCCTCTTACAGCTTCTTATACTTAAATCTTACAAGTCCATGTCATACCATTTGGGACATCCTTTGCTGGAGATTGTGACAGACTCCAAGGATGGGAAGATTGGCTCTCAGGAGGGAGACTGAACTTCCATCACGTATTAAGTCATTCCATATCCTACCATTAGATGTCGATGGTTGGGATCCTTAAACTCAGAATATCAAAAGCACAAGGAAATCCATGGACCTTGAAATGGAAATCCATAGACTTTTGATTGATTTATGCCAGAGCTAAATACACTGTACACTAACAAGCTTTGAGGACTGTACTAATGAATGGCAGCTGATATGACTGCAAAATGGTGGACAGGACACATCAACTCTAACCCCTATCGTCCAACCACAGCCAGCATCCACCGAAACCCAGACTATTGTAAACACCTCCCTCATCTATCTGAATGATAATTTTCTGAGTGTCATAGAAACCTTCCATGGAGATGTGAAGAATTTTGTCTGAAGCAGATATGAGATTCTAGTACTGAAATCTAGGTCTTACAGAATTAGGTTGTATAAAACCATATTAGGATTTGTCTTCAAATGACTGAATGTACTTTTCTACTCATTTGTTAGTTATCCAGAGCATTCATCACCGGGTATCATTTTGTGGATGAATGACTTCCCAGGATGTGTAAACTTTGCAACTGGATTTCTTTTGGTTAGTCCAGTAACATCTCTTTCTGTCTTTTGTCTCTTCCCAGGTGTCAGTAACAGCCCGGGATGATGTCCCTTGCTTTGGACCAGCTCTACCGAATCCAGCTGTGTTTCGGAAGGTGAGTCTTCTCACCGATCAGGACAATTTCACATTAAGCTGTGCAGTTGTAGGCTTCATTTTCACCAACACCATACACTGACTCTTGTTTAAGAACTAAGAGGCATATTACCAACAACTAGCGAAAATTATCGCTAAATAGGCTTAGCGACAATTTTTCTATCGCCAAGCATCGCCGGATTTCATCGCTGAGGTAACGTGCTATTAGCAACGTTTATCTCAAAAGTGATAAAATACCTGGTGATAGCGGCGAAATGCGTGAATATCGCTGAGAATACAGCGATATTCACGCATTAGCGACGAAATGCTCTTAGCCATGTTATCCACCTCCCATTGGATAACATGGCTAAGAACTGGTCTGGGCAGGTGTTAGATTTTGGAGATATTCGCGCTTAGCGTGAATATTTCCATCGCTACGCCTGCCTTGCTAATAGGCGATAGCGATGTTAGCGACTGCTTTCAGTCGCTAACAGGTTGGGTATGCCCACTTAGCATGTCATTAGCGATAAATATTGCTGACATGCAAAGCGG
The DNA here is from genome assembly GCF_964261635.1 of Lissotriton helveticus. Lineage (NCBI taxonomy): Eukaryota > Metazoa > Chordata > Amphibia > Caudata > Salamandridae > Lissotriton > Lissotriton helveticus. The sequence goes on along the minus strand of NC_136068.1, from coordinate 1,856,514,274 downwards.
GCCTCAAACCGCTCGCTATCGCCTACAAGCTGTTGCTAACTGCTGTTAGCAACAGCTTGCTAATAGGGCGATAGAAATTTTGCCGGTTAGCGGCCGAAAACGGCGAAAATTGCCTATCGCCACCCTTGATAATATGCCCCTAAAAGATCAATATTTGTTTGAATGGAAGAGACATATTGTGAGCTAGTCCATTCATATGATTGGCATTCAAATTCCAGCTGTTCATTGTAAGACACAGTGATACTCTTGAAAATGAAGAAAGGGGATGTATCCATCTCAAGCACAAAAAGATGAATGAAAAACTGAACTAGGAAATCTTTCCAAGGATTTAGAAATAAAGGAGCAAAGGTCACTCAACACTAGATGTGCATTGGTCTAAGCAGATGTGTCAAAGGTGTATCAGTAGTGGTACCAGTGGCAGCGAAAGCCATGGTCTCTTGAATGTAGATCTGAAAGAAATCACCCTCCTACAAGGAAGCACTTAACAGAGGACTTCAAAAGGCTACGGCCCCAACCATCTTTCTCCATAACATTTACCTTATTGCACAAAGTAATGAAGAAATGTGAGCATGAAGAAGGCTTGTTACACAACACAATATGCAAAAAAGGATGCTTCCAATAACTTCAGAACAGATGGCCAAACTCTTTATTTTGTTCATATCCTGCCCTGCCCACTTTTTGTGTAGTTGGGCTAAATTGGAAAATGTCAGCCAATGCACAGAAGCAAGAGTTTTATGATTTTACTGGATCCCAGATTATGCAAAGGTATTTAAAAACTGCTGCTCTCTCTCCCCATGACAATTTACACTTCCAGTATGTCCCTAGTCTTTAGTTACTGGGTAGCGGAGACGCTCGGCACAGTATCGGCAGGCTAGCCTTACAGGGTGCAGGTGGGTGGGCTGCAGGTGGGCCAGGCCAGCTCGGAATCTACAAGCTGAGGCTATAGCAGGGCATAAGGTGGACAACTTCTGAAATTTGCCAGTATCTCAATGGCCATGAGCAAAGTTTGATGCTGCGACAAAAAACTGCTGATGCTGCACCTATTTTTTTTTTTAAATTCAACATTGGTAAGCTACGCACTCTGAGAGTCTTTGGACTCCACAACATAACACGCGTGTAAATGAATTGAATTGAATTGTAAATTAAACTCTTCCTCTAACTGAACACTGTACACCAGCATAGATATATTTTGCTCCACAACATGCAGCTTCATTTTCAACATGACTTTCATCCAAACAGTCATTAGACAACAAGTTCACAATAGCTTTCTCAGACCCCTGCTTGGCCTTAGAGTTCAGACTTACACAATGCACACCAGAATAACCAGCCTTGTGGATGCCCTCAGGGTGGACAATGAAGGTTTGGAATTCCGGTTGCGGAACAAGTTCTCCATAACATCTGACATCTTGGACCAGAAGACCTTAGTACACTGCACAGCTGGGATGTTAATGTTAATGTTAAAAAAGCTTATATAGCTCATGGCTACTCCAGTGATGGGGCGTCCCAGCGCTTGCAGACAATTTGAAAGAAAGACGCACTAATCCAGGGGGAAACGAGTAGAGTCATTTAGGAACCCTAGGAAGAAGGGAACAACCAGGTTTTGATGAGTTTTCTAAATGACAGGTAATTATTTGTAGCACGCACCTCCGGGGGAATCGAATTCCACAGTTTCGGAGCCAAATACCTGAAGGAGCGGCCACCAGCTCTGCTCCTTTGAATCTTGATGGTGCAGGCAAGATGGCGGTCTGCCGAGCGGAGGGCGCGTGAAGGAACATAGGAAGAACACAGACCTCGCAACACTTGGGGACCAGAGCAGTGCAGGATTTTATGAATTAGGCCAAGGGACTTAAATTGAATACGCTGTGTTACCGGAAGCCAGTGTAAGCGCCGCAGAATATGGGACGTGTGACAGAGCTTTGGTAGGGCGAACAGAACACGAGCGGCTGCATTTTGGGCCCTTTGGAGTCGGTTGATAGCTGTTCGATTAGAGCCCAGCATTAAGACTTTGCAGTAGTCTATATGCGATAACACCAGGGCTTGGACAATTGTCTGGCGTACCGGTGGATCAAAATAGCCCAAGATTGGTTTGAGCGACCGTAGACGACCATAGCACACGCCAGCCACTCTTTTTGCATGGGACTCTAAGGAAAGCAAGTCGTCCATGAGCACACCCAAGGTTTTTACTTCCTTCTTAGGAATGGGAGGGGGACCTAATGTGGAGGGCCACCAATGATCGTTCCACCTGTTTGTTTCCTTGCCGATCAGGAGTACCTCAGTTTTTGATGAGTTTAACTGCAGGCAATTCGTGGACATCCATCTAGAGATGGCCAGAATATCATCTTGAAATTTGGCTAGCTCCGAATCCTTGTCCTTCGAGAAGGAGAAGATAAGCTGCGTGTCATCCGCGTATGAAATGAGTTCTCTGGCCAACACTGCCAGGGGGCGGACGTACACGTTAAACCACGTAGGGCTGATCGCCGATCCTTGCGGAACACCGCAACTCAGCGGGAGCCTACAGGATGAGTACGGAGGGGCATGAACCTGGAAGGAACGGTCAGATAAAAAAGACGCGAACCAATACAGGGCACCGCCTCGGACTCCGATCTCCCATAGTCTTCTGAGCAGAATCCCATGGGAGACCGCATCGAACGCCGCACTCAAGTCCAGCAGGATTAGTGACAGTCTGTTCTAATTACAGTATCGGCCGACTCTTGGAATTGGCAGCACCCTCTGTATTACCTTGAACTGTGCATTCCCCAAGGTTATATGTTTTCCCTGATGCAGTTCATCATCAATTTGCATTTATTAGGACATGCATAGTGGATATAGTTTCTGGTATACTGAGTTCAGTGTGTGCTGATGATACCTTGATACACTCTGAGTTTTTGACCAACCTGGAGGCCCGCTCTAACTCATTGGCTGAACTCATCTTCAAGGTTCAAATCTAATTGGGACAATGTAGTCTCAATGTTTGGGCCCCCAACTCCTGCCACAGTCTCCCCACTGATGACTGTGGACACCATTTCCTTCATCTCGTCCAGCTCCTTCTGTGGCGCTGGGCTCTCACCTCCAGTCTGCATTGCTGCCGTCCGGTTGCGAGTTTCTGCTTGGTTTTGCGCTTGACATCATTCCAGCGCCTCTAGACCTCTCCATTGGCCTCTTCAGCACTCTGACTGCATTCACCTTATCCACAATGGTCTGCCATATTCCATTTTTTAGTTGCCAGTGACACAGTGGAGGTGACGAACAGTAGTGGATGGTGTTCTATCGCCTCCATTATCAGGATCCTGTTTTCCTGCGGACTGAACCTCTTCTTCCTACTCTTCTTCTCCTTGCCCTTCCCTGACCCCGAGGTCCCAGGCTGGTCCTATGGGGGGATTGTGGTGTTCTGGTTGTCCTCTGCACTTGCTCCAGCTGCCTCCATTGTGCTTCGCTGTTGTTTGGCTTTTGTATGTGTTTTTTTTCCAACTTTTATAGTGCATTTTTCCGCATGTCGCGTGGGAATTGCAGCCCTGTGGCTTGTTTTTGAAGATTTTTGTATCACAATTTGCGTAATCGCTGCTTTTTTCGCTTCGGTGTTTCGCATCTTTGCGGCGTTGCATTGATTTTAACGCATTTCTTTGACGCGTTGTGGTGGGTCTATCACATGGTGCTGCCGTGTAGTGAATACCATGTTAACATGGTGTTATTTTCCTGCGATAGACTGCGATTTGAAGAGTTGCGCTAAGCTACTTTTGCAGTAGTTATCACATATCGCACATAGTGTCAATTTCCATCGTCTTATTGCCCCTCATAGTTAACCAATCACACCATCTCATTAATGAATTCCCACAGTACCAGGTTGAGGATCTTGATATGGAGCAGTCCCTTTCTGTCTTCTGTGGACTAGTGCACTCAGGTCCACCCCTTGTTCTCAATCCCTATAATAAGGGCATATGAAAGGACACAATGATTAACTGTGAGTGCTTCAAGCAGCAAGGATAAGTGAGTTGTTCCAGGCTGAGGAAAAGTGCATGCATGAACAGAGTAAATCGTGTTCATGCCACAAGTTATGATCCTTGAAGCCAATTACAGTCAGGGTACTCCTTTCCCTTCCCAACACATTTCTATCCACCAAGTCAGCAAACACCTCTTTTACACTGGAGGAAGAATGTCTTCACTGCCCAGGCTCTACAGGTACACACCTGGAGACTTCTGTGTACTCCATAACAGATGCAAAATGACATCTCCTTCCATGATTCACTTCACCCCAACTTACAAACCATCTGCAAAGGGGCATGTGGTTGTTCAATTTTCTCCTCAATTCTCGCCTGTGGTGCAGACCTGCCGGGCATTTCCTTGATGAAGAATTCAAAATAAATAAACAAAAGTTTACACACGCTTTCCGGAACGAAGACCCGAAGAGAAAGACTCCGACATAGGAGATAGGACATTGTGCCTAAATTGGCACATGATAGCGACATGACTATCATCAGAGCTTGTCTTTCATTCCAAGAAGCAAGGATTTCCCCGACACAGGAGGGATTTCTATAACAATATCCACCTATCTAACGAATGGGCGACTTTGTGAATTGGATATACTCGCCCATGCTGGAGTGGAAGGTCAATGAAGACTCCCTATTTTGGAGAAATAACGGTTTTGTGCAAAGATACAAAAATAAGCCCTGAAGAAGCCCGTGTTGGGTGAAACGCGTAGGCTGTGGATTTGATGAATTACAATAAAAGCATTTTGAAAACTACGTCATCTGTTGGAAGATTCATCACTCCTGTCATCTACTTATGTCTAAATGTATGGCATCTGAAGCCAATAACATATTTGATACACGTTGCCTCTCCACATTTGTGTAAAAAAGCTTATATGTCAAGTTAAGACCAACATTGGTGGCTGGTTTTAGGAGGTGGGCAATAGTGCAAACCGTAGCCAGAACCAAGGAACGGTTTTCATAACTGTCCGTTAGTGCGGCAATAGTACCTGCCACCAGTTTCTGTGTTGTAACTATAAACAAAAGTATAATCACTGGTGTTTTCATTCCCAGACTATTGTACGGAGTTCGTCTTTATGAGAACACCACGTGTTAATCAAGGGAGATTTTTCACAATAAATATAAAAGTATTATTAATTCTATCCAATCCATCACTGTGTGATCCCATCCCAATCTACACCATATCGCGCAAGCCAGATAGATATTGTACTACAGTATTCCTACCCTGCTGACCTAACCAACCTCTCTTGTTCCTATTTCCATAGTGCTCAGAGTTTCGAGAGTTCTTGTTGGCCAAACTCATCAATGCAGAGTATAGCTGCTACCGAGCTGAGAAATTTGCCAAGCTGGAGGTAAGCATTCCTACAATGGCTGCATATTGTCAATGTACTTGATTCTCGTTGGTATCCTTTGTACACACTGCAGAGTGGTCTGTGGGTACACACTTGTGCTCCTATCTCCAAGGTTTTTATGTGAATTTGTTTCATCTAAATCTGAATCTTATGCCTAATTCTTGCTCTTCGATCCCCATAACACATGTAAAGCGGCTTGAAGTTTTAGAATAGATCGTTCACGTTACCACCCATCGTTCAGTTTAAGTGTAAAGTGTTGTGTTTCAATGATGGTGTAGATGATTCTACAAATTTCTCTAGTTTGACATTTTCCCTTGAATAGTTATTGAGATTCAAGGAATAATAATCACAGGTTTTCTAATCATGTAGGAGTAGTGTTTTGGTCACCGGGGCTTACGAGAGCCATAATTTCCCCCAATTATTTATGTATTCCACCATACAATCACCTGCCTGTTGTCTACACACTACTCCACCACTTTGCTATTAAATCCAAAATATGCATGTCTGTTACATCCCATATATTCATTTATCTTTCCTTCCACTTCAGGCCAATCTCTGAGTGACCCATCAAAAATGACCTCACCATTTCCAACATCTGACCAACATTCCACCACTCAATACTTCTGTTTAATCATGCCTTTTAAGCCATCATCCATCCCACTCTCCCCATTCATCCTCCATGCATATGTACCTCAATTTCTCCCTTAACCCTGCCAAACGTTCATCCTTCATCTACCCAATCCCACTCTTTCCTGTTTCCCTTCCTTATCATTTTGAAAATGTTCCTTTCCTTTCCTACAACAACATCCATGCCCTTCTCCATTGTTTCCTTCAGCCTCACACCTCTACCAATTCCCCTCCATATGAATTCTCTTCTTAATTCAGTGATTGATTTCCTTAGTCACAGGTCCTGTATCCCTTCCTCCTCTCTTCAAACTTAACTTATCCTAGATTAGTCAACTCTTCTGCAATATATTTATGATGTCATTCATCATATATCTACCCATTATTCCTTAGGTATTTAGCATTCTGATTCATCCTTTCATTTTCCACTTATTGCTCCATTGTGCACTCTGCCATCCAGAGTGCACAATGGAGCACAATGTGGATCTTTCTGATCTGGAAAGGTTGCCTCAACATTTTCTGAAAGGAGTGTGTCTATCATTGTTAGTTTATGTTTATATAATGTATCTAGTTATAGAGTTTTATGTAGCACCCTCAGGGCTCCAGGGTGCAAAAGTCCTTTACACAGAGAGAATGCATAAAGGGCGAATAAAATAAATAAACATCAGAGGTTGTAATATATAAAAGTGCCACTGGGGCACAACAGGTGTATGTGTCAGCTTTTTGCACAACTGCTACAGATGGCTCACAGATTGTTTAGATCTGTATCCCTAGATACAGATATACATGTTTGTCAGCCTGGTCCAAGCGGGCACTTCCCTCATTTGCAAAGAAGCGTGTGGCCGTTGCAAATGAAGAAATCCATTGGCTTCACTACCATGATGTCACTGGAGTTCTGTTTAGCTTCCATTTCCTTTCCTGTGTGTGGATGGATTGTTTATTGTCAGCCAGGTCTTTATCCCTCTTTGAAATGGAGACTAGGTAGCTGTCTGCACAGTGGAAGATGGAGGTGCTTTCAAACAGTCTACCTTGCAACTAATGCGCTGTTCTCAAGGCAGGCATGTGTTCGCTTCTGAACTCAGAACAGCTCATTAGGATCAACGTAAAATAAACAGTGATCCTAGATACATACAGAAAAAAGCATTGCAAAATTAAACAACTGAAGATGGGAGCAACTGGTGGAGGAATAAGGAAATTATGTATACAAACTTAGAATAAGGTAGAAATAAAAATAGCTTTTTTCAATTTTCTGTGAGTGATGGTAATAGTGGAATTTGATATAAGGGGCTGAGGTAAAAATGTAATAGTGTCTAAAGTCTGGAGAGTGTCAGAGATTGAACTACCGTCTTAATGTTATATTCATGGATAAAGAGTTTCAGGTTTCCTAGCATTCTTAGCTGGTGATGTGCATTTGTAACCATATTGTTGATGTGTGAATGTAGGTTGTATCTAGAATCTTGAAAGATACAAAGAGAGCTGGAAGCTTCCATGGTATATGTAATGCTATTGAGGTTGTCGAATGAGTCTAACCAGGGTTAACCTGGAGTTGCAGAATGAGGGGCAGGGGGTAGGGAGTGGAATGTGAAAGATATTTATTTATTTATTTAAGGGTTTGTATAGCGCCAGAATCAACTCCGAGGAGTATCTCTGCGCTTTGTGGAAGCATGTCAACTATGTTGCGGCAGCTGTAGGGCTTTACTTTTTTACTTTACTTTTTTAAAAACAAAACAGAGTGGTTTTAAGTAATTTCCTAACAGTTAGATGATTTGATCATTCTCTTAGGGAGAGGGTAAGTTCGTTCCAGTATTTCGGTCCAAGATTTACCTCCTAATCTCGCTCTCCTAATTCTGGAGACCTTCAGTAGATGTTTGGAGCTGGAGCGCAAGGATCTCGGGGGGTGATAGGAAATGAATTTTTCCGACAGATAGCTGGGACCAAGATTGAGTAATTCTTTATGGATAGTGCAACAGATCTTAAATTGTTTCCGTTGGTGTATTGGCAACCAATGGAGTTTTAAGAGAGGAGCACTTAAGGCAGATCTGGGCGGCATGTTCAGCACCAATCGAGCTGCTGTATTCTGAACCACCTGCAGTTTATTGATTGATGCTTCATCAGCAGAGAGCAATAAACTGTTACAATATTCTAGGTGACTCAGTATGAGAGCCTGAGTCAGAGTCTTTCTTGCAGAATCCGAAGCAAAGGGAAGAGTCACCGAAGTAGGCCCAGGGTATGAAAACATGCACCATTCAGAAAGTACACCTTCAAGTAATTTGTGATCATTAGCATGTTTTTATAGGTTTTTCCAAAAGTGAGTGGAAGAGTTAAGACAGGTTCAAGACAAAGTAATATTCAAGGATGACTTTATGAGGTACTCAATAAAGAAGAGAGAGAGGATGTGAAAGAGCAAAGTCAGGTTTGATCCTTTGTGAACGGTTGCTAAAACAGTAAGTAAACTTTTTTGGATGGTCAAGAGAGATGTTGATGACAATCATCCAGTAGCGTGTGCGATGGGAATTAAGGTCCCTAGCCTGGGAGGCAGGAATGGTATCAGAGAAGTTGCTTGAGGCTTTTTGTTTGGTAAAGGACTTGAATATTACTGCTGCAGCCCACACGAAGATGTTTTTCTACTTCTGTACTGCAGGAACGGACTCGGGGTGCCCTGATGGAAAGCTTGTACGAAGAGCTGCAGCTTCGCAGCCAGAGCATGATGGGACTGGTGAGCGATGATGACAAGATGGAAAATGGTGGAGGGGGCTTCTTTGAGAACTTCAAGGTGAGCAGGAGTGGGAGGTAATCATCCATTCATAACTTTCACCAGTTTCAGACCTGAGAGTTTCCACTTGTTCAATGGCAGGGCCTCTCATCACCTTCCATTCTAGCTTGAAAGGCTCATCAACCAAGAGCATGAGCTGGCCACACTGATTCCATCATCATCATTCCCAATAACCGGAACACAATCGTATTTTCAACTTGCTTGTCATGAAACTTGAACCCTTGCTTCCATCCTTTGGCTTCATCTATTTTCAAAGCAAACATAAGGTCCATCCAAGGAATATCTGTAGCCAGGTCCAATCTTTGTACACATTCCAAAGGCCAAATATTTCCAGCTAACCACTGCCAAAGCCTGAGAAGCACCTTGGAGCATCAGAATCTTGTTGGAAACATTGTGAGACATTGTTGTACTGGGCCCCTCTGGTCATGGAATGGAGGACAGAGTGGATACCTTCTTCTGCATGTGGCCACCAAATTGTAACTTCATGTTTAAGACAAAATGATCCATGTGCACTTAAAGCAGCAATAAAATGCCAAGGTCTTCTCTGAAATGTGCTCTTGAAATATGTGTATCATAGGATTGTGTAATGTGACAGAGAATACAACTCTATCATGTAAAAATATATAATTGAAATAATACAAATATATATATTAAACAAATTATGATGTCAGTCAAATGTGATCTATACGTCAGAAATTCTATGCTTCTTTCAAGTTGTTGATTGGAGCAATTCTTGGCCTCAAGCCATGTTTAACTGATTTGTGTATATCTTTGTTACAGAAACATTGCTGGATTTGATAGAGAAGAGAGATATGCCACTCTTCACACACCTTATCAAATGCTTAAGATTGATGTAAGTGGCTCCGAGATGCGGTCCATCTTCCCTAGTATGTATTTCTGATGGAGGTCACTCACTTGTGAGTCACACACTGAATAGAACCAGGGCCAACGAAGGGAATCACTGGGCCTCATTCACAAAGGTAAACTTGCACTTTAGTGTAAGTGTACAATTTGTTGCTATTCTTGATCAAATTTTACGTGTAATATCTTTAAGACTATCTCACAAGTGTGCGGTGTCTCTGCCACGAGCGCAGAGACTCTACAATCGTGAAGGTACTACTCGTAAAATTCCTTCATGAAGAGCAACAAATTGTAAACTTACACCAAAGTGTACGTTTATTTTTGTGAATCAGGCCCACTGTGTTTACTACATCCAATAAATGCCTTTGGTCAGAAAGCGTAGACTCCAGAACAGAGTAAAGTGTTTAGTCAGCGCATCATGGAAGAGCTGATGCCACAAGGAGAATTATGCTCAGTAGCATTATAAATCCTTGGTGTGGTCAGATTATAAGTGCTTTGCTTCTTTGTGCAAGTGACCTGGCATAATGCTTGTAGGAAGTCAACTCATCCAGATTGCTAGGACATATTAGTATTTTTGACTTGCTACCTCTTACAGGTCTCCATGAAATGGTGACCATTTTTTGGGACAAAAGTGACCTGCAAAGAAATGAATTTCCACCTACAACCGGGAGACATGGAATAAAGCTGTGAAATGGTGGAGGCTATCATGTGATTCATCGTCAATTCCTGAACCCCTGTGCTGTAATTCCATGTTCCAAGCCATCACAGGTAGTTGGTTGGAAGGGTAATCATAAAGGATGGACTACAATGAAACTTGAGGGAATGGTATATTAAATCGAATTTCGGGGACTAAAAATAATGAAGAAGCATGGCATTTCACATGGTGCTGAGGAACAACGGTGGCAGAAGTAGGTATTTTGAGGTACTGGCAAGAATAGTGCATATAAGAGACCTGATCTATATAATGAAATATAAACTGAATCAGTTAAGAATGATAGTGGACTTCGAGAAAATGCAGAGGAAATAATGCTGTTGTCTATGAAGAGGGAGATTGAACTTTTGACTTTATCAGTGGATGTCAGGCCCTGGGTCTACAAGGGGATAAGCAAGAAAGAGTGCTAGCGGAGTGTCCCTTTTAAAGGACGGTTTCCCTCACCCACCCAGAGGTTGCATGCTTCATCATTGGGTAACCTCGCGTCAAGAACCTAATCATGATGCAGGCTACAAACCCATCTTCAAAAGGGAGGAGCTCAGGGATGTTTTTGAGAAGAGAGGTATACTTATTACCTTGGATAAACTGAGTGTGGTGAGGGTTACAGAGCAAAAAGTTAAAGTGTGAAAAATAGGACAAAACTAGCACTAGAGTACGCAATAAACTTTATTGGGGCATCTCTGGGTGATGATTAAAAACCAAGCTAGTGCAAGAGAGAATTCAACCTGCCATAGAGACAACAATAGGTCGACACGTTTCAACCTTATACCCTTGACAGAGATGTAGTGGCCTTCTTCAGGACCTTACACCGTAGCTTTTTCAAGGTTATGTGCAAGAAAAATATAAATTCAGTGAAATTAAACAAGTTGTTTTTTACAGAACCTGTAGTTGTTGTGTAAGTCCACTTTATCAGGTATCCATTGGTAGTTTACCTAAAAGAAACATACATGTTTCAAAACAACATCAACATAATTTATCTTTGATAAGATACACTGTAGCACTTGTTCCGCAATTTATTAGTTGAAGGACCTATCTTGATTCCTGGAAGTTAATTCAGGCTCCATAACTATCAGTAATGTAGAATCTCAACCATGTGTGTTAACAAGGTGCAAACACCTGTGGAAACTCAGCATTGTGCTACAAAAAAGGTACAAGGACTTACCCTCAGAAGTCAGGTATAATGCCTCAGCTTTAACCCTCTCACAGTGCTTAAGAGGTCATCAAGTCCTATATCACATAAAAGGACTAGAACAGATACAATTGTCAAGGGGCAAAGGGTTAAATGAAGCAACTCAATTTAAAAATGCTACTTTATCAGCATCTCTACTTCATATGTGCCGTACTGGCCAATCCTGGATCAATGTTCCACCCAATGTTCAAAACATTTGGACCCATGTACCAATAGGAGCTTAGTGGCATGTTTTGCAAGAGGATGGAGACCCACTGGAACGCTCCTGTCTTGCAGACCCTACAATGTGCCATGGATGCCATAGCCCCAATTGTACTTAATCTAAAACAGAACAGTAAAGTCAATTGAGCGGCATTAGGCTGTCAGTTGTTCTAGACTACAATGTGGGACAACTTAAATCTAATGCTCCTACTTCTATATGTCACTCAAGTTAAGATCACGGTCATCTATCTCACTCAAAGCTCTTACTTGAGATTGAGTTTAAAAATAGCATCATACGATGACTGGAAGTGGTTCTCTTGGAAGCTCCGGGATCCAATGATTTAATTGGTTTCTAGAAAGACCGCACTGCAAGAAGGAGAGTTCCAATGTTGTTAGGCAACACTTCGGACTGGGCTTCCATTTGCCCCTTACACGTTCACTTCTGTTGACCAAAGACATGCTCCAGGATACCAGATTCTCACCCCAGTAATTTTTAGCTAGCTCCATGACAACAAAAGTGAATCAATCAATGATAGTCCCACGCTATGCTCCTAGCGTGCTCAGCAAGACCACTTAAAGGAGTGGCCACAGGAGTCCAGTGACACTCCAATTACTTAATATGTGAAAACTGTGATTGTTTTATGGACAAAAAGCCTTTCTCCAAATCCTTCTTAGCCGCTGTTCATCCAGAATGGAGTGGGGCCTCCCACAACAATTGATTTTGTGGACACAAAATTGGCATTTAGAATTACAAATGAGATCCTAGGAGTATGGTATTTGACTGTGAAGAATATAACAAGTTTTGGTGTTGTACTCAAAGATTCACAAAGTACAAATGTTATCTAGATTGAAAGTAATGAGGTTTCAGACCTGAAAGTCATGATGTCATTACAAGAAGTTGCAATGATGATCCTCTGTGATGTTTATTAGAGGGTTGTCAGAGTGAGGCACTGGCAGCATACACATTTTACCAAGGAACTGAGTGGTGAGGGGCATAATTAAGACAAGGTGAAAAGATAAGTCTTCTCTGATGAACAGAAATGGCAACAACACAATGCTGTCTGAAGATATCTTTAGGACATAGCAAGTATTAGACTACAAAGAATAAGACAGTGTTTTACTTGATGTGAAGAGGGTTCAAAGTATCATAGTGCATAGGATTTATTCTGACTGAAATGATGTTATCAAGCCTAGACTTTAGATGCCACCATCTGAAGTTGTGCTGCACCCCTCCTCTGATGTTAGATCTCAAGACACGTAGTAGCTCCATCAGCGATCTCCCTGACACAGATCAAACATATAGGACTGGGGAGCTGTCTCAAAGTATTTAACCAAGCTGAACCTTCCTGACACTTTGGATGTGGGGAAGAGGGTGTAAAAAATTGCATTTTCTGTTGGCTTCTTCCCTTTCACCTGAGTAAAATCTTAACTGATGCAGAAGCTGTGTCTTGAAGTACTCATATATCTTGTATTGGGTTGCATTTATATAGCACCTGCTATGCCTAACAAGGCATTTAAGCACTTACTGGCAAGTAGAGCACTACTCTGGAACCCATGATTAGTGATTCTTTTATTGGTTGCTGGTTATTGAGTTCTCAGAAGAAAACCTTAGATGGATTTGTTTGTGGTGGATGAAGAGGGAGTTAGAAGTCATTGGTAGTGGGGCTGGGGGGGGGTTAGTACTTGCAAGTGATTGGTGGGGTCAATAGGTAGGGTAGAGAAGCTTAAAAGCCCGACAGATTGCAGGCAAGGGATTACCAGATTGTGAGTGAGGATGGCTTATGTGTCAGAGGCCAAGGCGTGGTTGATGACACAAGTACTTATACACAAGGAAGCCAGAAAGTATGCAGTTTTCTGTGAAAGTCAAATAAGAACATGACAAATGACAGTCAAGCATCAGCAGCAAACCATTAAAAGCACACAAGCTGAGAGGGGCAGAAGTGCAATGGTGGAGTGGACAAGGGTGGAGGTAATTAAATAAATGATATGCCACAATGGAGAGCAGGTGAATTGGGTAATAATAACAGAAAACACACAAGTCAAGTGGTATAAAGAATCAAATGTAACAAACTTGATGTGGGGGAGCAACACGAAGAGAAAAGTCAGAGCTGGGTATGCGATGGGGGTGCACCACACAGGGGAGAAGGCAAGAAAACACATGCACATTCATAGAATCCTGAAAGAAAAAAAAACTGTTCTCTGATGTTGAGCCAATGATGGATACAAATCATCCTGTCAAAAGGAGAGGGACAAACACGAGAACAGGAAGGAAAGCCATGGAGTAAGAAGCAAGCAAATGAGATTGACAACAAAGCAAACCAATGGTAAGCAATGGGCTGTCCCAAAATCCACTGTAAGAATTGACTTTGTCCAAATTGGTCTTCAACAGCAGACAACTAAAAGCTGTCTTTAGGCAAGATCACAAAATAGAAGATTTGAGACACCCTTGTGGCTTTTGAACCCTTCGGGAATTTGAACCATCTGTATCTGGGGTAGCAGAGTAGAATAAGTATGGAGTTAAAGGGAGCATGGAATTTCTTTGTCAAGAATGATACCAATTGCAGAAAAAAAGATTTTTTCCTATAAGCACTAGGTACAGCAGTATTTACAAATTCAATGGTAAAAAAAAGTTTTAGAAGTGTCACTAGCTGGAAGTCAAATGCCACGTCACAAATCAGAGGCAGGAGCATGAGCACTAGGCCGTGACTTGTGACTCCAGTAGATCTGGGGAGGTAGGAGTTGTCTAAGAATTATACTGATCACAAACTGCTGTATCTCTGAATGTGACAGACACCAAGGGGCATATTATCAAGGAATGGAGTTAAAATTATCGCCGCTTTAGCGGCAGGAAACTGCTGCTAAAGCGGCAATAATGGGCTTGATAATATGCCCTTGAGAATTCCAATAGAAGTCCATATTCTGGTGTTAACATGGGCTTCTATTGGAATTCTCTACGGCATATTATCAAGCCCTTTATCTCAGTTTTAGCTGCAGTTTCCTGCCGCTAAAGAGGCGATAACTTGAATGCCGTTCCTTGATAATATACCCCCAAATTCTTAAGATTGCACCATCATCTATTACAACTGTTACACTAAAAATAATGAGGGTTTGGTTCTGGTCAAGGACTACTTCCATTACTGTTTAATTTAAGCATATGCAGTATATGTTTGGCCTAGAGCTGCCTGAATCATGGAGTACCATGGGATTGTTGCATTGGGTGAGAATGTGACATTTCTCTTCTTGTTGCAATGATCAGGGCATAAGCGGGCATTGCACCATTGTGTACCATCTCTCTGGGAACTGCATATGTAGATAGCACTGTACTTGAGAATTGGCAAAACTAAATCCCTCACTTGAACAATATTTTCTCTGTGTGAAAATAATCTCTTTCCCTAGAAAAATTATAGTTATGTCATTGTTTTCACCTTCTTGTGTCTCATGGGCTGTCTGTCCCCTTGCCACTACTCATATTTCTTGCAATGGTCAACTTTTTTAAGTCTTACTTGCTTTATGTCTCATCTCAGCTGCCTAGATGTGCCTAAATATGATAACCAATTTTGCTTCTTTGTATCTTTATTCAATTGTTTATGCATTTGGTTTTGTAAAGAGTAAGACTTGTCAGATTCCTTAACTGTCTGTAGATAAAGCTGAAGTTGTGTCCTCCCAGGCACTACTGTGGAGTCAGGATCTCATCCTGGGATCTGACAACCCGTGCCTTGCCTTGCTCATTATGTTGCTGTTGAACGCCTTAGTATGGGTGATAAGGTTCTTCCTTGGTCTTTAACACATGGGTCTAACCCACATTCTGTTCACATTTCATTTAAAATGTTACAATGTGTATTCAGTGAACATCATCAATACCAACTTTATCCAGTGCACTGCAATGGAAAATTAAGACTGGGCACTTATTTCAATTACAAATGATGCCCACACGAGCTTTACAATGGTATCTACAAGGGTTTTCTCTTCATGTCTCCTAATTTGTCCCTCCACACTCTCTGTGATGATTTTGTCCCATATGTGTCTCTGACTTCCCTCTGTCTCCCCTCTTTATCTTTGTCTTTCTGTCTCTGCTCCTTTCTTCCATCAAGAAATATGTTGAAAAACCAAATGAGTGGCTCTTCCCCTCTTGCGCATGTGAGCAGCCCTTGAGACCAAAGCATGCGTCTCCTACACCGTTTATGAGGAATGCTTGTCTGAACATCTCTCCTTCTTGTTCTATGTCTACTTCTCCACCTCTCCCGCTGTACCATTCTCTCGCACTTCCTTATGATTTGTAGTGGTGAGAAACTTTTTGTCTCTCTTGTTGTGTGTGCCCATATTATTTTTATGGGGTTAATTAGGTTTCCATTCATTTTTTTCTCTTTGCCAAGTTTGTCTGTCTAACCCATACAGGGAGAGCATGGATGCAGAGCTGATGTGACTGAAAAAAGAGTCTTCCTTACAACTGCTGTCCCTTTTTTTGTAGTGTATATCTGTGTGTCTCTTTCACTCTGCTGTCTCTTCTCTTCCTCTGTGGTTTGCGTGTTTCCAAATGTATTTGCCTCTCTTGGTCAATCTCTTCCCATCTCCTTCTCCCCACTTCCAACTTTGGTGCTTTCTTCCTACATGTCTGTCTGTCTGTCTGTCTCTCCTTATGTTTGTCCAGAGAGTGATCCGCGGACGCAGTCAGAGCTTAGATACGCTGGGGATCACCCTGAAGAAACCCCCGTCTCAGTCCCGCCCAGCAGTGGCCAGCCTTGTCCTCACCCACAGTGTTGCAGAGGGACCAAAGGCAATTGCTGCGGTAAGTCTTTCCGTTCCACCCTCCTGTGATTTTCCAGGCCTCCCCGTCTATCTTACCTCCTTTCAAGCTGGGCTTTTACCCACCCCTTTGTAGTTGAGTGTATCTCCAGACCTTCACCAAATAATTGTTTTCTAGTTTCTCTTTCTAATGTGCTTCCAAGCCCCCTCCTCATTATCATCACCCACTGAAAATGAATTCTTAACCCACTTCAGTGGCTCTTGGGGTTGTATGTGATTACAACGCTTGCATTTACCCCGCATGCCATTACAACGCGGGGATTACAACGAAAGTCGTTACAACGACTTTCGCTGGAGGGTGCTGGATAGTGGAATAGTTTAATTTTCTATTCCAACTCCAGCCCACGTTGACTGTAGGGAAGGTGTTGGATAGAAAATTAAACTATTCCCTATCCAACAGCGCCCTCCAGCGAAAGTCGTTGTAACGACTTTCGTTGTAATCCCCGCGTTGTAATGGTAGTGCGGGTTAATCCCCGCGTTGTAATGGCTGTTCTCCGCTCTTGGTATGGTATTTGAGAGTATCCATATACAGCACTGCATACAAAGATCAGTGGCAAGAAGAAGCCATCTTGCACACAACACAGGAACAGCAGATGAATTTAACCAAGAGATTAGTAACACAGTGTGTGGACACAACATGCAAAACATAAACAATCATGTTGGTTCTCATTTTGGCATGTATGGGAAAACATTCCCACTCTGGAAACACTAGCCATGAAGATACTTAGGGGCATAACTACAAGCCCCTATTGCCACAGGAACATCACATTTAACGTAACTTAACGCCGCCTTGGAAATAAGGCATCCTTTCACGCTATACTTAGCGTGAAAGGGGTGGGCAATGGGTGTTGTGGTGAGCATTCTATTGTATCATCCACTGATTTTGACTCTGCCCCATATTTACAAGGGTGGCATAAATATGGGGCAGCGTCAAAATTAAGACCAGGGGAAACCTGGTTTTAACATGGTAAAACGTTGCTGTTTAGGACCATACTCAGGAGGAACCGTGTTGCAGTTGGTGTATTTTAGTGAGGGCATGGTCATTAATTTTTACACATAGATATGAACCACCCCTCTATGAGTAGCAAGTAGGGTTTCTAGGTCCTGAAGAAATGCCACGATCTCCATGACACCCTAGGGCATGAAACATGTTGACCGTTATGAAATGAAATGAATTTGTACTTGTAAAGCGCACTTATACCCCAACCGGGGTTTCCTGGCGCTGTACGCATACCGCTGTGGAACCCTTCCAGGCTTTTCCCTGTGAAATGCCCACTCCTGGGCACCCCCAAGGTGAATCCAGGCATCCCAGCGTTGCTGGGGCCATTGTGGAGATTAAGCAAGCTATTGCCCAGAGGTGCAGAGTGAGACCCATGATTAGAATAGGCACCGAGGCGAGAATTATCAGGTCAGAGGAAATTGAGCCCAAGACCTGCCGAGGCGGGAATTGAACCCTGGTCCCAGGCCAGACTTTTGCATCAGGGTCTGCTGCTCTAACCATTGAGCCACACTTCTCCACAATAATCTTATCTTGTCTCGAAATGCTTGACAAGAGTATTATAATCTCTTAGTGAAAGCATCACACGTTTTTGATCATGAGATGGAACCAGCCAATTAAATTTAGTGCAGCTGGTTCCCATAGTTATTTGAAAATGTACTCATTCCCACACTCTACTCACTTTTGTATATACACCCTATATCCCCCCCACACCCGCTTCATCAACGGCTAAAATCACAGGATAAAGATCTCTGGCAAAGAGCCGCCCCCTGCAGGGCCCGTTGGGCATTGCAGCACCAGCCCAAAGAGGTGCTGCCCTATGATGAAGCATGACACTCCCTGGGGTGTGTAAGGGCCCTTGCTTCTTATTTGAGCTGTTCCCCTCTCGTTCACCTACTTTTCTTCTGTTAGGAATAGCACACCTTGTGGTTTACAGTTCATATCTTGGGGCTCGTGCGCTGAACTTTATTGCCCCGGGTCCCCCCTTTGTTATACAGTCAATGGAATGACACCAAACAACAAGTTGTAATGGGCATATCTACTAAAAGGAATCACCACATGATGTAAAGAATCAAGAACTAGTCTCTTCAAATCAGCAGACATATTGTTGCGCCTTGGTAATGAGCAACAGCATTCAAACATTGTCAAGCCTAATGAGTCTTCTAATGAGTCTCTGCTCTAAAAGTCAAAGCAGAGTCCTTAACACTGCTGCCTCTTGTTTTCTTACCCTTTGTGAGAAATAGGCTGAAAAGGTCAAAGCATGTCCAGTGCCTTCATCCCTGTATCTACACGCAACCTGCACAGGGCCAAATCTGTCCTTTCATTGATAGGAGAAGCTCTTAGGATGGGTGCTGTGGAACTTCTAAACAGAATGTGGCAATGCATAGATTTTGGTATTGATAAGCTTAGTTGAACGAACATAGCTCTGATTTTCTTGCTCTGAAGCTGACCTGATTTAACAATAATTTATTCAGCGGTGGGTATATTTGAATTTCTTACCAGGAAGCTCAATTGGCGTTGTTCTTGTTTTGTTAGTACACTCAGTTGGCTTGCAGCCAGGTCAAGAGGTCCTCCAAGCCAGACAATGCTACAATGTTCTGAGGTGCACTTGATAGTCATCAGTCTGTGGCTGATGCCTCCACCTATGAGACTCCTGTGTGCCTGTGGGAACTCATGACCATAATAAGAAGTTGGATAGCAGGGAGCTCCAGGGGATGTTGAGAAGCAGTTGGGTTTACATTGTTTCTTATCTGACTTGAAGGATACAATCCATGCTGATTCACTTCCCATGCTGTCTCAACACCTTCCGGAACACTCACTGCCTCATCTCTTTGGGTCCTCAATGTTCAAGGCTCACCTGTAGGGTCCAAATGACTGGTTTAATGTAGACTTATGAGCATTAATACAGCCTTACTGGTGTAACCCCCAGCAGCAATCTAGAGTGGGTATTTTTCTAGGAACAATAAGCATGGATCCCTTTAGGGAAATCCATAGGCAGTCTGATAAATGCAATAAAGTACACGTGTACACACTCCAATAAGTCTTTCATTGGTCATACAGAACCTACTAAAATATCACATCCACTAGATCAACTCTAACACTGCAATGCAAGATAAGTCTAGATGAAAGAATGTAGAGTTAAGCACAGTGAATATATACTTACTTTCACAATGTCGTCATAGGCAATGTAGTGTATGCAGTGTTTTGTTAGGGACTGTGTCCAGGGCCTTAGGTGAATGGAAAGAGCTTACTAGTTTGCAAAAGGAATTCTAAACGATAAGGATAAAAGGATTTATCTACTCATGCATTGTATGCTGTCCAGGACGCCACTGATTCTAGACTCACAACCTCACTTTGAGTTTAGTAGATGAGAAATTTGTCAAGTTGGTGGCACAGTATCCCACTCTCCAAACTTTAAATAGGGTTCTAACTCCTTCTCTCTCAGTAGGATGAGGGTAGGCCTAAGTTCTTACAAAAGTAACAAAGCTTTTCTGTATGGTGACCCTAACTCATATCTGGTATGAAGAACCACATTCATAAAGGCTTCCAACGTAACCTTCTTTTCACATATCCCAGCAATCTTACTCAAGTGGACTTGCTCCACCATTTGTGGAAAAAGTGCGTGTGCTAACTTGTGGTAGAGGTACTGACCTCTTTGGTAGATTTATTGGACAGACCTTTTGGGGCTGAGACCCTAGTCTTGTGCTAGGTGGAGAGAATATAACATGAATTCTGCAATGGATCGCACTCCGCTAGCCCCTCCTCCGGGTCGCCCCTAAGCACTCTGGTATTTGAAGTGCGTGTAGTTCGAAGAATAAAAGTCAAGTTCATAAGTGGTTCACCAAAGTTGGTGCGAGTAGGTACTCGTTGTTCCCAAAATCTCTAGACCCAAGACATGGCTCGGGTTTCGGGATAGTTTCCCTCATCAGTAGAGAACAAGTATGGGGTGGATGAGAAGGCCGCCAAGTAACCGTCACAGGCCTCGATGCCTCTCTGGCTCGCAGGGCGTCTCCAGAAGCTCGTCAGCTTGGCGCTCAAGGGAGCGATAAGTAGAATTCTGCAATGGATCGCACTCCGCTAGCCCCTCCTCCGGGTCGCCCCTAAGCACTCTGGTATTTGAAGTGCGTGTAGTTCGAAGAATAAAAGTCAAGTTCATAAGTGGTTCACCAAAGTTGGTGCGAGTAGGTACTCGTTGTTCCCAAAATCTCTAGACCCAAGACATGGCTCGGGTTTCGGGATAGTTTCCCTCATCAGTAGAGAACAAGTATGGGGTGGATGAGAAGGCCGCCAAGTAACCGTCACAGGCCTCGATGCCTCTCTGACTCGCAGGGCGTCTCCAGAAGCTCGTCAGCTTGGCGCTCAAGGGAGCGATAAGTAGAATTCTGCAATGGATCGCACTCCGCTAGCCCCTCCTCCGGGTCGCCCCTAAGCACTCTGGTATTTGAAGTGCGTGTAGTTCGAAGAATAAAAGTCAAGTTCATAAGTGGTTCACCAAAGTTGGTGCGAGTAGGTACTCGTTGTTCCCAAAATCTCTAGACCCAAGACATGGCTCGGGTTTCGGGATAGTTTCCCTCATCAGTAGAGAACAAGTATGGGGTGGATGAGAAGGCCGCCAAGTAACCGTCACAGGCCTCGATGCCTCTCTGGCTCGCAGGGCGTCTCCAGAAGCTCGTCAGCTTGGCGCTCAAGGGAGCGATAAGTAGAATTCTGCAATGGATCGCACTCCGCTAGCCCCTCCTCCGGGTCGCCCCTAAGCACTCTGGTATTTGAAGTGCGTGTAGTTCGAAGAATAAAAGTCAAGTTCATAAGTGGTTCACCAAAGTTGGTGCGAGTAGGTACTCGTTGTTCCCAAAATCTCTAGACCCAAGACATGGCTCGGGTTTCGGGATAGTTTCCCTCATCAGTAGAGAACAAGTATGGGGTGGATGAGAAGGCCGCCAAGTAACCGTCACAGGCCTCGATGCCTCTCTGGCTCGCAGGGCGTCTCCAGAAGCTCGTCAGCTTGGCGCTCAAGGGAGCGATAAGTAGAATTCTGCAATGGATCGCACTCCGCTAGCCCCTCCTCCGGGTCGCCCCTAAGCACTCTGGTATTTGAAGTGCGTGTAGTTCGAAGAATAAAAGTCAAGTTCATAAGTGGTTCACCAAAGTTGGTGCGAGTAGGTACTCGTTGTTCCCAAAATCTCTAGACCCAAGACATGGCTCGGGTTTCGGGATAGTTTCCCTCATCAGTAGAGAACAAGTATGGGGTGGATGAGAAGGCCGCCAAGTAACCGTCACAGGCCTCGATGCCTCGCTGGCTCGCAGGGCGTCTCCAGAAGCTCGTCAGCTTGGCGCTCAAGGGAGCGATAAGTAGAATTCTGCAATGGATCGCACTCCGCTAGCCCCTCCTCCGGGTCGCCCCTAAGCACTCTGGTATTTGAAGTGCGTGTAGTTCGAAGAATAAAAGTCAAGTTCATAAGTGGTTCACCAAAGTTGGTGCGAGTAGGTACTCGTTGTTCCCAAAATCTCTAGACCCAAGACATGGCTCGGGTTTCGGGATAGTTTCCCTCATCAGTAGAGAACAAGTATGGGGTGGATGAGAAGGCCGCCAAGTAACCGTCACAGGCCTCGATGCCTCTCTGGCTCGCAGGGCGTCTCCAGAAGCTTGTCAGCTTGGCGCTCAAGGGAGCGATAAGTAGAATTCTGCAATGGATCGCACTCCGCTAGCCCCTCTTCCGGGTCGCCCCTAAGCACTCTGGTATTTGAAGTGCGTGTAGTTCGAAGAATAAAAGTCAAGTTCATAAGTGGTTCACCAAAGTTGGTGCGAGTAGGTACTCGTTGTTCCCAAAATGATGAGGGAAACTATCCCGAAACCCGAGCCATGTCTTGGGTCTAGAGATTTTGGGAACAACGAGTACCTACTCGCACCAACTTTGGTGAACCACTTATGAACTTGACTTTTATTCTTCGAACTACACGCACTTCAAATACCAGAGTGCTTAGGGGCGACCCGGAGGAGGGGCTAGCGGAGTGCGATCCATTGCAGAATTCTACTTATCGCTCCCTTGAGCGCCAAGCTGACGAGCTTCTGGAGACGCCCCGCGAGCCAGAGAGGCATCGAGGCCTGTGACGGTTACTTGGCGGCCTTCTCATCCACCCCATACTTGTTCTCTACTGATGAGGGAAACTATCCCGAAACCCGAGCCATGTTTTGGGTCTAGAGATTTTGGGAACAACGAGTACCTACTCACACCAACTTTGGTGAACCACTTATGAACTTGACTTTTATTCTTCGAACTACACGCACTTCAAATACCAGAGTGCTTAGGGGCGACCCGGAGGAGGGGCTAGCGGAGTGCGATCCATTGCAGAATTCTACTTATCGCTCCCTTGAGCGCCAAGCTGACGAGCTTCTGGAGACGCCCCGCGAGCCAGAGAGGCATCGAGGCCTGTGACGGTTACTTGGCGGCCTTCTCATCCACCCCATACTTGTTCTCTACTGATGAGGGAAACTATCCCGAAACCCGAGCCATGTCTTGGGTCTAGAGATTTTGGGAACAACGAGTACCTACTCGCACCAACTTTGGTGAACCACTTATGAACTTGACTTTTATTCTTCGAACTACACGCACTTCAAATACCAGAGTGCTTAGGGGCGACCCGGAGGAGGGGCTAGCGGAGTGCGATCCATTGCAGAATTCTACCTATCGCTCCCTTCAGCGCCAAGCTGACGAGCTTCTGGAGACGCCCCGCGAGCCAGAGAGGCATCGAGGCCTGTGACGGTTACTTGGCGGCCTTCTCATCCACCCCATACTTGTTCTCTACTGATGAGGGAAACTATCCCGAAACCCGAGCCATGTCTTGGGTCTAGAGATTTTGGGAACAACGAGTACCTACTCGCACCAACTTTGGTGAACCACTTATGAACTTGACTTTTATTCTTTGAACTACATGAACTTCAAATACCAGAGTGCTTAGGGGCGACCCGGAGGAGGGGCTAGCGGAGTGCGATCCATTGCAGAATTCGAGAGAATATAACATGTTCTCCTATTGTCACATTTGTGAAGGTCAACTGGGGAAAGGACTGTTGCTGGCTGGGGTCCCAGAGTTTCTTCTCCCACCCATATCCCTGTGGGCTTTACATCTCCGATGAACCCAGCACAGTGATGACCCCTCCACCTCAACAACTTTGCCATTAATCCTACCTCATGTGTCTTTACATATATGTTACTGCACTTTCTCATTTTATTTAAGAAAAATGTTCAAACTGAAAATATGTTCTTTCAACATTGGTTAAATGTATTCTTTAGTCAAAACGGCTTCATCTTTATCAGCTTGTAGCTCAAAATGCTTTTTACTGCCTGATACAGCTCATTAATGGCTCTTCTCTTCTCCGCCATGGGATTATAGCCTCTGTGCATATAGGCCATGCCCCATACTTGATATTGTACGAATCTGTATAGCGCAACGTATACCCGCAGGCATCCTGGCACTGTCTGTGATCAATGGGAAAAGTGCCTTAGTTGGAAAAAGCCAGGTTTTTAGAGACTTTCTGAAGCTAAGAGAGTTGTTGAAGATTTCAGAGATTGAGGGAGACTATTCCATTGAAGGGCAGTATATCTATTGATGTTCTTGCCTCCCCAGGACAAAACCTTGTGGGGAAGGGCCAACAGATTTCTGGAGTGGCTAGAGCATAGGGATCCTCCTGGAGAGTACCATTCAAGGCTATTCTATGGGCAGTCAGGGCCAATTCCATTAAGTGCCTTATATGCGAAGCAGAGAGACTTAAAGGCAACACACCGCTCAATAGGCAGCCAATGTATCTTACTTAGGACCTGGGATGCCAATTCAAATCTGGAATGTTAACGAGCATCTGTGCTGCAGCGTTCTGCATTGTCTGATGTTTATTCAGTGATCTATTTTGTAATTTTGGGAACATTGCAATAGTCTAGTCTTGCTAGAACTGAGGCAGTAACCACGGTCTTTAAGGATTCAAAAGGAATCAGAAGTGAGATTTTCTTTATTATTCTTAGAATGTAGAAAGAGGAAGAGCTGACAGAATTGACTTGCTCTCTGTAGGTAAGCTTGACATCCATGAGAACACATAGATTTTCCACCTTTTTTACAGGTATCCCTTGTGAGTTACAGATTGAGTCCTATTAGTAAGAAATGAGTGAAAAGGTGCAAGGGCTGTGTCTTTAACCCCGATGATTTACAAACGGTAATCTAGAGAGTATTGTTGACCGTGACTAAGGCTGCCGACAGGTCAAGTCAGAAAGATGATCTGATTACCTCTGTAGTAATAATAATAATAATAATAATAATAATAATAATAATAATAATAATAATGGCAGGGTGGTGGGCATCATCGTCTGCAAAACATGATTGGTTCTGGGATCCTCATCAGTTTCTCCCTGTCACCACTAGGAGCAGTGAGCGGGCCACTCTTCACCGGTCAAACAGTGATTAGTCAGGCAACCTCAAAGCAGGTTAAACTAAACTCGTAACCACACGTCCATAGATTTTCATAGATTCTGAGGCCTTGAAGTTGGGACATCCTGGGGGTTATTTCACATGCATCCTTTAGTGCTCAGCACCCATGGATGCGGTGAACATGAGTGTTGCTCTTAGGACCATCTCAGCCAACTCATGTAGTTGCTTCCTGGTCAGCTTTCTTGTCTGTAGGGGTAGATCAGTCGGGGCTCACAGATGCCCAGCTTGTATCAAAGCTTCATCTCAACATCCTTTCAATCCATCAGTGCTTGTTAAGTGCGGCTACTCATTAATTAGGGTCTCAAGGTGCTGGGTCTTTGGACTCCTCACTTTGGGCCAGATGTACGACACACCAATATGTGACTCGCAAATTGCGTGGCATTTGCGACACACAATTTGCGACTCGCAAATTGGGTTGTATAAGAGTGTCTCAGACACTGTTAGCGATTCTTAATGGGGTCGCGAATTACATGCCTCATGAATATTAATGAGACTGTCGCAAATTTGCGACCCCATTAGGAAAGGCTACCATTCCCAGGGATCGTGGCCTGCTGGGATCCCGTTTTCCTAAATGCAGCCCGTTTTCCCTAAAGGAAAATGGAATTCCTTTCCGAGATGGCCCAATGGATGCACAACCACTGCCTAAAATTAAACGCTGGCAAATCGGAGATTCTCCTGTTCGGGGGAGCCAAACTTATATGGGACGCCACATGGTGGCCACCCTCATTGGGATTGGCCCCCACTCCAAAACAACATGCGAGAAACTTGGGAATCATCATGGACGACGCCCTGTCCATGAAGGACCACGTCCGATCACTCTGGGGCAAGGGTTTTGCCATACTTAAACTTCTCGCAAAGATATTCCCCTGGATACCCCTGGATTGCAGACGCTCAGTCACTCAGGCCCTATTGGTTAGCCGCCTAGACTATGGCAACGCTTTATTCGAAGGGATGAACGAACAACTCTTCTCCCGCCTACAGGTCCTGCAAAATCAGGTGGCCAAACTGGTCTGTTACAAAGGCAAGCGAGACTCGGCATCGGAATGCCTAAAGAAACTTCACTGGCTACCGATGCGCCAGAGGAGTGCCTTTAAACTACTCAGTCACGCGCACAGAGCTCTTCATAAAACTGGCCCCACAATTCTCCAAGGGAAGATCGACTTCTACGTTCCCAATAGGAATCTACGATCGAGTCAATCAGCTCTGGCCAAACCTAAGCGCATCTACAAAGTCAGAACAGGTGGCCGTGCCATTTTCCTACCTGGCAGCCAAAAGGTGGAATGAGCTACCTTCCGACCTAAGACACACCACAAACTATCTTCAGTTTCGACAAAAACTGAAAACTCACCTCTTCCCAAAAACATAACCCTCCAGCAATGCCTCAGTAGTCTCTCCTGGTTCATAGCGCCGTGATATCCCACAAATAATAAAATAATAATAATTTAAAAAAGAAAAATGAAACTTTTAAGTTACATTTTTTTAAGGGCAGGCAGTCCCTGGGACCACTGCCTGCTCTAAAATTCTTTTCTCACATACTCACAAAGGGAAAGGAGTCCCCTGGGGACCCCTTCCCATTTGCGAGTGGTTGACCACCTACTTCAAGTAGGTGGTAAACTGCGAGTGTTTTGCGGCCGCAAATCCGGTCGCAAAACACTTGTACATGGCATGATGACTCGTATTAGGAAGGGACGTCCCTTCCTAATAGCCGGAGTCGCAAATGCTATTTTGCGAGTCAGTGACTTGCAAAATAGCATGTGTACATGCCATTACTCTTTTTTTGCGGGCGCAAACGGGAAGTTCTCCTGTTTTCGGTCATAAAAAAGGATCGTACATCTGGTCCTTTATCTTCAGATGCCTCCATTTAAAAAAATGAACATTTTGGAATCAAATGATTAGAATGCACTTGCACCACATTCCATAGCTGCAATATAAAGATGTGGAAAAAGCACTTAGCTCCAAGTATACATTCAAGAAAAGCTCCAAGTATACATTCAAGACAATGTTTTAAACCAGACCTTTACCACAGGCACTTGAAACACAATTTCAAAAATTCTGTGTGGACTGCCGTGACTGAACTATAAACTACAGCATTGTGCATGATGAGGGGTTGAAGTTAATCCATTCTAAAAAGACGTGAAAGAAATACCAAAAGAAAGATGTAGAACTGAGGAAAACATAGGTAGGGGTAGCCATATCTGCTAGAAGAAAGGGGTTTTAACAAACGTTTTAACAAAAAATTGTGTTTGAGGAGTTCTCATCCAATCTCTTCGGATAATTGTGATGCAGCAGGAAACATACTTCTAACTTCCTGTTGAGTGACCAACACAATGTTGTGTGTTATCCTGAACATCTGCCATAGTCCCAACCTTATTGGACATAGAATGGATGCCCTGAATTACAAAATGATAAAATCAAGTTAGACAATGTATCCACCTGTTGCCTGGGTTAATTGTTGCACTCCATTTCCTGTTTTCTTGTGTGTAGTCCTTTGCTCTCCCCAGCAGAAGCCCATCAAGGTCCAGGGGAAGCCGCCTGCGTGGACGGCGGAGCAGCGCCATCGGCATAGAGAACATCCAGGAGGAGGGAAGGTAGGATAACCTTGATTTTGTTTTTCTCTACAGGTCTAGATCCATCTTTAGGGTCCAGGAGGGTTGCAAAACAGGCAGCACAAACTTTAAGTGAATCCAAAAACGATTACACCTTTTGTAAAATCATAACATTAACAAAAAGGAGAATGCAATTGAAATTTTATTAAACACCTCAGAATCAAAACCAAAAATGTCTTAGCTCACTTTAAAGCCAGGAATGGAAAAGGCCATCCTGAAACTAGGGCTGGGCGGAACTCACAGATTTTCAGTCTGCAGAATTCCAAGAGTGACCTGAAAACTCTCTGATATTCCAATGAGTTCGGCGAGTGGATGGAATCAGCATGTCGCGATGATTTTTAGCGCCATGGACTTGGTCCATCCTGCAAAATCAGTGCAACCTACAGCACGTGTGCGCCAAAGGGAGCTGCTTCTTTGCTGCCACTCAACTAGATTTTCTACTTGAACAGCAGCTTTCTCACCACGGATGGTAGCGGCCACTTGCATTGAGACAATCTCGCTGGAGACACACAGATATACAGCATAAACAAAGGGACAGCAGTTGTGAGGAAGAAGACTCTATCTCAGTGACATCAACACTATACCCATGCCCTCCCTGTATTGGTTAGATAGACAAACTTTGCAAAGAGAAAAAAATGGATGGAAACCTAATTAAAACAATACAAATAATATGGGTGCAAAGAGCGAGAGAGACAAAAAGTTGCTCACCACTACAAATAATAAGGAAGAGCGAGAGAATAATACAGAGGGAGAGGTGGGGAAGTGGACATAGAACAAGAAAGAGAGGGCATCCTTCCAGTACAAAACCTATGTTAGACATTATGCACATCAAACACACTCTGTTGTACTCTGGTGTGTGGTGTTATACAACCTCAAAGAGCGTAGTGGTGCGGAAAAGAACCGCAGTGTCATATATCAGTGGATATGGCATTGACCTGCTCTCTCCCTCTCACATAACACAATTGGGTTTGCTGTGCTGCGTTGTGCAACATATTAGTAACTCCACTTCTTGTTTTCTAGGAACAGGCATATGCTGCTTTGGTCTTACACTGATCAACCCTCAAAGGTTTCATGAGCATAACCATAATGACAATCATGTTGGAGCTAGAACGTCACCCCTGTCCCTTTCCTCTTTAACTTGACATATTTTGTTGAAATTAGAACTCCATGGCTAGGATTCTGTAAGGTGTCATGTCACGTGGCCAGAACCCAAAGAGGCTGCTCTGTGCTGCATTGCGTGACAGGGAGAGAGCAGGAGAGCGCCATATTCACAGAGAAATGGCTCTCCTCTCCCCATTCCCTAGCACCGATTTAATCTGCTGTGCACCAGGTGCACACCTTAGTACCATTGTGCTAGG
Organism: Lissotriton helveticus; assembly: GCF_964261635.1. NCBI lineage: Eukaryota > Metazoa > Chordata > Amphibia > Caudata > Salamandridae > Lissotriton > Lissotriton helveticus. Next base: position 1,856,485,342 of record NC_136068.1, on the reverse strand, counting down.
GTGCCTGCCTGAGTCTACAATAGGTTTTGTCTTGAAGGGTGCCCTTCCTGTATAAAATACTATGGCTAGACAAGTCTAAAACCTTTTCATACTGTATGTGTGCTGCACAGTGCAGCAGGTATGCAAGGTAGGAAAAGAAAGGAGAAATTAAAACATTTCTCCTTTTAGTGCCTGCTTTCCAGCAGCGTAACTCTTTGGCACTAAACCCTGTCTACTTATGTTAGTAGATAGGGTTTAGTGTCAAAAAGCATGGGTGGTTGCATAGAAATGCCCATGTACCACCCATCTAACGCCCTCTTGATGCAAAGTAGTGCAAAGCAGCGTTTCACGCTGCTTTGAGTTACTTTTCCATACAAAACACCACTAATATCAATTAGCATTGGTTTTTTAATCCCTAAATAGGTTTAGCATCAAGTTAGCATTACAAAAGTAATGCTAACCCGGCGCTAAACCTTTGTGATTCTGGGCCTATGGCTTTTACTGTTGACAGCTGATCTAGAAGACCATTGGGTTCTTGAGCTATATCATGCAGTGCTCTGACTAGGACGTGACTTGCCTTGGAATTTTCAAGTAACATCTGAACTTTACAGACACTTCTTTTCCTTCTGCAGTTCCCAGGGGGAGGCCAGTGAGCGGCTCCACAAAGGCCTCGATGGCCCTTCCAGTATCTTTGAGAAGTCTGATGGCTCCTCCAGCCCCAGCTCTCCTGAGATCCCAAACCGGAAGAATCGGTAAGCCCTGAATGCCACCAACTCATCAACGGCTCGATCTATAGGTCTGAAGACGGAGGGGTGCCTGTGGAGACGCACCCCGAGAATGGGGGGTTTGAAATATTATGGTCAAGATGTCATCAGGATCATGGTATTGTGGTGATAACAGCGCCTTCCCTGGGCAATAACTCCCTTAATCTCCCCAACCACCCCCAGCGCCTTGAAACCTTAAGGGGCAGATAAGTATTAAGGTAAGTCTTACGATTGGAATACGGCTAGGGTTAGGTTCACAGCTAGAGTTAGGCTCTTGGCTTTAGGCTCAGAGATAGTGTTAGGCTGGCCTCTACGGAAGGTCCACGATGAAGGCTAGGGTTGGTTTCAGGTGGGTCTTTGGATCATGGCTAAGGTTTGGTTCAGGGCTGGTTTTAGGTTCAGGGCTAGGGCTCGGCTGATGGCTGTGGTTAGGCTCAGGGCTAGGGTTAGTTTCATGGCTAGAGTTGGGGAACATCCATTATGAGGTGGTGTTTACACCGCACTACCATTACAACGCTGGTTTTACAACGCAAGTCGTTACCACGACTTGCGCTGGAGGGCGCTCTAGGCTAAGGAATAGTAGATTTACTATTCCAACACCTTCTCTACTGTACGTAGGCTGGTGTTGGAATAGTAAATCTTACTATTCCTAAGTCCAGCACCCTACAGCGCAAATCGTGGTAACGACTTGCGTTGTAAAACCAGCGTTGTAATGGTAGTGCGGTGTAAACACCGCGTTGTATTGACATACATCCCTAGAGTTAGTTCCAGGGCTAGGGTCAGGTACTTTGGTAGTTTGGAAGCATCAAAGACTTCCTTTTCAGCCACATGTGTTAGATTTTGTAATCTTTATTTCCAGGTCTGCACCTCTGGCACTTCCTTGATTGGGATGCAAAAAGTAGACAATATTCGTGTTATGTCTGTAAACATTAAAAAAGATAAAACAACCCATCAATTCCCACCAGCCAAAGCTACTTGCCAGCTAGGAGGAGTGTGGCACATGACTGCACCATGCACAGAGGCCCCATGTGCCCAGCTCGAGTTCAAACACACTTGAAACAGGTTCTTCGCTTTGATAGTACTCGCTCACTTTTGCAGATCTGTTGTTGAGATCTTCCCTGAGACATCTGCTGATCCACTCAATTTAGAGCCCACCCAGAACTTATAATTTCCTTGACCACCAACAGGCCCTGGTACTGAGCAGTGATACTTTTACAGGCGGGAAGAGGTAGAGGAGACATATGGAGCCTAGAGAAGGAAAAGGTAGTCAAAAATGAGGCAGCTCTCAGTTCCCCACTGCTTCCTCATCGGTGCTCTACATAAAGAGTCGGAGAATGATTCCTAGCTCATGCTAAATACAACCAAAATATGCACAAGTTCACTGGCCTACCAGGAGAAACAACATTATATCTTTACTCTCTGTCATTTCGAAGCACCCTCTTTACTACTGGCATTTAAACCTGCGATGCCTTTGAATCACCAATCTGACCTCAAGTGACCTAGAAACTACAACTACAAATGTGTGATAACCATTTCTCATACAGGGGCAGGAAACAGCTCAACCTTTCCAGCTATGTACTGTTGATGCAGGGCTCACAGGCAAACTCTTTCTATCTGTATTTCATTGATGCTAGACTTACAGACACATCCTTCCATCTATGTATTGTTAATCCCGGACTTACAGACACACCCCTTCCAGCTGTGCAGCTTTGAATCTAGACTTACAAACACACCCTTTCAATCTGTGTATTGTTGATGCTAGACTTACACACACACCTTTTCTAGTGTTGTATTGTTGATGATAGACTTACAGACACCCCTTCCAGCTGGGTATTGTTGATGCTAGTCTTACTGAAGTACTTCTTCCAGCAGTGCATTTTTGATTCATCACTTACAGATATACCCCTTCTGAGCTGTTTATTGCTGAGGCTAAACATAAAGATACACCCCTTCCAGCGGTGCATTGTCGACTTTAGAAGTACATATACACCTTGTTCAGTCATAAATTGTTGATACTAGAAGTACAGGCACGACCTGTTCAGCTCTATATCTTTTTTTATACAAGTTCAACCCGTGTAGCTGTGTATTGCTGAGGCTAGTCTTAGACTTGCAAATACACCCTTTGCATCTGTGATTTGTTGACTCTAGATGTACGGATATACCTTTTTGAGCTGTATGTTGTTGATGCTAGAAGTAAGATACAGCCTGTTCAGCTGTATATTGTTGTTGATAGATATGCAAATGCACCCCTTGCAGCTGTGTATTGTTGATGCTTGGCTTACATATATGACCCTTCTAGCTGTACATTATTGGCTTTAGATGTACACATACACCTCTTCCAGCTGTACATTGTTGACTCTAGATGGACAGATACAACCCTTCCAGCGGTTCATTGTTAACTCTAGATGTGCAGATACACCCCTTCCAGCGGTTCATTGTTAACTCTAGATGTGCAGATACACCCCTTCCAGCGGTTCACTGTGGACTCTAGATGTACAGATACACCCCTTCCAGCGGTTCACTGTGGACTCTACATGTACAGAAACACCTGTACAGAAACACCCCTTCCAGCGGTTCACTGTGGACTCTAGATGTACAGAAACACCTGTACAGAAACACCCCTTCCAGCGGTTCACTGTTATCTCTAGATGTACAGAAACACCCCTTCAGGCGGTTTACTGTTAACTCTAGATGTACAGATACACCACTTGCAGCGGTTCACTGTGGACTCTAGATGTACAGAAACACCTGTACAGAAACACCCCTTCCAGCGGTTCACTGTTATCTCTAGATGTACAGAAACACCCCTTCAAGCGGTTCACTGTTAACTCTAGATGTACAGATACACCTCTTGCAGCGGTTCGCTGTTAACTCTAAATGTACAGAAACACCCCTTCCAGCGGTTCACTGTTGACTCTAGATGTACAGATACACCCTTGCTGCGGTTCACTGTTAACTCTAGATGTACAGATACACCCCGTCCAGCGGTTCACTGTTAACTCTAGATGTAAAGATACACCCCTTGCAGCGGTTCACTTTTAACTCCAGATATACAGATACACCCCTTCCAGCGGTTCACTGTTAGCTCCAGATGTACAGATACACCCTTTCCAGCGGTTCACTGTTAACTCCAGATGTACAGATACACCCCTTGCAGCGGTTCACTTTTAACTCCAGATGTACAGATACACCCCTTCCAGCGGTTCACTGTTAACTCCAGATGTACAGATACGCCCCTTGCAGCGGTTGACTGTTAACTCTAGATGTACAGATACACCCCTTCCAGCGGTTCACTGTTAACTCCAGATGTACAGATACACCCCTTCCAGCGGTTCACTGTTACCTCTAGATGTACAGATACACCCCTTCCAGCGGTTCACTGTTAACTCTAGATGTGCAGAAACACCCCTTCCAGCGGTTCACTGTTAACTCTAGATGTACAGATACACCACGTCCAGCGGTTCACTGTTAACTCTAGATGTACAGATACACCCCTTCCAGCGGTTCACGGTTAACTCTAGATCTACAGATACACCCCTTCCAGCGGTTCACTGTTAACTCTAGATCTACAGATATACCCCTTGCAGCGGTTCACTGTTAACTCTAGATGTACAGAAACACCCCTTCCAGCGGTTCACTGTTAACTCTAGATGTACAGATACACCCCTTCCAGCGGTTCACTGTTAACTCTAGATGTACAGATACACCCCTTCCTGCGGTTCACTGTTAACTCTAGATGTGCAGAAACACCCCTTCCAGCGGTTCACTGTTAACTCTAGATGTACAGATACACCAATTCCAGCGGTTCACTGTTAACTCTAGATGTACAGATACACCCCTTCCAGCGGTTCACGGTTAACTCTAGATCTACAGATACACCCCTTCCAGCGGTTCACTGTTAACTCTAGATCTACAGATATACCCCTTGCAGCGGTTCACTGTTAACTCTAGATGTACAGAAACACCCCTTCTAGAGTTTCACTGTTAACTCGAGATGTACAGATACACCCCTTCCAGCGGTTCACTGTTAACTCTAGATGTACAGAAACACCCGAACAGAAACACCCCTTCCAGCAGTTCACTGTTAACTCTAGATGTGCAGATACACACCATCCAGTGGTTCAATGTTAACTCTAGATGTACAGATACTCCCCTTCCAGCGGTTCACTGTTAACTCTAGATGTACAGATACACCCCTTCCAGCGGTTCACGGTTAACTCTAGATCTACAGATACACCCCTTCCAGCGGTTCACTGTTAACTCTAGATCTACAGATATACCCCTTGCAGCGGTTCACTGTTAACTCTAGATGTACAGAAACACCCCTTCCAGCGGTTCACTGTTAACTCTAGATGTACAGATACAACCCTTCCGGCGGTTCACTGTTAACTCTAGATGCACAGAAACACCCGAACAGAAACACCCCTTCCAGCAGTTCACTGTTAACTCTAGATGTGCAGATACACACCATCCAGTGGTTCAATGTTAACTCTAGATGTACAGATACTCCCCTTCCAATAGTTCACTGTTAACTCTAGATGTACAGAAACACCTGTACAGAAACACCCCTTCCAGCGGTTCACTGTTATCTCTAGATGTACAGAAACACCCCTTCAAGCGGTTCACTGTTAACTCTAGATGTACAGATACACCTCTTGCAGAGGTTCACTGTGGACTCTAGATGTACAGAAACACCTGTACAGAAACACCCCTTCCAGCGGTTCACTGTTATCTCTAGATGTACAGAAACACCCCTTCAAGCGGTTCACTGTTAACTCTAGATGTACAGATACACCTCTTGCAGCGGTTCGCTGTTAACTCTAAATGTACAGAAACACCCCTTCCAGCGGTTCACTGTTGACTCTAGATGTACAGATACACCCTTGCTGCGGTTCACTGTTAACTCTAGATGTACAGATACACCCCGTCCAGCGGTTCACTGTTAACTCTAGATGTACCGATACACCCCTTGCAGCGGTTCACTTTTAACTCCAGATATACAGATACACCCCTTCCAGCGGTTCACTGTTAGCTCCAGATGTACAGATACACCCTTTCCAGCGGTTCACTGTTAACTCCAGATGTACATATACACCCCTTGCAGCGGTTCACTTTTAACTCCAGATGTACAGATACACCCCTTCCAGCGGTTCACTGTTAACTCCAGATGTACAGATACGCCCCTTGCAGCGGTTGACTGTTAACTCTAGATGTACAGATACACCCCTTCCAGCGGTTCACTGTTAACTCCAGATGTACAGATACACCCCTTCCAGCGGTTCACTGTTACCTCTAGATGTACAGATACACCCCTTCCAGCGGTTCACTGTTAACTCTAGATGTGCAGATACACCCCTTCCAGCGGTTCACTGTTAACTCTAGATCTACAGATATACCCCTTGCAGCGGTTCACTGTTAACTCTAGATGTACAGAAACACCCCTTCCAGCGGTTCACTGTTAACTCTAGATGTACAGATACACCCCTTCCAGCGGTTCACTGTTAACTCTAGATGTACAGATACACCCCTTCCTGCGGTTCACTGTTAACTCTAGATGTGCAGAAACACCCCTTCCAGCGGTTCACTGTTAACTCTAGATGTACAGATACACCAATTCCAGCGGTTCACTGTCAACTTTAGATGTACAGATACACCCCTTCCAGCGGTTCACGGTTAACTCTAGATCTACAGATACACCCCTTCCAGCGGTTCACTGTTAACTCTAGATCTACAGATATCCCCCTTGCAGCGGTTCACTGTTAACTCTAGATGTACAGAAACACCCCTTCTAGCGGTTCACTGTTAACTCGAGATGTACAGATACACCCCTTCCAGCGGTTCACTGTTAACTCTAGATGTACAGAAACACCCGAACAGAAACACCCCTTCCAGCAGTTCACTGTTAACTCTAGATGTGCAGATACACACCATCCAGTGGTTCAATGTTAACTCTAGATGTACAGATACTCCCCTTCCAGCGGTTCACTGTTAACTCTAGATGTACAGATTCACCCCTTCCAGCGGTTCATGGTTAACTCTAGATCTACAGATACACCCCTTCCAGCGGTTCACTGTTAACTCTAGATGTACAGATACACCCCTTCCAGCGGTTCACTGTTAACTCTAGATGTACAGAAACACCCGAACAGAAACACCCCTTCCAGCAGTTCACTGTTAACTCTAGATGTGCAGATACACACCATCCAGTGGTTCAATGTTAACTCTAGATGTACAGATACCCCCCTTCCAATAGTTCACTGTTAACTCTAGATGTACAGATACACCCCTTCCAGCGGTTCACTGTTAACTCTAGATGTACAGAAACACCCGAACAGAAACACCCCTTCCAGCAGTTCACTGTTAACTCTAGATGTGCAGATACACCCCTTCCTGCGGTTCACTGTTATCTCTAGATGTACAGATACACCCCTTCCAGCGGTTCACTGTTAACTCTAGATGTAGAGACACACCTTCCAGCGGTTCACTGTTAACTCTAGATGTACAGATACACCCCTTCCAGTGGTTCACTGTTAACTCTAGATGTGCAGATACACCCCTTGCAGCGGTTCACTGTTAACTCTAGATGTACAGAAACACCCGTATAGAAACACCCCTTCCAGCAGTTCACTGATAACTCTAGATGTTGAGACACACCCCTTCCAGCGGTGCACTGTTAGCTCTAGATGTAAAGAAACCCCTGTACAGAAACACCCCTTACAGCAGTTCACTGATAACTCTAGATGTAGAGACACACCCCTTCCAGCGGTTCACTGTTAACTCTAGATGTACAGAAACACCCCTTACAGCGGTTCACTGTTAACTCTAGATGTACATATACACCCCTTCCAGCGGTTCACTGTTAACTCTAGATGTACAGACACACCCCTTCCATCGGTGCATTGTTGACTCTAGATCATTTGTATATTGCTGTTGATAGAAGTTCAAATTCACCCTGTATATGTATATTGGTGATGCTAAACTTACAGATACACCCTTACCAGCTGGGTCCTGTTGATGCCAGATGTACAGAAAGCACCTTTGTACCCATCACAGCTCAGTGTCACTTTTATCACCTCATTGGGAGGAGAGACTCATGCTCCTGGTTGTTCCTCATGGAGAGCATCACCCATGAAACATGAATATACCTTTTGTTTTAGAATACCTTCACCTCATGGATGCTGCGCCTTGCTTGTTGCATACCTACCTTCAATATTACCAGCTGTTCTTGATATATTTAAAGTGTTCTCCTCTTCTTCTTCTAAAGTGAAGAATGTCATGGAAATGGACAGAGGTTCTGAAATCTGTGCTGTATTTCTCAGGGTACTGTCCACCCAGACGTCAGGTTACTGTGTCATGCAACCCCTCTCACGCTCTTCGTCCAACGCCAGCAGCTGCTGCAGTGGAATACGGGAGAACGAGACATCGGAGGAGGAAGACAATGACGGGGTAAGGCTGAGGGAAGTCTCTGCTGTGCATTCAATCAGTTGTCACCTTTTCACTTGATTGCTTTGGCCTCTCAGTGCTTGTAGCTTCTTTCTTCTCTTGTTGAACAAACATTAACCAAACAAGGTGAAAATGCACGATGGAATTCATTGATATTTTGGCCGGGTTTGGAAGAGGTGGCTACTATATCAGATAAAGTGAGTCATTTGATACTGTCGGGTAGGTAATTGTTAGGACCTGTATATTGATTCAGTTCTGGAGGCTGCATCTCATGGACGACGTGTACAGATTAGGCAGATCCACAGAAGGCCTGACATAAGATGTAGCATCTGCATGTAGTGCCTGCAGGCTCTTACAAGTACACAACAAGGTTGGTGCATTCTTCGACCAGCCACATAAAATACTGCAACTAAGTCAATAACAGGATGTCTCCTTTCACCCATTTCATCTCACACATGAATAAAAAAAATGTGTCCTCCCTGTCTACCTTCCACCCACTCCATGTGTACAGTATAATTTCCATTACCCATGTGCTGCTTACATTTCATTATTTGACAATTATAGTTGACTAACCTTCCCTTTCCTTCCCTTCCTTTTCCTTCCCTTCCCTTCCCTTCCCTTCCCGTCCCTTCCCTCCACTCTCCTGCCCTCCCCTTCCCTCCCACTCTCCTCCCCTCCCTCTCACCTCCCATCCTCTCCTCTCCTCTCCTCTATTCTCCTCTCCTCTCCTTTATTCTCCTCTCCTCTCCTCTCCTCTTCTCTCCTCTCCTCTCCTCTACCCTTCTCTTCTCCTCACCTCTCCTCCCCAGGAAATGATGAACTCCTCAGATGGTCAGTCAAAGCGGGACTCCCTTGGCCAAAGTGGGTGGTTTGACGATAGTGCTTGTACCCCCAGCAATGGCAGCTCACCAGGTACATGGCTACACAAGTTAATATAAAGATGGTGGTTTTTAAATGTCTTCCCCATTGTGACGGCGCAGTATTTCTGATGGTACTTTATTTTTCCTGAATGCACACTTGTTTCCTCAGTGAGATTCGGAGACAAAAAATAAATAAATTATACACAGACTGGTGCAGGTTAGATGGACCTAAAAACCCCAGAAATAACTTAGTACAAAATCCTAAACGTACTACTTTTGGTATTCACAGACGCATTTAGTAGTCTTAAATTAGGATTTTGTCTTAAATTAGGATTTTGGCCTAAATTAGGATTTTGTCTTAAATTAGGATGTTGTCTTAAGTTAGAATGTTGTCTTAAATTAGGATTTTGTCTAACATTAGGATTTTGTCTTAAATTAGGATTGTGTCCTAAATTAGGATTTTGTCTTATATTAGGATTTTGTCTTTCTTCAGTTAGGATTTTGTCTTAAGTTAAACTTAAGTTTGTCTCAAGTTTAATTTAAGGCAAAATCCTGGGTCCACATAGTGCACTGTACTACGGACTTATCAGTAAACCAAATATATTCATGTAGAAACCAAATGCCATTACATTTTCGAGACAGAGTGCATGCACTGTAGCACTGGTCAGCAGTGAAAAAGTGTACAGAGTCCTAAAGTCAGCAAACACAAGGTTCAATATGAAGTCTAAACAGGAGGCCAGAAATAAAAAAGTCAGGGGAACGCACTCGAAAAGATGCCAGGTGTAACACATGATATGAATATTCAGATTTAGCAGTCCGGCCCAAAATATGGGCTATTTGGTTTATCTCAAGTGTCTAGGGGCATATGCCACCAGCAATGTGCAATGGTGGAAAACTCTTGGACCTCACTCTGGTGGTTTCATGTTGTGGATTTGGCCGACTAAATAATTTTGGATTTGAGATTATGAATACAATCAATCACTTTCCTAAAATAAGGTCAGTGTGGAAGTTCCAACACCCAGCACATACGTAAATGCAACACCAGCCCTAAACAAGAGCAGGTTACAATTCCACCGTACTCGTCCAGGATACCTATTATCTCTTACTGAGCATCAGAGAGACAACAACTGTCCCCTCGACTGGAAATAGACAACATCATTTCTAGAAACTACCTTCACAGAACAGTCAGAACACATTTTATATACACATATGAAGAACAGTGGTGTCAAGTCAAGTCAAGTCAAGAGATTTATATAGCGCGCCACATACCCAGAGGGTCTCAAGGCGCTTGAAGAAGGGTGGGGAATTACTTGTCGAATATCCACGTTTTAAGTTGCTTTCTGAATGCTAGGTGGTTCTGAGTAAGACGAAGGTGGGTGGGAAGTGAGTTCCAGGTTTTAGCTGCAAGGTAGGAGAAGGATCTACCTCCCATGGTGGTTTTGTTGATGCGAGGTACAGTGGCAAGGGCTTGGTTGGAGGATCGAAGCTGGCGGGAGGGGGTGTAGAAGGACAGTCGTGTGTTGAGGCATTCGGGTCCAATTTCGTAAAGTGCTTTGTGTGCGTGGGTTAGGAGGCGGAAAGTGATCCTCTTATTGACGGGGAGCCAGTGGAGGTTTTTCAGGTGACCAGAGATGTGTTCTTTACGCGGGATGTCTAATATGAGCCTGGCTGAAGCGTTCTGGATGCGTTGGAGTTTTTTCTGGAGTTTTGCGGTGGTACCGGCGTATAGGGTGTTTCCGTAGTCCAGGCGGCTCGTGACCAGTGCGTGGGTGACCGTTTTTCTAGTTTCGGTGGGGATCCAGCGAAATTTTTTTTGAGCATACGAAGAATGTTGAAGCAAGATGAAGAAACGGCGTTGACTTGTCTGTTCATGGAGAGAGAGGAGTCCAGGATGACGCCCAGGTTCCGTGCGTGGTCCGTCGGGATGGGTGCTTTTCCGAGGGCCTCTGGCCACCAAGAGTCATCCCAGGCGGAGGGGGAGGTGCCTAGGATGAGGACTTCTGTTTTGTCTGAGTTCAGTTTCAGACGGCTGTGCTTCATCCATTCGGCTACTTCTTTCATTCCTTCATGCAGGTTGGTTTTGGCAGTGTTAGGGTCTCTGGTGAGTGATAGGATCAGTTGAGTGTCATCGGCGTAGGAGATGATGTTGAGGTTGTGTTGGCGTGCGATGACCGCGAGGGGGCTCATGTATACGTTGAAGAGGGTGGGGCTGAGTGAAGATCCTTGTGGTACGCCGCATATGACTTCAGTGGCCTCTGACTTGAATGGTGGAAGGCGGACTCTCTGGGTTCTTCCGGTGAGGAACGAGGTGATCCATTCCAGTGCTTTTCCTTGGATTCCGACGTTTCTGAGGCGCTGTAAAAGGGTGCTATGACAGACTGTGTCGAAGGCTGCGGAGAGGTCGAGGAGGATGAGGGCGACTGTGTCTCCATTGTCCAGTAGAGTTCGAATGTCGTCTGTTGCTGCGATGAGGGCAGTTTCAGTGCTGTGTTTGGCTCGGAAGCCGGACTGTGATGAGTCGAGGGATTTGTTGGTTTCGAGGAAGGCGGCGAGCTGGTTGTTGACCGCTTTCTCGATGACTTTGGCGGGGAATGGAAGGAGCGAGATAGGGCGGTAATTTTTGAGTTCGGTGGGGTCAGCTGTGGGTTTCTTCAGGAGGGCGCTGAGTTCGGCATGTTTCCAACTTTCCGGGAAGGTTGCGGAGTTGAGGGAGCAGTTGATGACATCTCGGAGGTGTGGTGCTATAATGGAGTCTGCTTTGTTAAAGATGTGGTGAGGGCATGGGTCTGTGGGGGATCCTGAGTGGATAGAGTTCATCAGACGGATGGTGTCCTCAGTGGAGATTGGGTTCCAGTCATTGAGGATGTTCAAGGGGGGTGGGGGTCCTGCAGAGGGTTGGGTGGGTTGGTCTTCGGGTCGGTTGTCGAAGCTGTTGTGGATGTCTGCAATTTTGTTGTGGAAGAATGAGGCTAGTGAGTCGCAGAGGGCTTGAGAGGGGGAGATGTTGTTGGAGTTGGCTGAGGGGTTGGTAAACTCTTTGACGATGTTGAATAATTCCTTGCTGTTGTGGGCGTTGTTATGTAGTCGGTCTTTGAATGCGGCTTTCTTGGCAGACCGGATAAGTTGGTGGTGTATGCGGGTGGCGTTTTTGAAGGTGTCCTTGGTGCTGGTGTTTGGGTCTTTTTTCCAGGCTTTCTCAAGGGAGCGACAGAGTTTCTTGGATTTCTTAAGATCATCGTTGAACCAGGAGGCCTTCTTGCTGCCTAGTTTGATATGTCGTTTTTTCAGTGGTGCTAGGATGTCGGCGCTGTTGGATAACCATTGGGTGAGGTTAGTGGCTGCTTGGTCGGGGTTTGAGGAGTGGGTAGGGGGGTTTTGAAGAAGCGATGAGGAGATCTGGTCGATGGTGATTTTGTTCCAGTTTCTACGCAGAGTGGGTTGAGGATGGTTGTTGGTAGGGGTCTTGTTGTAGGTAAAGTGAACGCAGCTGTGGTCCGTCCAATGGAGAGTTGTGGAGTGTGTGGTATATAAATAAATAATACCGGATCTATTTTTGGATGAATGAATGAATAACAGATAGCTCAATAAAATAAGAGTCAAGATTCGAGGTAGTAGGAGTTTCTGCAGGTTTATTACAGCATAAGGACAGGATCAGGACAACCTGCATAGAATGACCCAGCAGCTGCTGGGGCTTGGTCTGGGATGAGCGCGCTAACTTTTAATAATAATACATTGACTTATATACATAGCGCAAACACATAGCATTACATTGCAGTAGGCGTAGCAGTGGGTGGAGCAGAAGGCGTGACGCGTAGCAGTCGCGAAAGATAACAGTAAAAAGAGGTGTAACTGGGAGTATACTTAGACATGTGATGCAAACGTAACAGAATATGTCATGAATGGGCGGAAACATAGGAGGGGGCTACCTAAGGAGCCGGGACCTCTAACCTAATGGTGCGCGAAAACTGGCAATGACGTGTTACTAGGAGAAGCTGGGGGCTACGAACTCTGTGCTAGGAGTAGAGACTAAAGTCTGGAGGGTCGGAGCGACATGTACCTAAACCCTATCTGGTATCTGATGTTTAGGGAACATGTTGATATAAACTAGAAGTCATGAGGGGAAAGCTAACTTGACTCTAAGACTGGACCATGCATTATTCTACATGTAGTGCGTGATGAAGAATATTAAATGACCGTTAATACAGTATTTCTCTAACGTGGAGACGAGAAGGCTAGACAATGACGGAAACTATTGATGCAGTTCAGTAGCTTAGGAATGCAGAAGAGGAGGACTGAACTGATAGCTGGAACTATAACATACTCTTGGCAGACTCAGAGGCAGAGCCGGGCTGCACCGGGCACTGCGAGGCAGGAAGTAAGTGAAAGGTCGAGGATACAGGTGGGGGCTGTATTGCTCCTCAGCGAGGCTTTCAGGAGACAGGAGCTGAATCTGTGGTCCGGGCCCTGTTGAGGCCTGGAAACGGGGACTTTATAATGGAATAACGTGCACACTGAGAAACGTGGCAACATAACTTGACATAGGCCTAATATTCGTAGTATTCACGAGGACTGGAAACTAACATACTAGAGGTGGACACAACTGGAATTGCGTCATTAATCGGACATGGGGAATAACATATGCATATTGGTCATGCACACATAACATATGATGGATGAGGCGTAGGGACACAGAACATGGCAAAATTTACTTTTCCACATTCCCTCCTTGTCACTACGTTACCATCAGGAAACATCAATTTTCATGATACCATCTATCATTTCATACAGTACCATTTGCTCGTCTCGAATTGTCTTGGAACGGGATTTAGAACGGGGCTTGGGACTAGGAATACAAGAGGTAGCGCACATGCTGCAAATCGCAGGGCCACATTGTATACAGAGGCAGCAGCTAAATATGATTGCTACTGCAATACCCAAAAAAGACAGGACTTTCCATCCCCATGCGGAAATTATATTCCAGAACCAACCGGACCATGTCCAGGTGCCTGGATCTTGGTGTAACAGATGGGCAATTTTATGGAGTCTGGTTATAGCTGAATAAACAGACGGCGCGTTATTTGGAATGAAAATGCAGCAACTAGATCCGATGACTCTACAGGCCCCGCCCCTATCGGCCAGTATGACGTCAAGGACGAGACGATTTTGCAAAACGACAAATCTCATAGCAGATTGTTCTTCGGTTAGGTTACCTAGAGCAGAGGCAGTCTCATTTACTACAGCTTCAAGGGTTCTTGTTAACCTACGGATCAGTTTACTATTCTGGACAGGTCCTACAAAGAAGAAGAAACCTTTATTGAAATCTGTATACTGTTCTAGAGTAGTTTCAGTATAATCGACAATTGGGGACTCCCTTCTATGTCTAATGTGTACTAGATGTGTGTTTCTGTGATAATCAGATGGGGCTAGAAAAACAGGTGGCAGTAGGAAAGCAATGTAACAGGTTCCTTCCCAATCGAGGGGCAGACGAACATATGCGGTCTGACCACAAATAAAATAAGAATGACGTGAAGCTTTGAAAACAGATTTCCCACTGTCACTATACTTGACAACAGTAGTACATTCACTATGACCTACATGTATGGAACCATAACTACGGACACATAATTCGCCTTTGACTGGTAATACTGAAATAGCAGGTAAGTCTGGAGTAGTATCAGACTGAACATTCAGGACCATGAAATTCGACGAATAATTACCTAAATTATATACTTCATTTTCTAGATCTAAACCTGTTCTGTGGGGGAAACCTTGCTTGTCTGAGAAACATGTACTGTTAAGAAAAGACATATCTGTTGAGGATGACGTTAACGTGGACCATGCTCCACACGAACCATTGTGTGAGAATGGATAAGGAAACAGTGGCAGAACTCCCTTCGGTGTCTGAAAAGGGGGGAGTCGACCACACACCCAACAATTAGTGGCATTGCTGGTCTGGTGTGAGTAATGTAACATACGGATAAATGAGTTGTTGCGCATAGCGAGGCGGTAAGAGAGTTCATGAGGAGGCAGATCACTAAACGTGTGCTCTACTGTAGCATTAGCAGACACATTTACATGAGGAACTGGACAATACAGATAGAACGCATAGCTGGTGCAAGAAATCATTATGCTGATGAATAATACGAAACTCAGAAAAACGATACATCTGATTGAACTTTGACTGACTCTCTCACTATGGGGGTCTATTTTATACATGTCAGAAACAGTCTAACCGTTTCACCTAGGGGAGGACTTATACAATCAAACTGACTGACTTATTTTACTAGACCTGAGCTTTAACTTATACTCCTGTTGCGGAGTTTTCTCTACCAAGGGAGGGGTTGTAATAATGTCTTGTGCGGGACAGTCCTTTAAAACAATGTCTTGACAGTCTTTCGAATCTTGGGAATCCTTGGAAATGTTCTTGGAGACTGGTTTCAATCCATTGAAAAGTTTTACATGAGAAAGATGGACCCACCCCTTCCTGCCTTCCAACTTGACGGCAGTACGGGTGGTCAAGAGGACCTGACGTGGCTCTTTCCAACGTGGTTCCAGCGGACTTGATCTGTCGAAATTTCTGATCATCACCAAGGAGCCTGGAACGATCTCGTGCGGTGCCACCTCGGTATTGTCTGGAAATGCGGCGGCAACCTGTGAACGACATGAGTTGAGGGCAGACATCAAGGAAGCTAGGTAATCTGTCAGCATATTACATGAAACATCGGTAATACTTCGGGGTCTAGGAGTACCCCACATGTTAGGGGGGCGGCCGAATACGACCTCATACGGGGATAGACCTGATCTGGAATGTGCGACCATGCGCATATAAAACAGGGCGACTGGCAGAGCTACTAGCCAGTCCACACCTTTTTCTTTACAGACTTTAGCAATACGGATTTTCAGGGTCTGATTATGTCTCTCTACGAGACCGGCTGCTTCAGGATGGCGTACACAATGGAACTTCCACTGGTACCCTAACAAAAGGGAAACGTGCTTCATTAACTCTGAGGAGAATGGCTGACCGTTATCAGAATATACGACTCTAGGGAGTCCATATCTAGGGAAGAATTCACGAACCAACTGCTTGGCAGTGGTCGCGGCTGTGTAATCTGGGACTGGATATGCTTCTGTCCACCTGGACAAAGCGCATACAACTACAAGGACATACTTGAAACCTCGACATCGCTCCATCTGAATATAATCCATCTGGAGGACCTCAAAAGGGTGGTCAGGGGGCTGGAAACCACCTTGTTCCACCGGGACACTTTTACCTGGATTAAACTGACAACATATCATACAGGTACGGACTTTCTGCTTGGCTGCAGCTCGTAAATGCTTGTTGAACCAAATGTTCTGGATACTGTCTAACATAGCTTTTTCTCCTAAATGGGCTGGACTATGTGCGGTATTGATAATGACTTGAACCATAGAATCGGGGAGAAACCATGTGGCTCTACCCTTCGTTAACCATCCTTGATCTGTCTGGACCCCTCCTTGTTCGGACCATTTCTTGATTTCATCGGGAGTAGCATGTAACTGGATATCTATGACATCTTGTGTAGGGTCCTTAACTGTCATACATGTAATCGGATCCGGAGTATGTGTCATGTTACCTGGAATGTCTGGAGTCTGTGCTGTAAGCTTGGCTGTGCGATCTGCTAGATCATTACCTTGGGAAATAAGGTCTGTAACTTTCGTATGTGCTTTGCATTTCATGATAGCAATGGATGTCGGTAAATGTATGGCATCTAACAGGGCTTGAATAAGGAGACCATGCTGAATCTTGGTTCCATGAGAAGTCATGAAACCTCTCTCCTGCCAGAGCACTCCGAAGTCGTGTACAACTCCGAATGCATAACGTGAATCTGTGTAAACATTAACTTTCAGGTTCTTGGCATGTATACAGGCTTGTGTCAGAGCGACTAGCTCTGCTGCTTGAGCGGACAGGGTATCAATACGGTGTGTTTCAATAACTTCGGTGTCAGTAGTTACTGCATATGCGGCGACTAGTTCTCCTGTACTAGTTCTCATACATGAACCATCCACATAAAGTGTCAGGTCGGAATCTGGTAACGGAATGTCTGTCAGGTCTTGTCTTGGCTTTGTCGTAATGTTGACTACTTCCACACAATCATGTGGGTCAGGATTTGAACTAACTGATGGTAACAGTGTAGCAGGATTCAGGACGTTGCAGCGTCTAATTTCTATGTGTGGCTGGAACAGTGTCAATTCATAACCTGTTAAACGTGCAATTGTCAAGTGCTGTGTTTGTGTTCGGTTTAAAAGAACTTCTACTGAATGTGGAACTTGTACTGTCAGTGAATGTCCTAAAACTATGGAATCACTTTGTCTGATAGCTAGTGCTGTGGCTGCAACTGACTTGAGGCACGCAGGCAACGCCTGGGCGACTGGATCTAATGTGCTCGAAAAATAAGCACAGGGCTTGTATTGTCCTGCTTGATCTTGTGTAAGAACAGATAATGCTGTACCTTCGCGTTCAGTAACGAAAAGTGAAAAAGGCTTACTGTAGTTCGGTGTAGCTAGAACTGGAGCTTGACATAGGGCTTTCTTTAACTCGTTGAAACTAAGTGTATGGTCAGATGTCCAAGGGAGGACAGTCGATACGGCTGCCTCCTGTGTCGTTAACTGTATCAGTGGCTTGGCTAGAAATGCATACTGGGGAATCCATTGTCTACAATAAGAAGTAAGGCCGATAAAGGCACGTACCTCCTTCTGGGTTCTGGGCTGGGGAAGACTCGCTATTAACTGGATACGGTCTGGTGTCAACTGCCTACCCCTCTTGGACAGCAAGTGTCCTAAGTATACCACTTGCTGGACACAGAATTGAAGCTTCGAAGGTGACACCTTGTGCCCCATCTCGGCTAGAAAATACAGGACTGTAAGGGATGCTCGCTCGCAAGCACGTTCAGAACGGGCTGTGATCAGTAGATCATCGACATACTGGAGCAGGGCAGTGTCAGTTGGCATGTGAATGTTGTCTAATTGTCTCTTGAGTGCTTGACTGTAAATACTAGGACTTTCTGTGAAACCTTGAGGAGCGCGTGTAAACATATAGCTCCTTCCATTTAAACAAAATCCGAAAAGAAACTGGCTGTCTGGATGAATTGGAACACTAAAAAATGCATTCTTGAGGTCTATGACAGTGAAAAACATGGCTTCGGAATCAATGGCTGTTAACAGGGAAGAAATATCTGGGACAACTGGATACTGAGGAATAATACATTTATTAAGCTCTCGTAAATCAATCACTAATCGATATACTGGGGGTGCATTTGGATCAGTACGTTTCATGACTGGAATGATCGGAGAATTGCATACATTGGAGTCAGTTTCTACAACTACTCCTTGAGCGATGAGCTCGTCAATAATTTTGGATAAGGCTGCTACAGCCTCAGGTGGCAATCTGTACTGTCTGATTCGTGGTAACACTACACCTGGCTTGAGAGTCACACGATGGGGTGTGATTTGCATGTAACCTACATCAGTTGGACCTTGCGCCCATAGATGCTGCGGAACATTAGACAATCTTGAATCAAAATCTCGTAATACATAGTGACCCTTAAAGTCACGTAGGAACAGACGTATTCCCTCTGGGGAACAGCAAATAACTGCACCTAACTCTTTCAGTGTCTTAATGCCTAATAGGTTTTCTGGACATGACTTAGTAAGTAACAGATCAGTAGTACGGGACAATGGACCTACTTCTAGAGTGACTGGCTTTGATATCTCATTAACTATTGGCTTTCCTGAAAATCCAAGGGAAACATTTCTTGAGCCTGAGAGCGGAGCCCCTGGAACTTCGGCATGACTAATTGTGGTCCTACTTGCCCCTGTATCGATCAAAAACTTTCTATCTTTCCCTAATACTTGACTGTGAACATAGGGACCTTCTTGATCTACAGGTATCTCGATGAGAGGCAAGCCTACCTCCCTCTCTAGGCTGTTTCATGAATATGACTGGTACTCTGGATACTCAGACTGCGCATACTGGTACATCTGCGATGTAACGTGCTGTGTTGCAGCGATAGGCTGCGGTACTGTAACTGTCTGTTGTGCATTCTGTGACTGAGGAATCTGTGAAACTTGTTCTTGTCTAGGCGGACGTGGTCTTTCTTTAGTCTTACCAGTAGCTATGTTATGTTTCAGAACTGCACACTCGTTTATAAAATGACCTGGCTGTTTACAATAATTGCAGTTCCCTTTAACGGGAGCTGCAGGATGACTGGCTTGATTCGGACCCCTCTTCTGACTGTCTTGAGGAATAGATTGTGCAACTAGCACCTTCATTTTCGTGTCTTTCATACGTTTTCTTTCGTGTTCTTGCTCTTCTCTGATTCTATTCTGGTGATACTGGAGCATCTGGAGCATCTGGGACGGGGTATTAGCTTGCCAGGTACTTTCGACTTTCAAAACTCGATTTTTAATTTGTGGGCTTGAATTCTCGACTAATTTGGTAACGAAAAGATGAGGGTATGACTCACTACTTGTCTTGAGACCACTATTAATACTGAAACATTTCTCGAATCTAGAATAAAAATCACTAATGTCTTCATCTTGTTTCTGTTTACAGGCTGAGATTGCATCCCAGTCTTCTTTTCTCGTTGTCAATAATCTGGGTAAAACTTGAATCAATAATTCTGGTAAGTCTTTACATTTATCTCCAAGACCGGTACCTGGTACTCGTGCCTTGTCTTCAGCTTCTAGAGCTGTCCAATCGATCTTTTTCTCTCCCACCTCCCATTCTTTTTCTTTTAACTTTTCATATACCCCTGCGGGTAACAGGACCTTTAACATTTTAATGATATCTGGGTAAGTGTATTCTCCCATACGGAGCATGTCTTTTAATTCTCTATGGAACCCTGCTGGATCTTTATCATGACAGGGAATTAATTTCTTCATTTCAAGAAGTTCCATCTTTGATATTGGAGTGTATACAAACACTCGTTGCATTACGCCACCCGCCCCTTGGACTGGGTGGACTTCTCGTAACGGATTCTGTCTGTCTATGTAGAATGATTTATTTTCTGGGGGTGAGACATGAACAAAATGCGGGTTCAGGAACGTTCTATATTTGTGGCGCTGTTCTAGAATGACACTAATTAAATCGGTACCTAGACCTCTCCATCTATACTGGAGTAACTCGTTCAGGATGTCATGCAACGGACCTGGATCAGAATGTTGACCCTCATACAGAGTAATAAGGTGTTGGATCATATACATACCCACCAGTCGTTGCTCGGCTGGGGGCAGTTTCAGAAACATTTGTGCCACTATTTCGTCTGGAAAAGTGGTAGAATCAGTAATCCATCGGACTGCTGATCGGGCTAGTTCTTGTTCATGCATAGTACTTAATTCACTGTAACCGACTCGTGATTTCAGAATGTGATCGGTAACTTGAAATACTTGTTCTAGGGAACCTTGTTCTGGTGCTGGATGATGAAAAATAGACTTGTGTTCTAGGCGTAAATGGCGATCTGGAAATCTAGATTTTCCTACATACGCTATTCTGGCGGGATTCTCGTCTTCCTCTTCAGGATCAGAGATGCTTTCTTTCTCGCTTACTTGTGCTGCTTTACGCTGTTCGTGTAACCTTATTATTTCTTTACGAATTTTCTTGTACATACTCTCCATGGAACCGACGGTCTTGTGCTTACCCTCGGCTATATTATCACTCCACCTTGTCAGGATTCTCATTTCGGCGGGATCTTTAGACGGGTAATCTTGTTCTCTTATTAGACAATTGATCAGGAACTTTAATATCATGAGCTGAATCTCGGCTTTCCTTTGAGACATAATCTCGCCAATACTTTCTGGATCATCCCCTGTACGGATGAAACGATATATTCTGTCTAGATCTTCTTTCATATTCGGTAAGGTGACTAGATACTCGGTCACTCTCCTTACACGTACGGAATATAAAACCATATTATATTCGCCTGGAACTGGATCATAGACACATTCGCCAAGGGCTTGTCTGATTTCTGTGACAGACTTATTACTTTTAGGAGTACGCTGTGATGCTTGGGCATGTAATTCGAGTGCTGATAAACGCTTGTGTGGCGGCGGGGTTTGAGGAAGACCTCCTCCCGCGGCCCCTAAACTGGAATCGTCGACTGACATTCTTCGTCCTGGCAGGGTCGGTAATTGTAACGTGGGCTGGACTTGTATGGCGGACTGGACCGGGGGAGCTGTTAAGGGCACCCCGGTGTCTAGAGGAGCAGGAAGTGCCTGATTTACAGGGACTGGCGGAGCGCGAACGGGATTTGCATATTCGGGGACTGTGTCGTCCAAATAGGACGAAATAAAAATATCAGCTGCGGTCTGTTTGTGACGTAGCTTGGTCGGAACTAATGGCGGCGGGAAATTACTGGATGCCTCTGGGGTCGCTTTTGGCAAACCTTCGGCAAGGAGAGGATACATACCCTTAATGAGGGCATGCCTCTGTCTGTCTGACTGTTCGGTTTTGACTTGTTCACCTATCTCGATTAATTCTCTTTCTTGGGCTCGTTCCTGGGATTCTCTACTTAACTCTGACTTCCTGACTTCTTTTTCCGTTCTTCTATGCGCTTCTTTCCGCCATAACTCGATGGCATCTTTCTGTGACTGTCTGGCTTTCTTTTTCCATAATGCTTCTTCTACTCGCATGATACATTCGGCATCCCATGTACCCGATACGGGCCATCTATACTTTTCTTCTAACTGTTTGGTATACTCTACCCATAAATCTAGATACATTATGGCGCTTATGCCATGTTTCTGATACATAAAATGACCTGGACTGTCCCTAGGCGGGACAGGAACTGCTTCCTCTAACAGACCCTTTCTAGTTTTTAACTGACGTAATCTTGAAAAGAGCGGCATGGCTGGACTGTAATCTGGACATAATACAATACACAATGAAACACGGAATCACATCACACTCATACCACAACATTAAAATACATAAAGAACATTATAAAATAAACAGTTTGAACAGAATATTACCTGGAATACTGAGAACAGAAACAGAACAGATTTTCTCGAGAACGGAACAGACTAGAGATACTGGATGCACTGCTGTAACAGTACGGAACATACCGGTCCCATAAAGGGACGCATCAAGACCCGTATCCACCTAGGTGAACACTTCGTTTGTGAGTCTGGGCACCACCAACCCACGGACCAGGAGTCAATTTAGATTGGTCCTGTCTAGATACTACCCCAGCAATGGTACTCACCGGGCAGCACGGAACGGAAGGCCTCGGACGGGACTGGACTGCTACGACGACGAACTTCGGACTTCAGTTACGGGTGGGCCTCCGGATACCTCGGACCTTGGACTCTCGGCTTGGGCTCTGGTCGGGACTCGCCGCGTTCCTCCACCGTCTCGTTCGGATGCTGGACCGCCTCCTCCGTCTCCTCCGTGGGCCTGAGGGATACTTGAAGCAGAAATATCTGCACGTGGCCGGTATGGTTCCGTCACGGCTGCAGAGGGTCAGGGGGTCGGCGTTGCTTCACCGACGCGTGGGGAAAGGGCAAGTCCCTATTCGGGCGCCATTATGTGGTATATAAATAAATAATACCGGATCTATTTTTGGATGAATGAATGAATAACAGATAGCTCAATAAAATAAGAGTCAAGATTCGAGGTAGTAGGAGTTTCTGCAGGTTTATTACAGCATAAGGACAGGATCAGGACAACCTGCATAGAATGACCCAGCAGCTGCTGGGGCTTGGTCTGGGATGAGCGCGCTAACTTTTAATAATAATACATTGACTTATATACATAGCGCAAACACATAGCATTACATTGCAGTAGGCGTAGCAGTGGGTGGAGCAGAAGGCGTGACGCGTAGCAGTCGCGAAAGATAACAGTAAAAAGAGGTGTAACTGGGAGTATACTTAGACATGTGATGCAAACGTAACAGAATATGTCATGAATGGGCGGAAACATAGGAGGGGGCTACCTAAGGAGCCGGGACCTCTAACCTAATGGTGCGCGAAAACTGGCAATGACGTGTTACTAGGAGAAGCTGGGGGCTACGAACTCTGTGCTAGGAGTAGAGACTAAAGTCTGGAGGGTCGGAGCGACATGTACCTAAACCCTATCTGGTATCTGATGTTTAGGGAACATGTTGATATAAACTAGAAGTCATGAGGGGAAAGCTAACTTGACTCTAAGACTGGACCATGCATTATTCTACATGTAGTGCGTGATGAAGAATATTAAATGACCGTTAATACAGTATTTCTCTAACGTGGAGACGAGAAGGCTAGACAATGACGGAAACTATTGATGCAGTTCAGTAGCTTAGGAATGCAGAAGAGGAGGACTGAACTGATAGCTGGAACTATAACATACTCTTGGCAGACTCAGAGGCAGAGCCGGGCTGCACCGGGCACTGCGAGGCAGGAAGTAAGTGAAAGGTCGAGGATACAGGTGGGGGCTGTATTGCTCCTCAGCGAGGCTTTCAGGAGACAGGAGCTGAATCTGTGGTCCGGGCCCTGTTGAGGCCTGGAAACGGGGACTTTATAATGGAATAACGTGCACACTGAGAAACGTGGCAACATAACTTGACATAGGCCTAATATTCGTAGTATTCACGAGGACTGGAAACTAACATACTAGAGGTGGACACAACTGGAATTGCGTCATTAATCGGACATGGGGAATAACATATGCATATTGGTCATGCACACATAACATATGATGGATGAGGCGTAGGGACACAGAACATGGCAAAATTTACTTTTCCACAAGTGGCTGAAGGAGACATGTTTGCTGGAGGTGAAGATAGGGTCGAGTGTGTGACCTGCGATGTGGGTGGGGGTAGTGACAAGTTGTTTAAGTCCGAGGTTGGCGAGGTTGTCCAAAAGGGTGGTGGTGTTGCGGTCGTTGTTCTTTTCAAGGTGAAAGTTGAGGTCTCCCAAAAGGATGTAATCCTCGGAGGGGAGCGCGTGTGGGGTGATGAAGTCCGTGATGTCTTCACTAAATTGTGCACGGGGTCCTGGTGGCCTGTAGAGGAGGGTGCCTCTGAGTGTGGTCTTGGGGTCGATGTGGATCTGGAAGTGAAGGTGTTCAGTGTTGGCGAGATTGACGTCTGAGCTGGTTGAGATGCGGATGGATTTCTTATGGACGATAGCAATGCCTCCTCCTGTTTGGCCGGTACGGTCCTTGCGAATGATCTTATAGCCTTCCGGGATGGCAATGGTGATGTCTGGGGCTGATGTGGCGTTCATCCATGTTTCTGTTAGGAAGGCGACGCCCGGAGAGATAGTATCTAGTAGATTCCAAAGGTCGATGGCGTGCCTGTGGACTGAGCAGGTGTTGAGCAGGATGCATTGTAGGTGAATGGGGTCGGATATCTGTTCTGTGTTCGTAGGTGAGGAGATGTTCTTGGTGCCGTCGAACTTGCAGGAGTAGCAGGAGAAGGGTCCATGGAGGTGTCCGGGAGCAGCTTGGACGCAGTTGGGGAGTCGGCCGGGGTTAAGGGCTAGGAGGGTGGAGGCGTCGTAAGTAATGCGGGAAGGCTGGGCATTGCGAGGAGCAGGGGCTCTGTTATGTTATGTTATGTTATGTTATTTAATCTTTTGTATAGCGCACGGCGACTCAAAAAGAGTATCCCGGCGCTTTTGGTAAAGGAGAGCTGCATCATAATAACATAACACGTTAAAAGAGGGGGACAAACAATAAAAACCAGAAAAACACACAAAGCAAGGTCTACTGAGTGAACAGCCACGTCTTAAGATCCTTTCTGAAGGCCAGTAAGCTGGTTGCTTCCCGCAGAGAGAGCGGCAGGGAGTTCCACAGCCGCGGTGCAAGTAGGCCAAAAGAGCGGCCACCCACGCGGGCTCTCTTCACTCGCGGGACGACCGCCAAGAATAGAGACTCAGACCTCAAGGAGCGAGTTGGATGATAAAAAGTCATTCTCTTTTGAAGATATTTTGCCCCCACCACATGGAGGGCCTTATAGGCCAGGGTCAGAGCCTTAAAGGCAATCCGTTTCCGGACTGGAAGCCAGTGCAAGGTCTTCAACAGCCCCGTTGCACTCGCCCGCCTGTTTAAGCCTAAAATGGCTCTTGCGGCCGCGTTCTGCACCACTTGAAGCCGCTGCAGCAAGTATTCTGGTAGGCCTAAGTAGAGGATGTTAGAATAATCTAACCTGGACCCAATAAGAGCCTGTACCGTCAGCCTCCTGTGCTCCTCCGACAACAGGGGAAGGAACCTCCGCAGCATCCTGAGGATGCCAAAACAGGAGCCCGACACCCCCAAAATCTGAGATTTTAAAGAAAGCCCATTGTCCATCTTGACCCCGCTGGGCGCGGTCCAGGCGCGGACGGGCGTAGACGGGCTTACCTTTGGCGCACCTTCGGCGCTACCGCTGCGCGTGAACGCTGCGCTCGGAACCATCTGCCATATGTGGATAGCGGAGTGGGGGAGGGGCGAGGGAGGAGCAGCTGGGAGGCGGGCTCGTGGTGGAGGGGACGGGCTTCTATGAACAACAACAACAAGATGGCTGTAAAAGCAAAACCGGGATAGATAACCAGGTAACGCTGTCGACAGGCTACACACTAATGCACTTTGGCAGGCAAAGTAAAATTAATCCTAATACAGCCCTAGTAAGTAGATATGGAGGCAATTTTAATAAATAAGCAAATTAAAGCCAGGCAAAGCGATCGGCAAACAACAACATAAGCTGAAGATCGAGCGTGAAACTCGTTGGGGGGTAATGCGGGCGGCGCAGGCAGCACAATTTAAATTATGTAGATGATTAAATCAGCAGCGTAACGATACCCAGGTGGGACCAGGGGGTGTGTGGAGCGTCCGCTTCCGAAGGAGTCAGGGCGGACACAGTGCAACGCGGGGACGGAGCGAGGCTAGGCGCTCAGTGGGAGGGAGGAGCAGCTGGGAGGCGGGCTCGTGGTGGAGGGGACGGGCTTCTATGAACAACAACAACAAGATGGCTGTAAAAGCGAAACCGGGATAGATAACCGGGTAACGCTGTCGGCAGGCTACACACTAATGCACTTTGGCAGGCAAAGTAAAATTAATCCTAATACAGCCCTAGTAAGTAGATATGGAGGCAATTTTAATAAATAAGCAAATTAAAGCCCGGCAAAGCGATCGGCAAACAACAACATAAGCTGAAGATCGAGCGTGAAACTCGCTGGGGGGTAATGCGGGCGGCGCAGGCAGCACAATTTAAATTATGTAGATGATTAAATCAGCAGCGTCACGATACCCAGGTGGGACCAGGGGGTGTGTGGAGCGTCCGCTTCCGAAGGAGTCAGGGCGGACTGTCAAACTAAGGGGGGGGTGAATGTTTCAAATAAACATATGTTTCCTCTACTCTCATTACACACAACTTGCTGACATTCAACTTAAATTCAATGGAGAAATATCAATGTGGAAGCATTGCTGATTGAATTTTGTTTTGTCTATGGTATAGAGATTAATGAAAATAAAACAAAATATGGGAAAAGCCAACCTTCATTTGCATGCGTGTGAATGTGGTGGTGTGTGCTTGCTTAGATTGACAGAAAAATAAAAATGTAAAGGCAAGTTCTAGAATTTAGCATTTTCTTGGTTTACATTGAAATTCTTGCCCTTTCTTCTAGTCACCAAACTCCTCCGCTTTGGAAGCTCTTCTGGTTCAGAGGAAAAGGTGAAAGACAATAAGACTGACTCCCAGCGCTATATTCCAGTAAGTGTTTCACTAGCTCTCCTGCTCTCCCCTCCCCTGCTGCTGCACATAGAAGTAAGGAAGGCATGTGTAGGTTCCCAGGCGACTAGCCCAGGGAGTCCTATGGGTGGAATATAATTTGGCTAAAAGAAGAAATTTCCTTGTCCTGCAGGCCTCCATTTTGTGCTGTGTGTGATGTCATCGCTGGAGGGGTGTCGCAGTGCATGCTGGGTAATGCACAGGTAAACGAGGCAGGAACATGGCACCCTGCCTACATAATTCTGGCATTGTTTTTCTCTTAATTGTGTCATCCAAGTAGTTTAAATTATTGGGAAGTTTTTATTGGAGGAATTGCATGACAATGGTCATCTTTAAGGTTCACTTAATCCAAGGATACACAATCTGACAAAGTTGTAGACCAAGTGAATTGGTGTTACATATTTTTGAGTGTTTAACTACTACTCTTGAAATACTGGGAGATATCCTAATAAAGGAAAATTTGAGTTGTTTCTTTATGGAAGGACTCAATGATCACTGCATACTGGCTGCATTACCCAATTAACATACATTTCTGGAGTTGAGTTATAGGAAGGCACAAGACATATTGCTGCATACTACCCACCTAATCTTAAACTGAAGAGGGCCCTAATGATCCCTAAAAAAGGACCTGAGCAGTGGTGGCAGGGGTCCAACGCCCACCTGAAAAATACAAATATTCCACGTCTAGTTAGTCAGTAAGTGGTAATGATAACAGCCACCTCCATAACTAGCCACTCAAGGCAGTTTCCTTGCCTGATGAGTCGGGTCTGCTTTACCGAGCACCCTATCCAAATGCCCACCCCTCTGAGATGCTATTGCACCCTATTGCCCTATTCCTCTTGGTGGGTTAAGCTTCATCCTCATAATTGTTTGAATCCAAGTGAAGTGGGATCATATGGAAAGAAAGAACCACCAGTTTACGAATATTCATGGCCACTTAAGCTAGTCCCACATGCCACAAACCAGTTGAATGGAGGGTTCCATAAAGGACACAGAGACGTCACTTTCACCTCCAGATCACCTGACTCCTAAAATGAAGGGAGTGGAAGACTACATACAACGTTTTCAGATGCAATATTAGGACATTTAGAGTCTCTTAAATTTTAAAACTTGGATATGGAACAACACAGAGGGCCAATCACGTCGACTTGTACTCGCATTCAGTCTGTATCACCTGTTACTAGTCAAATTGGGATTGCAAATCTGTGAAAATACCACAGGTCAGCAGACGTAAAACACTGATATTGCCATTATCACACATTGCTTCAGGTGAGTGAAAAGTCATTTATTACATCAGGGTCCTAATTTAAATTCTACTCACGTGACCAATCAGACCCTGCCCTGTAATTCCAAAATATATTATGACATAGTACATTTTTAGCAATGTCCTACACACTTTGATTTATTCCATGTTAGTATTCATAGTTAATCCTGGATTTCCCAGTGTACAAGGAAACTTAATTTGGGTAGTTTTTGGAAGTTGTGGCTTCCTATATGTGTTGCTTATGAATATGTTTTGGGGTTCAAATGGACTCACTCCCTAAGACTCCACAGCTATCAGGACATTAGACCCCTATCTCTATCCTATTGAGGTTTTGGGAACCATGAGTTCAGGGGATTGATGGCATCACATTAAGGAATTCATTGGAGCTCTTCTTGCTCTTTGAAGAACATTTGATTCTCCTTTAATCTCTGTGTCTTGGTCTTCTTGTTACATCTATGTCTTTCCCAATTAGTGGTCAAACTTTTTGTGTCATTCCATGCAGCACTTCACCGCACCACACAAACCACATCAGGTGTCCCAAACCTTATTACACATTCTGCATCTCACTGCACCAACAACAATTGCCAATTTGAGTCCATTCATGGCAAAGCTCAGAGGAGGGCATACACAACAAATACCACAAGATCAGTGAGAATATCTATCTAGAAATACAAGGACACTGACACCCAGCAAGTACCCAAACAGCAAACCTTTTGAAAGGTGGCACACGTGTTCTTCACTGGTCACAGTAAATTGTAAAACTACCCCTCACAGGGTATGCCGTCAGAAACAGTAGATCCAACAAATTCAGCAGAGCAGCATCGTCCTTGCTGGATCAACACCAGATCATGCTATAAACAGAAATATACCATTGTGCTCTTTATCACATATGCTTCCATCTCTTTCCCATGATACTGTGTGAATTCTTCCATTCAGCCTTGACTTCCATTGTGACTGTCCCTCTTTGTGTACCAAACTCTTTCTACATAGGCCCTTATTGCTCTCTTTCTGTCTTACCCTGGCTTGTTTTCCTTTGTTCCTACTTATTTCCTGAGATGGTAACGCATTCTCTTCTGTCATTGCAGGATAACTGTACGAAGTAACAATTCACCTGCCCCCAATACCATGTGGCCATAACTGCTGCTTTGGGGGGCATGCAGTGAGATTTGGGGGGTCCCTGAGGCACGCCCATGCTGAGGAGACGTTGCACAACTCTTAATGGAAAAAGAGACGACCATCAGGGCATCATGGGAGACAAAGCCGCCATCTTGAGTATCTGTGGAACCAGTGCATTTCAAAACGTGTGCATCATGTTGTTGGCACAGTTCGAACAAAAGCGCAATTTGCTGAAATCCCACCTTCGTCAAACTCTTCCAGAGGTTGGGTCATTTGTGTGTGCTTCATCAGAAGAAAATATTTCCCCATTTGCCATTGAACCCCTAGGCCCTTACAAACTTTACTCCACTCCAAATATATATAAATATGTATTTATTTTCATACCACTAGATGACCATATATATGTGTAGTGTTCTCCTATCTTCAAGTCATTTGAGGACCAATGTATTCCTGTAGATCATGGACGCTCAACACCAAGAAAACTAGTGTATAACTGAAGCCTCCTCAGCAAGTCTTTAACATCCCTTGGGGAAGAGGCACTTGAGAATGAGAACCTAATGGTTGGCAATAACAAAAAGCTCAACATAATATATATGTGCTGTTTAGTGAATCTAGTGTAACCTAGCTTTACTGATAGCACAAAGAGGCTCATCCACAAGACTACGGGGCATATTATCAAGGACATGCAATATTTATCACAAATCGCGCTTAGCGCGATTTCCATTATAGCCATCTATCACTGGAGTACATTGCCGTGTTAGCGGCGTATCAGCAACGCTTTGCACAATGGCGATGTACACTTCAGCGATAGATGGCGATAATCGACATTTGCGTGAGAAAAGCAGCGATAATGTTAGTGCGCTATTGAAAACCTTGCTGATAGGGGAGTGTGGACTTAAAATGACAATCCACCTTCCATTGTGGATATAGCTTAGTCAAGTTTGAAGCAGATGTTAAATTCCGGCGATAACTGCGGTTAGCGCGGCGTTTTCTATCACTTGACCCGCATTGATGATAGGGCGATGTTGTGTTGGCAATGGATTCCATGAGGATTAGGTGAGGAACGCCTACTTTGCATGTCATTAGCAATAAATATCGCTGACATGCAAAGTAGAAAGAAAAAGGCAGCTAACTCAAGCAAACTCGCGCTAAAGCTTGTTTGCGAGTCCTTGTAAATAGTGAGTCAAAAAAATGGACGCTTTTACAGCGCTATGTGCCAAAAAAGCGTTGATATGTCTCTTGATAATATGCCCCCATATCTTTATCATGCACAAGCAGTCACCTTAACAAACAGGCAGCTATATATCCTGCACAGGCTATCAGTTGCACTGAACAGACAGCTCTATAAACCGAACAGGCAGCAGAGTTACCTGCACAGGCAGTCAGGTGTAGCCCACAGGCATTTTTCCCTGGAGAAGTAATCACTTTTAATGAACCTGCATTTCATGCTTCCCCCTGAACTAGCAGTGTGTTTATGTTGACCAGGTGCTTCTGTACCTTGAAAATACTGTTCTCAACAAGCAATTTTGTATCCAACATGTGGAGCTCTTTTGGATTATTCTCTCTGTAGAAAAGTCAATTTTCCACCTTTCACAGCTCATTCAGTGTCCTGTGCAGACAGTTTTGTATGCTAAATACTTTGTTCCATATCCCAGACAGAGGTTTTGTATGCTGAACTGTACATTATGTAAACTCGAGAGCCATTTCTGTATACTGAACAATACGTTCCATATGCTGGACATCCACTGACATATACTGAATGTTACGTTCCATATGCTGGACACCCGTTGATGTATACCAGGGGTCTCCAACCTTTTCTGGAGTGAGAGCTACTTCTGAATAGTGAAAATCATTGTGAGCTACTGAAGGCCAAGCCACTCGTGCAATGTTCCCAGACACCCCCACACTCCGTGTCATTGAATCTAAGCCTAATGTCCATGAAGCCAAAGACTAGGGTTTGAACAGAGCACTATGACAGGGCTGCCATGTATGTCAGTGAGAGTGTGGTATTGGGGGAATGTATGAACAGGTGTGCTTACGAATGGGATATATGTGTATGGGTGAATGAGAGTCTGTGTTGTATGCACTGGTGGCACAGTATATACCTTTTACCAAATGTGGCACTGTTACATGTATAAAACAAATATACAATGATTTTGTTAAATTGGGATACATTTAAAATGCAAAAAAATGTTCTGCAAAGAAATTCCTAAAATGGAACATTTTTCTGCACTTTATATTTCGCCGACTTAAAAAAAATCTGAATTTTTCAATCATAAGTATGACACCATGTCTATCAGCCACTGGGAGCAAGATGCTTGCCTTGTGTAAAGGCAACACTTTGAAATGAAAGAACATTTAACGAAAAAGTTAACTTTATGTTTATATGGATTCCATAACACTCTTAATTTACATATTCTTCCATTTCAAAGTGTTGCCTTTACACACAGCAGGCATTAGATAGCCAGTTCTAGACACTGAACAGCTAGTGTTGTGTATCACATCACGTTCTGTCTATTTAAAATTAAGGCCTCTATGTTGAAAAAATAATTCTTTACATTATGCAAAAAGTTCTGTATGTTGACAAGCTAGTAATGTGTGATGAAAAGTTCTCTCTATTTACTGAACATCACGTCCTGTATGTCGAAGAGCTTGTTATGTGTGCCACATGTCCAGTTTTGCAAAGTGGACAGCCAGCTCAGTATGTTGCAGCAGCATTTCAGTGTGTTGAACAGTGTGTGATATATTCCAGGCAGAAGGTTGTGTAGGATTAATACCTTGTTCTGTGGCAGACTAGAAACATCTGTATGTTGAAAAGCCAGTTATGGATGCTACACAAGCAGCTCTATATATTGTCTAGGCAGGTCAGGTCAATTTGTTCGGCAGCCAGCTATATATGCTGAACCGTCACCTATGTCTCCTAAACAGCCAGTTCTGAACCTAAATACGTACATCACTTATGCAAATTGAACAGTCAACTATGTAATTAACAGTGCAGTCTGAATGTTAGAGTGCCACTTTGTACTTACAAACCCAATTCTGAAAGTTTGAGCTGCCACTTCCCTGAACTCTGTAGCCATTTCTGCATTTGGAGCTGTCAGAAAGACTTTCTGAACATTCAATTTTTTCACTGGACTTTTAGTCCTATGTCAAGAGTCTAGTTCTATATGTAACTTTGTTGTACTGTGAACCAGTAACTCCCTTCCCAAGCA
Organism: Lissotriton helveticus; assembly: GCF_964261635.1. Classification (NCBI taxonomy): domain Eukaryota; kingdom Metazoa; phylum Chordata; class Amphibia; order Caudata; family Salamandridae; genus Lissotriton; species Lissotriton helveticus. The sequence continues at coordinate 1,856,452,981 of NC_136068.1, read as the reverse complement.
TGCAATGATCCATCTCTCATATACATGGTGTTTGCTGAAAATAGCAGCACAATCTAACCGTTCACATACATGTGCGTACAACATAAGGAGTTTATGCTTCTAACTTCTGTAAACCCTCAGCTCCTTGGGAGAGTAATCTAAGTGTTGTCATACAAGTCATATGAGGCGTTTGCATGTGGCGGAGGTCGAAAATTCCATGAGAGCACCTCTTCACATGACTACCTGTTCAATTTTTACAAAATGTCCTGCAAGTAGAAAGTAACATGTCAGCTGCAGCATTTGGCTGATTAGTTGCCATTTTAGCTACATCATCTCTAATAAACAGTCTATATAGACATATTGGAGCATGAGTGCTGTCCAGAGACTGTCTGTCTCATCAAATCTCATGTTACCATCTTTATCTGTGAAGGCAGTAGTTGGGTTGTTGCAGCTTCGTTAATAGAATGGATTGAACGATACCAGAAAGACATTTCCTGGCAGCAACAGATCTTTGTGCTTATGACACATCATGGTCCACTCTCCACCTTTTGCCAAAATCAAATATTTTAGGGTCTGATTTAGAGTTTAGCGGAGGAGTTACTACGTCACAAAGGTGATGGATATCCCATCTGTCTCAATACAAGTTAATTACATCTTAAGGCATTTGCAATAAAGCTGACGGCAAATCCAAAATGTCGTGACAGATCTACAAAACCTTAAATCAGGCCCTTAGATGAATTCCATACAGGTCTACAAGGGATATGGGTTTTTGCCCTTTTTCATGTATCTGAATTTATAGGAAAAACAGAGATGTTGGTAGAACATTCCCCAAGCAGAACAAGTTTGACCTCTGAGGGACTCTAGGAATCACCATTGTCAATTATCAGGCTTCCCAAGTTCCTTTGGGATTGAGGGACACAAATGATGCTGCACGGAAGGGAATTGTTCATAAGGAATCGAAAGGCAACCGATCTTCTGTGTGAAGAAGTAGTCAAGACACTTTGACAGTTTCTGCGCAGCCAACGGAGTGGAATGTCTGATGGTCAGCTGGGATGAAGCTCTGGAGAATGAGCTCTGTTGGATAAAGAGCAGACCTGCTGTGGTGGAAAGTGAATCCCACTATGAAGATAAAGTTACATGAGTAGTCAAAGTTTAGAATGATCTGAATGATATTAAATGGTACCGTAAAAGGCACTCGGGGGGGACCACAAAGTCCCATCCTTCCATCTTCATCTTTTGGCCCTACCACAACCTCTCCTCCATCTTCATCCTCCTAGAATTATCCACTACTTATATCACAACTGACAAGGCATACTCTTAAAAACTTCCTAGATTCAAAAGCAGAAGGATCAAAATATATGTCGTCCTACCTCACACACCAATCAGATTCTGTCTCCGTGCCATTCTCGGATCGGTCACTAGCCACCAACCTGTTTTAAGTATATATGGCTTTTGCCCTGAATTACCATTGCTGCTCCCTATGCCTCCCTCCAATGGTCACATCATTTCATTATTTGGCTTCTCAAATCTCCTCTTCGCACACCGCTTCCACATCAGTTTCTCTTTCCCCTTCCCTCAGCACAGATTTACTCCAAGCTTGAATAACAACTGATTCTCTGTCAGGCTGGGTTAATCTCTGTCTAGCGTAGATCGCAAAATAAGGACATAAGAACAATATCTTGGTATTGAGATCCTTCCATGACCTTCACCCTTCATGCCTATCACTGATTATCTATTGCTATTTGTTGAGGCTTCATGTCTGTGCCCAAACCCTTCATCAGCCCACCATCTCCAAGCCCACCAGGGCTTTGTCTCACCATTGGACAACAACATGAGTGCATTCTTAACCCCCTACTATCACTAACATCTTAAATACAACTCTTAAACACAATCTCCACAAACTGGAAGAATATGCAGCCACTACCATGTTCCACCATTTCCAGCAACTAATGATGTTTCTTTTGATGCAATGCACATCCCACCTGGCTTATGGAAATTAATGAACAATAATTTAAATGATGTCCCTTTTGTCTTGACAAAGTAGGGAAGAACCAGGCACCCTATGTGTCTTGACAGAGTCTCTTATCCACTATACATGCCATTCATGTGCACTACTTACAGATTGTGATACCTTATTTGTTCATTCACAGTAGTCCTGAAAAGGATGCTGGAAACATAAATACAAATATTTACAATAGCACAAATCTAGATGAGGCAGGAGCTTGTACACAAGCAGCTATAGTACTAACATTTACAGATGGTGGAGGGGTCAACAGACAACATTCATGATTTGTACTATATGCCCTTAACTACAGGAACAACTTAAATCCAGCATCAACAGGGGATGCCAGATGAACTGGATAATGAACCTCACCTCAGTAATGAAGTAGCTGCCAGAACCAGTGTTTAGTTTGATGGATACCCACCCCACAAGCAGCTAAAATGGACATTATAGGAAGACTTACTTATGTAATGGTCTTGCAAGTTTAGAAGGTCCACTCTGAATCCATACTTCTTCCCCCTTTGCCACCATCAACTAATTCTAGGTTGGATAAGTTTGCATGCACCACCAGCACAGGAGCTGTCAATAACAGATTCAGGGCTTTAGGAGAGCATTAATTAAGTTGGGTAAATAGCCAAATGTTAGCAGAGGAGCACAAGAACCTAACAAATCTAGGTGCCCTTCTTTTATCATGAGAGCCATTGTTATTTGCCATGCACCATTAGTTGAAATGGTGCTTCCAAGTAGAGATTGTAGCCTGCATTGCCAAATCTAACTTGGATGAGTACACACTAATTATCTGAGCCAAAATAGACTGCTTTAAGAGGGACAGCTGTGAAATGAGTGTAGCTATCCTCCCATTCATCCACGCACTCAAACAACAGTTCATCTGGTAAAGTTCATATCATTCCAATTCAGTAATAGTTACCTGCAGCCCACTATGTATATGCATAACAAATGTTCATGCTTCTACTATGGAACCCACTCATCATCTCCGTCATTGCCATAGCAGAAGGGTAATCGTCCAAGTCATGTTTAATGCTATTTATTTACCACTAGCAACATCCGTAAGATGCAGATCACCATCATCTCGCGGATTCAATATCCTCTATATAAGGCGATGTACCAACTCCTTTTCCACTCTTCTGAGCCTTAACAATGATCCTTTTTTTGTGGTGGTGGTGGTTGCTCTCCTCACACCAATGCCTGTGAATACTCAGCACACTGAGCTGCTAAACCATGACCAGTGCACACTCTTTAGCCACCACTGACGGTTGCCACAAAGGAATCACAGACTCACTTTATCCATTCTCCAGTGACCTCAGGAAGATCTTGTGTAAAAGAGAGCTCATTGGCAGGCACAGAGGGCAGAGGCTGTTATACTAAGAGCTATTTTAGCAATGGTCCCCTAAATGAGGTGATTGAGAACATATAAAGCCATCTCTGAGAACCAAATTGCCAGGTCCCTCCAAAGAGCTATTGTCCAAGACCTCTTACTCTACCATGTTTTAAGCTGCATGTTCAGTGAGGCTAGCTAAAAGCTCAATTGAATTGGGTGGGAAAGGCTTGGTGTGTGGCTCCTGGAAAGACAGGACGAGACAATAGTACAATGCTTATGTGAGGAGACAGGAAATGTCTGATGGTGAGGGTGAGAAAAATGAAACAAGAAAAGACGTACCTGGTAAACCGGTAGTATAGGAGAAAGGAAATCATAGAGTAGGAGAAGGAAAATCATAAATATGAAACCTGATATTTGAGGGGGTCATGTGTAAGGAAAGAAAGACCTTGAAAGAGTAAATTAACAATAAACATATTCTCCCTTAAATAGGGTTTACTCCATCAGGGTGACAGAGTAAATTACTCTGTCGCCCTGAAGGATTCCCTGCCTGCTAAATTTAGAAATGGCCGCCAAGCCGGTAGTCATTACAAAAGCATTGGTAGGAACCACTGTCACAGCAGTTCCTGGCACGGCTTTTTAAGTTTGATGCATGGCTCTGTCAAAGGGCGGACCCATTCCACAAACATATTTATTTTTATTTCCAAAAGAAATACATTTTGGCGGGTGGGGATCCATCAGTGTGATCGAGTAAATTATTCACTCTCCCTAACAGAGTAAACTCCCTTCGTGAAAATGTTAATCCCCATTGAACATGCGTATGGACCATGGTCCTTTCAGGAGCATCCTGAGTTTGTCTTCTGTGGAACCATTCAAACTCAAATGTTCTCACTAGTATCAGTCTGAAAGATGAAGGGGAGCCTGCCAACATGAGACGGTCCCCTCCAAGGAAGAGATAATGTACAAATTAATTGCCTGAAAGATGTCGGTTCCAAAGTCCTGTCACGTCATCCCACTTCAGCAATACCATTTGATTCAATGCAATATTGTTTGTGTTCTTGGACCTATGCAAGTGTTGTCGTCTGTGAGCTTCTGCTTGCTGTGTCCGTTGGCTTTCGAGGTACTGTCATGTTGAAATAAATCCAGAAATGGTAACCAGCACACATGTTGTTTTCATTATTTAAGTAACCTCGTTGACTGACTTGTTGTGATGTTCCTTGCCAGAGACATCAGTCAAGGTCACACTTGTCCTGTGTAGCCTCACTTGCCACATGTGAGCTAGTTCTAATCTTCAGCAGCTAGCAATGCACCACAAAGAGGTCAGAACATCTTGTGAAGCTCTGGAGTCTACAATTCACTTCTGTACCCTGAATACATGTTCATGGACACACCCATAATTTGTAAGTGGATAAACAAGGAGGACCACTGCTTAGACAAGTTTTGATTCTTTATTTGCTTGGGGTCTGCGGCCCCATCATTGAAAATACATTTATAATTTAGTTGGTCGAAGCTAAGCCTCGCTTGTAATAAATCAGTTACAATTAGTGTACACTCCATACGGTGTACAACCTTTACAACGCAACTTTTACCATGCAGTGCCTTTACGACGTAACTTTTACAACGCAAACCCTTACAACGCAAACCATTACAACGCATTGCGCTGGGGGGCGCTCTAGGATAGGGAATATATTTAATTTACTATCCAACACCTAACCTACTATCCACAGGGACTGGAGTTGGAATAGTAAATTAAATAAATCACTATCCAGCGCCAAAAAGCACTATGCGTTGTAACGGTATTTGTTGTAAATACCGCGTTGTAAAGGCATGCGATGTAAAAGTATGCGTTGTAACGTCATACATCCACTCCATACCACAGGACACTGCCTTCCATACCTTACACACTCATACACTGGCCTTCCACACCTCACACCACGACATTGCTTTCCGTAACTCACATCACAGGACACTGCCTTTAATACCTAACACCACAGGACACTGCCTTCCATACCTCACACCTTAGAACACAGCCTTCCATACCTCACACCACAGGACACTGGTTTCCATACCTATCACCACAGAACACTGCCTTCAATACATCACACCATAGGACAGTGCCTTCCATAACTCACATCACAGAATGCAGCCTTCCATACTTCTTACTACAGAACACTGCGTTCCATACCTGTCACCTCAGGACACTGCCTTTAATACCTCACACCAACGGACACTGCCTTCCATACCTCTCACCACAGGACACTGCCTTCCATACCTCTTACCACAGAACACTGCATTCTATAACTCCTACCACAGAACACTCCATTCCATACCACTCACCACAGGAAACTGCCTATGAATACCTCACAACAAAGGACACTGCCTTCCATACCCCTCACCACAGGACACTGCCTTCCATATCTCTTACCACAGAACACTGCATTTTATAACTCTTACCTCAGAACACTGCATTCCATTCCACTCACCACAGGACACTGCCTATGAATACCTCACACCAAAGGAGACTGCCTTCAATACCTCTCACCAGAGGACACTGTATTCCATACCTCTTACCACAGCGCACTGTGTTCCATAACTATTAAGACATAACACTGTCTTCCATATCTCTCACCAAAGGACACTTCCTTCCATAGCTCTTACCACAGAACACTGCCTTCCATAACTCTTACCATAGGACACTGCGTTTTGTGGAAAAGTAAATTTTGTTCTGTGTCCCTACGTGTTCCCCATGTTATGTCATATGTGCATGATCGATATGCATGTATTCCCCTATGATTGATTAAAGACACAATTACAGTTGTGTCCATCTCTAGTATGCCAGTTTCCAGTTTTCGTGAATACAACGAATATCAGGCCTATGTAAAGCTACGTTGCCACGTTTCACAGTGTGCACGTTAATTCATTGAAAAGTCCCCGTTTCTAGGCCTCAAAAGGGCCCGGACTCAGATTCAGCTCCTGTTTCCTGAACCCTCTCCGAGGAGCGATACAGCCCCCACCTGTATCCCTGACCCTTAGCTTACTTTCATGCCTCACAGTGCCCGGCTCGGCCTGGCTCTGCCTCCAGTCTGCCAAGAGTATGTTATGTTTCTAGTTATCAGTCCAGCCCTCCTTCTCTGCATTCCTAAGCTACTGAATCGCATCAATAGTTTCCGTCATGGTCTAGCCTTTATGTCTCCATGTAAGAGAAATACTGTATTAATATTCATAGAATATTCCCCGCACACGCACTACATATAGGATTATGTATGCACCAGTCTTAATGTCTGTTAGCCTTTGCTCTGCTAACTTTTGGATTCTATCAACATGTTCTCTAAACACTAGATACTAGATTTGCTTAGAATTTTTTCACAAAGCAAATTAGGCAGTGGACCACTCAAAACCTTTGGAAGCACCAACTCAAATATCGCCAGTTATTTAAGTAAACTCAATCTTTCATATAGCGTGCAACAATCAAATACTCCCTGCCCTCAGAGTATATCCCAAATCCTTGGGAAGAATCAGTATTAAACCAAACTTTGAAGTGCACAGCCAGTCAATTCCAAATCTCCACCATGTGTGGTTAATAAAGTTTATGTGCTTGAATATTTTCCACAATAAGGGACGCTGTATCCATAAATGCCAAAAAAGTTCAAATTTCTTTAATATTCCAATAAAGTACCAGCCAACGCGTTTCGTTCCGTCAAGCGGAACTTCTTCAGGGCTTATGATTTCCACAAGTATCTTATTTTATTTCCACATCGTAATTTTTTCGATTGGCTTTATTTTCGTTTGTTTTTCCTATTCCCCATATGGCATTAACCTTGCAACCGGTAACGTGCACGTCCTGCACCGTTATGCGAGTCTAACTTCTGAATCGTCTGTCGACTCTGAATTTCAAGATATTTAGAGGCAGTCACCTATCAGGGTCAAAATATAGGACCCCCAGCCGGCGTCTACTTCTTCCACGCGCCAATTTCCGGAAAAGAATTGGCGCGCGGAAGAAGTAGACGCCGGCTGGGGGTCCTATATTTTGTCCTATAATATCTTGAAATTCAGAGTCGACAGACGATTCAGAAGTTAGACTCGCATAACGGTGCAGGACGTGCACGTTACCGGTTGCAAGGTTAATGCCATATGGGGAATAGGAAAAACAAACGAAAATAAAGCCAATCGAAAAAATTACGATGTGGAAATAAAATAAGATACTTGTGGAAATCAAAAGCCCTGAAGAAGTTCCGCTTGACGGAACGAAACGCGTTGGCTGGTACTTTATTGGAATATTAAAGAAATTTGAACTTTTGTGGCATTTATGGATACAGCGTCCCTTATTGTGGAAAATATTCAAGCACATAAACTTTATTAACCACACATGGTGGAGATTTGGAATTGACTGGCTGTGCACTTCAAAGTTTGGTTTAATACTAGATTTGCTTAGGTACATGTCGCTCTGACACTCCAGACTTTAGTCTCCTCTTCTAGCGCAGAAGTCATAGCCCCCCAGTTCTCCCTAGTAACACGTCATTGTCAGTTTGCGCGCACCACTAGGTTAGAGGTCCCAGCTGCTTAGGTAGCCCCCTCCATGTTTCCGCCCCGTTTATGACATATTCTGTTACGTTTACATCACATGTCTATGTATACGCCCTGAACACGCCTTTTTGTTGCATCAGTCATGCCTTATCTTTCGCGACTGCTACGAGAAACGCCTACTGTTACGCCTACTGTATTGAACTCTATGTATTTTGTTTAACTATATATACTAATGTTCTGTTATTAAAAGTTGTCCTTGTCCTTGTCCGTCCTTATCCTTGTTCCTGCCCCCAGATGCACATCATTCCTATTCCCGTACAGGCTGTCCTGTTCTTGTCCTTTATGCTTAATTAAAGCCTGTCAACTCTAGCTACCTCGTATCTTGACTCTTATTTATTGAGCTAACCGTTTATTGTTTATTGTCAAAAATAGCACAGGTAATTAATTATTTATTTACCACATAATGGCGCCCGAACAGGGACTTGCCCTTTCCCCACGCGCCGGAGAAGCCACGCAGGCCCCTTGATCCTCTGCAGCCGTGACGGAACCATACCGTGCACGTGCAGATATTTCTGCTTCAAGTATCCCTCAGGCCCACGGAGGAGACGGAGGTTGCGGTCCAGCGTCCAGACGAGGCGGTGGAGGAACGCGGCGAGTCCCGACCAGAGCCCAAGCCGAGAGTCCAAGGTCCGAGGTATCCGGAGGCCCACCTGTAACTAAAGTCCGAAGTTCGTCCGTCCGGCGTCGTAGCAGTCCAGTCCAGTCCGAGGCCTTCCGTTCTTGCTGCCCGGTGAGTACCGTTGCTGGGGTAGTATCTAGACAGGGTCAATTGAATTGTCTCTGGTCCGTGGGTTTGGGTACGCAGATCCAACACGAAGTGTCCACTTAGGTGGATGCGGGTCCTGACGTGTCTCTTTATGGGACCGGTAAGTTTCGTACTGTTTTAGCAGTGCATCTAGTCATTCTAGTTCCTGTTCTAGTCAGTTCTGTTCTCGAGAAATTCATGAATTCTGTTTTCAGTATTCCAGGTAGTATTTTGTCCGAACTGTTATTCTAAATGTTATTTCATGTGTTTTTAATGTCGTGGTATGAATGTGTTGTTCTTCAGTAAGTATCGTGTTCATCGTGTATTGTATTGTGTCTAGACTCCAGTTCAGCCATGCCTCTGTTCTCCAAGTTACGTCAGTTAAAAACTAGAAAAGGTCTGCTCGAAGAAGCAGTTCCTGTCCCGCCTAGGGACAGTCCAGGTCATTTTATGTATCAAAAGCATGGCATAAGTGCCATATTATATCTAGATTTATGGGTGGAGTACACCAAACAGTTAGAGGAAAAGTATAGATGGCCCGTATCAGGTACGTGGGATGCCGAGTGCATCATGCGAGTAGAAGAAGTATTATGGAAAAAGAAAGCCAGACAGTCCCAGAAAGACGCCATCGAGTTATGGCGCAAAGAATCTCACAGGAGAACAGAAAAAGAAATCAGAAAGTCAGAATTAAGTAGAGAATCTTTAGAAAGAGCCCAGGAAAGGGAATTAATCGAAGTAGGTGAACGAGTTAAAGCCGAACAGTCAGACAGACAGAGAAATTGCCTCATTAAGGGTATGTATCCTCTTCTTGCCGAGGGTTTGCCAAAAGCAACCCCGGAAGCACCATGTAATTTTCCGCCGCCATTAGTTCCGATTAAGCTACGTCACAAACCGACCGCAGCTGATATTTTTCTCTCGTCCTATTTGGACGACACAGTCCCAGAATATGCAAATCCTGCTCCGCCAGCTCCTGTAAATAATGTAATTCATGGTCCTCCAGCCACCGGGGCACCTGTTACAGTACCTGTTACGGTACCCCCGGTTCAGCCCATAGTACAGCCCATAGTCCAGGTTCTAACTACATCGGTCACCCTGCCGGCACGAAGAGTATCAGTCGACGATTCCAGTTTGGGGGCCGCGGGAGGAGGTCCTCCTGGTACCCCGCCGCCAAATAAACGTTTAGCGTTAGTCGAGTTACATGAACGTGCGTTACAGCGTACGCCCAAATACCAGTCCGTTGCAGATATCAGACGAGCTCTTACTGAATGCTGTTATGATCCAGTTCCAGGCGAGGATAGTATGGTTATATATTCCTTGCGTGTAAGACGGGTGACCGGGTATTTGGACACCCTACCGAATATGAAAGAAGATCTAGACAGAATGTATCGTTTCATTCGTACAGGAGAAGATCCAGAAAGTATTGGTGAAGTCATGTCTCTCAGGAAAGCTGAGACCCAGCTTATGTTATTAAAGTTTCTAATCAATTGTTTAATAAGGGAACAAGATTCCCCGACTAAAGATCCGAACGAAATGAAAATTCTGACAAGGTGGAGTGATAATATAGCCGAGGGTAAACCCAAGACAATCAGTAGTATAGAGAGTATGTACAAGAAAATACGTAAAGAAATAATAAGGTTACACGAACAACGTAAAGAAGCACTAGTAAGCGAGAAAGAAAGTAACTCCGATACTGAAGAAGTAGAAGACGAGAATACCGCCAGAATAGCGTATGTAGGTAAATCTAGATTTCCAGACCGACATTTACGCCTAGAACACAAGAAAGTCGTTCATCTTCCAGCACCAGAACAAGGTTCTCTAGAACAAGTATTTCAAGCTACCGATCACATTCTGAAATCACGAATCGGTTAGAGTGAACTCAGTACCATGCATGAACAAGAACTAGCTCGATCAGCAGTCCGATGGATTACTGATTCTACCACTTTTCCAGACGAAATAGTGGCACAAATGTTTCTGAAACTGCCCCCAGCCGAGCAGCGACTGGTGGGTATGTATATGATCCAGCACCTCATTACATTGTATGAGGGTCAACATTCTGATCCAGGCCCGTTACATGATATCCTGAACGAGTTACTCCAGTATAAATGGAAAGGTTTAGGTACCGATTTAATTAGTGTCATTCTAGAACAGCGCCACAAATATAGAACATTTCTGAACCCACATTTTGTTCACGTCTCACCTCCGGAAAGTAAACCGTTTTACATAGATAGACAGCATCCGTTACGAGAAGTACATCCAGTTAGGACAGCGGATGGTGAAATGCAACGAGTATTTGTTTACACTCCAGTCACAAAGATGGAACTCTTAGAGATGAAGAAGTTAATTCCCTGTCACGACAAAGATCCAGCAGGGTTCCATCGAGAATTAAAAGACATGCTCCGTATGGGAGAATACACGTATCCAGATATTATTAAAATGTTAAAGGTCCTGTTGCCCGCAGGGGTATATGAGAAACTCAAGGAAAAAGAATGGGAGGTGGGAGAGAAAAAGATCGATTGGGCAGTTCTAGAAGCTGAAGATAAGATACGAGTACCAGGTACCGGTCTTGGAGAGAAATGTAAAGAATTACCAGAGTTATTGATTCAGGTTTTGCCTAGGTTATTAGCCACGAAAAAGGAAGACTGGGATGCAATCTCAGCATGTAAACAGAAACAGAATGAAGATACTAGTGATTTTTATTCTAGATTCGAGAAATGCTTTATCATCAACAGTGGTTTGAAGACAGGTAGCGAGTCATACCCTCATCTTTTTGTTACTAAATTAGTCGAGAATTCAAGCCCACAAGTAAAGAATCGAGTTTTGAAAGTCGAAAGTACTTGGCAACCTAGTACCCCGTCACAGATGCTCCAGATGCTTCAGTATCACCAGAATAGAATCAGAGAAGAACAAGAACAAGAGAGAAGACGTATGAAAGACACGAAAATGAAAGTACTAGTTGCCCAATCTGTTCCACAAGACAGTCAGAAGAGGGGTCCGAATCAGGCCAGTCATCCTGCAGCTCCCGTTAAAGGGACATGCAATTATTGTAAACAGCCAGGTCATTTTATAAACGAGTGTGCAGTTCTGAAACACAACATAGCCACTGGTAAAACTAAAGAAAGACCACGCCCGCCTAGACAAGAACAAGTTTCACAGACTTCTCAGCCACAGAATGCACAACAGACAGTTCCAGCACCGCAGCCTATTGCTGCAACACAGCATGTTACACAGCAGATGTACCAGTATGCCCAGACAGAGTATCCAGAGTATCAACCGTATTCATGAAACAGCCTAGAGAGGGAGGTAGGCTTGCCTCTCATCGAGATACCTGTAGATCAAGAGGGTCCCTATGTACACAGTCAAGTATTAGGGAAAGACAGAAAGTTTCTGATTGATACAGGGGCAAGTAGGACTACTATCAGTCATGACGAGGTTCCAGGGGCTCCGCTCTCAGGCTCTAGAAATGTATCCCTTGGATTTTCAGGAAAGCCTATTGTAAACGAGATATCAAAGCCAGTTACTCTAGAAGTTGGTCCATTGTCCCGAACTACTGATTTGTTACTTACGAAGTCATGTCCAGAAAATTTGTTAGGTATTAAAACATTGAAAGAATTAGGTGCAGTTATTTGCTGCTCTCCAGAAGGAGTACGCTTGTTTTTAAGGGATTTTAAGGGTCACTATGTTCTACGAGATTTTGATCCGAGATTGTCCAATGTACCACAGCATTTATGGGCGCAAGGTCCAACTGATGTAGGTTTCATGCGAATCACACCCCATCGTGTGACCCTCAAGCAAGGTATCGTCCTGCCACGAATCAGACAGTACAGATTGCCACCTGAGGCTGTAGCAGCCTTATCCAAAATTATTGACGAGCTCATAGCTCAAGGAGTAGTTGTAGAAACTGACTCCAATGTATGTAATTCTCCTATCATTCCAGTCATGAAACGTACTGATCCAAATGCACCCCCAGTATATCGATTAGTGATTGACCTTCGAGAACTTAATAAATGTATCATACCCCAGTATCCAGTAGTCCCAGATATTTCATCTCTGTTGACAGCTATTGATTCTGAAGCTATATTTTTTACGGTAATAGACTTCAAGAATGCATTTTTCAGTGTTCCGATTCATCCAGATAGCCAGTACCTTTTTAGTTTTTGTTTAAATAGAAGGAGCTATAAATTTACACGAGCTCCTCAAGGTTTTACAGAAAGTCCTAGCATTTACAGTCAAGCACTTAAAAGACAACTAGACAATATTCACATGCCAACTGGCACTGCCCTGCTCCAGTATGTAGATGATCTACTGATCACAGCCCGTTCTGAACGTGATTGCGAGCGAGTATCACTTACAGTTCTGTATTTCCTAGCCGAGATGGGGCACAAGGTGTCCCCTTCGAAGCTCCAGTTCTGTGTCCAGCAAGTGATCTACTTAGGCCACTTACTGTCCAAGTGGGGTAGGCAGTTGACACCCGATCGTATCCAGTTGATAGCGAGTCTTCCACAGCCCAAGACACAGAAGGAGGTACGTGCTTTTATCGGCCTTACTTCTTACTGCAGACAATGGATTCCTCAGTACGCATTTCTAGCAAAGCCACTGATACAGTTAACGACACAGGAGGCAGCCGTATCGACTGTTCTCCCTTGGACATCTGAACATACACTTAGTTTTAATGAATTAAAGAAAGCTTTATGCCAAGCACCTGTTCTAGCTACACCGAACTACAGTAAGCCTTTTACACTTTTTGTCACAGAACGTGATGGTACTGCATTATCTGTTCTTACACAAGATCAGACAATACAAGCCTTGTGCTTATTTTTCGAGCACATTAGATCCAGTAGCCCAGGCTCTGCCTGCGTGCCTCAAGTCAGTTGCAGCCACAGCTCTAGCAATCAGACAAAGTGATTCTATAGTATTAGGACACTCCCTGACAGTACAAGTTCCACACTCCGTGGAAGTTCTTTTAAACCGAACACAGACTCAGCACTTGACCATTGCACGTTTAACAGGTTATGAACTGACCCTGTTCCAGCCACACATAGAAATCAGACGCTGCAACGTTTTAAATCCTGCTACACTGTTACCGTCAGTTACTTCAAATCCTGCCACACATGACTGTGTGGAGGTTGTTAACACTATGACTAAGCCAAGACAAGATCTGACAGACATTGCCTTACCTGATCCTGACCTGACACTTTATGTGGATGGTTCATGTATGAGAACCAGTACAGGGGAACTAGTAGCCGCGTATGCAGTGACTACTGACACTGAAGTTATTGAAACACACCGTATTGACACCCTGTCTGCTCAAGCAGCAGAGCTAGTTGCTCTGACCCAAGCCTGCATACGTGCCAAGAATTTGAAAGTAAACATATATACAGATTCACGTTACGCATTCGGAGTTGTACACGACTTCGGAGTGCTCTGGCAGGAGAGAGGTTTCATGACTTCTCATGGAACCAAGATTCAGCATGGTCTCCTCATTCAAGCTCTGTTAGATGCAATACATTTACCGACAGCTATCGCTATCATGAAGTGCAAAGCACATACGAAAGTTACTGACATTATTTCTCAAGGTAATGATCTAGCAGACCGAACAGCCAAGCTTACAGCTCAGACACCAGACATTCCAGTTAACAAGACACAGACATCCATTCCAGATCCGACTACTTGTATGACAGTTAAGGACCCTACACAAGATGTTATAGACATACAGTTACATGCTACTCCTGAAGAAATCAAGAAATGGTCCGAACAAGGAGGGGTCCAGACAGATCAGGGATGGTTGACGAAGGGAAAAGCCACATGGTTTCTCCCCGACTCTATGGTTCAAGTCATTATTAATACCGCACATAGTCCAGCACACCTAGGAGAAAAAGCTATGTTAGACAGTATCCAGAACCTTTGGTTCAACAAGCACTTACGAGCTGCAGCCAAGCAGAAAGTCCGTACTTGTATGATATGTTGCCAGTTCAATCCAGGTAAAAGTGTCCCGGTGGAACAAGGTGGATTCCAGCCCCCTGACCACCCTTTTGAAGTCCTCCAGATGGATTATATTCAGATGGAGCGATGTCGAGGTTTCAAGTATGTCCTTGTAGTTGTATGCGCTTTGTCCAGGTGGACAGAAGCATATCCAGTTCCAGATTACACAGCAGCGACCACTGCCAAGCAGTTGGTTCGTGAATTCTTCCCTCGTTATGGACTCCCTAGGGTCGTGTATTCAGATAACGGCCAGCCATTCTCATCTGAGTTAATGAAGCATGTTTCCCTTTTGTTAGGGTACCAGTGGAAGTTCCATTGTGTACGCCATCCAGAAGCAGCCGGTCTCGTAGAGAGACATAATCAAACCTTGAAAATCCGTATTGCTAAAACATGTCAGGAGAA
The DNA here is from genome assembly GCF_964261635.1 of Lissotriton helveticus. Classification (NCBI taxonomy): domain Eukaryota; kingdom Metazoa; phylum Chordata; class Amphibia; order Caudata; family Salamandridae; genus Lissotriton; species Lissotriton helveticus. The sequence goes on along the minus strand of NC_136068.1, from coordinate 1,856,437,954 downwards.
AGGTGTAGACTGGTTAGTTGCCCTGCCAGTTGCATTGTTCTACATGCGCATGGTCGCACATTCCAGATCGGGTCTGTCCCCTTACGAGGTCGTATTCGGCCGCCCCCCGAACATGTGGGGTACACCTAGACCCCGCAGTATTACAGATGTTTCAAGTAATATGCTGACAGATTACCTAGCTTCCTTGATGTCTGCCCTACACTCTTGTCGTTCACAGGTTGCCGCTGCATTTCCAGACAATACTGAAGTCAAACCGCATGAGGTCCTTCCTGGGGATTTGGTTTTAATACGGAACTTTGATCGTTCAAGTCCGCTGGAGCCTCGCTGGAAAGAACCGAAACTAGTCCTTCTGACCACCCGTACGGCCGTGAAGTTGGAAGGCCGTAAGGGTTGGGTCCACCTGTCTCACGTCAAGAAATTTCACGGACTCCGAAACAAGACTTTTAATGATATTTCTACAGACATTTCCAATTCTAAAGACTGCCTGAAACCAGACTCTAAATCAGACATTCATTCAAATCCAGAACTGAAAGTTCCTCTGTTAGAGAAAACTCCGCAGCAGGAGTATAAATCGAAACTCCGGTCTAGTAAAATAAGTCAGCCAGTTTAATTGTCTAAGTCCCCCTCGGGTGAAACGGTTAGACAGGTATCTGACATGTACGAGATAGACCCCCATAGTGAGAGAGTTAGTCAAAACTCTATTCGATGTATCGTTTTTCTAAGTTTTCTATTGTTTCTAAGTTTGATGGTTACTTGCACAAGTTATGCATTTCATTTATGTTTTCCGATTCCTCATGTAAATAAGTTTTCTAATGCTACAGTAGAGCACACGTTTAGTGATCTGCCTCCTCACGAGTTATCCTATCGTCTTGCTATGCGCAATAACACGTTCATTAGAATGTTACATTATTCACACCAGACCAGCAATGCTGCCAATTGTTGGGTGTGTGGTCGACTGCCCCCTTTCTAGACACCGAAGGGAGTTCTGCCACTCTTTCCTTATCCGTTTTCACATAATGGTTCGTGTGGAGCATGGTCCATGTTAACGTCATCTTCAAATGATATGTCCCTTCTGAATAGAACATGTTTTCCAGACAAGCAAGGTCTCTCCCACAGAACAGGGTTAGATCTAGAAAATGAAGTTTATAATTTGGGTAATTATTCTTCGAATTTTATGGTCCTGAATGTTCAGTCTGATCCTATTCCAGACTTACCTGCTATTTCAGTACTACCAGTCAAAGGCGAATTATGTGTCAGAAATAATGGTTCCGTACATGTAGGACATAGTGATTGTACTACTACTGTCGAGTATAGTGACAGTGGGAAATCTATTTTCAAAGCTTCACGTCATTCTTATTTTGTTTGTGGTCAGACCGCATATGTTCGTCTGCCCCTCGATTGGGATGGAACATGTTACATTGCCTTCCTACTGCCACCAGTTTTTCTAGCCCCATCTGATTATCAAAGAAACACACATCTAGTACACGTTAGACATAGAAGGGAGATCGAGTCCCCAATTGTCGATCAAACTGAAACTGCTCTAGAACAGTATACAGACTTCAATAGAGGTTTCTTTTTCTTTATAGGCCCTGTCCAGAATAGTAAGTCAATCCGTAGATTAACCAGAACCCTTGAAGCAGTAGTGAATGAGACTACTTCTGCTTTAGGTAACTTAACCGAAGAGCAATCTGCTATGAGATTTGTCGTGCTCCAGAATCGTCTCGTTCTTGACGTCATACTGGCCGATAGAGGAGGAGCATGTAGAGTCATCGGATCTAGTTGCTGCATTTTCATTCCTAATAACGCGCCGTCTGTTTATTCAGCTATAACCAGACTACATAAAATTGCCCATCAGTTACACCAGAATCCAGGCACCTGGACATGGTCCGGTTGGTTTTGGAGTATCCTATCTGCCTGGGGATGGAAAGTATTGTCATTTCTAGGTATTGCAGTAGCGATCATATTCAGTTGCTGCCTCTGTATACAATGTGGCCCTGCGATTTGCGGCATTTGTGCTACCTCTTGTATTCCTAGTCCCAAGTCCCGCTCTAAATCCCGTTCCAAGGCAATTCGAGACGAGCAAATGATGCTGTATGAAATGATAGATGGTATCATGAATATAGATGTTTCCTGATGGAAACGTAGTGACAAGGAGGGAATGTGGAAAAGTAAATTTTGCCATGTTCTGTGTCCCTACGTGTTCCCCATGTTATGTCATATGTGCATGATCGATATGCATGTATTCCCCTATGATTGATTAAAGACGCAATTACAGTTGTGTCCATCTCTAGTATGCCAGTTTCCAGTTTTCGTGAATACAACGAATATCAGGCCTATGTAAAGCTACGTTGCCACGTTTCACAGTGTGCACGTTAATTCATTGAAAAGTCCCCGTTTCTAGGCCTCAAAAGGGCCCGGACTCAGATTCAGCTCCTGTTTCCTGAACCCTCTCCGAGGAGCGATACAGCCCCCACCTGTATCCCTGACCCTTAGCTTACTTTCATGCCTCACAGTGCCCGGCTCGGCCTGGCTCTGCCTCCAGTCTGCCAAGAGTATGTTATGTTTCTAGTTATCAGTCCAGCCCTCCTTCTCTGCATTCCTAAGCTACTGAATCGCATCAATAGTTTCCGTCATGGTCTAGCCTTTATGTCTCCATGTAAGAGAAATACTGTATTAATATTCATAGAATATTCCCCGCACACGCACTACATATAGGATTATGTATGCACCAGTCTTAATGTCTGTTAGCCTTTGCTCTGCTAACTTTTGGATTCTATCAACATGTTCTCTAAACACTAGATACTAGATATGCTTAGGTACATGTCGCTCTGACACTCCAGACTTTAGTCTCCTCTTCTAGCGCAGAAGTCATAGCCCCCCAGTTCTCCCTAGTAACACGTCATTGTCAGTTTGCGCGCACCACTAGGTTAGAGGTCCCAGGTGCTTAGGTAGCCCCCTCCATGTTTCCGCCCCGTTTATGACATATTCTGTTACGTTTACATCACATGTCTATGTATACGCCCTGAACACGCCTTTTTGTTGCATCAGTCATGCCTTATCTTTCGCGACTGCTACGAGAAACGCCTACTGTTACGCCTACTGTATTGAACTCTATGTATTTTGTTTAACTATATATACTAATGTTCTGTTATTAAAAGTTGTCCTTGTCCTTGTCCGTCCTTATCCTTGTTCCTGCCCCCAGATGCGCATCATTCCTATTCCCGTACAGGCTGTCCTGTTCTTGTCCTTTATGCTTAATTAAAGCCTGTCAACTCTAGCTACCTCGTATCTTGACTCTTATTTATTGAGCTAACCGTTTATTGTTTATTGTCAAAAATAGCACAGGTAATTAATTATTTATTTACCACAGTTTCATAAATGTCACCACAGGACACTGCCTTCCATATCTGTCACCACAGAACATTGCTTTCCATACCTCTCACCTCAGGAAACTGCCTTCCCTACCTTTTACAACAGGACACGGCCTTCCATACCTCTTACCACAGAACACTGCATTCCATAACTCTTACCACAGGACACCGCATTCCATACATGTCACCACAGGGCCCTGCCTTCTATACCTGTCACTACAGGACACCCGCTCACCTCAAGACACTGCCTTCCATACCTTTCACCACAGGACAATGCATTCCATTCCTCTTACTACTGAACACTGCATTCCATAACTCTTACCACAGGACACTGCATTCCAGACATGTCACCACAGGACACTGCCTTCCAAACCGCTTACCACAGAACACTGCCTTCCATATCTGTCACCACAGGACACGGCCTTCCATACCTGTCACCACAGGACACTGCCTTCCATACCTCTCACCACAGGACACTGCCTTTAATACCTCACACCACAGGACATTGCCTTTTATACCTCTTACCACGGAACAGTGTTACATATCTGTCACCACAGGACACTGCCTTGCATACCTCTCATCACAGGACACTGCCTTCCATACCTCTTACCACAGAACACTGCATTACATACCTCTTACCACAGACACTGCCTTCCATATCTCTCACCACTGGACACTGCCTTTAATACCACACACCCTGTCTTCCGTACCGCTAACTGGCTGCCTCACTAAATGAGTACAGGTCGCCCACTGTGGGTAACTGCTGGACTCTGGGGCAAGGTTTACACAAGATTTACAGTAAAACATATACAGTTCCCTTTGAGGCAAATACATAGTTGTATTACTGTGCCTTCTGGTGCGCACTAGGGTGAGTTGTAGTCCTGTGTCTTCTGGTGTGCAACAGGGTGAATTGTAGGTCTGTGTCCTCTGGTGCGCAACTGGGTGAGTTGTTGTATTGTGTCTTCTATTACGCACCAGGGTGAGTTGGAGTACTGTGTCTTCTGGTGGGCACCAGGGTGAGTTGTAGTAATGTGTCTTCTGGTGCACCCCAGGGTGAGTTGTAGTACTGTGTCTTCTGGTGTGCACCGGGGTGAGTTGTAGTACTGAGTCTTCTGGTGCACACCAGGGTGAGTTGTAGTATTGTATCTTCTATTGCACACCAGAGTGAGTTGTATTACTGTGCCATTGAGTGCGCACTAGGGTGATTTGTAGTCCTGTGTCTTCTGGTGTGCACTAGGGTGAGTTGTAGGTCTGTGTCTTCTGGTGCGCAACAGGGTGAGTTGTAGTATTGTGTCTTCTATTATGCACCAGGGTGAGTTGGAGCACTGTGTCTTCTGGTGGGCACCAGGGTGAGTTGTAGTACTGTGTCTTCTGGTGCACACCAGGGTGAGTTGTAGTACTGAGTCTTCTGGTGCACACCAGGGTGAGTTGTAGTTTTGTGTCTTCTATTGCACATCAGAGTGAGTTGTATTACTGTGCCTTCTGGTGCGCACTAGGGTGAGTTGTAGTCCTGTGTCTTCTGGTGTGCAACAGGGTGAATTGTAGGTCTGTGTCCTCTGGTGCGCAACAGGGTGAGTTGTAGTATTGTGTCTTCTATTACGCACCAGGGTGTGTTGGAGTACTCTGTCTTCTGGTGGGCACCAGGGTGAGTTGTAGTAATGTGCCTTCTGGTGCACACCAGGGTGAGTTGTAGTACTGTGTCTTTTGGTGTGCACCGGGGTGAGTTGTAGTACTGAGTCTTCTGGTGCACACCAGGGTGAGTTGTAGTATTGTATCTTCTATTGCACAACAGAGTGAGTTGTATTACTGTGCCATTGAGTGCGCACTAGGGTGAGTTGTAGTCCTGTGTCTTCTGGTGTGCACCAGGGTGAGTTGTAGGTCTGTGTCTTCTGGTGCGCAACAGGGTGAGTTGTAGTATTGTGTCTTCTATTATGCACCAGGGTGAGTTGGAGCACTGTGTCTTCTGGTGGGCACCAGGGTGAGTTGTAGTACTGTGTCTTCTGGTGCACACCAGGGTGAGTTGTAGTACTGAGTCTTCTGGTGCACACCAGGGTGAGTTGTAGTTTTGTGTCTTCTATTGCACATCAGAGTGAGTTGTATTACTGTGCCTTCTGGTGCGCACTAGGGTGAGTTGTAGTCCTGTGTCTTCTGGTGTGCAACAGGGTGAATTGTAGGTCTGTGTCCTCTGGTGCGCAACAGGGTGAGTTGTAGTATTGTGTCTTCTATTACGCACCAGGGTGTGTTGGAGTACTCTGTCTTCTGGTGGGCACCAGGGTGAGTTGTAGTAATGTGCCTTCTGGTGCACACCAGGGTGAGTTGTAGTACTGTGTCTTTTGGTGTGCACCGGGGTGAGTTGTAGTACTGAGTCTTCTGGTGCACACCAGGGTGAGTTGTAGTATTGTATCTTCTATTGCACAACAGAGTGAGTTGTATTACTGTGCCATTGAGTGCGCACTAGGGTGAGTTGTAGTCCTGTGTCTTCTGGTGTGCACCAGGGTGAGTTGTAGGTCTGTGTCTTCTGGTGCGCAACAGGGTGAGTTGTAGTATTGTGTCTTCTATTATGCACCAGGGTAAGTTGCAGTACTGTGTCTTCTGGTGGGCACCAGGGTGAGTTGTAGTACTGTGTCTTCTGGTGCACACCAGGGTGAGTCGTAGTATTGTGTCTTCTATTGCACACCAGAGTAAGTTGTATTACTGTGCCTTCTGGTGCGCACTAGGGTGAGTTGTAGTCCTGTGTCTTCTGGTGTGCACCAGGGTGAGTTGTAGGTCTGTGTCTTCTGGTGCGCAACAGGGTGAGTTGTAGTATTGTGACTTCTACTACTCACCAGGGTGAGTTGGAGTATTGTGTCTTCTGGTGGGCACCAGGGTGAGTTGTAGTAATGTGCCTTCTGGTGCGCACCAGGGTGAGTTGTAGTACTGAGTCTTCTGGTGCACACCAGGGTGAGTTGTAGTATTGTGTCTTCTATTGTACACCAGAGTGAGTGGTAGTAATGTGTCTTCTGGTGCGCGACCCATGGTGAGTTGTAGTCCTGTGTCTTCTGGTGTGCACCAGGGTGAGTTGTAGGTCGGTGTCTTCGGGTACGCACCAATATGAGTTGTGGCATTGTGTCTTCTATTAAGCACCAGGGTGAGTTGGAGTACTGTGTCTTCTGGTGTGCCCCAGGGTGAGTTGTAGTACTGTATCTTTGGTGCGCACCAGAATGAGTTGTAGTACTGTGTATTCTGGTGCGCACCAGGGTGAGTTGTAGTACTGTGTCTTCTGGTGCAGAACAGCTTATGTTAAGCAAATCCTATTTTTCTTTTTGAAAATCTTTTTATTGTGAGAACATGCTCCATACAATAGCACATCAGTCGACTTTGGAAGTTCATTGGGATTCCAAAGGAAAATCAAGCATACAATCATGGTAAAACATAAGGTCCTGCTTACATAAATCCAAGTCCTGGAAAGACATTTATGCATTAACGGAGTCGCCCCTGAAGCCACAGATAGAAAGGAGGCAACCCTCCTAGAGCACAATCAGCAGCCCACTTCCCCCCCTATCCCACCAGGTTCGTGGCACGCCCATGCTGATCAGCCGTGGCCATACGGTCGGTCTAAGGAGGCATGGCAACCCATGGAAGCATCAAAAACAGCACATTCACAAGGGACAACCCGTATACATTAATCAGGAGCAGCCACAGATTGGGTATCCATCACCTCCCTCCTATATCGCCTCCATGCCTCCCATATTTTCTCCCACTTCCTGGCACAGCTTCGGCTAGTATAAATTACCTTCCTCGCTCGCTGGCACCAGTCCAGGTCCTTCTCCCATTCTTCCACCGTTGGCAAGAGGTCACTCCCCCACAACCTAGCTATATTCCTCTTGGTGACCATACTTGCCAGGGCCAACCATTGTTTGTCCCACTTAGGCCAAGTGACGTCACTCGTCACCCCCAGGACATGCCATCTGGCCTCTAGCGGGACTTCTGCGCCCACCACTTCTGACATAATGTCTGCCAGCCTGGACCAGTAGGCCCGGACTCTGGCGCACTCCCACAGGATATGAAAGAAGGAGCCCTCCTCCCCGCACCCCCTTAAGCAGAACCGCGAGTCGGTGTACCCAATCCTATACTGTACCTTGCGCGGGGTGTATGAGAGATGTAAAATGCGTAACTGGACCTGTCTAAACCTAGCTCGTACTGCTACTTCCCGAGGACACTGTAGGGCCTCCCCCCAGTCTTTGCCCTTTAACAGTCCAACGTCCGACTCCCACTTTTCCCTCAGAGGTCCCAGTGGGTCTGCCAAATTATTAATGAGCTTCCTATACGTGAGGGAGATAGCTCTATCTATGATGGGATCCATCAGCAACCTGTCCTCCCGTGGGGCATAATCTGGCAGTTGTTCCCCCTGACTCAGGTGTTTGTGTAAAGAAGCAAATCCAATTTGAAGGTATTTGGACAAAATATTGAGCTGTAAACATCTGGAGACAGAAATATCAGCATATAAATATCATGCAAAAAAACTTCCAAAACGACTGGTCGAAATTGTCAACCAACAAACAGGGGTGAACAGTGTAACTAAGCACAGTATTAACACAGTGGAAGGATGTGAAGCGTTTGTTTAATTTTTTTATGAGAAAATCTTAGAAATCCAAAAGGAAATTGCAACCGACAGTCACAGTTCACAAGACAATAGAGTCAACGATAGCCATCCCATCTCTGACCCTACAGACCAGTGGAGGGAGCCATTGTTGAACTACCCTTCCAAGACCAAAAATCAAGCTACATGGAGCGAGTTAAAAACACCAACAGAGGATGAGGTCCACAAGGTCTTAATATCTATGAAACCAACCTCACATTTCAATGACCCCATCCCCTCCGCAACAGGTAAAGGAACTAAGTCACATCTTCTCAGCTATACCAACGGAGATTGTGAACTCATCGTTAAAACAAAGCAGGATGCCAGAATGTCTGAAGATCGGTCAAGTGACACCCCTCTTGAAAAAAGAGGGTGGTGACCCTACAATCCTGAGCAACTTTCGGCCAGTGTCAAATATCCCCTTTCTAGCTAAATTTCTGGAAAAATATATGCACAAACAACTGAGCCAGCACATTGACCAATTCGACCTACTTAACAAACTTCAATCAGGGTTTAGAACAGGACACAGCACTCAATCAGCCATTGTGCATATAATTGATGACACACTTAAGATACTAGACAACAACGACTCGTGCCTACTCATCCTCCTAGATCTCTCTTCAGCGTTTGACACGGTCAATCACAACATCCTACTAAAAGTACTAGAACACAGAATGGGGTTATCTGGGAATGTGCTTTCTTGGTTTTCTTCCTTCCTACAGAATTGATCATGATGCATCAAACTTGGCAACTCATTCTCTGACTCCTCACCGGTGAGATGTGGAGTCCCCCAAGGGTAGACCATTTCACTCACACTCTTTAACCTATATATGGAACCACTAACTGAAATTCTCAACCAATCGAACATTGCAGACCGCATGTACACAGATGATACACAACTATACTTAAAGATATCCTCCCCAGACGATGTCATTCAACTAAATGAGACTTTAGTCAAAACCCAGTCCTGGCTCTCTCTAAACAGCCTCAAGCTGAACTCTTGGAAAACCAAATTCCTTCTTTTCTCCCCACCAACAGCTCCTCACTCATCCATGATTGGCTGAAACACCTAGACGCACTCAATTGCACACCTATCATCATTGATTCCACGAAATCCATGGGAATAACACTGGACAAAAGTCTAAATATGAGAGCTCACATCAGTGCGACCACACGCAATGCAACTTTCCAACTCAGAATACTGAAAAAACGAAAACCATTTCTATCACCTTCAGAATTCAAACAAGCAGTACAAGCACTTGTCGTCTCCAGACTAGAATACGGTGCGGCAACACTGTCAGGACTACCCGAAATGAGAACAGCTCCACTCAAAACGACTCTTAATGCCGCAGCGAGACTGTTAACAGGAACTAGACCCTTTGACCACATCAACCCATTGCTTAGGTAGCTAAACTGGCTTCCCCTTGAGGCAAGAGCTTAACGGAAAATTGCCTGCCTCACACACAAAGCATTACATTTTAAAGAACCAGGTTACCTGGCAGAAAAGATCCGAATGCCCGGTGGCTGCCACTACCTAAGAAGCGCTAACTCTCTCAGGCTGGAACCCCCTAGATTTCAAAAGCAAAAAACGTACACACAATACTTCTCCGGAGCAGCGCCAAGGAACTGGGATTCATTACCACCCAAAGTAAGCTCAAATCCATCGTTCAACTTCTTCAAAAAAGAGGTAAAAAAGATCCTAATGAATAGATTCCTGGTATAGTCTTTCGGAGAGACAGAGCACAAGGACGTCTCAATGCCAGCAACCTCTAGATTGGTAAGAGGCACGTCGCTTACTGGAGATTTCCCGAGCACTCTGATCCTCTGGGTACGTGGTTTTGAATAGTTTCAGAGCACTAGAAAATACCCACCACGAAGTTGCTAGAGCTACGAAGACTAATGGAATTTTAATGGACTGATGGTTTTATAATTATGATATTTGTTGTAGCAGCCCAATGCAGCTCTTTACTCTAGAAGTATCTGTGTCTATACCTTTCACCTTCTTTTATTCAACCCCTTGTACAGCGCTCTGATACCCCTGGGTCATGTGCGCGCTTTATTAAACACTCTAAAAAAATAAAAAAATGATGCAAAAATGTTGTTGCTAAAAATATCGTTTTCTCAGGTAAGTAATATCATTGTTAGGAATATCATTGTTAATATTGTTTTCAATATTATAGTATAATTAAATATGAGAGCAATTTGTTTAATTAGCATTATATTAAATGGATGTATAAAAATATTTAAGATATACCATATACATATCAAGAAACAATAGTTGTGCATGGTCTTTAACAATGCTTTTTTTTTTTTTTGCATTTATATATTTTTTTAAACTTTATTTATTATTTTCCAAAAGAAATACAAAAATACAGATAAGCATGCATATTCACTATACACTGGTGGTTCGTAGGGTGTCACTCTGGTGTCAAATACAAAGTGTACAATTGACCGAACATACTCAAAGTTCACGGTTAAGACAGGGATAAAGGCCCACAGTGGGACAACATATCTATAGTAATTCCCAAGGCAGCCTTCCCTCGCAACGTTCCCAACAGGACATGCACAGTACTCGACTCCCCGGTTCAGTGGAGAGCACGGGCAGGGGAGGTAGGGGCATCCCATAATGTATACATTAATCAAATGTCTAAGATCGGGGTACTCCCCCATCCCTCAACCAATACCCTCGGGGACCACCACATGTGTAGGAGTGGGTTGGCTTCTCTCAATGGTGCCTGCTATGTAAGCGCGGTATGGGCCCCGAATGTCGACGGGCCTGGATGAGGCGGGGACCATGACGGAGTATTCGGTACTATTAATATTGCAGTGTGCCATGCTCCGGAGCCAGGAGCTGTGTAGCGGGGGGCGTCGGTCACACCATCTTAGTGCAACTTCGCGTTTGGCCAGTAGGAAACTCAGCGCTGCCAGTCTGCGCACTGCCTTTGGAAATTCAGCCACGTATCCCAGGAGAGCGATCTCCGGGATTGGGGCCAGAGTTAAGTGTAGCATGTCGCTGAGTGTGCCGTGTACTCGGGACCAATAGTCCTGTAACTCAGGGCAGGTCCATGAAAGGTGTGCGAAATCCGCAAATGGTCCACCGCACTTGGGACAGGCATGGGATCTTGATGGGTCTATCCTATGGAGTCGCGCTGGTGTGAAGTACAACCTACGTAAAAATTTAAAGTGTATAAGTTTGTGCTTAGTGTTGATAGAGACGTCTTTTGTCGCTTTACAGCACCACTGCCACTGATCATCTGAGATGGTGTATCCCAAATCTGCCTCCCAAGCAGCACGCACTACCCGATCTCGAGAGGGGAGAAGGTCGCAGCACATCTGATATAGCTTAGAGACCAAGTGTGCGCCCGACGGGTGTTGTATAATAAAAGTGAGGGGCGTCATCTCATCGGGAGGGAGGGGGTACGAAGAGAACCAAGTGCGCAACAGAGAGCGTAGCCTGGTTAGAACAAATGAGTCCATGAACGTCCTCTCCGTAAAGCGGTGATCCTCTGTGAGGGAGAAGGCATGTCCGTCCGGGAACAAGTCCCCGATGGAGGCAATGTGGAACTTGGTCAATGTTTGTCGCACCACAGTTTCCCCAGTTATCGGGAGCCAAGTGGCGTTGGGCAATGGAAGGGCCTGGGAATATAGCTGTGTAAGGCCGACAAGGCCGCCCAGTCTCCCCCACGCCCAGCACGTAGATGAAACAGTTTGGATGTCTCTTGGATCCCTAGGAAAGCCCGACGGGGGGGTGGTGGACAATGATCCCGGCAACACCAAATCGGCTTACGGTTTCAGGTACGGAATCCTGGCATCAGGGTGAAACCATGGGTATGCATAGGAGCACTGCGAAAAGTAAAGATAAAAATCCGGGACGCCTAGTCCACCCCGCTCATATGGGAGCGTCAGCACGCGCCAAGCCACTCGCGGGGTCTTGTTGCCCCACACCAGCTTCAGGAGTAGAGAGCGGAGCTGCGTGAAGAATACTTTGGTGCGGGGTATAGGTATATTATTGAACAGGCATAGAAACCTCGGCAGTACAATCATTTTGATGATAGCGACACGGCTGGCCATGGATAATGGGAGTCTATTCCATCTTTCAACCTGCCCCTCCAGGGCCGTCAGCGCAGTTTCATAATTTAATCTGATAATGTATTCAGTCTTCAAATGTATATGGATGCCTAAGTATCTCACCGAGTCCCGGCTCCACGCGAGGGGGAAAGAGTTGGGCCATTCGACCCTACTGGGCGTGAGTGGGAAGACGACCAACTTATGCCAGTTTATACGGAGGCCCGAGTATTTGCCAAACCGGGTTATTTCCAAGAGCAATGGCTCTAGGTTGGTCTGGGGCTGCCTGACATAGAGGATGGTATCATCCGCGTATAGCGATATCAAAAGTGGGCCAGTGCGAAATTGGAGGCGGCGGTGTAAATGCCTTTCCTGGAAATGACGGACCAAGGGGTCCATTGCCAGAATATATAACAGTGGGGACAGGGAGCAGCCTTGGCGCGTACCTCGCGCCAGGCGGCACTGGGCAGTGAATGTACCATTCAAGCGCAGTCGGGCCACGGGAAGAGTATACAGTAATTCCACTGTATTTACTAAGCATTCAGGAATTCCCATACGGCGCATCACAGACATGAGGAAAGGCCACTCTAAGGAGTCAAACGCCTTTTCGGCATCTAACAGTATCGCTGTTGCCGGACTATCAGGGTCAACACGGTGTAGAACGGAGAAAAAGGTGCGGAGGTTGAGGGAGGTGGAGCGGTGCGGGATAAAGCCTGATTGGGCAGTATAGACTATGGATTCCATTAGGAGCGACAGGCGGATGGCAAGAACTTTCGCTAAGATCTTGTAATCAAAGTTTAGTAAGGACAGAGGGCGATAAGATTCACAGAGAGTGGTATCCTTGCCCGGCTTAGGTAACAGCACAATGACCGCCTCTCTGAGAGTGGGGGGCAGACAACCCGATTCAAGGGCCTCGGCGACACTTCTACCAAGCGGGGAACCAGCAGATCTTTGTAGGCCTTGTAGAAATCGGCTGAGATCCCATCCAGCCCAGGGGCCGAAGAACCCTTCATGGAGTCAATGGCTTCCTCTATGTTGTCCGATGTTATGGGATCAGCCAAAAAGTCAATCATCCATTTATCTAAATATACCATTGCAATCTCATTTAGGTAATCCCCACGGTCAGTAGCATCGTCAGTCAATGTAGATGTGTATAAAGTAAGGTAGTAAGACAGAAAGGTATCACAGATCTCAGGCGTGGTGCGTAATAAGTCTCCCGTCGGCCCCCTAAGTTCTGTGATATAGGAAGAGGTGTGTGGTGGGCGGAGTAATTGTGCTTATAACCTGCCTGGTCGTTCGCCCTCCCCGTGCTGCCTAGCCGTGTATGACCTAGCCAGAAATCGGAGCTCTCGCTCAGCCGCCTCCCTAAACTCCACCATCAATTGTAGGCGCCTGCGCTCCCTCTCCTCTGTGTGGTGCTGAAGCTGTTCCGTATCTAGCGCCGCTATGTCACGCTCTATACGAGAGAGGGCAGTCCGTACATCGCGCAGGATTCCAGTATGCTTAGCGATGCACACTCCCCTGATGGTCGCCTTGAACCCCTCCCATAGGACAGCCCAGTTGTCCACCGTGCCCGTGTTTAAGTCAAAATATTCTTCAATAGCCTCTCTGATTTCTTCCGTGAAAACTGGATCCAATAAAGCCTTCCGAGGGAAGCGCCACCTTTTTCATAACCACCCTCCCGAGGGACCCGCAATCTCAGCACTAGAGGAGAATGATCTGATAGTGTGCGCGGCAGTGTTAGGAGGTCCGTCACCCACCCAACCACCTCCGGGGAGATCAGCCAATAGTCAATTCTGGTCCATGTGTCGTGGAACCCGGAGTAGTGGGAATAAGCCGGTGTAGCGGTGTGCAACTGTGCTTCGATGTCTACGAGGGAAAAGTGTGTGCAGATGTCTCGTAGGACTGGGCGTGAGTGGGGCCTGGTGTCCGGGGTAGCCGCCGTGCTGTCCCTCGACCGGTCAAGAAGCAGATTAAAATCACCGCCGATTAGTACTAGGCCAGGTTCCGAGTTTAATAATTGTATCTGTAAATCATTGAAGAATGTGGGAGTGTCAGTGTTAGGGTCATACACTCCGACGAGCGCGATCCTGTGTCCCATGAGGGTTCCCGCAATGATGACATATCTGCCCTCTTTGTCGATGACAGTGTGGGTTAGCATGAAGGGTAGTCGCTTGTGTATGCAAATTGCCACTCCCCTGGAGTACCTGTTGTAGTGGGCGAAGAAGCGATGCGTACCCCAACTTCTGGCCACCCGTGTGGCGGCGTCGGCAGTCAAATGAGTTTCTTGCAGGAATATAATGTCTATCCTATGCCTAGCAATGTAATTAAACACCTGCTTATACTTTCTGTCGTTGTTCAATCCCCTAACATTCCAGGTCATCAATGACAGTTCTGAGGGGCCCGATTGCAACCCTAATCTGGCCATGAGAACAAGGTAAGGGTAAACGACCTATAGCATGAGCAGTTCAGCACAAAAACTGTAATTGCGAAGACTTCACGACACCTTCTGAAATAACAGAACTGAACAAACCCCCATTCCCACCCCCCACCCAACCTCTTGCAAACCCCAAAGAGGAACATCCCACCCAGTGCGGAGGTAAAATGGAACATTATGAGCAGTAAAAGTGCAATTGAAACTGGAACCTCCGCAATAAAGAAAACAATAAATTCCCCAAGTAGAAAGGCAATCGCCACAGGGGGTAGCGACGCCTCGTCATCCGGGCTATCAAATCCACTTTTGTGTAGCAATCAATCCAAGGAGTCTCCAGTCGGCTCACCGATTGTCCAAATCGTGAGAGTAGAAACATGTTGAAGAGCACAATTGTCAGCCATGCCCTGTGTCCGTGAACAGATCTACGCTGTGTTTGGAGTCTCCCTGAGCCGGTGACGGCGCCCTGGAGTGGCCCGCATTCTGGGAAGCTCTGGATTTATAGGATTGACAAATCTCCTGTACTTCCGTTGGGGTGTCAAATACTTGTGCCCTGCCGGCCACCTCCACTCTAAGGCGTGCAGGGTAAAGCATACCATATTTAAGGCCCAAATTACGTAGAGTAGCTTTAACCCCAGTGTATTTCCAGCGCGCCTCTTGGACCATGATGGTGAAGTCTGGATAGAATGACAGTGAGGTGCCCTGCCATCGTATTTCCCCCTTCTCCCGAGCTGCACGCAGGGCTGCATCACGGTCCCTGAAGTTCATGATCCTGGCGATGATGGGGCATGGCGGCAGACCCGGTTTCGGTCGTGGACCCAGGGACCGGTGGGCCATCTCCACCCCAAATCCTGCAGTAAACTGGTCTCTTCCGAACAGATCAATGAGAAGCTTTTCCACGAAGACGTCCATCCGACCGGTTTGGGTTGACTCCGCCACACCCAAAATGCGAACGTTGTTGCGTCGTACGCGCGCCTCCAAGTCCTCATTTTTTATGGCCACTTCCTTCAAGATCTTTTCAACTCTCTCAAGCCGCTTCAACGTTTTAGAGCCCGTGTCTTCAACATCCGAAATGCGGGATTCGGCAACGTCCAGAAGTCGATCGTGCGCCTGCACTTTAGATCCCATGTCGGCAAGTTTTTGTTCCAGTGTGTCAAATCTGTTGTCCAGTGACTTGAACCCAGCTCTCATTTCGGACATCATTGCCGTGACCAATGTAGTTGTATTGTCCTGTTGATCAGGAGGCATCGCTTCTGCCGTGGAGCCAGTGGCAGTGTCGGTGTTCAGCAGGGAGGCCTTGTCAAAACTAAGCTTACGTTGGTTAGGGTCTCTTTTCCCCATGTTGGCCGGTGTTCCGTCTGTTGCGGGCGACAGCTAGCAAGCCAGGTGTGGGGCTAATTCTGAGGCGTTGAGTAGGCGTTCCAGTCGAGTAGTGCAATGTATCAATGGCTTTGCAATGCCCACGACGTACAGGGATTTCGCGGTGCGCAGGCCGTCTCAGGCGACAAATGTCGGTTAGTTAATCCGGCTCTTTGTGGTCACAAGGGCAGCCAGCCTCCAGGGAATGAGTCTACCGACCCATCGCTACTGGCCAGGCAAGCATGCCATGTCTTTCCTCACACCCCGCTGGTGGCAAGGCAAGTGTACAGCCTCTAGGTGCCCGAGCACCCAAGGCGCTTCTGGCGGGACTCCCAGGCAAGATGGCGGATCAGGGCTGTAGGTCTTCCAAGTTTCAGGCCTCCGCCCCGCTCCACGCGGTAGAGAGGCCCGGGGGGAACCACTAGGGGAAGGCGGGCCGCCTGGCCTCGCAGCAGCTCCGGACCTCAGGGCGCCCACCCCCGCCCAGGCATGTCTTTAACAATGTTAGTGTGAAACAATATTTTCTTTAGGTCGACCTTTCAAGATCTCTTGCATATATACTTTTTGATATTTAGGTACTTACTATTATAAGGATAGGGAAACAATATTGTTATAAACAATATTTTTGACACGATATTTGTGTTACACGATATTGTTGAATTTCATATTCTGTCAGTGATCCCGAGTTTAATGCATTTTCCCCACAACATGACCAACATAAATCATTACTCACACTGGTAATCTTTAGTCATGTCAATGATGAAAATCAAGGGGCGTATTTATGACACAGTAGCACCATACAGTGCAGCGCAGCAAGTCACCTTGCTGCACTGCGCTGCGTTACAGGGAAAGGGCTGGAATGCACCGTATTTAAAAGTATATGGGGCATTCCCACCTTTGTCCCTGCGCTGTCGCCATTTTGGCTGCCTACCGCCAATGAGGCACCCTTGCAACATGGCATGCAGGATTGCTTTTGTGCAGGAAGAGGCACCTTCCTTCAAAGAAACAATCCTGACAGGCATTTTCCTCTTTCTATATGTGCTTCAGAAGGCCGCACACATAGAAAGAGGAAAAAACAAGGAGAAATAAAGATATCTCTCCCTGTCCCCTGGGAAGGTGTATTTTTTTGGGTGCAAGTTGTATTTTATTGGCCGCATTCCCAGGTCTACCAATTTTGGTAAATCTGGAAGTGGGTCAGAAACCATAGGGGTTGCATGGGAACACCAACACAATGCTCACAGAATTTCTTCCCATGGCAGAGTAACGCGATGCAACAATTTATGCTGTGTTGCGTTACTCCAGATAAATGAAGCCACTCAGGGTGGTCTTGCATGGCTTCATAAATTTCATTTCAACCATGATGCAACTCCCTTTATAACTATAGACCAAGAGTGTAATGAAATAATATTACATGTTGGCAAATCTCCTTATTTAATATCTGATAATGGCAATATGGACTGTACTACAGTCTATCCAGGTAGATCTCTGATTCTCCTCATGTCGATCCCTCATAATTCCTCATCCATCTCATCTCTGAATGCTGCATTCCATAACATGATGATCACACTTCATGACACATGACATGGAAAGACTTCCAACAAATGGTCAAGGCAAAGACAATTCACTTCTAACCATGCACCACACAGTGCAGCATTCTACCCAGGAAGCTAAATGCCTCGGTGCCCCACACAGGGGTTGTAAGTGCTATGCAAATGCTGAATTACAATAGAATACAATGAAAGGGTGTCATCAGCATATTTCTGAAAACCGCAGTTGAACAATGAACAATTATATCATGGGATGCAGCAATGCCACCTTACTTTCAAAGCACAGCAACAGACGTACATGCTTCCCTCACACACTGAACAGGTACAGCATTGGAGACAACAATGCCACCTCACTCTCAAAACACAGCAGCAGCAGTGCAAGCTTACCGCACACACACTGAACAGGTACAGCATGCAAGTCAGAAATGCCACCTTACTCATAGCACAGAAGCAGCAGTGCAAGCTTTGCTCACACACTGAATAGGTACAGCATGGAAGACAGCAATGTCGCCTTACCCTCAAAGCACAGCAACGGAAGGGCAAGCTTCCCTGACACATGCTGAACAGGTACAACATGGAAGACAGTAATGTGACCTCACTCTCATACCAAAGCATCAGCAGTGCAAGCTTTGCTCACACACTGAATAGGTTCAGCATGGAAGGCAGCAATGCAAACGTACTCTCAAAGCACAGCACCAGCAATATAATGGCAAGCTTCACTCACACACACTGAACAGGTACAGCATGAGTAACAGTAATGCCACCTCACTCTCAAATCACAGCATCAGCAGTGTGAGGTTCCCTCATGTATACAGATCAGGTAAAGCTAATCTCACATAAAGAACAGCTATAGCATAACTGCAGAAAGCCACGCTTGGAGACGGAGACAGGGGACTCCTGTGGGGACTCCTCACCACAACCAAGTATTGAGTGTGGGGACATCAGGCTGCTGCAGATCTTTTCTACCCCTGAAAGATTGTCCTGTAGAGACAGCGGGCACAAGATCCTATTCCGGGACTCTTCTTCCCCTGCAGATTATGCAGGAGGCATGGTGTAGTAGGAGCCTGCTTGTCAGGGTGAGGTTGCTGCTGGGGTCTCTGTTAACCCCCCACTGAGATCCTATGTGTGAGAAGTTGGCCCGGTATATGCTGTCCACTAGTTAAAGTGGGCACCTTGCACCAGTCCAAACAACGCTTATTGATGATTAGGTTAAAGACAACCTTTATTGAAAGCTATCCCAGTGGTAGCTATGGAGAGCAGCCTTCAGGCTAAGTCTCGAAGGAATGTAAAGCAGCTTGGTTTACCAGATTATAACCTCCTGAATGACCAAATGAAAGAGAACCACACAAGGAATATATAAAAAATATGTATTTATTACTAAACACTCTCTACTAACCTCTTTATGAGATTAGAGAACAAAGCACACAATATTAAATCACCAGAACGACAGTAAATAGCACAATACACAGCGGGCTCCAAGGGTAGACCGAACCATATACTAAGAAAGTGGTATAACAACCAGGACTTGACTACACACAGTACCTAGAGCACATAGAATAGCTGGGACCCCCAAGAATCCCCCATAGTAGTGACACAGGGGACCCACGGAGCACGGGTGCAGTGTGAGAACACCGGCGCAAGCTCCTTACAACTCTATGGGAAAGTTGCAGTTGGAATTTTAAAGATTAAGGACAATTCAGAGAGGACTGCAAGCAAACCCTCTGTTACATAGAAGGTTCTAAGGTCAGCACCCTTGAGAGTACTGAGGTACCCGTGTTACCTATCCCAGAGGAGCCGGGTGCATAGAGGTCAAGTGGTGTCGGAAACGATTGTTGATTTCATTAGCGTGATGTTAAGAAGTGCTGCTGTCGGAAGGAGGAAAATTGTCCGGTGGGATCCAAGCCTGTATCAGAGCTGAGAAGAACCTGAAAGCAGAGGGGACAGAGTCTGGGTCACTTCACGGTGACATGGGGCACGATAGCCGAATGCCCACCGATGTCGGGTGTTTCAGGTAGGAAGAGGTAAAGCTTGACTCTGCAGCCACGGGGACCAGGAGACGTCGACGATGACCAAAGTCTGGAGGTGAGCTGGTCCACAAAGGATGTCAAGTGCTGGGGCGGGGGTCAGTGTCCGGATTGAGCACCAACAAGCCTTGGCTACTGCAACCCACGCGGTCAGAGGAAAGATGCTTCGGTGAGGACCAGCAAAATCCTGGAGACTCTCCAAGCTATGGAGAGTCAGGGCACATCAGGAGCAACCAGGAAAGCCCACGGAAAGTCAAAGTTACCTTCACAGGGACCAACAGGTTGACGGAACAGGGATCGCTAAGGGACCTCTAGCTGAATCACAAAATATCAGCCCACGGAACACTCGTGGTGTGTAGGCCGGAAATCTTCAGTGGAAATACTGCTTGGGGTCAGGAATACAAGTAGCCCAAAGCAGAGTCTCAAGGGTCGCCAAAAAGCATATGTTGCAGCAAATGTAGGCGGTACACATGGGTTCGGGTTGCACGGTCCCCACGAGGGATATGGGCCTCAGAATTGCTGAGAGCAGAGATCAACCACAGAGACCTCGGGAACCCAACTCCTGTGTTGCAGAAATCTTCGGAGACTTAAGGAGCTATGGAGATGCAAACTGGTCAGACAGATGCATTTCAGGTGCCTGACTTGCAGGGGAGTAACTCCTTTATTCCAAGGAAGATTCTTCAGTAATCCAGCGTCGTGCAGATCGTCGAAGTACTTCTGTAGCAGAGTTTGGTCCAGGTAAAATCTAAAGTTCTGTAGTCAGGGGTTCCTACTTTATACCCAAGGAAGGGGTGGGACAAACGCTGGGGACCCACCTATGGGAGGGTCAAGACAAAGGGGTGGCTACACCCACGTCCTTTGTCCAGTTTCGCGCCAGAGCAGGAGCCATCCATTTTGTGATGCCCAGGTTCTGTAAAGCTGGTACCGGGTGTACCGGTGTTGTCATATTTCTCCCTCTAGGAGGGTGGAATCATACCTCCTCACCAGTTACTGGCGGGAAGGTATGATTCCAAGGTGTTTGACACCAAACACGACATGTTTCCATGCAGCCATATTAAAGTTAGCATTTACCGTGAGGTTATAATGCACTTTTTAGTTTTTTATTTTTTATTTATTTTTTATCATTGACCCTGGAGCCGCGAGCCAAGAGCACCAGCCCATGGATCTCATGTGGGAATTTCCCCCCATTATTGAGGTAGAATTTAACAGACTAGCTCATGGGATTTCCTCGGGCTCTCCTCTCGACCCCATCCCCCCTAAATACTGGAAGTCATCTGGAGAGGAACTCTTTCCCACTCTCCGTAGGATTTGTAATCAATCCTTGAGCAGTGGCCTAGTTCCTGCCCGGTGGAAGCAGGCTCTTATTAGGCCACTGTTGAAGAAACCTTCCCTGAACCCTGTCTACAGAATTATCGCCAATCTCCCCGTTACCTTTCCCGGCAAAAATTGCCGAGCGCTGGGTGAGCTCATGCCTCTCCAAACACTTGGAGCAGAATCATTTTCTGGACGAATTACAATTTGGCTTCCGTCCAGCCCATGGCACGGAAACAGCTCTACTCACTGCCATGGAGGACCTTCGTATGCGTGCAGACAGGGGTCAGGCGGCTGCCTTGATCCTGTTGGACCTGTCTGCCGCATTCGATACGGTCAACCATATGATTCTGCTGGAGAGACTAAAAGAGGCCGGGGTGGGCGGTACTGCCCTGCATTGGTTTCATTCCTTCCTGCGGGATAGGAAGCAGGCTGTGTCCCTTCCCCCGTATCAATCGGCCTTCTCCCCGGTGATCCACGGGGTGCCTCAGGGCTCGTCCATAAGCCCGATTTTATTTAACGTGTATCTAAAACCTTTAATTACGTTAATTAAAGCCCACAAGCTAAGAGCAATCAACTATGCCGATGACACTCAGCTCATTCTCTCCTGGGAGGGTGAGGAATCGATTCCTCTGGAGTCGTTTCATGACTGTCTGCGAGACACAGCTTGCTGGCTTCACAGGAACTCCTTACAGTTCAACGCCGCCAAAACCGAGGTTCTGTTCTGTGCCGGAAGTCGGATCCCCCGCCCGTTTCCAGCTGAGTTCTGGCCCCCTGAAACTCTGGAAAAACCACAGCCGGTCACCACCGTTCGCAATCTGGGAGTTATGATAGACAACAAACTCACCATTGAAGCCCAGGTTGCGAAAGCAGTGCTTACCTGCACGGCTTTGATTCGTTCACTCCGCAATATCTTCCCACTCCTACCCTTGCAGGCCCGGGCCTTAATCGCCAGATGTACCATTCTTAGTCGCCTTGACTATTGTAATACGCTGCTGCTTGAGGCTCCGTCTGCACTGTTGGACTGACTCCAAAGAGTTCAATCAGCTGCCGACAAACTGGCCCTGGGATGGCCTAGGAGATCCTCGGCTACTGCGGCAATGGCTGAACTCCACTGGCTTCCTATGAAACAGCGAGTTGCTTTTAAATCTCTCTGCCTTGTTTTTAAAGCTCTGCACGGAGTTGGCCCTGTTCCTCTGCAATCTCTGTTCGAATGGTACATTCCAACCAGAGTTCTTAGATCCACAACAGCCTGTCTGGTTAAAGTTCCAAGATTTAAAAAAGCCAGGACAGGAGGAAGATCATTCAGGGTTACTGCATCAAAACTCTGGAACAGCCTGCCTCTGGATGCCCGCCAAATAACAGAACTTCTCCCTTTTAGGAAACGGATTAAAACCTGGCTTTTTCCAAAATGTTAAACGCCAATCACTCTACTGCTCATCTCCTACTGCATTCATCTTAGAGAGTTGTCTCAGCGCCAGGATACCTGCAAGGTGACAGCTGTGCTTTATAAATGTTTTAAATAAATAAATAATGCACTTAAGTATATATGGTTGGCTGCATCACAATCAATCCTGGAATATAGGTACCGAAGGCTGCAGAGGGGCTCTGCTCATGCAGGTGCACCCTCTCACATAAAACCCAGCACCCTGCCTTCAGGATTGATAAGGTCTGCCATAGGATAGATATAGTGAACCTATATCTAAGTAAGGGGTGCATGCACCACCTTACACAGGATGCTGTAGCAGACCTGTGGTGTAATTTTGAATGGTCTCTCAGGGGTGGCATAATACATGCTGCAGCCCCTGGGAGGCCTCTGGGGTACCTATGCCCTGGGTACATAGTATACCATATACTAGGGAATGATAAGGGTACCCCAGAATCCAATCTGAAGTGTACCTAAAGTACATGCACAACCAATTTAGGGAGAAAGCAGATAGACTGGGGTCCTGATTAGCAGGCTCCCAGTTAGACTAAATCGAAAAGCAGCAAAATACCACGAAAGAAGTGGCGGTAACCATGCAGTCAGATTCCATCTTCCTATACTATGCCATTCCTTATAGCTCCTCTTCAGGAGATTCAGCCCCTTCAACATCTTTGACAGGCCTTTGGACCCAGGCAAGTGGAATTTAAAAGTCTCTCTGCGTGCACAAAGTCATCATCAGTCAGTTTTTAAGATGGCCATCAGCCTGCCGTAGCAGACTGACTTCTGGCTCTCCTTCAGCTGGGAGACACATTAGCTCAGCCAGAACTCAAATAGCACCATCTGACCCCCTCAGACCAACTTCTGACCCTCACAGAACATCCTCTGGCTCTCAGTCAACACTAGACCTCTGTCAACCCTAAGTTAGTCTTCAAAAATCCTGTTAATTTTGGGATCCACATGGTCACCCCTTAGACTATGCTCAGGGCCCATAGTCCCGACAATCAGAGGTTCTCCACGAGTCCTCGACAATCCTCCTATGGCCCATTCGACCCACTGTGTCTGACATTCAACTTTCCTGACAACACATTCAAGCTTCCTTCCGACCACCATAGCTTCACCACTGCTGGTCCTCAGAAAACCCAACCACCTAGCTCACTGGAGAGACCTCTATCTAACCCTGAGAAGTCCTTAGCCAGCCTTCAGATTCCATCAGCCAACCCTTTCAGACCCTCCGCTGTTCCTCAGACATTCTCATCCTTAGCTTGCCAGCAGCCAGAACCCATTCACATCTCCTCTCTAGCTCTACCACCCATCACCGAAAGGCATCCAGGCTCACCCTCAGAACCTCTATGCTGCCTATCAGGCATGCTCAGTGCACATTTCCTAGCCCCCAGACCCTAGCTATGAGCAGTAGGAGATCCTTATCCCCCTGCACACTGTTTTATTTTTATATGTGTCATGTTTTACCAGGGTCTTTCAGTTTATTAATATGCCTTGTGCACGGCACTGCATCGAATCTGCAGGTCACTGGTTTAAATCCTAGTAAGATAGCTCAGTGGGTTTATATGTTTGTTGCAAACCTCGGAAAGTAAACAGCAGTTGATACCTGTTGATCTTTGGAGATGGCTTAGCTCATTGTGCTATATACAAACTGTCCCCGGGAAAAATCCCATTTATCAGTCAGTACCATTAACTGTCAAAAAAACAATGCAATGTGTACTGTGTTACGTTATCAATTGTGTTTATCAATGTAACGTAACATGTACAACTGTAAACATGCTATATCACAAAATATTGAATTGATGTGCTCTTTTTCATGACTCTCATGAAGATGGGAGGCCACAAATCACCACTCTCTTCATTCCTTAGTTTTATCACATGCATCAAGGGCACCAATTCCTCTTTGTAAATTCCTTGAATGGACTGCTTACTAAAACGGCCTTTACAACGTGGGCAGAGCGGAAGTAGGAGCTCTATGCAAGAGCTCCTGGTTTCGGGATAACTAAAAAGGTTTAAATCCCTGGAAAAAACCCCGCCATCCACCCACCGGCCTCCCGACTACCGCTGGAATAACAAAGAAGATTTAACGGAAGAAAAATCAGCTTACCGGGGAAGATCTACACCGGCCCAACGCGACCTCTCCTCACCAGACTCGCTGTTCCGGTGATTCAATGAACACTGGAGACACTGGACACACAAAAGCACGGAGGGATCTTTCAGCATCGCCCGCAGGCTGCTCGTTGCCCCCCCTTGACTGCGCTGCCCCGGACCCCACCAGGATAATACAGCCGCATCGCTGATCGCGTCATCAGGAGACACGGGATAGAAGTGAGATCGCCGGATCCCCTGCCCGCATATGCCCTCCCTGGACTGCGCTGCAATGACCATCAAGAGGTTAGCAGCACCCGGTGAGGTGCGGAGCCCAGCTGAAAGGAGCCTGGGCAATTAAGGCGGAGAGACACGACGTGCCATCGGACTGCTGTGGGAGCTCCATGTGCTCCCGGGGGCTGAGACTCGCGTTCCGCTGCTGCTCTCCGGGGCCGACGGCGCTGAGTCACCAGGGACACTGGTGTCCCGATCGGAGGCCCCGCGTTAAAGTCGCATTATCCCCACGCGGTCTACCGCACCTCCCCCCCCCCCCCCTGCTGAGAGAGAGGACACCACGGACAACAGGAGCCTAATTGTAGAACGTGTATCACATTTGAGCTTAGCAAGCTGGGAAGTCAGGGCCCGGCCTGCCTGACCCTAAAATTGTGGCCGCCGCTGACGTCC
Source organism: Lissotriton helveticus (assembly GCF_964261635.1). Taxonomy (NCBI): domain Eukaryota; kingdom Metazoa; phylum Chordata; class Amphibia; order Caudata; family Salamandridae; genus Lissotriton; species Lissotriton helveticus. The sequence goes on along the minus strand of NC_136068.1, from coordinate 1,856,413,030 downwards.
GGATCAGAATATAGCGCTACTCAAACCGAGACTCTGCTGCTGCTAAAAACAAAAAGAGTTGGAAATGTACTAATTTGGAAATTAGGCTTTAAGGTAAAGAAGAGACACGTAGGGCATAACAAGCGGGGAAGTCAGGGCCCGGTCTGCCTGACCGTAAGATGGCGGCCACCGCTGACTCTCAGTCCGGAAATGATGGAAACAATGAATGAAAGGCAGACAAGGAGCAGGAATTTCAGTCGCCTTTTTATTTCCAAGATCTAGATCCACACGCGGACCTCTAAATGCTCACTCGCTGCCTGGTGCTTTAATGCCCGATGCACCAACATCAACTCTAAAATCGGAAGTAATAAGAAAAAGTAAAGAAAAGAGGACTATCACTAGAGAAACAGATAAGGGTAGCCAGCCCTCAGATGAGCTTAGAAACTAAGACGTTGGCCATTTTTAAACACCTCTTATAACACCAATGAAAAAAAGGAAAATAAATAATTCTACAGAAGTAAACAAATCTATTCTAAGACAAGGGGAACTCATAAAGGATCACAACATTGGATTCAAGAAGAAAACAAGGACAACAGCGGAACCCACAGGATGACAGGGGAGCAAGAGGACACAGCAAACAGAGAGGAGAATTGGCGGGAGATAGATGGTGACATATAAGAGAGCTCACCACTACATATAAGAGTGTCTACCACCATAGTACTTTACATTAGCTAGCAAGTATGGTCAATACCAACTTAGAATCAGAAGGCATAAATGAACATGTCATAAAATATCCAACACACCTATCCAAGACTGCAACCAAAAAATTCAAGCACAATCTAATGAGGAAAAACCCGGACACGCTGATCTCTGACTCCTCCTTTAACCTAGATAAAGGCATGATCATAAATGACCTGATATTTTTTACCAGATGAACGGCTAAATGGCGCACTGTCATTACAAAGATGCTCTATATAAAAACAGCAATATCCCACATGGCACAAAACGTTTGATCACACCGTCACCAAGACTCAGAGCGGACCTTTGCATTATATGTATAAGAACGGAATAGTGCTTATACAAGCAGCCAATAACGAATTAGAAAAGTTTGACTACATATTTTTAACCTTAAAAGAAAATGTAGAGAACCCAAGAGCTCAACAACACCGGACCTCACAAGTAGACAACCTATACACCTCCAACACTACCACCACAGGCATCATTCTACCTAGAGAACCTCAGGATCCACAAAATTCAACGCCACTAGGAGACACAACTAAGACAGGAGACACACTGGATAAAGAGGATACAAAGAGAACACAAATATCTATATTATATGCTAATACCGCCCCAACGCTGGTACAGAGAGAAGAATCAACGCCGCTCTCCCATGAGGTGGCATCTCCTACAAGTAGGCCACTCAATAAGAACCTAGGAATAAATGATATGGAAGATACCACCCCTCCCATACCCTCCTCTAGTACAGCACAAATGGCATATAGGACCATACCTAACGTTCTTCACCCTAACGTGGCAGTAAGATCACCTGACACAAATAGCGCATCCCACATCGCACATAGAGGAGGCGCAGACAGTACAACTAATGACACAAAGAAAAGGAACTCTGGAAAAAGAACGGATCCAAAATACTGGAATGCCAACCGTAAATACCGAAATGAGCGGATGAGCACTCCAGACCCGGAGAGATATCAAAGAACTACAGGCACAAATTGGCAATATGTCATAGGACATGCTAAGCACACAGCAAACAATGGGAAAGATTCTGGAACTCACTGTAAGCATGCACTCCAAAGTCGAGCACATCCAAGAATTAGTGCACAATTCTCAAGGAAAGAGGAGTGAGACGTCCATGCCATTATCAAATAGGCATAGTCGGCCAGACAGAAACCTTAGTTACTTGTCGGAAGATAAAATCCTATCCTTACTCCGGGTGTATGAGCCTACAGAACACAGTAGAGGGGAGGAAATTAGAACAGTCCTGATCGATGCTAATAGAACATCCAGATATAAGGAAAGGAAACCCAACCTTAACAACTTACAACAAGTCCAGCTAACCACCAACTTGCTAGAGTGGGACCCCAGTAGCTCAAGGAAACCTCTGAAATGCCTGCTGCTCAACTGTCGGTCCGCAGCAAAACATGCTTCAGACATTGCTGCCCTTATCATTAGCCAGGAAATTGACCTAGCAATCCTGATAGAAACATGGCTTTCGAAACCAGTTAATGAAGATCATCATGGGTAACTCCAACACTCACTCTAACAACATATTCCTAGGCGATTTTAACGTACACTGGGACGACAATAAGGACAAACAGGTCAACGCTCTTAAAGACTTTTTAAATGAGCTAAATCTTACCCAAGCCTGCACACAGCCAACACACTCGAAAGGAACAACACTAGACTGGAAAATATCGAGAAACAAGAACAAACATAGCAAACCACTCAGTTGTTCCGTGCGACTGGTCGGATCCCCATGCCATAACCTTCCTTATACCCACTTTGAGAAAGAACAAGACTACGCAGCCTATCAAACTAAAAAAATGGACCCGGGACACTAAAGACTCGAATATTGAACTACTGGTAGAAAGTTGTGAGAAGGACCTGAATCCGCCTAACAACTTGCAGAATGTGAATGATCTAATGAATCACTACACTACGTCAGTAACAAATATAATCAACTCTACCATGCCACTAAAACTGAAAAGAGTCACAGAAAAGGATAAAAACCCATGGTTCAATGGGGCACTGAATAAAGATAGGCGGAAACTAAGACTTGCTGAAAGAAAATGGAGACAGCATCCATCATCCCCCGAGCTGATATCGCTCAGAAAAATCAGAAACGAGTACAACCAAAAGATCCTGAATTCCAAAAAGGAATTTATTAGATCAGAACTGGATAACGCCAAATACAGACCACAGAAACTATTCGATATCTTAAAGCAGCAATCCAACAAGTTGGCCAAATCAGCACAAGAAACGACTAATACTCATCTGAGTTGTGAAGAATTCTCAACTTTCTTCACCAATAAGGCCTACACGCTGGAAAGAGAGCTTAAGATGGCAGCTGACTACATGCCCAACCAACCACACACACTGAATAATACCACCCCGACAATCGACCATGATAGGGCAAAAAACAATGCACAGTGGGATATCTTCAAGCTATATGCCCACAATACCATCGCCAAAATGCTCTTGGATATCAAACTGAATAACCAATATAATGACCCACTCTCCTCTTAATGTCTACAAAAAATCAACCATATCATCATCCCAATATGGCCCAAAATAATAAATGCCTCGCTATCTCAAGGGATCCTTCCAGAATGGCTTAAAACAGGCCAAGTCGTCCCCATCATCAAAAAACTTACAGTGGACCCCGCAGATCCTAATAACTTCTGCCCAGTTACCAATATTCCATTACTTGCCAAATTAATTGAGAAATGTGTGTAAAATCAACTGAGCCATCACATCGCTAATTTCATGCTACTGGACGACTGCCAGTCAGGATTCAGGACAGGCCACAGCACGGAAACAGCGATCCTACATATCGTCGATGATGCGTTACAGGCCCTGGATCACAATCGAACATGTCTACTAGTCCTTCTTGACCTGTCGTCTGCATTCGACACGGTAAATCATGAAAAAATACTAGGCAGACTTCATGACAGGATGGGAATATCGGGAAATGTGCTGAAATGGTTTGAATCCTTCCTTCAGAATAGAACGCAAAGATTTTTGGTCAACCAGACGCTATCCCCATCATGCCCTGATTCAATCGGAGTCCCTCAAGGATCTACACTATCTCCTTCACATTTCAACCTGTATGTCAAATCTCTTACAGAAATTCTCTGAGACGGAAACATATCCTATCACATGTACGCGGACGACACGCAGATATACATCAAAATTGCGTCTTCGAAAGACATCAAGTTAATGAATGAGTCCTTAAAAGTGTCACTCTGCTGGTTAACTAGCAATCATCTGAACCTAAATGCACAAAAAACTGAATTCCTATTAATTTCACCACCAAAGAACCACACAGAAGTGAAGAACGGACCACACCGATCACAGCACTAAACTGCACCCCCACTCTAGTGAACTCAGCAAAATCTCTAGGAATCACGCTGGATAAGAACCTAGACATGAAAGCCCACATCAATTCAATGGCAAAAAATGCCCGTTTTCACTTGAACTACATTAGGATAGTGAAACCATTCATTTTTACGGCGGATCTCAAACTGGCAGTACAATCCTTAGTTATCTCAAGGATTGAATATGGATGTACAACCTTAGCAGGTCTACCAAAAATGTCCACAGCACCACTAAAAGCATGCCTCAATGCAGCTGTTTTAGTGCTCGGGGGGGGGGGGGGGTTGGGGAGGTTTTTAGGACATGGGGCCGAGTTTTAGGGCTCAGGGTGGGAAGGGACAGTTTTCAGCGATGGGGGCAGTTTTAAGGGCTCACGGACAGTTCTCGGTTGGAGTGGTTTTTAGTATATGGGGTCGGGTTTTAGGGCTCAGGGCAGAGGGGCTGGGGCGTGATCTTTACCACGCATATCGCTTTACCAATCATGCCTTTACCATGAAATTGCATGATAAAGGCATGCATGGTAAAGGAGTGAGTTGATAAGACTCATTCGTTGTTGGGTCAGCGTTGTTGAGGCCCGCGTGGTTTAGTCATGCTTGCTTTTGTTATAAAACCGACTACTGATCTTTACAGTAGAATACTTTCATGTCCACTCTGATCTGTTGGCCAACTTACAAAGAGACCAAGCAGGGACAATCCTTGTTTCCCCTGATGGCCTGCTGAGTCTGAGGGCAAGGTACGAGTGTAGTGCTGTGCTGCCTATGATTGCTGATACCTACTCCAGATGTTCAAACATCGCAGGTAAAAGGTTGAAGTGAAACACCCTGGGCCCGATTCACAAAGGTAAGGTCAATCCAAAAGTCATAGTTTAGACCAAAAATCTAACTTTACTACTTTCTGGTATTCAGTAAGGTAAGTAACGAGTAGTATCTTTACAACTGTGGAGTTTCTGCACTCAGGCGGAGGTTTCAGACACGAGGCGGAATCTCCGTTCTTGCAGTCGTAAAGATAATACTCGTAAATTCTCTTTGTGATTACCGAAAAGTAGTAAAGTTAGACTTTTGATCTAACTTTACCTTTGTTAATCGGGTACCCTATATTTTGAAGCCCACTGCCCAAACCAAATGCCAAGCCTGAAACTACTGATCTACGAGTGTGAGCCGATGAAGGTGTTGGAAGCTGAAGATGAAATCGGGAGCTATGTTGCTCCTCTAGGTCACTAGTGAAACTTATGTTGAAAGTAAGTGCTATGTCTCCCTGCTCACATGTAACGTTTACACGCGGAGGAGTGAGTGTGTGTAACTCTTGGGTTATATTTCCATCATTAATGGATGTTGTATTGTACTCATTACATTCTAATTAACAGCTCTCCTGTGGGAAAACCAGTTAATTATCCGAATACAGAAACAAATTTGTGATATTAGCATTGGATCCTAAATAGGACAACAAACCAGCCACTCCCTTAGTTTCAAGAGAGGTAATCACCCCTGCGGATTTGTTCTAACAACACAACACCACAGACAGACGACTCGCGGGGGAAGCAGGAGACTGCCTGGCGGCACCGCCTGCCCCAAGTCCCTGAGGAGCATCTCCCAAGGCTTCCACCCTACAGAGCCTCAAGACCTAGCATGTGTCCAGGTCTCCAGAGAAGAGCCCTCTGGGGAGCCTGAGGAAGTCTTTTTAAGCTCTGCTACCAGAGGTATCCTCCTTCAATGGTTGGCTCATCAGCCCTTCCTCTCGGCTGCGCCCAGGTCCTGTGCTGGAGCTTCAGGTAGCAGGAATAATGCATGGATGTGCTCTGTACTTCATCCCAGCCCCGCTTGTGTGGTGCACCTGGTGCAAAACATGGGATCAGCCACCCACAGCCCTGCCTTTGCATCAAGGTCTTCTACAAGGGCCAGAATACCTAGACAGTACCAGGGTGGGGAATTTAGCTCAGCATTAAGGTACTTTTTCACAGGCTTACAGCAATGTTGCACTAATATGAAGCAATTTGGCTGTGGCATTGACAAGAATAACCAGGCATTTTTTCCAGTCATAGGATAAAAATTCTGGTCCAACAGCAGTGTCTAATTACCCAGCACTGGTGCAATTTTTGAGATCATATTCCAATTGTTTCAAAAGTGCCCTAGTTGCCCAAACTTTTCAAAGTGTTCCTAGTCACAGAGGATCACACTGTTTTTTATTCGTGTAGTAATGCTTTAAAAAATGGAGCAAACCTACTCAATGTGAAATCTAGCCCTATGGTTTATGTATTAAAAATATTTTACAATTATATTTAATACATTTTTAAAATGTTAACCTACTTTTTCATGGTGCAAACGGTTGATCACTTTTCCGATTTGCATAGAAAACAACTTGTTAAAACATTATTTAGCAAATAAAATGTGTTATTGCCATTTAGTTTCATTTATGTTATAAATATACCATGAAAATTGTGGAGTTAAATTAAATCTTTGTGCTTGGGGTTAGAGACCCCCTGCCACGCAGGGTCCACTGCTTGCTGTGCTTGCAATACTATACAGGTAGGACAACATTTCACAGGTCTGCTTTTATCTCCGAGTTCAGCCTTGGACATTTGATATTTGAAGTTAAAAGCACTTAGGGTCAAATTTACCACTTACGCACACAGTGCAGTGCAGCAGCCGAAAATACCGTGTGAAAAAGAGAGCGGAGGAGAGCACCATATTTACAGAATGAAGGCACTCTCCTCCCCTTTCCCTAGCGCCGGCGCTGAAATCAGCTGCTGTGCGCCAGACACACACCTTCACACCATAGTGCAAGGGTGTCTTCTGAGTCTAGAATGGGTTTTGAACTGAAGGGGTACCCGTCCCATACAAAATAATATGGTAAGACTGACTTCCACCCTTTTCTCTCTTTGTATGTGTGCTGTACAGTGCATTTCTCCTTCCTTGCACCTAATTCAAAAAGGTGCAGTTTTCTAATGCTAAACCCTGTCTACTTTAATTAGTAAATAGGATTTAGTGTCAGAAACGTTGGGTGGTTGCATAGGGAGGCCCATGCTACACCCATGGTGCGTCCCCCCTTGGTGCTAAGTAATGCAAAGCAACGCATAGCGCTGCTTTGCATTACTTTCACATTAAACAAGTTTAGCGCTGTAAAGTAAATCTGAAAAAAAGATTTAGGGGCAGATTTATGATGACTGGCGCATCCCCAGGGATGCGCCAGTCATCCTGCGCCGCTGCTCCGCCACCCATGGTGCGCCGCATTTACAATGCGGCACACCATGGGGCAAAAACGGCACAGATGCGTGACGCATCTGTGCCGAAAAGGTGGCGCATTGCTGGAGCTGCGTCGCAAGCGCGGCGCAGCTCCAGCAAGGCTCGGGGGTGCCCCATCTCCACAATGCTGCGTCAAGACCTACGCCTGCTTCAAGCAGGTGCAGGCTTTTGACGCTGCATTGTCCTGAAAGTGACTGAATGAAATCTTATAGATTTTACTCAGCCACTTTTGCGAGGCGCACCTGCCCCGGAACGCCCACCCTGCGCCGGAACGCCTCCTGATGGCGCAGGGCTTTACAACGTGACGCATCTCCTAGATGCGTCACGTTGTAAATAGGGCGCATTGTTTGCGCCGCCATTGCGTCAAATAAAGTGACGCACCGGCGGCGCAAGGCCTTCATAAATCTGCCCCTCAGTGTTGATTTGTGTCACTTTTGTGACGCAAACACGGTGTAAGATCTTAGTAAATCTGCCCCTTAGTCCATTAGTAAATGTGTTAACAGGAACAACACTACATGCTTCAATTGTAGGCTTGAAGGACAGAAAAACACATGCAGTACAGATCACGTGACGTGGAGGGGTAGGTGGGGCACCGCTGCTGGGGAAGCAAGAGGCATAAGACATCTACAATGATGTACACACTGCGAACAGGCAGGATGTAGCCTTCCGACCATCCATGACTAATGTGGTACAAATGCTTACCATCTGCAAATGCAAATTGTCTCCTTGAGGACTGTAACACGAGCCTGCTATTTGAAAAAGACAACACTAAAAACAAGCACTGGCAAAGTCAATAGGTCTGGCTGTTTAAGACAGGAAGTGTGTGATACTCGTTGGGCAACTTTGTTCGCGATGCCCTCACCTCTCCCAGAAGGAAAGTCCCACAATGGACTAGCATCTTGGGCTCCAAAACAATGGAGCTGGGAAGAGAGCCTTTCTGGTGAACAGGCTGGATTAGTAGAGGTAAGCTGTATCCTTGAAGAAGGGTGTTATGGAAAGAAGTGGGACGATTAAATTAGTGTGGTTCATTGCAAATATAAAAGGTACAGACACCAAAAGATTGCATTATGGATTCTTTAGACTAAAGGCTGGTACTTGTGTTGTATCTTTAAGAAAGCCTGTGTGTGCATGTTTTTATTTCTGAACAAAAAAGCTGTAAACCCAACAATAAGTTTTCATAGCAGTGAACTGTAAGGCATGAGAATGCAGTTGCCATTAGTGAATATCACTGTGGTTATAAGACAGGCTAGGGGCACAAACAGCAACATAAAACCATACATTAGCTGTTAAGATGTCATTGTGTCAGGAGGACAAACACACATGTTGCATATGCGGCCTAACAAAGGTTCTGCCTGAGCCCCATCATCACAGCCTTCATGGAAACACAAACGGGACACTACAACCATCCTCGAAAAGCCATAGCCTTGATGGACAGCCCTTTCAAGCAATGGTCAACCATGGAAAACAATGAACACCAATGGCTGAGGGGGGCAGAGCCAAAGCCCACTCTTTCACTCTGGACTTCATATTCTACCAGTATGAACTATTGATAACATGAGGTCAAAGATGTCTCAAGCTATCTTTGACCATACCCAAATATAAAAGACGTTTGGGCAGTCCTTAGGGGCATATTATCAAGTACGGAGTTAAGATTAACGCCGCTTTAGTGGCAGGAAACTGCCGCTAAAGAAGCGATAATGGGCTTGATAATATGATTTAGAGAATTCCAATATAAGCCCATGTTCACACCAGAACCTGGGAATTCACAAGGGCACATTATCAAGCCAGTTATCGCCGCTTTAGCGGCAGGAACCTGCCACTAAAGTGGCGATAATTTTAACACCATTTCTTGATAATATGCCCCTTAGTTTGACCTACCTAAAACTTTAATGAATTTGGAGCTGCCGTAGCAATCGTAATGTGTTGGGATTTAATTAGGGTTGTAGTTTGGTGTGGTGGTAAAGTTCAGGTGTCCAGTGAGGAGGGCTGGAAGCAAGGCTAGAGGTTAGAGTAAGAGAGAACAATTTTGTTGAAAACCTTTTTGCTGCATTAGTTACTTTTTTCTGGGCTTGAATAGTATATAATTAATCAAAAACTGCAAAACTGCAGCTAGGCATCTCACCCAAACAAATCCAAATTCTCAGCGAGTATGTTTTCTTTCTTACCAATTAGCCCAGTGACTTTCAAAGTGTGGGGAACCCCCCTCCCTCCCTCCACAGGGGGGCATAAAGACAGGGGCAGAGATACCAATGTTGCAGCAGGTGCAGTGGCACCAGGACTGCAGCATATAAGTGTCACTGCGACATAATAAGCTTGAAGAACGCTCACCTAATGTCATCTTTGGTGGAGTCTTCTTTTACTCTCAGTTAACTACAGTAATCTAGCACAATATTGTGTAGCAGGCATTTGGCTTTATCAATAGCTCTTTGGTTTTGCCATTTCTTTGCAAAATACTATTGTTGGGGGAGTTGCTGGATCCTGACAAAATGTACATTACAAACATTGGCTAAAAGCTAAAATATGTTTTCCTCTCTAAAGGCTCATATTGCCTAAGTAGTCCATTGCTCTGAAGGGAAGTACTTTGCTGGGGGTGTTCTCGAAAGATCAGAAATCCATCGCCCACGGTGGAGTTAGCCAATAGCTAAAGTGGGCGGACCCATTGCCCCATGCTGTATGCTGTAGTGAATGCAAGAAAACAAGAATTACACAGCAGCAGACCAATGGATGAATAGGGCTGGGTGAAGGTATATATACCTATAAATAAGTAGTTGTTATCATTATTGTGCTGTCAAACAAATTTTATAAGACACTAGGGGGTAGATTTACTAAGTAGTGAAGCAAAGCAGCAAAACACCTTGCTGAGATGCATTGCGTGACAAGGAGAGAGCAGAAATGTGCCATATGTACTGAGATATGAACCATTTTCTTTCTTCCTCTCTGCGGTGGCGCACTTTGTGCTGCGTAGCGCCAACACAGACACCTTTGCGCCTTGATGTAATGGTGCCTGTCTTACATGCAGGATTGTTTTTGGGCAGGAAGGAACACCTTCCTGCACAAAAACAATCTTTAGAGGCACTTTCCTCTTTCTATGGGGCATATTTACAACAGAATATGGGGTTAGGCAAAAATTGCTAATGCCATGCTGTGGCATTCTGAAAACGCAGGGATGCGCTGTATTTACAAAGAGACAGTGAACCCCTGCGTTTCATCTAGCGCTGGCACTTAATTAAGCAGCATAGCGGCAACGCAGGCACCCTTGCACCATCATGCAAGGGTGCCTGCATTGGGGGGAATGATTGTTTATGTGTTTTTGCTGTTTCTATGTGTGCTGCAGAATGCAGGACACGTGCAAAGAGGAAATAATGAGAAGAAATAAAGATAGTTCTCCTTGTTATGCCTCTGTTGGACTGCAGTAGCAACTGACGCGATTCGAGGTTTACTGACCTCAGTATATCTGCGATTGCGTAAAAATCCATGACTGGTTGCATCGGAACACCCATACTCCACCCACTAAACGCCTTCTCAATGTAAAGTAACCAAAGGCAGCAATTTGTGGCTCTGCGTGGTTTAGTACATTCCATTTAGGGGCTCGTGGTGCCGTGCGTGGCGTAAGGACAACGCAAGCCCTTATTAAATCTGGGCCCAGATTTGTCTCCTTTAACACAGTGTTAAATTCAACAAAGTTTCATTTAAACTTAATTGAAATGTTGTATTTTGGCCTGATCAGTGTTTTAAGATGTAAATAAAGACTACCCTGTAGATCCAGAGGGATTTGGTTAATCATGTATGTCAGCAAATAGCTGTAACTACTTATTGTTGTATGACGATAGTTTAAATATCCGCCTAAAACATTTTACTTGCATATTAAAATGTACCTGATTACAAACAATGTGAATGAAAGCTTGCTTAGAAAACTTTACACAACTGGTGCTTTATTTTTTCAGAACTTATTAGTTAAATGTACAAAATACTAAGAATTTTTATGAGATTATGTTAAACGCACACTTGACCTCCTGATTTCTGGGGAGATAGCATTATGGTAAATGACATCTACAAAATATGGACATGATTTCAGGCACACCGGTGATGCACTGTTTGTTGAAAGCGATGTAAAGTGGCGGCCGAAAGAGTGGCGCTGTTCAGAAGCTGCCCCCGCTTTTAGAAAGTAATGTCGGGGGGCCAGCATTTTCATAAAATAAGTAGCCAGCTCGGTGTCAGCAATGCACTAGGACGAGGTGCAGAATGAAATCCAAATATACATGTCATAATATCAAGCTAGTCTTAGCATGGACCTTCATTCCTTGCGCTGCACTGCCCACCTCAGGATGGCGGCTGAATACTGATGGGCCAAATAATGGTAACCTTGAAGGAACACGTACAGTGGTTCATTACTTTTAATGTTCAAAAATGTACGGGAAACGTGAACACCACATTATTAACCACGCACGTTCCGACTACGCAAGCTCAAGCACGCTTGCCTTAACCACGCATATGCCTTAACCACGCATCCGTGTAGTTAAGGCACTGCGTGGTCAGCTGCTGGCTGCTGCTATGGTGAAGGCGGAAGCAGGAAGATGCCAGGAGGAGACGCGGTGAGGTAAGGGGGTTGGGGGGCTGGTTGTCAGAGCTGGTCGGTGTGGTTTTAGGGACAGCGTGGGTTGTAAAGGGGCAGGGTTTTAGGCCGTAGGGCAGGGGGAGGGTAATGGGTAGTCGGGGTAGTTTTTAGGCCTGGACGCCAGGCTACGTCTCAGGGCAGTGGGAGGGTGTTGGAGTAGTTTAAAGGACATGGCGTGGTCAGGGTAGTGTAAGTAAACGGTCAGGGTTTTAGGCCTTAGGGTAGGGGGAGGGGAATGGGCAGTAGGTGTAGTTTTTGACTGGGGGGTCGGTGTATGTCTCAGGGCAGTGGAAGGGGTTGGTGTAGGTTAAGGGAGAGAGCAGGGGGTGGGGTGGTCAGGGTAGTGTAAGCAAAGGAACAGGGATTTAAGCCTTAGGGCAGGGGAAGGGGAATGGAAATACAGGGTAGTTTTAGTGACAACATGGGGAGTCGTGATAGTGTTTGTAAATTGCAGGGCTTTAGGGACAGCGTGGGGGTTGGGGGGTGGTTGGGGTAGTATCATCCTTAGCCACACATACCCCTTTACTATTCATGGTTGTACTACAAAATTGTGTGGTAGAGGCATGCATGGTGAAGGAATGCATGGTTAAGATGCATTCATGGATTGGGCTGCGTGGTAGAAGCATGCGTGGTTTAATCATGCATGTCTCTATAATACAACCAGGTGTACTTGTATGAGACTTCGGTGACACAGTAAGACCTTATTCAGGGCGGCTATAGCACTGGTAGTGCCCGGTGCGATACTGTTTGTTGATGACCCCCATCCATGGTGGAGGTGATGACCACCTTCACCACCGATTCCCTCACCACCACCTTTTAACAGTGCCCCTCAAGTCTCCATAATCACCCTTTCTTTCAGATGTATTTAATTAGTTACATAGCATAACTCTTAACAGTGTTGGGTGTCAGAGCACTTTGCATCACACACAAGTTACACAAAGACAATCAATCATATGTGTCATACATCAGCATATTGGAAATGTTACCTAAGCCAGAGGACTACAAGGTGTAGGAGTGACATGTCATCCATACTGGTAGGCAGTCTAGTTTAAGAGTGCTTGGTCTGGAGAAGCACAAACTCAGAGTTGAAAACAGAACACCATAGTTGGGGGTCCTCTTTAATAATGAGGATGGATTTCTACCCAAATGAACCATTTTGCAACATTAATCTATGCTCTAATCTATAGTGTGCAGTGTGTATGCAGTTCTTTGATGACAGTTATATTAGCATTTTAATTTATGAACTACAAGTAACAAAATGATATCTTTTAGAAAAACAGTAACCTACTGACCTATTTACATTATATGCAGTTTGTAATCTGCATGGTACACGTTCTTTGCAGCAGGCTATTTTATTATCAGTCAAAACCTAAACTAGACAAAACTCTGATCCCTCTTCTGGAATAACATTAATCACCGGAGTTATTGTGACATATTTATTGTTGCCTGGATATTGCTGGAGGCAAGGAACACAGTAGCAGGTGCTTTTAATACCAAAATAAACTTACAAAGTCAGCGCCCTCTGAAGTGAGCACCCAATGCGGTGGCACCGGTCGCACCACCCTAGAGCCGGTCCTGACCCTATTTATCTGTCTGGGTGAAACATAAGCTGGTGGGAAATTTGCACCTGATTTCAATTGGCATCTCCAGAATAGGAAAGACCTCAGGGGCATATTTACAAAGAACTGACTCAGCACAGCGCTGCAAGCAATTTAACAGCGCCACACTGCGTCATTTAAAAAATGCACTGTATTCACAAGAATACGGTGCACCCCAGTGTTTTCCCTTGTGCCAGCAGTATAAAAGCTGCCTAGCACCAATGCAGACACCTTTGCGCCATGCTGCAAGGGTGCCTGCGTTGCAGGTATGATTGTTTATGTGCAGGAAGGCACACCTTCCTGCAATTAACAATCATTTAAGGTGATTTGTTCCTTCTATGAGTGCTGAGGAATGTCTCAATCAACCTGTGAATCTCAATCTACAAAACGACCCTCTTTCAAACCAGTTGCGGTTTCTTTATATATGGTTTAACGCAACCCGAAGGTGCTTTAAATGAGCACCAGTTACATTACACAGGCAGACACTCATTTGTTGGTGGGCACGGGTAGATTATGTGATTTGCCCTGAATCACAGGATGTTGCCCCGACGCTGAGACTCGAACCTGGCTCCCAAGTTCCAAATTCGGCTGTTCTGGCGTTTATGCTACATTCTCTCTCCTGGCAAAAACGCATTAAACTTTATGCTAAGTAACAAGTGGGTGCTGTTCACCTGCAATGGTGATTTAAACTGATTTAAATATCCCAGATCCTGTCAAAGCATTTGGCAATAATACTCCCTGGTCATGCTGGAAGCGGTGGGAGCCAACATCAGGAGATGCTGTAATGACTAGTATTGATCTATGGTGGTGCATACAGCAGGGTATGGATTCTAGGCTTGTTTGTGGATTGTATGGAGACTGGCTGGTAAATGCCATCCGTGCTGGAAGACCCCCCGCCATATTAGTAGTGCAGGGGGGGGTCCGCGGCAGACGGAAAGACCGTCCGCCCCTTTTCCGCCCTGGTCTCCTTGCGACCGGGGCGGAAAAGGGTTTATATGATGGCGGTGTCTATCAGACACCGCCAGTCATATTTGGTTGGGCATTTAACATGGAAAGGCATGCAGAGTCTACTTTGGGGGCTCGTTGCGGGCCCCTAAGGACTCCAGGGGTGTGGGGGATGCACATGGGGGGTACCTATGGTACCCCCCTGCATTTCAAAGGACAACGAGGCAGGCACCACATGTATTTTTAACATTGCGGCGGGCGGTGCATTCAGCACCACCCGCCACAATGTTAAAAATACAGGATGCGCCCGCCACTGTTGCGGGCGCATTCTAATTCCCCCCACGGGACCCCCGTCCCTCTCCACGATCGGATGGCGGGCGGGCAAAGTCCGCCCGCCATCCTAATGGGGGCCTAAATGTCAAGCATTGCCTCCTTGGCTCAATCTATAGTAGTGCAAGTAATGTCACATTTCTCTTGGTCTTGGGTAATGACCCAGGCATTTAAAGTCAAACGTAGCCTGTTTCCTACTCTTTACTAGTGTAGTACCCTTTCTTTAACATTGGTATCAGATAGTTTAGTTTCATTTAATGTGAGCAGTATTCCTACACATAATAACTATTCAATATTCATGCTGTATCTTTTCCCTCCTTCTTTAACTGTGCTGCAAAGGAATCTAAGAGAAAGCCAAATACAGTTTTATCCTGTGGGGTAACTGGGACACTCCATGGCGGTCCATAATAGAATGATGTCAGCTACAGATAGGTAGATCAACCTGGACAAAAGTTCAGGAGGAACAAGGTATTGGAACCCTTTGTTACTCATTGATGATGCATACAGTTTATTATTGGATAATGGTGTAGCTTGGTGTGGGATGTGTTGTGGTTCATTCTTGTCAGAGATGTTACCTTCACACAAACTGCCTCACGAGGTGCCTGCCACACGGAGCAGGGATTTTCTTAAATTCCCATTTCTCAAGGGGAGCTTGTGTTGTGGGCAGTTTCCGCCTACCACATAAGCTCCCGTAGAGAAATGGGAGTTTGCGACCGCACCATGTGCCGTGGCATCGTAATCATGTGTGCGGAACCGCCGAACTATGGTCGAGCAGTTCCTTCACCAAAATAGTGATGGTCAGACAATTCCGACCGACATTGCAATTATGGCCTTAGAACATTTTTGGAGGTCAAACTATTAAAAACAAATCAAGCCTATAACTTTCATCCAAGCAGGGCTTGACAAGCTTGAATACTCTTTTTTCATGGATTTGAAGTATCCTTGAACCTTCGGTCAGAAACTCAGAACCAAAAGATCCTGGGATGTTGCAGCTTTTTAGTTCGTTTTGTGTTAGCTTGGCACTTAAGCCAACTTCTAGAAAAAAATCTGTAACTTCCATCTTGTTGCTTCTAAATGCTCCAAACTTTCAGGAACTGCTTATTGGTCAACTGGCCATGGATTGCCGTGGTAAGTAAACTCCCAATGTCTAGTTACAGGTGGTTTCTTGGGTTCAATGCAGGAGGTCCCAGCTCCCTACCTTTGCTAGACGTTCATGACTCCTCAGATACAAGGTGGAGTTTCACAGGGCCAACCAACCACACAATCTTTGCTGATGACAGAAACGCATTGCATACACCATTGCATCCTTTGCCTGCCCCTTCTATATGGGGTAGCTGATATATTTTGTCATCTCCTTGTTGTGAAATTATGCATATGTGTATATTTGCCACATGGCACTCCTTTTCCTGAATGGGGTTGGAGACTATGCAATTGTTTTGCATTGTGAATGCTGATTATGGCGATATGATTGAAAATGTGGTCCCATTCCAGTTAGCTTTCTGGTGCTCTGGGAAGGGTGGCTTTGTAGTAGGCAATATGTTAAAGTGTTGCAATGGTCTCTTGTTGTAGGTAGCTTTTGTGGTTAGGAATAAGGGGGTGTTTGAATAGATTCTGGAGCAGGGGAGCTGGATCCAAGGGTGCTGGAGGAGCTGAAGTACCCTCAGATAACTCTGAAGGAGTTCAGATTGATACAATTAAGAGGTCTTTGTGGTTTTTCCTTGGACATTTTGCTGCCAATTTATTTACATTTGTAAAGTAACATTATGAAAAAATGCCAAAAATGATTTCAATAAGGTATTTACTTTTACTTTCCGGACTGGAAACTGAAGACATTTTGTAAGAGTGTGAGTGAAGGCATCAATAGATCACAGTATTTCTAAAACTTGTGGATAAAGGGATTTGCTTGCTCTACATACTCAACCACAAATTATTGTGAATACCACCAGCATTGTCAGCAAAGTTGTAGTTGCACGACACTAGTGGGGTGGAAACTGCACTCATGAGCACTGATACAGTGCACTAACACCTCATCAGTGCCATACAATTACAAGTTAATTTTCACAGAAAGGGAACTAACAATGTGGACCCAATTTGTCCAAGTCAAACTGCTGAACATATTAAGGTTCAAATTCAACTGAGAAGCTGCTAAATGTGAGTGGGAGCAGCTTGTGAGGATGATCATGGTAGGGTAGGCAATGGGTTGGTTTCAAAACACAGGGATGAACCGTATTTACAAGAATGGGGAACACCCCTGCGTTTTCCCTAATGCTGGTGCTACATTTAGCTGTTGGGTGCCACACCAGCACTCTTGCACCATAGTGCAAGGGCGCCTGCGTTGCAGGGAATGATTGTTCATATGCAGGATGGTGTCCCTTCCTGCACATAAACAATCAAAAATGGCAAAATGCTGTTTCTATGTGTGCTGGAGAATGCAGCAAACATAGAAACAGCAAACATGAGGAGACAATATTCATTTCTACATGTTGCACCTGTTTAAGATCATGTTTTCCCTGGTCTGGTTTCTAGCGCTGCCCCATATTTGCCCCATCCTTGTAAATAGGATGCAGCGTCAAAAAGCAATGGGTGTTGCGGTGGAACTCCCACAGCAATACCCATTACCCGCCATGTTGTCGCAGCGGACTGCTGCGGTAAGGTGAATATTTACAAGGTGGTGTTAAGCCGCGTTAAGTGGCTTAACAACTCCTTGTAAATAAGGAGCAGGGTATTGCGCACAGGAACGTCAAAAAAAATGATGTTCCTATGGGACAATCCCCTTGTAAATATGCACTGATATTCACAGTCCTGACGTTGGTTTGAACACTGGTGCATTCTGTGTTGCAGTTTCCATTTGCTTTTTGATCGAACCAAAGGGGCACACACTCTTGACAATTATTTGTGGTGGTTTCTATTGACAATAAGTGATCTGACAACCTTGATAGAACCATGAGGTGCATAGGCCACAAATCTCAGCTTGGCCCAATCTGCAGAGAAATGCAGTCCAACTTCAGAGACTGTACCAACTCCTCTGCAACCTGTTAGTGTCCTTCACTTTTTCAAACCTTCCTGCAACCCCACCTCGAGTTGGGTCATTGCATGCCCATACCTGAATCATCTATCGTGTATTAAGAATACCTAACATCCTTACTACACCCTATTTGTCTAACATCTCGAATACGTAGGGTAAGCAGAGGATGATGGCGTACACCCTGAATATCAAACTCACAATATCGGCGGGGCAGAAGACCAAGGACACAATCTAAAAAGAAATAGTGACTGGTAAATCTAGAGTTGATATACCTAACCACACACATATCTGTACCTACGCAGTATATATATCTTCAAGGTACGTAGATGTAGAGTTAGGTACAGTGAATCTATAGATCCCTACATGCACTTCCATTTCGAAACTTTGCCCCTCAATATTCTTGCACCACAATATTATAATTGTTGATATTCAATAGCACAATCAGGATGATGAGATGCATAACCTGCACTCTGCTGTAGGCAGGCATCGGAGGGGCACCAAGTAGGCATTTTTGAACAGGTGTCTGACTTCAAGGGTAGTCCAAATCCAGGAGATCTGAACGGGTACAGTTTTCATTAAGAACCCATCCTGGGGATTCAGAGCTCTTTACAATGATGAGGCAGATTCTAAAAACAGAGGGTTGTAAGCAAAAAGGAACAGGATTGTCAGAGGTGGCAGATGAGAATATGAGTTTGAGGAAGTGTTGTGACATCTGTTTAGGAGGTGTGATAAATGCTGAATAAACCAATCCAAGGTTACATTTAAGTATAACTGTGTGTCATCAGCATATAGAGTAATGAAACAGCTAGCAAAGTGGATGTTGGATACTCTAGAAGCATGGATGAAGAGAGAGTGTCCTTCAGCTGCACTTGTTTAGAGTGACTCTGAAAATAGGAGAACCATTTCAAGACTTGTTCTTCAATGTCCATATCGAACCGCGACTTGTACTACATCAGTGTCAGTAATACTAAGGGCCTCATTACGATGTCAGGCGGAAAGCCTCCGCCCGACGGAATTTCCCAGACCGCATCAGAACCCTTCCGACAGACTCGGTCGGTTTACCATCCGCCCCAACGATTATAAATGTTTGCAGTTGGAAAGTAAACTGCGCGGTTATTCTGAATCGGTTACAACTTGTTTTCAGAGTATTCGTGTCCGTCAGAACCGCATTGTGCACCTCTTTGGACATCGTTTATGACCGACCGATTACAATGCCGATTTCTAACAGCCTTTCGGAGTCGGCCTGTCAGACATAAAAAAAGGCTGTTGAAAGTGACTTTGCGGGCCCCTAGCAAGGCCCCCTTCATCCTGAGGCCTCCGGTTGGGGGCTGAGGGGGAACCTAAGGGATTCCCCTGTAAAACCCTGCACAGTGTGGCAGGCACCATGGGGTGCCTGCGACAGAGTGCAAGGTTTTACACACACATCCCATTTTCCCCACAGGAGCCTGTGTTGTCAGACAGAGCACGGGATCCCATAGGGAACGATGGGATTCAGACCAAACAGTGTTCGGTTGCACTGTAATCGGTGGGGGGGGGACCGCTGACCGCGAGACGGCCAGTTCCCGAATCTAAGACAGTGTCGGGAAGAACGTTTCCACCCGACATTAAAATGAGGCCCTAAATGTGTAATGAGCAAACGGGATCTCACATGTTTACATGGTTCAGTAACAACTGGGGTTCAGCATTGAATCTTTATTGTGGTTCAGTTGCACACATATCCCGTTTTGATTGAGAATGACTTCTATAGACGTCGATGACCAATCACACACATTTAGCCACATATTTGTGAACTAAACATTGAAAAATGCACCACATGAACTAAGGGCCTATTGTTCTCCTGCTACATTGTGAAGGTGCTGCAATTAATAGCTGTACTTGATTGAGACTGTTAATATATTCGAGCAGTGGTTTCAAGTTATTTACCCACAGAACAGTCTATGAAAGGAGGGGTCCGTTTTGCAGCTTTAGGAGAAGAAATTTGAGCATAATTGACACTCAACAAGCAGCCGTTTTGTAATCTTTTTTGTAGTTAGTCTTTTTTTATTTATTTGACAGACTTATGCAGGGCGTCTGCACTGCACATCGTATTAGGGAGCTTTATGTAAAATATGTTTGAATGTGCAAGTGACAAGAATAGCACTGAAGAAAGCGGCAATATGACAATAAAAAAGTTAGAAGAAGTCATTGAACAGTAAACACCAGGAAGCTTGGAAGACAACCGGAAAAACAGAGCACAGGGTGGGTGAGAAGGCGAATCCATCTTAATTAGAAAATGTGTATTTTTTTTACATTTCTGAACGTGGGAAACACAGGCAAGAAGTATTACAATAATGAACAATCGTAAAGTTGCATTTCATCATCCATGTTAATCCTCCCCCTCTACCGTAACCCCTTTCCCCCTGTGGTCTGCCATTGATGATCAGTGCTTCCGGTCTGACGTCAGTGATAGAGCAGGGCGGGAATCGTGGTTTATGCAGCTCTTCTGGGGGCTTCACAGCACGTGCTTCTGAGAATGGTATTGTAGCGGTGTTGGGGGTCCCAGCACCACTCTTCCAGCACCGTTACTGTCTCTTGAAGGGCTGACATTGTTAAATCTTTTATTTTTTTTTAGATTAATTTGCTGCAGTCCTTCCATTCAATGCCCTGTAAAGTTCACAGCTCACTCTTGTCAAATTGACTAAAAAACACATAAGGGCTCACACTCCAATTTGGACATAAACGACTTAACGTGTTCATATTTTTCTTGCTTTGGGTTTGGAATTGACAGAAAGGGGATTGGCGAATGTGTTTCGTGCTGCTAACATCTGCTCTAACCTTAACTAACATCTCCATTCATAAAAATCCTTAGAAGACTCTTTTATTAAAAGTGACATCTTACTTGCAATGATTTACGAGAGGGGATAGTTCATTAAAACTATCCTATTTGAATGATAGAAAAAGTCGATATTCTATTTATAGCGGGAAAAAAAATCAGCATAATGACCAGGTTGGATTATGTAAATCTGAGCATGTGTTGAATATTTAATACGGTACTTGTAATGTCCGAGACTGCGTTCACTTCTTCTCTGTGGCACAGCTGGCACAAGTGTTTTTAGTGGCAGCTGTGGCGCAACGAAAGTTTAAGGGGCCCCTCCTGCAATGTACACGGAGGGGCCCCTGCAGCTTGGGGGCCCCCTACACCGCGGGGGATGCATGGTCCTGTGTTACGCCCATGGGGTGCAGACTTCCACTTCCCAAGCTATGTATCCAGCGGTTCGGCAATCATGCTGATATATCTGTTGCTATCATCCCCTGCAACCAGCTTGGAGGGATAGCTTACATTATACAAGACACTAATGGCCTGATTTGGGACTTGGCGGACAGGGTGCTCCATCACAAATGTGACTGAGTACTATCTTCACCAGACCCCTGTTCCCTGTACTCAATTATGAGTTGGGTAGACCGTCAGTATTCCAAATGGTGGTGCTCCCACCGGCTTCTCCCTTGGAAAACTTACTCTGATGCCGTTTGCGTAAGGGCATCAGACTACCCACCTCATCTAGAGCGGAATGTTTGATGTCCCCTTTTTAGGTTTTGCCTGGCGAAAAGATGCGCTCTGCGCATCTTTTTCGCGCAGGCGAAAACCTGATGAGAACTGTAGTGTGGCTTTGGGTCGGCCCTCGTCATTCATTGGCTGGCTCCATAAATGGAGCCTAGCCATTGGATGAGGGGCCTGTCCGTCAATGCCGGACCAGATTCGGGGGCGTTCCCGAGATTCTTTGGCTTTTGCCGACGTCACGCGACGTCAGCCGAAAGCCGGGAACGCCCCCGAATCTGGTCCGGCATTGCCGGCACTTCTGCGTCTCCCCACCCCCCTTTCCCGCCCCCTCCCGCTTGTTTTTAATGTCGTGAACGTAGAAGACAAACCACTTTGCATCTTTGCCCCTCCCACTAACACTGGGGCGCGGATGCTACTGTTGACACGGTAGGACTTCCTGCGAGGCTGCACCTTCAGACTTTACAATACCCCTGGCTACTTTCTTTCCACCGCCTTTCTTCTGGGGTTTGAGGCGGTAGAACCGTGATTTGTGACGTTCCAAAGTTCCCATATACATGAAATACAAGGTGCACACCATACATTCTCTCCTTGCAAAGCGAAGGCGTAATTGTGGGACAGACAGAGGAGAGAGTGCTATGCGCGTTGTTGTTGCAGTCTGCCTCTGAGGAGCAGCATGTGATTTTGGCAGCAGAATCGTTCCCCAGTTAATGTCTCTCGTGTGTTAAGCACCTGGCAGAGTCTGCCCTCAAACCACAGGTGAAGTCAGCAGAGCAAAAAAGATCCAAGTACGAGAAGTGTTTTTAAAAGTTACGGAGCAAAGCAATGAGTGGTGGCTAAGTTACCTAAAGCCAACAACCAGTCGCATGTCTTACCATCAGCTTTGTGTGAGTTTTAGGCGTTGCGGTTAGCCTTCGGTGTGTCTCTTGTGTGCCAGGACGACGTGTCGAGCCTTGGCTTTGATATTTTGTGAGTAGTCGTGTGGAGGGAGAATCAGAGTCGGTGTTGTTGTATCCATGGATATTTCGTGTACTTGGTGTGGGATTGAGATTATGATCTGGGATACTCCTGGGCAGTGACTGCTGCCTCGAGCTCGGGCGGCATGGGCTGACTGGCATTCCCTGCAAGGTGGGTTTACGGACATTCCCTGGCTGCCAGATGGGCTGACTGGCATTCCCTGCAAGGTGGGCTGACGGACATTCCCTGGCTGCCAGGTGGGCTGACTAAAATTCCCTGCAAGGTGGTCTGACGGACATTCCCTTGCTGCAAGGTGGGCTGACGGACATGCCCTGGCTGCAAGGTGGGATGACGGACATTCCCTGGCTGCAAGGTGGGCTGACGGACATGCCCTGGCTGCAAGGTGGGCTGACGGACATTCCCTGGCTGCAAGGTGGGCTGACGGACATGCCCTGGCTGCAAGGTGAGATGACGGACAATCCCTGGCTGCAAGGTGGGCTGAGGGACATTCCGTGCAAGGTGGGCTCACGGACATGCCCATGCTGCAAGGTGGTCTGACGGACATTCCCTGCAAGGTGGTCTGACGGACATTCCCTGGCTGCAAGGTGGTCTGAAAGCGTCGATTCTTCTTACCTGTAGTCTCGGCAGGAGCCGACCCGAGCTCAGCCGAAGCTGTCCGGGGAAACGGTACGGGTCCCAGCGAGAGAAGGCGCTGCAGCCTCTTGCCAGGGTCCGATAAACTGTCCTTGCACCCGGTGTCTCTGCCCCGGCTCCGTCTGCCCCCGCGGGTTCTGTCCACCCCTGACCGAGACGCCTGCCCTCCCTCCTCTCTGCAGCTGTGCTGTGCTGTGTGCAGCTCCCTCCTCCCACAGGTGGCTCTGCCCGGCCCAGCCCAGCCCCTGACATCAGCATGACATCAGCACTGCCTCCAGCCCTTATCGGGCGCCGCACACTCCCTGCCCGCTCCAGGTGATGCACTCCCTGCGCAGGCACGGCTCCTGCCCTCCCCGTACCTCCCAGGCACGGCTGCGTCTGGCGCACCAGCCCACCCTGCGCCTCCTTTCTGGGCACGGCTCCAGCGCACACACATGACCCACACTGCCCCTCTCCAGCATTGATTTATAGGGTCTTATCTCCAGTAAGTCAGAGGTCCTCCCTATCGGAGGTGATGTATTTATTTCCCGTGGTTATCAGCCTGTGACACTCACACCAGCTCTTGGACGGGCTTTCACCCATTTATTTATTTCGCACCAGTCTGACTGCCTTGCTTCCTCCCTCCATCCCTTCCTCCATTCCTTTTTCTTTCTTTCTTTCTTTCTTTCTTTCTTTCTTTCTTTCTTTCTTTCTTTCTTTCTTTCTTTTTTTCTTTCTTTCTTTTTTTCTTTCTTTCTTTTTTTCTTTCTTTCTTTCTTTCTTTCTTTCTTTCTTACCTTCTTTCTTACCTTTCTTCATTCAACTTCGCTTTCATTCCTTTCACTTCTCTTTCAAACCTGAAAACCATATTACTGTTTTCTTTCCTTTTAAGGCTACTCACTGAATTGGATTCAATAACAGGAAAGACCATTCCCTGAGCCTAGAGGAAGAATGGCTGTCTCTGGGTTCCTGCATCAGAAAAAAAGTGCATCAAAAACACAGTTTAAGCAGTGACTGCTATCTCGCCAAACACGAATCTGGTCCGGCATTGCCGGCACTTCTGCGTCTCTCCACCCCCCTTTCCCGCCCCCTCCCGCTTGTTTCCTGATGCTGGCCTCGCAATGGCGCTGCGTCTCTCCTCCCCCTTTCCCGCCCCCTCCCGCTTGTTTCCTGATGCCCGCCTTCCTGCTCCGGCCGTCGTGTGCACAGCCGTTTTGCCCGTGAAAATCACCGCCGCAGCCCCGGGGCCGCGGAGAAGCCGAGGGAACAACCGCTGACGTCACCCGGGAGCCGCGCTGCCATTGGTTCAGGCTGCGGGAGGCTCGCCGGGCGACCTGCGCGGTGATTGGCTGCCTTTTTTCCCTCGGTTTGCGGTGAGTGCTGTGCTCGGGGGTCTGCTTGCGGGTGTTCTGCGATGGCGGGAGGAGACGAGGAGCGGAGGTTTTTTGGGACATTGGGAGGGAGAGCGGGCCGGGTGGTGTAGACGCTGGCGTTCGGGGCATTTCAACCGAGGCCGCGTTCAGAAGCTCTGCGCGTTCTGCTGTAACCCCGCCCCCCTGCCTCCCTCATCTTCCTCCGCTGCTTCCCGGACCCGTTCCACAGCCCTAGCCCCGCTGCCGTCTCCGTCGTTCCCCACCAGCACCATGCCGGCCGTGTCCAAGGGGGACAGAATCCCTCAAATTTATAGTGTGAGACCTACATGTATCCTGAGGTACAGTGCTAGACTGGCCATGCTATTTTGTATCTGCTGCTACCGAATTAAATTATTTAGCTATGGTTTCCTGAAATTTGGTTGCAGGTAAATTTCAGTGTTCTCTTAAATTGTACTGTCTCATTGCTGGCTTGTAATAAGGTTTTCAACTTGGACATGGGAGAGAACCTGCTTTATTTGATGCTGTGGATTAAATCTGCAGTACGTAGAAATTGGTTGCCTTGGACGCTGGGTTGTATTTAATCTCTTTGATGCAGTTGGTCGCGGGTGGCTCTATTAAAGTTTGTAGCTAGAGTTCAGTATATCTTTATGAAGTGGTTTGCTTGTGCCTCCGTGTGCCCCTGTTGCCCGCTTGTGCTGTGTGGGTGTGTGTGGAGGGCTCTGTGTGGCTGTGTGTGTAGGAAGCTTTGTGTGGCTGTGTGTGTGGGGGGCTTTGTGTGGCTGTGTGTGTGGGGGGCTCTGTGTGTGTGTGTGGGGGGGCTCTGTGTGTGTTTGTGTGTGTCATTTGCGAGAGATAAAGCTAGTGGCATTGTAAATGACAATGCCATTTATTTATGTTAAAAAAAACATAAATAAAAATAATGTCAAGAGCAATGCCAATAGCTCTAACTTTAACAAAGGCAAAACCATTGCATTGTAAATGCTTGTTCTGTCCGTGACTTCCAGTGACTCATAACTTCCCAGACCCTCGGAGAAAGCTAGCAGGGTGTGGTGGGCATTAGTTTTTTCGTGTGTTTGGAGAAACAATCTACAGCTTTTTTGAAAAACCCCAAAAATTGGTGTGTGGCAAAATTAAATAAGGAAGCAGGCGTGCATCAAACGTTTTGTTCCCTCACAGGAGACACCATGAAAGAGGCTCATTTGAAGATACAGAGGTCATTGGCAGTGATCTGCCAATTTGATGGGTGGCTGTCTGTCCAGGGTGGCAGAGAAGATGACCTCTACCACCCTGACAGAGAGCAGGCAACCCATCAGGGTCTAATTCAGCCTCTATCTTTCCCAGGTGATTGTCACCAAAATGGTACATTCGTAAGGCTGTTCGACCCCTCAGACTTCACTTGACATGGACAGAATTGGCGCTGAACCACCTGGGTTCTTGTTAGCATGATGATATTGGACTGGATGATGTGATTCCAATCCCAGGACAAGAAAAATGTTGTCACCGGCACCACCTCTGTTGTGACTGTTTTTTTCTCTTTCCACAAATCGAACTCCACCCCTGACTGTGGCTCTGAGGTCAGACTTTTACTGCTCTTCTTCATTGCCATCATTACCGCCACCACGTCCTCCTCATTTCAGGGTACTGCCTTATCTTTGAGGCATGTGAGTAAGGTTTGCCAAAGCACTGGATGTTATTATTTGTGGCTTCTGTTGTGATGAAATTGGTGGAGGTGTCCTTGGTAGTGGTTGTGTTGGACTTGCTGAAGGTGTACCTACTGGTGGTGGACTTAGTGGATGTACACCTACCACTGTTCGACGTTATGTCATTTGCCTTCTGTAGGAGACCTTGGTGGAGGTGGACTTATGGGTGGTGGACTTAGTGAGGATGCACCCACCTCAGATGGATTTGGTGGTGCACCTACCAGTGGTGGACCTAGTGAAGAACATGATGGAAGTGTGGCTGGTGGTGGTGGATTTGGTGGCGGTATACCCATCGATGGTGGACCTGCTGAAGGTGCACCCATTGATGAAGCTCCTTACTAGCCTCAATCTGTTCATCTCTTTGTCACTTCCTCAAAAGAGGTACTGCTGCTGCCTTCACCTGCTTGTGAGCTGAGTTCACCTGCCTCAAACAATGCCTGACTGCAAGAAGGTAAGAATTTCATGGGATTGAGAATGCGTCCTGTCCTTAATGGTAACAATACTATTTCAGTTTGTTTCTAAGGATTGTTGCTTGTTATCAGGATCACTGCTAAACAAGGCAAAGCTCATGATAACATTGGATGAAGCAGCCACACACAGCGTTACCATCATATTCATAAGAGAGTCGCTGCACTGCTGGAAATGGGCACTGATGCTTTGTGTGCCACTGCTGGTGGCTGCTCAGACAGGGCTATGGATGACCTCAACCTACAGACAATGCAGCAGCTAAGTGCTGGTAAAACAAATAATAACCCTTAGCCCCTGGACCTGCTGCTGCCTCTGATGCCATAAACAGAAATGGCACTACTGACTCTCTCCTGCAATCACCAGTGAAGCAGCAATAGTGTTTGAAGTGCCTTGGAGGTCCCATCTCTCTCCATCACAAATAGCCGTGCTTCAGATTGCCTAATACTTTTTTACTTTATGCCCATCAGAAATATGACAAAGGAATGCCTAGTCAAACACCAGCATCCTTTATTATTTAGCCATGGACATGCAAGAGATTGGCAGGAACAAAAGGAGGCCAAAACCTAGGTCATTCAAGGTCTCCAGGTATTTTCCCCACCAGAGCAGATGGTAAACATCTGAGGAACTGGGCACAGGATTTTCACAAGATGTGATGTACATACTGCCCACAATGGACATTTAGGTTAGCACAACAGCACAAACCAATCTTCTTGTATTGAAACTACCACAAAGTTTCAATGCTTATCTTAGGGCAGTTGTAAATCAGTCAGGCCCTGTTCTGTTGCACTTTAAGGGGCTCATCGATATAGACAAATTTAATTAAGCATTGTTCAAAAAAGCCCCATAATTATGAGATTATGAGTGGCTGTCATTTCAATGAAGGTTGCTGTTTTTAGTATGTTTTGTTAAAGATTGGTAGATAGGAAATCAATGACTCGAGGTAACTTCTCTTAGTTTCTAATATACATACAAATGATGTGGTAAACATTGTTTACCACAAATCATTTTCCCCCACAGGCTATCACAATGCGGGTGTTGCAATGATCGCGTTGTAACAACGCATACCATTACCCCCCAAGTCATAGCAACGACTTGCGGAGGGGTCAGAAGGTGTTGGATTTAAAATCCAACACCTTCCTTACTGTCCGCACAGACTGGAGTTGGAATAGTAAATCACACTATTCCAACATCCAGCGCACACGCTAGAGCAAGTTGTTGCTATGTCTTGCTGGGTAATGGTATGCATGGTTACAACACAGTCGTTGTAATAGCCTCCGGGGAAAAGGCATGCGTTGTAAGGAGGCATATTCAATGATGTAAGTTGCTCAAGTTGGCGGTCACAAAGAAATGGTACATTTCTTATTGAAATACTGGGAAGGGGATTTAGATAGAAGTAAGAATGTTGGATACAGATTTGACAAGGATATTGTGCCCTAAATATTGTTTCCCAAAATGTCCACGCTTTAGATATAAATATTCAAATATTAATGCCAAAGGATGTTTCTTTTTTTTGTAAACTGTATTTACGACACAATATTTATGTCAGTGAAAATTCTGACAATTCTGTTCAGGTAACACATTCTTTTTTTTTTTTTTTTAAATATTTTATTGGATTTCTTCCCCCCCCCATTTTCTTTATAACATTAGCAGGGCACATTAATTACAATCCAATTGCAGCAGAGAATTAAACATACAATTACAGACAGGAAACAAAAGCGGGTAAATAAACTATTCCCCCCCCCTAAAGATCTGAGCCTACCTTCCATCGAATAAAGGATTCCCAAATTTGTATTCCCATCTTCGTAACACATCCTTGCCAACCTTTTTTCCTTTCAATTTGCAGAGAATCAAAAACGTCATGTTGTAAGGTGCAAAGGCATCTGAGATTCACATTTGAAGGGTGTGCAAAATTTGCTATATTTGATGTTAAAAAAATATATTCAATATAAATAAAGAATATTAAATTAAATAAAAAAATTCAAAAATCGTATTCTGAATATAATTTAATCAATATATAATATTTTTTTTATTAATACACATCCCTTCCTAATACCCATAAATACACAAGCAACAAATACATAAATTAATTACAAATTATAAATGAAGCATTATTAATATTAACTATGTCTATATTTATAACTATAACTACCCATAGAAGCACAGGTTCTGCTGTTAACCTGGGCTTCTATGGGAATTCACAAGGGCATATTATCAAGCCCATTAGCGCCGCTTTAGCGGCAGTTTCCTGCCGATAAAAGCGGGGATAATGTATCACCTTTTATTGATAATATGGCCCATCATTCTAATACTAATAATATTATAATAACTAATATATTTCAACTTCATTAAAAAAAGATATTTCACACAACTGTATTAAAGACAACAATATTATTCACAATGATTTAAAAAACAAGGTTATTATATACGTGAAAAAACAATATTCTTACCTTCCATATTTTGTCCCATTGTAAGTTGATAATATTTTTGACATGTTATTCTTGTATCACAATATTTTTCCTTTGGTATTTTGGCAGAATACCTCTCCACCCATTCGTGCAGTGGAGGTCAAGGCGTGGATGCCAATCATCAATACATAGGTTTCCCCTAATAGTTTAACCATACATTCAAATATCTGTCTCCCGCTAGAATAATTATACAATTTTTGTTAAGTTCCAAGTCTTCCCACCAACCCTAAGTGTCATGCTTTCTTTCTGTAATCAGTTAGTGACTATACTTGTTAACACTAGCCACGTCTCTTTCATATAGAAGGTGAAGTAGATTTGAAGCTAGACGTCTTTGCACCTGAAACATGTGGTATTACCTTGTGGTCAGGTGGGGAAACAAGGCAGAGGAAAGGCTTTGGAAACCAGCTGTGGCTCAGCAATTTCAAAGCATGCAGCCACATAAATCCAGACCTCACAATATAGGATAGACAGGGAAATACATTCAAGGGGTGTGGCAGGACTAGGCATAGCCCAACTTAGGCAATAATCAGTGATGTCATCTGGCACTGCCCCACACGATTGGCCCTGTAAGATTGAGACAAAAGTGTGTTTTTCGAATACAGCCACAAAGTACTGATTAGTTGCAGAGTGTCCTAGCATTAGGTTGTGGGCAATCCTAATTTAGAAAGGACATATGATAAAGTGTCCAGATCCTACTGGCTGCAGGTCACTATTGCCCTTACTGTAGTCAAACAAACTTCATTGGAAATCATACAAAATTTCTGTGAGATAAGAAAAATCCCCAAAAAGCGGAAATCTGATAAGAAATCATGTCTTTAGAAAAAAACACCCACACATCTAAAACTTGCTTGGCAATCATTTTAGTTCTCAGAAATTTGCTCAAAAGTGAATTCCTCAGAATCCAGTTTTTTATTCTAGCAGAAAACTTCAACGGAGATTGTGTTGTGTGCCTTAGAAATTGTGGTTAGATTCCTAAGAAGCAAAGCATCTGCACACTGTGAAGTAGATAGGATTAGCCTGAAAGTAAGACAAAGAACATACAAATAGGTGGCACACCAATATTTTGACTGAAACTGTTATCCACTTTCATTGTCAAGTCTTGTGGTATTTAGTGTCAATGTGATGAAGAGGGGATAACAAAAATGTGAATTGAGTCTGACCAAAGGACTACTCGATCTAGTGTGGAATTGTTCCTTTAACTCTAAAGAATGTATTTCAACAAATAATAATCTAATGAGTATTGAGAAAAACTGAAATTATCCCAATAAAAGGAACATGGGCTAATATTTAAGAACTAAGCATAATTACAATATTAATGTGTGCTATTTGTTTGTAGTAGTAAGTACAATGTGTTGTGAGGCTAATTTGTCCCTGAATTTCACTAGATCACAGGTATCAGTAAATCAGGCAAGATATACAAGAGACAGAAAAAAGAATAATCCTTTCCTAGTTGACCTGGTTTTTTTCTTCTTACCCCGGTTGGCCACCTCCTGGATCTGTTCGATATCAGAGCCTGGAGAGGGCTAACGAGGGTAGCGTTGAACAGAGCAACACAATATCTTGAGAGGAACTACTGCCCCTGCGCTGGACAACAGGTATGGCTGACCAAGTCTTTAAGTAAGAAACACTGGAGTTAATAATAGAAACTTTACACCCAATGGGACGATATTTAGAACATGATATGTATATTAAATAAAATATTAAACAATATTTCAGTGTATGATATTTCAAAATAAATAAATACTCTCCATCCATTATTGGAGTAGCTTGAATTATTTTGTCCCAGGCGTATGAAGAATATAAGCAGAGATGCCTCCTAAGTTGTACTGCTATGTGTCAATAAGGAGTTGAGCAAAATTTAAATTTACCTGAAAATTCTTGTAACACTTTCGGAACTTGGTAAACTGCATAGACCTTCACTTGCAGCTAAAATTCTTGTGAAAATGTTTTATGGAAGAATATTCTGCCCTAAAACGTTTTGGAAGAAATTTCTGAAATGAAGAGTTATTTATTACACAACTCCTTACCTTGATGGACTTTTACACACAATTCAGTTGAAGAATACTTTCAAAAGTTGGGAGAAAACTTGCAAATTCACATAAGCCAAATGTGTCTGAGGAAAACCCTTGACCAAATGATATAATTGCATGTGATCAATTTATGAAGCACGCAGCTGTACACCTTTGCACTGACTGGCTGTAGTAGCCTAGGTTTGTTTTAGAGTCTTATCTATTATAAGATATCTTAAACATCTTCCAGCTATTACTGTTGATGAAAATAATCCTTTGGATGAATACCAAGAGATATTAAAAAAATTAGAAACAAGGTTTGATGTACAACCCACTATAGTTATGCTCCGACACAAATTTTTTCAACGCAAACAACAAACTGGAGAAAATGTAGACACTTACATCACAGCACTTAGGAGGTTGATTTCTGAATGTCAATTCGAAAATTTTACTGATCTGTGGAAAAGTAAATTTTGCCATGTTCTGTGTCCCTACGCCTCATCCATCATATGTTATGTGTGCATGACCAATATGCATATGTTATTCCCCATGTCCGATTAATGACGCAATTCCAGTTGTGTCCACCTCTAGTATGTTAGTTTCCAGTCCTCGTGAATACTACGAATATTAGGCCTATGTCAAGTTATGTTGCCACGTTTCTCAGTGTGCACGTTATTCCATTATAAAGTCCCCGTTTCCAGGCCTCAACAGGGCCCGGACCACAGATTCAGCTCCTGTCTCCTGAAAGCCTCGCTGAGGAGCAATACAGCCCCCACCTGTATCCTCGACCTTTCACTTACTTCCTGCCTCGCAGTGCCCGGTGCAGCCCGGCTCTGCCTCTGAGTCTGCCAAGAGTATGTTATAGTTCCAGCTATCAGTTCAGTCCTCCTCTTCTGCATTCCTAAGCTACTGAACTGCATCAATAGTTTCCGTCATTGTCTAGCCTTCTCGTCTCCACGTTAGAGAAATACTGTATTAACGGTCATTTAATATTCTTCATCACGCACTACATGTAGAATAATGCATGGTCCAGTCTTAGAGTCAAGTTAGCTTTCCCCTCATGACTTCTAGTTTATATCAACATGTTCCCTAAACATCAGATACCAGATAGGGTTTAGGTACATGTCGCTCCGACCCTCCAGACTTTAGTCTCTACTCCTAGCACAGAGTTCGTAGCCCCCAGCTTCTCCTAGTAACACGTCATTGCCAGTTTTCGCGCACCATTAGGTTAGAGGTCCCGGCTCCTTAGGTAGCCCCCTCCTATGTTTCCGCCCATTCATGACATATTCTGTTACGTTTGCATCACATGTCTAAGTATACTCCCAGTTACACCTCTTTTTACTGTTATCTTTCGCGACTGCTACGCGTCACGCCTTCTGCTCCACCCACTGCTACGCCTACTGCAATGTAATGCTATGTGTTTGCGCTATGTATATAAGTCAATGTATTATTATTAAAAGTTAGCGCGCTCATCCCAGACCAAGCCCCAGCAGCTGCTGGGTCATTCTATGCAGGTTGTCCTGATCCTGTCCTTATGCTGTAATAAACCTGCAGAAACTCCTACTACCTCGAATCTTGACTCTTATTTTATTGAGCTATCTGTTATTCATTCATTCATCCAAAAATAGATCCGGTATTATTTATTTATATACCACATAATGGCGCCCGAATAGGGACTTGCCCTTTCCCCACGCGTCGGTGAAGCAACGCCGACCCCCTGACCCTCTGCAGCCGTGACGGAACCATACCGGCCACGTGCAGATATTTCTGCTTCAAGTATCCCTCAGGCCCACGGAGGAGACGGAGGAGGCGGTCCAGCATCCGAACGAGACGGTGGAGGAACGCGGCGAGTCCCGACCAGAGCCCAAGCCGAGAGTCCAAGGTCCGAGGTATCCGGAGGCCCACCCGTAACTGAAGTCCGAAGTTCGTCGTCGTAGCAGTCCAGTCCCGTCCGAGGCCTTCCGTTCCGTGCTGCCCGGTGAGTACCATTGCTGGGGTAGTATCTAGACAGGACCAATCTAAATTGACTCCTGGTCCGTGGGTTGGTGGTGCCCAGACTCACAAACGAAGTGTTCACCTAGGTGGATACGGGTCTTGATGCGTCCCTTTATGGGACCGGTATGTTCCGTACTGTTACAGCAGTGCATCCAGTATCTCTAGTCTGTTCCGTTCTCGAGAAAATCTGTTCTGTTTCTGTTCTCAGTATTCCAGGTAATATTCTGTTCAAACTGTTTATTTTATAATGTTCTTTATGTATTTTAATGTTGTGGTATGAGTGTGATGTGATTCCGTGTTTCATTGTGTATTGTATTATGTCCAGATTACAGTCCAGCCATGCC
The DNA here is from genome assembly GCF_964261635.1 of Lissotriton helveticus. Classification (NCBI taxonomy): domain Eukaryota; kingdom Metazoa; phylum Chordata; class Amphibia; order Caudata; family Salamandridae; genus Lissotriton; species Lissotriton helveticus. Next base: position 1,856,379,707 of record NC_136068.1, on the reverse strand, counting down.
GCTCTTTTCAAGATTACGTCAGTTAAAAACTAGAAAGGGTCTGTTAGAGGAAGCAGTTCCTGTCCCGCCTAGGGACAGTCCAGGTCATTTTATGTATCAGAAACATGGCATAAGCGCCATAATGTATCTAGATTTATGGGTAGAGTATACCAAACAGTTAGAAGAAAAGTATAGATGGCCCGTATCGGGTACATGGGATGCCGAATGTATCATGCGAGTAGAAGAAGCATTATGGAAAAAGAAAGCCAGACAGTCACAGAAAGATGCCATCGAGTTATGGCGGAAAGAAGCGCATAGAAGAACGGAAAAAGAAGTCAGGAAGTCAGAGTTAAGTAGAGAATCCCAGGAACGAGCCCAAGAAAGAGAATTAATCGAGATAGGTGAACAAGTCAAAACCGAACAGTCAGACAGACAGAGGCATGCCCTCATTAAGGGTATGTATCCTCTCCTTGCCGAAGGTTTGCCAAAAGCGACCCCAGAGGCATCCAGTAATTTCCCGCCGCCATTAGTTCCGACCAAGCTACGTCACAAACAGACCGCAGCTGATATTTTTATTTCGTCCTATTTGGACGACACAGTCCCCGAATATGCAAATCCCGTTCGCGCTCCGCCAGTCCCTGTAAATCAGGCACTTCCTGCTCCTCTAGACACCGGGGTGCCCTTAACAGCTCCCCCGGTCCAGTCCGCCATACAAGTCCAGCCCACGTTACAATTACCGACCCTGCCAGGACGAAGAATGTCAGTCGACGATTCCAGTTTAGGGGCCGCGGGAGGAGGTCTTCCTCAAACCCCGCCGCCACACAAGCGTTTATCAGCACTCGAATTACATGCCCAAGCATCACAGCGTACTCCTAAAAGTAATAAGTCTGTCACAGAAATCAGACAAGCCCTTGGCGAATGTGTCTATGATCCAGTTCCAGGCGAATATAATATGGTTTTATATTCCGTACGTGTAAGGAGAGTGACCGAGTATCTAGTCACCTTACCGAATATGAAAGAAGATCTAGACAGAATATATCGTTTCATCCGTACAGGGGATGATCCAGAAAGTATTGGCGAGATTATGTCTCAAAGGAAAGCCGAGATTCAGCTCATGATATTAAAGTTCCTGATCAATTGTCTAATAAGAGAACAAGATTACCCGTCTAAAGATCCCGCCGAAATGAGAATCCTGACAAGGTGGAGTGATAATATAGCCGAGGGTAAGCACAAGACCGTCGGTTCCATGGAGAGTATGTACAAGAAAATTCGTAAAGAAATAATAAGGTTACACGAACAGCGTAAAGCAGCACAAGTAAGCGAGAAAGAAAGCATCTCTGATCCTGAAGAGGAAGACGAGAATCCCGCCAGAATAGCGTATGTAGGAAAATCTAGATTTCCAGATCGCCATTTACGCCTAGAACACAAGTCTATTTTTCATCATCCAGCACCAGAACAAGGTTCCCTAGAACAAGTATTTCAAGTTACCGATCACATTCTGAAATCACGAGTCGGTTACAGTGAATTAAGTACTATGCATGAACAAGAACTAGCCCGATCAGCAGTCCGATGGATTACTGATTCTACCACTTTTCCAGACGAAATAGTGGCACAAATGTTTCTGAAACTGCCCCCAGCCGAGCAACGACTGGTGGGTATGTATATGATCCAACACCTTATTACTCTGTATGAGGGTCAACATTCTGATCCAGGTCCGTTGCATGACATCCTGAACGAGTTACTCCAGTATAGATGGAGAGGTCTAGGTACCGATTTAATTAGTGTCATTCTAGAACAGCGCCACAAATATAGAACGTTCCTGAACCCGCATTTTGTTCATGTCTCACCCCCAGAAAATAAATCATTCTACATAGACAGACAGAATCCGTTACGAGAAGTCCACCCAGTCCAAGGGGCGGGTGGCGTAATGCAACGAGTGTTTGTATACACTCCAATATCAAAGATGGAACTTCTTGAAATGAAGAAATTAATTCCCTGTCATGATAAAGATCCAGCAGGGTTCCATAGAGAATTAAAAGACATGCTCCGTATGGGAGAATACACTTACCCAGATATCATTAAAATGTTAAAGGTCCTGTTACCCGCAGGGGTATATGAAAAGTTAAAAGAAAAAGAATGGGAGGTGGGAGAGAAAAAGATCGATTGGACAGCTCTAGAAGCTGAAGACAAGGCACGAGTACCAGGTACCGGTCTTGGAGATAAATGTAAAGACTTACCAGAATTATTGATTCAAGTTTTACCCAGATTATTGACAACGAGAAAAGAAGACTGGGATGCAATCTCAGCCTGTAAACAGAAACAAGATGAAGACATTAGTGATTTTTATTCTAGATTCGAGAAATGTTTCAGTATTAATAGTGGTCTCAAGACAAGTAGTGAGTCATACCCTCATCTTTTCGTTACCAAATTAGTCGAGAATTCAAGCCCACAAATTAAAAATCGAGTTTTGAAAGTCGAAAGTACCTGGCAAGCTAATACCCCGTCCCAGATGCTCCAGATGCTCCAGTATCACCAGAATAGAATCAGAGAAGAGCAAGAACACGAAAGAAAACGTATGAAAGACACGAAAATGAAGGTGCTAGTTGCACAATCTATTCCTCAAGACAGTCAGAAGAGGGGTCCGAATCAAGCCAGTCATCCTGCAGCTCCCGTTAAAGGGAACTGCAATTATTGTAAACAGCCAGGTCATTTTATAAACGAGTGTGCAGTTCTGAAACATAACATAGCTACTGGTAAGACTAAAGAAAGACCACGTCCGCCTAGACAAGAACAAGTTTCACAGATTCCTCAGTCACAGAATGCACAACAGACAGTTACAGTACCGCAGCCTATCGCTGCAACACAGCACGTTACATCGCAGATGTACCAGTATGCGCAGTCTGAGTATCCAGAGTACCAGTCATATTCATGAAACAGCCTAGAGAGGGAGGTAGGCTTGCCTCTCATCGAGATACCTGTAGATCAAGAAGGTCCCTATGTTCACAGTCAAGTATTAGGGAAAGATAGAAAGTTTTTGATCGATACAGGGGCAAGTAGGACCACAATTAGTCATGCCGAAGTTCCAGGGGCTCCGCTCTCAGGCTCAAGAAATGTTTCCCTTGGATTTTCAGGAAAGCCAATAGTTAATGAGATATCAAAGCCAGTCACTCTAGAAGTAGGTCCATTGTCCCGTACTACTGATCTGTTACTTACTAAGTCATGTCCAGAAAACCTATTAGGCATTAAGACACTGAAAGAGTTAGGTGCAGTTATTTGCTGTTCCCCAGAGGGAATACGTCTGTTCCTACGTGACTTTAAGGGTCACTATGTATTACGAGATTTTGATTCAAGATTGTCTAATGTTCCGCAGCATCTATGGGCGCAAGGTCCAACTGATGTAGGTTACATGCAAATCACACCCCATCGTGTGACTCTCAAGCCAGGTGTAGTGTTACCACGAATCAGACAGTACAGATTGCCACCTGAGGCTGTAGCAGCCTTATCCAAAATTATTGACGAGCTCATCGCTCAAGGAGTAGTTGTAGAAACTGACTCCAATGTATGCAATTCTCCGATCATTCCAGTCATGAAACGTACTGATCCAAATGCACCCCCAGTATATCGATTAGTGATTGATTTACGAGAGCTTAATAAATGTATTATTCCTCAGTATCCAGTTGTCCCAGATATTTCTTCCCTGTTAACAGCCATTGATTCCGAAGCCATGTTTTTCACTGTCATAGACCTCAAGAATGCATTTTTTAGTGTTCCAATTCATCCAGACAGCCAGTTTCTTTTCGGATTTTGTTTAAATGGAAGGAGCTATATGTTTACACGCGCTCCTCAAGGTTTCACAGAAAGTCCTAGTATTTACAGTCAAGCACTCAAGAGACAATTAGACAACATTCACATGCCAACTGACACTGCCCTGCTCCAGTATGTCGATGATCTACTGATCACAGCCCGTTCTGAACGTGCTTGCGAGCGAGCATCCCTTACAGTCCTGTATTTTCTAGCCGAGATGGGGCACAAGGTGTCACCTTCGAAGCTTCAATTCTGTGTCCAGCAAGTGGTATACTTAGGACACTTGCTGTCCAAGAGGGGTAGGCAGTTGACACCAGACCGTATCCAGTTAATAGCGAGTCTTCCCCAGCCCAGAACCCAGAAGGAGGTACGTGCCTTTATCGGCCTTACTTCTTATTGTAGACAATGGATTCCCCAGTATGCATTTCTAGCCAAGCCACTGATACAGTTAACGACACAGGAGGCAGCCGTATCGACTGTCCTCCCTTGGACATCTGACCATACACTTAGTTTCAACGAGTTAAAGAAAGCCCTATGTCAAGCTCCAGTTCTAGCTACACCGAACTACAGTAAGCCTTTTTCACTTTTCGTTACTGAACGCGAAGGTACAGCATTATCTGTTCTTACACAAGATCAAGCAGGACAATACAAGCCCTGTGCTTATTTTTCGAGCACATTAGATCCAGTCGCCCAGGCGTTGCCTGCGTGCCTCAAGTCAGTTGCAGCCACAGCACTAGCTATCAGACAAAGTGATTCCATAGTTTTAGGACATTCACTGACAGTACAAGTTCCACATTCAGTAGAAGTTCTTTTAAACCGAACACAAACACAGCACTTGACAATTGCACGTTTAACAGGTTATGAATTGACACTGTTCCAGCCACACATAGAAATTAGACGCTGCAACGTCCTGAATCCTGCTACACTGTTACCATCAGTTAGTTCAAATCCTGACCCACATGATTGTGTGGAAGTAGTCAACATTACGACAAAGCCAAGACAAGACCTGACAGACATTCCGTTACCAGATTCCGACCTGACACTTTATGTGGATGGTTCATGTATGAGAACTAGTACAGGAGAACTAGTCGCCGCATATGCAGTAACTACTGACACCGAAGTTATTGAAACACACCGTATTGATACCCTGTCCGCTCAAGCAGCAGAGCTAGTCGCTCTGACACAAGCCTGTATACATGCCAAGAACCTGAAAGTTAATGTTTACACAGATTCACGTTATGCATTCGGAGTTGTACACGACTTCGGAGTGCTCTGGCAGGAGAGAGGTTTCATGACTTCTCATGGAACCAAGATTCAGCATGGTCTCCTTATTCAAGCCCTGTTAGATGCCATACATTTACCGACATCCATTGCTATCATGAAATGCAAAGCACATACGAAAGTTACAGACATTATTTCCCAAGGTAATGATCTAGCAGATCGCACAGCCAAGCTTACAGCACAGACTCCAGACATTCCAGGTAACATGACACATACTCCGGATCCGATTACATGTATGACAGTTAAGGACCCTACACAAGATGTCATAGATATCCAGTTACATGCTACTCCCGATGAAATCAAGAAATGGTCCGAACAAGGAGGGGTCCAGACAGATCAAGGATGGTTAACGAAGGGTAGAGCCACATGGTTTCTCCCCGATTCTATGGTTCAAGTCATTATCAATACCGCACATAGTCCAGCCCATTTAGGAGAAAAAGCTATGTTAGACAGTATCCAGAACATTTGGTTCAACAAGCATTTACGAGCTGCAGCCAAGCAGAAAGTCCGTACCTGTATGATATGTTGTCAGTTTAATCCAGGTAAAAGTGTCCCGGTGGAACAAGGTGGTTTCCAGCCCCCTGACCACCCTTTTGAGGTCCTCCAGATGGATTATATTCAGATGGAGCGATGTCGAGGTTTCAAGTATGTCCTTGTAGTTGTATGCGCTTTGTCCAGGTGGACAGAAGCATATCCAGTCCCAGATTACACAGCCGCGACCACTGCCAAGCAGTTGGTTCGTGAATTCTTCCCTAGATATGGACTCCCTAGAGTCGTATATTCTGATAACGGTCAGCCATTCTCCTCAGAGTTAATGAAGCACGTTTCCCTTTTGTTAGGGTACCAGTGGAAGTTCCATTGTGTACGCCATCCTGAAGCAGCCGGTCTCGTAGAGAGACATAATCAGACCCTGAAAATCCGTATTGCTAAAGTCTGTAAAGAAAAAGGTGTGGACTGGCTAGTAGCTCTGCCAGTCGCCCTGTTTTATATGCGCATGGTCGCACATTCCAGATCAGGTCTATCCCCGTATGAGGTCGTATTCGGCCGCCCCCCTAACATGTGGGGTACTCCTAGACCCCGAAGTATTACCGATGTTTCATGTAATATGCTGACAGATTACCTAGCTTCCTTGATGTCTGCCCTCAACTCATGTCGTTCACAGGTTGCCGCCGCATTTCCAGACAATACCGAGGTGGCACCGCACGAGATCGTTCCAGGCTCCTTGGTGATGATCAGAAATTTCGACAGATCAAGTCCGCTGGAACCACGTTGGAAAGAGCCACGTCAGGTCCTCTTGACCACCCGTACTGCCGTCAAGTTGGAAGGCAGGAAGGGGTGGGTCCATCTTTCTCATGTAAAACTTTTCAATGGATTGAAACCAGTCTCCAAGAACATTTCCAAGGATTCCCAAGATTCGAAAGACTGTCAAGACATTGTTTTAAAGGACTGTCCCGCACAAGACATTATTACAACCCCTCCCTTGGTAGAGAAAACTCCGCAACAGGAGTATAAGTTAAAGCTCAGGTCTAGTAAAATAAGTCAGTCAGTTTGATTGTATAAGTCCTCCCCTAGGTGAAACGGTTAGACTGTTTCTGACATGTATAAAATAGACCCCCATAGTGAGAGAGTCAGTCAAAGTTCAATCAGATGTATCGTTTTTCTGAGTTTCGTATTATTCATCAGCATAATGATTTCTTGCACCAGCTATGCGTTCTATCTGTATTGTCCAGTTCCTCATGTAAATGTGTCTGCTAATGCTACAGTAGAGCACACGTTTAGTGATCTGCCTCCTCATGAACTCTCTTACCGCCTCGCTATGCGCAACAACTCATTTATCCGTATGTTACATTACTCACACCAGACCAGCAATGCCACTAATTGTTGGGTGTGTGGTCGACTCCCCCCTTTTCAGACACCGAAGGGAGTTCTGCCACTGTTTCCTTATCCATTCTCACACAATGGTTCGTGTGGAGCATGGTCCACGTTAACGTCATCCTCAACAGATATGTCTTTTCTTAACAGTACATGTTTCTCAGACAAGCAAGGTTTCCCCCACAGAACAGGTTTAGATCTAGAAAATGAAGTATATAATTTAGGTAATTATTCGTCGAATTTCATGGTCCTGAATGTTCAGTCTGATACTACTCCAGACTTACCTGCTATTTCAGTATTACCAGTCAAAGGCGAATTATGTGTCCGTAGTTATGGTTCCATACATGTAGGTCATAGTGAATGTACTACTGTTGTCAAGTATAGTGACAGTGGGAAATCTGTTTTCAAAGCTTCACGTCATTCTTATTTTATTTGTGGTCAGACCGCATATGTTCGTCTGCCCCTCGATTGGGAAGGAACCTGTTACATTGCTTTCCTACTGCCACCTGTTTTTCTAGCCCCATCTGATTATCACAGAAACACACATCTAGTACACATTAGACATAGAAGGGAGTCCCCAATTGTCGATTATACTGAAACTACTCTAGAACAGTATACAGATTTCAATAAAGGTTTCTTCTTCTTTGTAGGACCTGTCCAGAATAGTAAACTGATCCGTAGGTTAACAAGAACCCTTGAAGCTGTAGTAAATGAGACTGCCTCTGCTCTAGGTAACCTAACCGAAGAACAATCTGCTATGAGATTTGTCGTTTTGCAAAATCGTCTCGTCCTTGACGTCATACTGGCCGATAGGGGCGGGGCCTGTAGAGTCATCGGATCTAGTTGCTGCATTTTCATTCCAAATAACGCGCCGTCTGTTTATTCAGCTATAACCAGACTCCATAAAATTGCCCATCTGTTACACCAAGATCCAGGCACCTGGACATGGTCCGGTTGGTTCTGGAATATAATTTCCGCATGGGGATGGAAAGTCCTGTCTTTTTTGGGTATTGCAGTAGCAATCATATTTAGCTGCTGCCTCTGTATACAATGTGGCCCTGCGATTTGCAGCATGTGCGCTACCTCTTGTATTCCTAGTCCCAAGCCCCGTTCTAAATCCCGTTCCAAGACAATTCGAGACGAGCAAATGGTACTGTATGAAATGATAGATGGTATCATGAAAATTGATGTTTCCTGATGGTAACGTAGTGACAAGGAGGGAATGTGGAAAAGTAAATTTTGCCATGTTCTGTGTCCCTACGCCTCATCCATCATATGTTATGTGTGCATGACCAATATGCATATGTTATTCCCCATGTCCGATTAATGACGCAATTCCAGTTGTGTCCACCTCTAGTATGTTAGTTTCCAGTCCTCGTGAATACTACGAATATTAGGCCTATGTCAAGTTATGTTGCCACGTTTCTCAGTGTGCACGTTATTCCATTATAAAGTCCCCGTTTCCAGGCCTCAACAGGGCCCGGACCACAGATTCAGCTCCTGTCTCCTGAAAGCCTCGCTGAGGAGCAATACAGCCCCCACCTGTATCCTCGACCTTTCACTTACTTCCTGCCTCGCAGTGCCCGGTGCAGCCCGGCTCTGCCTCTGAGTCTGCCAAGAGTATGTTATAGTTCCAGCTATCAGTTCAGTCCTCCTCTTCTGCATTCCTAAGCTACTGAACTGCATCAATAGTTTCCGTCATTGTCTAGCCTTCTCGTCTCCACGTTAGAGAAATACTGTATTAACGGTCATTTAATATTCTTCATCACGCACTACATGTAGAATAATGCATGGTCCAGTCTTAGAGTCAAGTTAGCTTTCCCCTCATGACTTCTAGTTTATATCAACATGTTCCCTAAACATCAGATACCAGATAGGGTTTAGGTACATGTCGCTCCGACCCTCCAGACTTTAGTCTCTACTCCTAGCACAGAGTTCGTAGCCCCCAGCTTCTCCTAGTAACACGTCATTGCCAGTTTTCGCGCACCATTAGGTTAGAGGTCCCGGCTCCTTAGGTAGCCCCCTCCTATGTTTCCGCCCATTCATGACATATTCTGTTACGTTTGCATCACATGTCTAAGTATACTCCCAGTTACACCTCTTTTTACTGTTATCTTTCGCGACTGCTACGCGTCACGCCTTCTGCTCCACCCACTGCTACGCCTACTGCAATGTAATGCTATGTGTTTGCGCTATGTATATAAGTCAATGTATTATTATTAAAAGTTAGCGCGCTCATCCCAGACCAAGCCCCAGCAGCTGCTGGGTCATTCTATGCAGGTTGTCCTGATCCTGTCCTTATGCTGTAATAAACCTGCAGAAACTCCTACTACCTCGAATCTTGACTCTTATTTTATTGAGCTATCTGTTATTCATTCATTCATCCAAAAATAGATCCGGTATTATTTATTTATATACCACAGATCAATTAGTTAGGGACCAATTTATTTGTAATTGTGTTGATAAAAACATCAAACAGAAACTTTTGTCACTTGGAAATCTGACATTAGAGGAATCTATAAAAGTGGCTAACAGTATCGAAACATCTCAGTTATCAAAGAAGAAGTTGGAGGAAGAGAAGAAAGAACCAGTTTCTATTGTTAAAACTAAAGACAGTAAAACACAAGACAATAAAGCTTCGGAAAACAGAAGTTTTGATAGACAGAATTCATGGAAAAATACTAACCCAAGAACCAATATTTCCTTTAGATGTGGTTTTAAACCACATTTTGGTGGTGCAAGGTGTCCGGCAAAGTCAGTTGTGTGTAAAAATTTTAATAAGTTAGGCCATTTTGCTAAAGTATGTCAAACATTTAAGTACAATGCACGTTCTAAACCTGTTCAGGTAAAATTTGTCACTGAGCAGAATTTACAAAGTGAAGATGAAGACTATGCTGCGAAAGATTTAAGTAACATGGTGGTTGTTGTCAGAGACGATGGTGTCATCGTGGGTAATCCAAAGTTATGTGTTGATCCTTATGTTGACATTTCAGTTGGGGATAAATCTTTACATTTGCTTGTTGACTCTGGTGCACGAATTACAATGATTACTTTAGAATTATTCAAAACAATCTGGCCTAATAGATCTTTGTTAACTCCGGATAGAAAAGCAATAAATTATGAAGGTCGTGAAATCAACCTTTCAGGGTACATTGAAGATATCCTTGAGTTTAAGGGGCAGAGGATAGCTAGATAAATGTATGTAGCTCATGAAGGTTTGAATATTTTGGGTTGGTTCCACCAGGGCTTATTTGGAATGGTACTTAGACCAGGATCAAAAGAACAAGTTTTGGCTATAAGAGACCATCCTGATCTAGAGGATCTTGTAAGCCAGTATCCACATGTGTTCTCTGGGGAATTAGGCAAGATAAAAGGGTTCCAACATGAAATTATTGTAAAAGATGGTGCTTCCCCAGTTAAGCATAAACTAAGAAATGTCCCTTTTGGTATAAGACAAGACTTGGAAAAGGAATTAGAGTCTTTGTGTACTAAAGGGATAATTGAACCGGTGGAGTCCTCTTTATGGTTGTCCCCCTTAGTAGTTGCTCGGAAACAAATTGGTGAGTTGAGAGTCTGTGTTTACCTTCGTTGCCTGAATAGGGCGATATGGATAGATTCTCATCCTCTCCCGAACATTAATGAGATGTTGGCCACACTTAAGGATGCTAAGATCTTTACAAAATTAGATTTGGCTTCAGCCTACCACCAGGTTGAACTTGCTCCACATTCAAGAAACCTCACAGCTTTTGTTTCACCTTTTCGAACATTTCAGTATGTACGCATGCCCTTTGGTCTCTCTTCGGCAGCGTCTGTATTCCAACGCCTAATGTCAGAGATGCTGAAGGGAATCAAAGGTCTTTCTGTATTTCAGGATGATGTGCTTATCTTTGCTCCTGACAATGCAACACATGACAAGATTTTAAACGAAGTGTTGTTAAGATTTCAAGAGAATGGTGTTGTGTTACGGAGAGACAAGTGCGTTTTCAGAGTTAAAGAGGTTGAGTCCCTGGGACATTTGGTGAATGAGAATGGTATTTTCCCAAAGGTGAGTTTAGTAGACTCAATTGTTAAAATTAAAGCTCCATCAGATAAGACAACTCTTAAATCTTTTCTTGGCATATGTGAGTTTTACTCTCATTTTGTGACGGATTTTGCGTACAGACTGAGGCCTCTCTCGCGTATGTTAATGAAAGGAGTTGTTTTTGAATGGAATAAAGAGTGCCAAGATGTGTTTGAATGGGTTAAACAACAGTTGACATCTCCTAAAGTTCTCAAACATTATGATCCATCTCTTTTATGTACACTTATTGTAGATGCCAGTAATGTGGGATTGGGTGCAATTTTGACTCAAAAGAAAAATGGAGAAGTTAGAACAATATGTTATGCATCCAGGGTATTGTCTGCATCAGAAATTAAATATTCTGTTATTGAAAAAGAATTATTGGCATGCTGGTGGGCTGTTATGAAATTTAGGAATTTTATTTGGGGACGGAGGTTCTGTCTCCAAACTGATCATAAACCACTAGTTTTTATTCTTAGTGGGAAGAATGTAAGGGCTTCCACACCTAGAATTTCAAGACTTTCCTCTAAATTACTTCAGTTTGATTTTTCAGCTGAATACATCCCTGGTTCGAAGAATGGTGTGCTGATTTTTTATCCCGTTCTTCTGATGAAATTGAAGTTGAAGTAGATTTAAAGGAGGAAGATCAAGAAGATTTTATTGTTGCAGCCGTAGATGTTCCTCATTTGTGGGCAGTATCAGAAGAGTTGTGGCGTAAAGCTCTTGCAGATGATTGCTCTTTAGCCAAGGTGATGAAGTTTGTAGAAAATGGTTGGCTTAAAGAAAGAAACTTATCTTTTGACTTCAAAACTTTCTTGCAGGTCCCAGATGAGTTAACCATTAAGGATGGATTGTTGCTTAGGGGTGACAAGTTAGTCCCTCCGATTACATTAAGGGCAGATTTAGTTAAGAATTCTGATGAAGGACATTTAGGAGCAACTTTAACTAAAAAAAGAGTACGTTCTTCTTTTTGGTGGCCTTCTATGGATAGTTTTGTTGATGAATATGTAAAATCATGTGTTATTTGTTCCAGCTGTGATAAGGCTACTAAGTTATGCACTTCTCCACTGACTCCTATTGTGTTGCCTTCAGCCCCATGGGTTAAGTTAGGGTTGGACATTGTTGGTCCTTTTCAGGCGTTGGATTATTCGTCAAGATTTGGATTGGTCCTCATGGACTATTATTCGAAGTGGCCAGAAATAAAATTTGTGAAGGAGGTCACTTCCAGGACGGTTATTGATTTCCTTAATGATGTTTTTTAAAGAGGGCTATCCTGAGTTTTTGATTACAGACAACGGAACACAATTTCCTAGCTTGGAGTTTGAAAAGTTTCTCAAAAGTTGTAGTATAAAACACTTAAAGAGCTCAGTTTATCACCCTCAAACCAATGGTTTGGTTGAGCGTATGAATAGGGTGTTGGGCGAATGTATCCAATGGGCGTTGTCAAATAAATGCATAGTTGCTAATTCAGTGAGGAGTATGCTGTGGTTTTACAGTACTACTCCTCATTCAACTACAGGTGTGTCACCTTTTGAATTATTTCGTGGACGCAAAGCTGCAACTTTATTGTGTCCTGCGTGGATGTCTAAGTGGGTGAAAGGGAGTGTGTGGACTGATGAGAGTGTTATAAGTCAGGTTGAATCGGTTCAGAATAAACAAAAATTGTACTTTGATGACAGAATGCATGTGAAAGATATTTGTGTAAAGCCTGGTGATCTTGTGTGTGTCAAGAAACCGGTTCATATTCAAAAAGGTCTTTCTAAAATTGGTTCTCCATCTAAAGTCTTGGATGTGAAAGGTAATGCTGTAAAACTCAGCAATGGTCAATGGTGGAATAAATCTTGGGTGATAAAAACATCAACTAATTAATTTCCTGTGAATAATGGTGCTCAACCAATAAGTTCAAATCTTACTCATTCAACTTTTGTGGATAATGGTGCTCATTCTGGAAGTTCAAAGTCTTGTATAGATAGTGACAAATTGAGAAGTAGCATGTGTGTTATACTTATTCCTCTTAGATACAGGAAGTGATGTATACTTTTTATACATTTTAGATACAGGAAGTTATGTATACTTTTTATTCATTTTTCTTCTTTAGTTGTGTTTGATTCTTCCCATTTAGACAATATGTAATTTTTATTATTTTTGTTGTTTTATTGCTTATGTTAAGTTTCATTTTTTGTTTGCATGTAAAGGAAGACCCATGTAGTAGCCTAGGTTTGTTTTAGAGTCTTATCTATTATAAAAGAAGACCCATGTAGTAGCTTGGGGTTGTTTAAGAATCTTATTCATTCAGAATGTGTTTGTTACTGCATTCTTTATTGAAGGTTCTATATGTGTCAGTTGCCAGCCTTACTCTGTAGCTACAGTTGCCCTGCTCCGATGGTCCAGCTTTACTACAATAAATCTACAAACTGGCTTTGATCTCGACTCTTCATTACTTGAATATAACACTAGCATCGAGCTATGTAAGTACAGAACATTTGCAATAGCTGAATATCAGAACTCTTTGATATATATCATAGTTTCAATCAATAGAACAAGTGACTAGTCATCATTTTAATAATGTTATGAATTTAAAATTATTGGGTTAGATTTAATTAGGAATTCATTACAATTAATTAATATCATCATGAAAAATTAATTCTTACTTAATATACAACACTGTGAATGATAAGACTGTGGTAGTTAGTTTTCGGTTGTTTATCTTGGCAAAACAAGCTTTTACTTTGCAAACATACTTAAGCCTCTCAAATTGGAAAATCCAAATTACAAAAATATTCGCTCTAAGTATTTTTTGCTAGTGATGGTCAGTTTATTAAGTCAAGAATCTGTACAGTTTCCTCAAAGTGAACTGGGAATTGCGATGGTCAGATAAAAACCCTGCATGGAGAATATTTCTTGCTAGATGATACGTACAATGCAGACAATTAACTGAGAGGATCCTCTTAATGGTTCACCCCAAACACCCTGTAGATTAATTGGGACTTCATGATAAAAGCAATTGTTGGAGGTAGGTCAGGAGATAGCAACGTTAAACATCCTGTTCTGGGGTTGGGGGGGGCAGGGATTTCTGTTTCAAAGCTATTGGAAGACTGGATAAGAGTCTTCAAATGTGAACCCTAACTTGGCTTTGTCTGTAGCCCACATATGATCTCCTCCTCTAATGGGACACAAGCATCCCTTGGATCCTTTTCTCAGCTGGTCTTGTAACTTCGACTTACATGTTGAGTTTAATGTGGCGGCTGATGTTTGTACTTGATGGCAAATGTAATTGTTCAGCACTTGTGAGGGGACATTTTATTTTCCTTTTGAAAAATTGACATGTCTTTTCAAGTCCCAAAAAGAAGTGTGAGATCACTCTTGATGTAATGACTTGATTTTGTTAATTTAGAAAATCTCGGATGTCTTTATTTGCACTTTATTTCTTCAGGGGCTTCAATATCTTCTCTGTAGAATTTCTGTGGAAGACTCCGTATGTTTTCTTTGGTTTTTCTGCCACTCCTTCTCATTTCTGTTACCTGAGTTTCACACAACATATTTCTTTAGCCTAAGGTGTTGTTGAAGCTCCGTATATACCAGTTTATGAATCACTGCCTGCTTTGGGTACTGTCTTGTTTCTCCTACTGCTATCATGGTGGCTGAATCCAGCTAATAGTCATGGTCTTTCCACTGTCCTTTCTCTTTTTCTCCCAGTTCCCTGCTCTCGCCTCTCGGTGTCTTAGCTCCTCCGAGGTGAGGGCAGAGTCCAGAGGGAGTTAGGTGTATTTGTTCCTTTAGTGACTCTTCTAAAGAGAGACAATGGGCCCGATTCACAGAACTAATTTAAGACAAAATCCTAAACTTACTACTTTTGGTATTCACATAAGTTAGGATTTTGTCTTAAGTTTGTCTTAAGACAGACTTAAGACAACATCCTAACTTAAGTCTGTCTTAAGTCTGTCCTAAGTCTGTTTAAAGACAAACTTAAGACAAAATCCTAACTTCTGTGAATACCAAAAGTAGTAAGTTTAGGATTTTTTCTTAAGATAGTTCTGTGAATCGGGCCCAATGTTACCACTTCCACGAAATACAGGAACACAAGGTACTGTGAATAAATCTCCCCTCATCCACTGTACACACGCACAGACTTCTAGGCAAGCAGAAAGACCTGCGGGCATATTACCAAGCCTGGCGAAATTACATTATCGCGGCTTTAGCGGCCGTTTTCGGCCGCTAAGCGGCGATAATTCTATCGCCCTATTAGCAAGCAGTCGCTAACTGATGTTAGCGACAGCTTTGAGGCCCTCTTTGCATATTTATCGCTAATGACATGCAAGGTGGGCGTACCCAACCTGTTAGCGACTGAAAGCAGTCGCTAACGTCGCTATCGCCTATTAGCAAGGCAGGCGTAGCGATGGAAATATTCGCCCTAAGCACAAATATCTCCAAAAACTAACACCTGCTCAGACCAGTTCTTAGCCATTATATCCAATGGGAGGTGGATATAATGGCTAAGACCCTGTTAGCGATAATGCGTGAATATCGCTGTATTTTCAGCGATATTCACGGATTTCGCCGCTATCGCAGGAAATGTTATCACTTTTCTCGGCGATAAAATCCGGCGATGCTTGGCGATAGAAAAGTTGTCGCTTAGCCTATTTGGCAATAATTTTCGCTACTTGTTGGTAATATGCCCCTAAGTGACACTCTATATCAGAGGTATGAGTCTCATACACCTCAATAATGGAGATGGCTTTCAACAGTTCTTTGTGGGTGCCATTCCTTTCAACTGTCCCTACGCACATTATGTTCATTACATTTCACTGCAGACCTCCACTACCAACGTACACAGTGGACAACTCCATAAAGAGCATCACAGACAGAATGAGAAACAATGTGTTCATCTAACCAAACTCAATCAAGAATAGGAAAGATGGGTCGAGGTACATGCCAAAGGGTAGCATTCTTATGTCAGGAAACTGGATATGGTGACAATCACAAATCAAAGTTCATGAAGAAACAGGAAAGCTGTCTCCTAAATATACTGGTCTATTTCCAAGTAACTGTTTGTCTCATCAAGTACAGGCTACAGACAATCCATCCAGACTTACATAATTCACTGAGGATACCTGCGCATGTGTGAACTAGTGGAATGTATACAAGACATTTGATTTGAGGCCAATAAGAATATGAAATGGCTAGGATGTATAATGTGTGTTAACGAGAAAAGCCTTCAGTACTTGAAATTTTGAAAATGTTGTTCTCCTCAAAATCATTTCTAAGAGGCTGCTGATCATGGACTATTTTGTAAGTTGTAACATTTGTATTGGTCCAAGATTTTGCTGTCTTGTCTTTCTTCTTTTTGGTGGAGGTAGCATGGGAAGCCACTGTTACACTTGGCTTACTTAGGAGGCGAAATGGAAGGATGTCAATTCCTTGACTTACGGTTAGACTGTGTGTTCTCAATTGGCCTCCAATGGGGAGACCATAAGGAATATGTGGTAATAGGGTGGTGCTAAGCCAGAATGCTAATGTAACCACACACAATAGATGAAGCTAAGTGCAGAAACATGTTTATAGAGCCAAGACAATGGTTTCATGTAAGGAAAGAAGCCATGACGGATTTACAGAGGTTTGTTTCTAGATATAGTATGTCTCAATATTTTTGAAACATTGCCAATGTTAATGAAATAACAATTACAAATAAACTTGTTTTCTTAAAAAATAAAAAAAGAATGGACCTCTGATAGGTCTCCCAGGCTTGTGCCAAAGAGCAGTGTTAATCCATTATGCAAGTACCAGATTTCATATTTTACCACAATGTGGCACTGCACTTTCCAGGAGGATCTAATCTATGGAGAAGGGCACTTTCTCCATGACACCCTCTTTAAACTGGAGCTGTGTCAGAAACGGTACTTCTCAACTAAGCTAGCACCAGTTCATCGATGTAGTCTTCTCTTCCTTCTGCCTTCAATTTACTTCCATTATGCTCTATCCTGTCCATTTCTTATCCATTCTTTTTTCCATCTGATAAAATCCTGTCACCCTAGGAAGTCATATTTGCTCTGCTGCATAGTTTCTGAATGCCTTGCACAAAGTGGTCATTTGTCACTGCCCTCAAAAGACCACCTTGCCTTCAGAAGCATTGAACTACTGGACAAGAACCCCCCAAAAGGACTGAACCTGCATCACTTGAACACAGAGTGACTCCAAGGGCAGGCTGGCTTGCCTCCTGTTGCCTAAATCTCAGGGACACAAAAGACTTAGAACCCCCTTTTTTCCAACCTTTAGCCTCATCTGCTTGTGAGCCTGTCCTGCCAAGTTGGGCTACCCCAGTCCTGGACCCTTGGAAGTGGACCTAGGGGTTTGCTCCAGTGGAACTGATGCATCCTGTGCTGCAAGAGCAGAATTGATGTATCACTGCTGTTGTGGGAACCGGACAGGTGCACACAATGGATATTTTGTTGTTTTGCACTGGTCTTATTTATGAATCATAATCTATTTTCCTAACCTGGTGTGGAGTCTTTTTCTGGTGTTTTCACTGTGTTATACTGTTTTTAGTGTTGCACAAATACTTTACACATCGTCTCTTAAGTTAAGCCTCACTGCTCTGTGCCAAGCTACCAGGGTCCACGCAGAGTAATTTAGCTTGTTTTAATACCTAACCTGCCTATAATTGTGGTTCCTGCTGGGACAGGGTGCATACCTCTGCCAAACATAAACCTAATTCCTAACATTACAGGATCGCAATTTGGGACTAATACATATCAAAAGGCCTTTTTGTGTTTGCAAACAGTGACCTCAAAAAGGTCGCATTCTGCAATCAGGATATTTTCAACCTCAAACATCCTGTGTACTGATCCGATTTCCCAATGTCCAGAACAAGGAAAAATCTCTATTAAAATTAGTTGGGGACTGATATTTTTGCTTGTTACAATATTATTGTAACAGGCCCCCAAAGTATATTTTCTGTCCCAATAGAACATTTCTCCAAAACTCATGAGCTGCAAGGGTCTCTGCCATGGAGGCAAAGGGTTCTTAGTGGCCACAATAACAATTTCCATATCTCCTATAATTCTAAGCTATTGGCATCTGATGTTTTGATAAGAAACAAACCAGCCTGATGGATGCCTTTTCCAGCTTAGGTTAAGTCTCATGCCTGTGTTAAGAAATGTTTGACTCCACACTGAAGACTGGTGCGTTGTGAAGAGTTTCATTTGATGCCTGATTTAGGTCCTATAGCATTAGGATGCCATGTTTCTGCATCTGTCCTTTATGGAAGCCGCATCCAAGAGCTCCCCTCTAACCAACGGTCTCAAAGCCAGAGACAGAAATGTGGTTTGACTACCATTCATACGCACCATCTATAAAAAGGCTGCCTCAACTGATATGTAGAGCTCCAGGCAGCCAACCTGCGAGGTAGTGTTTGTCAAAAGGCTGTCAAGTGATGGGCGTTTTCATTACTGATCTTGTGTGGTGGTGGCATGCGCGTGCAGAGCTGTTCTTGTTCATCACGTGAAGTCACGCGGGACCCAGTGCACTATGATGAGTAACAGTTTTATTTGGCGGTGTTACATTGAGACACCCTTGTCCCCACTGCTAGCCACACCAACCTCTACTCAGAAGTACAGAAGAGGTGCAGCAATGGGGCAGACAGTGGTCAAGCGAATCAGACATCAATCTGTGGATCAGACAACTGGCACAGGTTTTGGCAGCTCATCACTCCTTACCTCAGGAGGACGACTTGTGGTTGAGAGGTGGATTTGGGTGTGCTATGAAAGACAGATTGAAAGACAGTGACAATGGGAAGTAGCATGCTATTAACCAAAACTTTGCCAAATCTAAGCTGCTTGCCTGTCTCCAGTCTGCCTTGAGTCTTTGCAGTTCTAATCCCTTCACTTGATTTATTCCAATTTACCCCCACTCAGAAACCACCATAGACCGGGTAAATTGTAGCAATCTGATCTCCCTTTCAATATCAAACACAGCCAACCCTAAAGCCAAGATGGAAGTGAATGAAATCTTCACGGTGGGCTGATTTCTCCCTTGGAACTGTAGCAGAAGACACATCTCTTGTTGTCCTCGGAAAAACACAGGTATTTTGGGTGCAGGAATGGTGCAGACTTTTACAATGCAAGAAATACAAATACAATGCATTTGATTTTTTGAAATTTTTTATTATTTTTAGGAAGTTGGTGGAGTTCAACAACATTTGCAGAAACATATATTACAACATTATTCATGGTTTAGCAGATATAACATTTTCTGGGTACAAACTAGCAAGATTGTACGGCAGATATCTCTGAATGACACCTATTAAGTTACTTATAATAGCATCACCACTGATGAACTGTAATAAGAAATGTGTAGGATTGTTTACAGTAGGCATTCATTGATGCTCATGTAGAACTCCTGCCAGTAGCATATACATATAATATACAGTGAATCACATACTGGTCTTTATGTTGCCACTGATCTGGGTGCTTAGCGCCTGTGTGTTTAGTCCTGCAACTGGTGATGTGTATGTGGCAATGGTGTAGGGTGGGAGTCATGTGCATTGACCATGACTCTTGATGGATAATGGCCCTTTCCTCTGCTCCCTTTGCAGGATGTGATTCTCCAGTGGATCCAGATGTGCGAAGCGAAGTGGAAGTAACTTACGCCAGAACAGGTGACGATAGTCACAGAGCTGCCAGGGCAGAGCAGCAGGGGCGTGTGGTAAATCCCATTATCCCAGGAGGATGTATTTATTATGTGTGTTAAATACCTCCTGTTAAATGAGGGACGATGTGCAGATTTGATCTGTGAACATCTATCATGTATTTGTTTGTTTCTTTTGTGGGGTTGTTGCAATATCCTGTTGTATGTAGGTATGTTTTGTTGGTTAGTAATGGAGTAATAGTGTTCTCGTTGAGCACTATTGTACTGTGTGCTGTTTTACTCACTTTCTTCTGTGGCCTTAGGAGGCAGGGATGGGCTGTTTGATTGAGGGGCATGTTGCACCATGGATTGTGCTTTGCTGCAAGGATGTGGAATTGTCCTGTGGCCAATGTGGAAAGTATTTCGTGCCATACATGATGTCCTTATCGAGTTACGTGTTGCTTTGACTTGACAGAAAGTGATGCAAAAAGCAGTGGGATAGAATGTTTGAGCTTCTATAGCACTTTCCTATCCCTTGGTAGAGTGTCAAAGTTCCTTACTGTTGACTAAGTAGCTACCCCTTTTGCGGAGCATGCATAGAAGAAATTGTAGGTAGAGGTGTTAACTGACAGTGTTGAATTTGAATGTTCTGCTTGATGCCCAGAGATGTGAGTAAAGTGTGAGGGATAGTTTTAAACACAGCTTACTGTCTGTACAATCTTTCATTATGCAAGTTTGTTAAATCATTATTTTGGAAACAGCCAAGTATCTAATGCCTTTCTGAATTCCAGGCAGGTGGCAATCTTTATTTTCCTTGTGAGCTTGTTTTAGAGCTTTCATGCTTGTAAACAGAAGACACTACCTCCAGTAATTGTGAGAATGCAGTGTGATAAGTATTTTGGTGTGTGTTATTGTCAAAGACTGTTCATATTGTGTCACTGGAAATGTGTATCAAATCACATGAGAGTGAGAGATAGCTGTGTAGATGGTCATACCTACCATTTTGCAGGGAGATCTACTTCTAATTCTACGGTGGGTACAATATGAGCTCTTGGTTAATCATCTCTTCTTGTGATAGTGAATGCTTCACCATGCTGGATATGGTTTGACACTTCTTCTGTATGGAAAGAGCTAAGTTTGTTCTGCCCTCCTATATTGCAGTTGCTCTTGCAGTGAAGTGCATGGAGGGTTGTTGTGATGTGGTCACAAAAGCAAAGATGCAGAAATTATTTTACTGCAGCCATCTGTGTTCTCTACTCTTTGAAGTAATATGATGGGGGCCCCATTGAGGAATCCATTTGCATGGTCTATATGGAACATGACTAGGGTGTTGGATCACTGTATTAAAGTTTGAGGTGGTTCCTTAAAATCTGGAGGTTGATGATGCAATCTTGAATGGCACTAGTCCTTCAAGTTTTTCACCTTTAGTACGATTAGTGTGTCACTTGTAAAGTTGTAGCTGATTAGGTCGAAGGACTTCATGATGCCTGGTAGTGTATCGATGTCAGCATTGAAGAGGAGAGGTAAGATGATCAAGCCTTGAATAATGCCAGAGTTTGTGTTGAAAGGAATGATGAAAATGGGAAACATGATGTATGTACAGCAGAGGTATATTGTGATCCAGTCTAGGATGGTTCCTTTGATGCCATGTTCCTCTAACCTCAGCAGAAGGAAGTCATGGTGGATTGTGTCAAATTCACTAATAGGTCCAATAATAGATACACAGTATCTCCATTTCTGCCCACTTTAATATTCAGGTCATCTTAGATGGAAATCAAGGTGTACTTTGTGCCTCTGCCAAGGCTGAACCCTGTTTGAAGGTCTGAAAGTTGGTGGGTTTTTCAAAGAATTTTCAGATCTGTTTTTCCTTCTGTTCTATTTTCTTCATTCCATTGGAGATTGTCGATATCTGGCACGATCTGCTAGATCACGGATTTCTTCTTAAAGATTAGTATGTTACAGGAGATCATGAAGTTGGTGTGGTAGGTAACTGAAGTTAAGGAGTTGCATAGGAGGGTCCACACTGTGGTGTTGGCAATCACTGAGATTAATGTGTTATAAAAGGTTTAGGCCAAACATAGATCTGAGTGTCAGCCCGGTGGAGCACTTGAAATGTTCACTGCCTTGAATGTGGGGATAGAAAGTTCATTGAAGAAGGCTAGGGTCCAACTTGCTCCAGAAGTATCGTTTTGACATTTTTTCTTTTCAAATGTGGTAGTCTGTGGTATCATTACAGAAAACCAGTGATTGGGGAGTCTTTGATGGTGCACTTCTGGCCTTACGATGTCAGGCAGACTTGCATCCCCCGACAATGCCGCGGATACGGGTCCAACCGACCTCCAGTCGGCGGTTGCGACCGCTGAATTACGATGTGACCGCACATGGTGCAGCCACAAACTCCCTTTTCTGTATGGCAGTTTGTGCTGGGGTCAAAAACCTGCCGCAGCACAAGCTCCCATACAGAAAAGGGAGTTTGTGTTCATCCCTGCACCGCGTGGTAGGCACCTCATGGTGCCTGCCAGACGGTGCAAGGATGAACAAGGGGGCACAATAGGTGCCCCCTCAGCCAAAAACCGGAGCTGCTGGTTGAAGGGGGTCCTGCTTGTTTTCCTGACAGGCTTTCCACGTCGGACAGCCCAGCATGGAAAACCGGCTTCTTTTCCTGACAGGCTTTCCACGTCGGACAGCTCAGCATGGAAAGCCGGCCGGGAACCGTGCATCGTAATCTGGACAGCGTAAAACGATGTCCGTCCATATGGATTACGGGCTGATATCCAACAGGTGGACGGGCTCCTTGAGCCCATCGGAATCCAGCTGGAATCGCTGGCCGGTTTCACTTCTGACTGCCTAAATTGTAATTAGGCACTCGAAAGTAAACCCTATGATATCAGCCTGACAAAGATCGTAATCGGGCCCTTCATGTGATTTTTTACAAAGGACAAAAGTATTCAACAGCCTGTTAAAGCCCTGATCCCTCCTACATAAAATAGCTCTTACCATTGCTGGAAATTATACTGCCAAATATACATGATAGCTATTGAAGAGAGAGAAATACCATATGTAGATGGTCACAAGTCTTTATCTACTTTATCAGTTAATGTAGGTACTATAAAAAGTGCTTGGTATACAAGGAAGCCATTTAATGCCCATCGTCCTCAAATAGAAAATCTCTATCCCAACGTCCTACCTGGAGCAATCCTAATACATTTCCAAATAGCCATGTAACACCCAGCTATACCCACTTACCTTCAACATTTACTGAATACCAGTACTGGGCATATGCACCAGCCATTTAACACCCATCACCCCGATTTCAAAAAATATTTAGCCCATTTCTTCAATACAGGTGACTACACTACATTGGCAGATGTATACAACAGCCATTTAATATCTATCATCCCCCATGTGGAAATAATTATGGCCATTATCCCAAGAGGGCTATGTGAAATACCATGTCCATGGTACGTAGCAACCATTTAACTCCCAAATGCCCCATTTAAACATGATCTATTTCCATGTTCCTAACAGGACCATTATATTACAGGGTAAAATGTGTTCAGCAGCTGTTTAAAGTCCAAAATCCCCAGGGAGTACAATAGCAATTGTCATTTCCTTATAATACAGTGGTAGGTAATTATAAAAAGCCATGTAAAGCCCATCATCCCCGAAGTAGAACATCCCTATCACTATTTCCTACCTTTAACAATCCTAATACAGTCCTAAAGATATTCAATGTCCATGTAACACCCATAATCCTCCATTTAGAACACAGCGATTCCCACTTACCTTCAACATTAACTAAATAGCAGTACTGGGTATATGGTCCAGCCATTTAACTCCCATCATCCCCATTTAAAAAATATTGATGCCCATTTCTTCAATACACGTATATACACTACATTAGCAAGTGTACGTAACAGCTATTTAACACCCATTATCTCCCATGTAGAAATCATTATGGCCATTATCCCGAGAGGGCTATGTAAAATGCCATACCCAGAGTAAGTAGCAGCCATTTACCCCCACGATAATCACCAATTTAAAATGATCAATTTCCATTTTCCCTACAGGATCATTATAATATAGGGAAAATGTATTCAACAGCTGTTTAAATCCAATATCACCTGTAAGTAAAGTAGGTATTACCATTTCCTTATAGGATTCATGACAATACAGTGGCAGATATATCTAAAATCCATTTTACACCCATCATCCCTAGCCTTATTTCCTACCTTGAAGAATCATAATACAGTCGTAAATATATCCAAACCCAGTTAATCCCCATCATCTCCAGTGTAGAAAATCCCTATCCCTGTTTCTTACCTTGAACCATCCAAATACATTTCCATATACATTTAATGACCATGTAACACCCATAATCCCCCATACAAAACACAGCTATGCCCACTTACCTTTAACATTTACTAAATAACGGTACCATGTATATGTATCAGTCATTTAACCCCCATCATCCCCATTAAAAAAATATTTATGCCCATTTCTTCAACACATGCCACTACACTACAGTGGCAAGTGTATGTTAGAGCCATTTAACACCCATCACCCCCGTAGAAATCATTATGGTCATGATCCCAAGAGGGCCACGTAAAATATTATGAACAGGTTATGTAGCCGCCATTACCCCATTAGAATCCCACATTTAAACATTATCTATTTCCAAATTCCTAAAAGGACTATTATAATATAGTGGAAAATGTGTTCAACAGCTGTTTAAAGTCCATATTCACCTGTGGGTAAAGTAGCCATTACCATTTCCTTACAGTAATCAAGAAAATACAGTGGCAGATATATGTAAAATCCATTTTACACCCATCTTCCCTAGCTTTATTTCCTACCTTGAACAATCATAATACAGTCGTAAATATATCCAAATATAAATATAAAACCCCATGCAGAACACAGCTTTGCCCACTTTATTTACTAAATACCAGAACAGAGTATATGTACCAGCCATTTAACCTCCATAATCCACATTAAAAAATATATTTATGCCCATTTCATCAATACAAGTCACTACACTACAGTGGCAGGTGTATGTAACAGCCATTTAACACCCTTGATCCCCCATTTAGAAATCAATATGGCCATTATCCAAGGAGGGCTAAGTAAAATGTAATGCCCAAGGTATGTAGCTGTCATTTATCCCCCATATACCCCAATTTAAACATTATCTATTTCCATTTTCCTAACAGGACCATTAAAAAATAATTGAAAATGGGTTCAACCACTGTTAAAACCCCATAATCCCCTGTGAGTAAAATAGTTATGAGCATTTCCTTACAGTAATCATGAAAATACAGTGGTAGGTATATGCCAAAGCCATTTAATGCCCATCATCTCCAATGTAGAACATCCTTATTCCTTTTCCCTACCTGGGACAATCCTAATACAGTTCCAAATATATTCAGTGGGATGTATGACGTTACAACGCATACTTTTACTCCGCGTACCATTACAACGCGGTATTTACAACGAATACCGTTACAACGCATAGCGCTTTGGGGTGCTGGATAGTGGTAAGTATAATTTACTATTCTAACTCCAGTCCCCGTGGACCCTAGGGAAGGTGTTGGATAGTAAATTAAACTTACCTCTTATCCTAGAGCGCCCCCCAGCGCAATGCGTTGTAATGTCATGCGTTGTAATGCCCGCGTTGTAATGGTAGTGCGGAGTAAAAGTTGCGTCGTAACGGGTGTATACCCCATTTCCTACATGGAACAATACTAATGCATTCCTAAATAGATTCAATGGCAATGAAACGCACAACATACCTCTTGCAGATCAAATATATGCCCATTTTCATCCTACATGACTAATTAACAGTATCAGGTGCATGTAATAGCCATTTAACCCACATATTCTCATATGTAAATAGGAAGTGTTGCTGAAGAAAGTTAACTTTCACGTTGCCCATGTAAGCTAAAACACATCCTGATAGGTAAACAATAGCAATTGCTGAAGAGTTAATTTTCACTTTGCATATGTAAGCATTAAACAACACTGCCACCAGTGGACAACTAAGTGAAAGAGGGTATTGACCGTTACAGCCTTATTACGATGTTGGGTGGTCACACCGTTGCACGATCTGCACCGGACGACCTCCGGGTCAGCGGTCCTGACCGCAGCATTAAAATGCCACCACACATGGTGCACTCACATATTCCCATTTCTCTATGGGACCTTGAGCTGCGGCCCTAAACCGGCCATGGCACATGTTCCCATAGAGATGCCATAGAGTTCCATCAAGGTGTCTGGCACACAGTGCAGGGATTAACAGGGGGGCACCACAGGTGCCCCATCGGCCAACAACCAGAGGCCTCCAAAATCGCTTTGCGACAGGCTTTCCATGTCTGAAAGCGGGACATGGAAAACTGGTTGGAAACCATATTCATAATCCCTACGGCGGAAATGCCATCCACAGGGATTTTGGTCAGGCTTCCGACTGGCCGATGGGCTCCTTGAATGACCATCGGATTTCACTTTCGACCGCCTGCATCGTAATGAGGCGGTCAAAAGTGAAACCCGGGATGATTGTAATTAGGCCCTAAATGTGATCATGAATACATTACATGAATATCTGATCATTAAAATCTTATCTGGACAGATTAATTGTTATTGACCCAATTACATGGCCACATCACATTCAATCTATCACCGCTTAAAAAACACTGATTAATTCATATTTTATCTCTTCAACACTGTTTTCAATTACACTTGAAGTGTTGCGTTGTTAATATGTACAAATGTAATGCGTATACAATATATTTCAGCCTTGGAATTACATTCCTCCAACAGTTGTATTGTGCATAGATATGATCTTGTATTCTAAATTGGAGTGTAGTACTTTTTAACCAAACATTGTTTTTGCTCTCAATGTTGTGATAAATGGAGTCCAGTTGTCACAAATGGCCAACCCTATCAACTCCTGTTTGATTTTATCTAACTATATATATATATATATATGTATACAATACTATTTCAAACTTGTCCAATCATCTTTGTGTTTTCTTTTGTAATATTTGACCATAGCAGCATGAATGTGTTCTATAATATGTTTTCAAAAAGGACAGATGGATGTTCCATATATTTCATGCCACTGGCATATTCTAGTATGTGTACAGCAAACTGTGTGGTAAGAGGGATTCTCTTACTGATAAAGATTGCTTTATTATCTCCGTCTTTAATACCTTTGTGTTGACAACATTTTTTGCAAGTTTTTATGTATTGCATTTTAAAAACAAAACTTGTTTAGCTACTTTAAAGAATTAATGATTATTCTCTAGGTGACTGAGTGGATTCCAGAAGTTTCCCAATCTCTTGGTCCTGCATTGCCATATTCCAATGCTTTTGTAAGATCATCTTAAGCTTATTGCACGCTTCTGAATACATTAAAATCAATCTGATTTTATTTCTCCTTTAGAAATCTGAAATATTCCTTTCCTTCGCAGTGATCAATGTTTCTAGGCGTTTCTTTGTATGCCCTTTCCTCAGCCGGCTTGCGACCTCGTTATTTGGATGTTCTCTAGTTGGAAAACTCAATTTAGTTTCTTAAAATATTTTCTCTAAAGTCTGTATCATCTAAACAGCTCTTCCTCAATCCTAAAAAGTCACTATATAGAATACTTTTTTTAGTGATTGTTGATGGCTACTTGCCATGTGGAATATCGTTGGTTACTATTTCTTAGCAGTAGAGCGTTGTCTCAGTTTACTTATCTTTGATGTAAATGAAGACATCCAAGACACATATCTTTTCCTCAATTATGTTATATGTGATTGTTAAACCATAGTCACTATTATTGATTTTTCACATTATGTTTTGAATTCCTCTTGTAAACTATTACAGATTATGAAAAGATCATCAGTGAATCTTGACCAAGTTTTTATATTTTCTAGATCTCCTTTTCACATTCATGTTGCAGTTCATTTAGTGTCCTTAAAGAAGAAATATCCTCAATTTCTGGACTTAAATGTGTATCTTATGTATTTGCTTTGTGGGTTCTTTTCCTGCTTTTATTATCCAGTGTTTTGTGTATTTTTAGCAGTTTACAGTTTTGCACAAGCTTGTAGGTGTCTATGCATGTCTTTATAGTCAAAGTGTTGTTCGGAACTAATGTAGAGACCTCCATATAAAAATATTAATTTCCACACTGTTTGTGATATGATAGATTGATTATCATAACACGTTTTGTTGTGGATATTTTCTTCCTATTGCTCCTCCTGGTTTTTCTGTCTTTGTCTTTGCTGAGACATATTTTCTGCCCCTTTCCTTAGATTTTTGCCTATACTCATGATGTGCATTGCATTTCAAATAGATGCTCTCTGCATGTTTTCATACCTGTTAATTTGAGGTACCTTCAACCCCATTCAAATCTGTGCCACATTTATTTGCAAATTCCGCAGAAGGACGATCTACCACGGTTTTGCCTTATATATGCTTTGTCTTATGGCTGTCAAGCAGTTTTAGAGTTTAAAGTAAATACCCAGTAAATAATCTTTCCACTTCTTTTACATTTTCATTGCTTTCCTATTTTGATCTTAGTTTCATATTTCCATATTCCACGTCTTCTCTAAATTTTACCATAGACACTTTGTTAGTTCATGTGACAAATCTTTCTCAATTCCTTTGATTAATACTTTGATTTGTTTACAATCTAATGTTTTGCAGTTTATTAGTATCTCCTCAATTGTCTTCTGCATAACATATTGTCTTTCACACCTAATTCTTGCAACAGGTCAGGGCTGATATCCGACCAGTTGGGCAATACAAAACTTCTTAGATGGTTACATTTATAATTGATATCCATTTCTGTAACATCCTATTTCATTGTTGTTGTCTGATTTATTTTTGCATCTGTGCTTAAAACAATGTATTTGCCTCTAATGAACACTTGCTACCTGTGACCCGATAGTGGGTTTTAGTTTACGTGTTAATTACTGCTTTTACTATATTTATATTACTAAAATTTCTTCTAGTTTACACACACAATATATGCACCTTCTCATCATTTCACACTCTCACCGTATCCTTACGTGTACGCGACGCTGGTCTGTTGTGTGTGCTCTTAACATGGGTGATGAATTTGTAATATGCCCAGAACAATTTCATACATAAATCGTGGCACAAGAACAGATGATAAACTTCCCTCTTATTAATCAATAGATGAGGTGAGAAAAACACAGATGCTATTCAACCCAAACAGGTCTTGAGCATGGACAGGCTCACAGGAAATGAAAGTAAATATACAACCGGTCATAATTATTTTTTTATATAAATTCCCTTTGCGAGGCAGGGGACTACATTTCCCAGAATTCCACATATTGGAATCAGGAAAGACCAAATATATGTAAAAAATGTAAAATGGTCAAAAATGTGCCATGTTCACAATCTGTAAGCCTTTTTTCTCACCACTTTCATGGATTATTTTTTAAAAGAGAAGTTTATTACATGTTCATGTGCCACAATTTCTTAATGAAATTGTCCTGAATATATATATTCTCATATATGCCATTAGGCACAGCACTATAAGCATTGTAAAAATATATATTGATGTAAAATTAAAATGAACCATAGCAGTTGAGTTAGCGTGCGCTCATATTTAGTCTGTCTTTGAAAATATGAATTTATATCTACTAGTCTTTAGCTAAAGCTTTCAATTGTCTTCACTTTTGTGAATCTCATTCCGTCTCTGATAGCCTGTGTAAATAAAGGATATTCATTTATAAAATGCTTTCTGATGTGTATATGTTCTTCTGCTACATGTTCACCTGCATGCATACTCACATGTATGTTCATCTCAGCTTCCAGGAGAATGGGAGGGATGCACAAGTCAAACCTAACCTCAGCATCAGAGTTCATCATCCTTGGCTTTTCAGAGTATCCTCATGTTAACTTTGTCCTTTTCCCCATCTTCCTGCTCATCTACCTCATCTCGCTTCTCGGAAACCTAACTCTTGTCCTTCTTGTCTGGGTGGATCCCCATCTTCACTGCCCCATGTACTTCTTCCTCTCTCAGCTGTCTGTGGTGGACATCAGTTACACCTCGGTCATCTTCCCCAGCGTGTTGTTGCAGATGGTCACCAGGAAGAATGCCATCCCCTTCTCAGCCTGCATGTCCCAGCTATATTTCTTCTTTACTTTTGCCTGCATTGAGTGCCTCATCTTAACTGTAATGGCTATTGACCGCTACTTCGCTATTTGCCACCCGCTACGGTACACCTCCCTCATGACCAGGAAAATGTGTTTTTGGATGACTGCAATCGCCTGGATTCTTGGCTTTT
The DNA here is from genome assembly GCF_964261635.1 of Lissotriton helveticus. Lineage (NCBI taxonomy): Eukaryota > Metazoa > Chordata > Amphibia > Caudata > Salamandridae > Lissotriton > Lissotriton helveticus. Next base: position 1,856,349,790 of record NC_136068.1, on the reverse strand, counting down.
TGGACCCTATTGTCCACACTGTTTTAATAGCCCGCCTAGCCTTCTGTGCTTCTAACCGTATCAATCATTTCTTCTGCGATGTTACTGTACTGCTCAAGCTTGCTTGCAGCGACACCCACCCGATTACTTTGGCCACCTTCCTGCTTGGCAGCCTGCTAGGATTCACTTACTTTATGTTAACACTGGCTTCTTATTTGTGCATCATCTCTGCCATTTTAAAAATCCCTTCCAAAGATGGAAGGCGTCAGGCATTCTCCACATGTGCCTCTCATCTCACCGTCCTGATTCTTTACTACATGAGCATGATATGTGTGTACTTGAGACCCACATCTGCGTATTCCCCCAGCCGAGACAGATTTCTTGCAGTGCTCTATACGGCCATTATACCTATGTGCAACCCACTGATATATAGCTTGCGCAATGCTGATGTACAAAGAGCAATGCAGAGAGCTATTGGGAAAAATAGTTTTTTCCTTTCCAAGACCTCAAAAACTTCCATATTGTCTGTGATAGGGAAGGTTTGATGGGTGTCTCCATGGTATGCAGATAGCTGGGTTCTGTCTGTTTTCTTTTACATATTTCCACCTGACTTAGCAGGATCACTGAACTGCATTGAGAGAATGCGCAATTCAGGTATAATTTGAAAAGCAAATTATTACAAGTCACTGGCAATTATATAAATTTGCATTTTAGATGAGGGATATCACTGTTGACGTCTTATGACACACTACTCAGTTTTAAACTTTCTATTGGCACAGTCAAGTAAGCAATCAGTTTGTGTGTTATCACTGGAAATGGACCTGAGAAACAGTTTGCTGCCCACAATAAAAAAATGCCCATTGTATTTTGTGAGTTGATGCCTCTTCAATTCTTTAGGTATTTTTCACACTAAAACCTCTTGTATTGTGGAAGTGATTTTCCTGGATGTTTGCACCTAATGCAAGCCTCACGTATATATGTTGGAAGTTTTCACCTAACTTTTATTAGTTTGTTTCCTTAATTATTGGTTAATGTGCTATTATACAGCACTTTGCATCCCTCCTTCGTCGAAGAGGTAAATCTGAGTATTTTAATTAAAGATAAGACTTGAGGACTTCTTTAGACTTTGGAGAGCAAGGTACTGTATAACAAATGTGGCAGATATCCCACCCGCTATATTACAAGTGCATTATGGGCTATGGTACCAAATTCTAAATGAGCCCTTTGGATTCTAAAGACCTGATTTCAATGTTCTGATTTCAATGTTCTATTTATTGCTGAGGAATAAAGAGGGAGAAAGAGTATAAATGGCTGTGTCGAAGCCCTATAGGACACTTGGGGGCTGATTACGATACCCGTCCACCATCGTCTCAGGGAGTGGGGCTGCCCCCCTACGATGCGGTGATCCCAAGGGGTATTAGGATGCGACCACCACGGTGGCGGTCGCACTTGCCATAGTTTGCATTGCGGCGGGTACTGCTGGCTGCATCACCTGCCGCAATGCAAAAAAGGCACTGTTTTCTCTGAACTACATGGCTGACACCATGCGGTGCCTATACCACGAAATTATTTAAACAGGGGATCCTAGGGACAATATTTTAAAGACCAAACAGAATTTAATCCCCTCTCTAAACCATGAATAACACAAGAAAAAACGTGGGTTTTAAGAACAGAGCACCAACAGAAACTAGCAATCCCTAGTGCAACCAAGGGCTAAAACTTTCACAACAGAGGAAGGAAGATCACAGATGTTTTCGAGGTAGTGTAAGGTGGAATCTGCTAAGATCCCTAAGAAGTGGAGCATGAATAGTTTATAAAGGTAATGGTTGCAGTGCATGTGGAAAAAATGTGTAACTTAAATGTAGTGGAGTGGTGTGGCTCACTGGTTAGAGGCGGCAGACCTTGAAGCAGAGGACGGCCCGGGACCAGGGTTCAATTCCCGACGCGGCAGGGTCGTGGACCAGGGTCAGCGGGCTCGATAATTCGCGCTTCGGTGCCTACTCTAACCAGGGATCACACTTGGCAACTCTGGGCATTAGCTTGCCTCATCTCCACAACGGCCCCCCACACCTGCGCCGGGGATGGCTGGTTTCGCCTTGGAGATACCCAGCAGGGATCATCTCACAGGGAAAGCCAGGACGGGTTCCCCAGTGGTCTACAGCGCTGGGACGCCCCATTGCTGGGGTAGCCATGCGCTTTACAAGACAACATAACATAACAAATGTGATTTAAAATTGGCTACCAGGACACAGAACAATTTTATTAGGCGCTGTCCAGGTATCAAGAATAAAACAGTGCATGTGCAGTTTTGAACAAATAACTGCAATAGTCCAAAAAGATGGCAGGTCTACATGTTTCAGCCTAGCGATCCTAATCCAATCAAGGTTTTCATCAGGACCTAGAAGTAATATCACTACTGCAAATAGTGTAATTGTGCAAAATCAGGTAGAGTCTCAATAAAGTGGCTGGTTCAATAAACCTACATTCACCTGTGATTCCACATTTTTACCAACTATCACAGGAGTATTGGACACAATCCTGCGGTGCCTGCCACATAGTGCAGGGAGCAAAAGTGCCCGGGATGAAGGGGGGCCTATTACAGGTCCCCAAAATCCATCCCAGCCAGCCTTTCCATGGTGAGTCTGATGGGGATCGACCATCGTAATCCCAACGGCAGTTCCTGGTAAGCACCGCCACCATTTATGGGGATATGAGGGCCTCCGCAGCACCGGCAGGCTCAAGGAGCCCATCAGATGCGTGGCGGGAAGAGTTTCCGACCGCCACAGTACTGCCTGCCCTTATAATATGGCGGGTGGAAAATGGCCTCAGGATGGCCTTGAACCCGCCACCGACAGCCTGTCAGTGGCAGGTTCACCGCCATTGTAATCAGCCCCATAGTTATATTGAAGTCACCCTAATGCATTCAGTACCAGAAATGTGCCATCAAGAGAGAAATAGACACTGTGTGATCCTGACCTCGGAATAAGCCATCATCTCATTCCGAGGTCATCTCATACTTTAATCAGAAGCAGACCTTCATTCAGCTAATTGCTGACCCTCGATCCCTCCAATGTCAATGTGCCAATACAGTGGGCATAATATCAATGGAAAATTGGTATGAACCCTTATTGATGCTTCAGTCTGTTTCTATATGAATGTTTGTAATTACAAATATATGTATTTAATGGATTCGTAAATGCACTATGTACACATCAATCAATCAATCAATCAATCAGAGCATTTATATAGCGCACTACTCACCCGGAGGGTCTCAAGGCGCTGGGGGGAGGGGGTCCGCTACTGCTCGAACAGCCAGGTCTTGAGCTGCTTCCTGAAGGCGAGGTGGTCCTGGGTCAGGCGGAGGTGGGTCGGAAGGGAGTTCCAAGTCTTGGCGGCCAGGTAGGAGAAGGACCTTCATCCTGTGGTGGCTCTTCGGATGCGGGGGACGGCGGCGAGGGCGTGGCTGGTCGATCGAAGCTGGCGTTTGGGAGCGTAGAAGTTGAGGCGGCTGTTGAGGTATCCTGGTCCTTGGTTGTGTAGGGCTTTGTGTGCGTGGGTGAGGAGCCGGAAGGTGATTCTCTTGTTGACCGGGAGCCAGTGCAGGTCTCTCAGGTGTACGGAGATGTGGCTGCGGCGGTGGATGTCCAGGATGAGTCGTGCTGAGGTGTTCTGGATCCGCTGGACCACATAAGCCCAAACCTGCTAGAGTTTTCGCTGGTGCACATGCCATGTAACTTGATGCGAGAGAAAGCATCTCTATACCTGCTATTGTACAGACCTGCATTGCAGCATGAAATGGGTTGCATCATTCAAAAGTCTCCAGCTACGTGGACTGGGTCTCATAGCTGTTGTTGGTTTAACGATGAAACAATGGAGACTGAAAAGCGGGTATCACAGTTGTGTTTTATGTGTCAAAACAAAGCAAGATTTGCTTGGAAGCTCAACAGCTCAACAGTTAACATACTCAAAGTATTCAGATGTTATCATTCAAATATCATGAAAGGGCGTGACACGTACATGCTTATATGACAACTAGGAGACAGCGATTGCCTTGAATCCATAATATTTAATTTTTAGTTCTGCCTACTGGCACATTCTGATGCTTGGCAGACCTCATGTTGCCATTAGATACAACACTCAGCATACACAAAATATACACAACGCTCCAATACATATACAGAAAGGGGCATTTGGTCACCCACTTTAGTCATAAGACTATTAGAGAGAACACTCTTATGGCACAGACTCGCTGATTTGTCCACAATGTTTCAAACCAGTCCATGGTATATTACGGATGTCAACACTTGACTTCACATTTGAAGAGTGCCAGCTGTTGCTGAAAAAGTGTCCTGCCTCCCTCTGTGTCCTGCCTCCCTCTGTGTCTAGCCCATCCGGACCACTGTACATGTCCTTCCGAAAATAGACAGCAAATGTGCAAATGTGGGGAAAACAATCTGTAGCAGCCATGTTGAAATGATGGGGTTTCCCAGTCTTTGCTCCTTGCTGAAGGGAGCTGGTGCACATGCTGCAGCTTGCTACCAGTTAAGTAAGAAGAGTCGTTATGAGGGGCTGCTAATAGTCTTGTACATGCAGAGTTTCTCAAGGGTCGAGGCAGGTTCACCCAGCTTTTGCTTTATCACTAGTACCTGACTGGTGGTAAGCCTCCATGCGATTGGCTCAGTCCTGGGCTCTTGAAAAATGTCTTCCGTGTTTAAAGGGCGGTGTAAACAGCAGAGGTCAGACATTTGGAACATAAACAATTTGGCTTCATTGCAAAATAACACAGGGGTAGAGCACAGCACACCATATATAACAGAAGTCCACAAAATAACACAGCACATGATATTGCAGGATTACAAAATAACACAATACATAACAAGGGAGCAAAACACACCCTTTCAAAGCAAACCTCAACACAATACCATAGTGAAGCATTACCCAACATGAGGCATCACAGTAAATCAAAACATAACAGAGAATACGATGTCAAAGCTGAGATACCAAAAGATGTGAAAATACAGGAAATCAAACAAAACATGCACCATGCAGGGACCTTCCCGTTGCAACAACGAGAGAGAGTTTGCTTTGATTTGATGGCTGTACATGTGCACGCCTGATACAATACACTCCTTCAGCTCTTTTACCCTCCAGTAGGGACGCCACCTTGCAAAAGAGAAATTCCGGCAAATGATTGTTGTTTACGAATCTGCAATGGCCTGGACGTGATACTAACTAGGGCTTTAAACAGAATTTAATGTATTAATTTGTAGCATGACTTTTCTGCCTTTGTTTACATTCGTTATTAGTCAGGGATTATTAAAGCGGCTCTTGAACACATTTAAACGTGTTTTGTATTAATATTTGGTGTTTGAAGTCTGTAAAAAAAAGGGCTAAAAATACCGGCTTTAGCTGATTTAAATTTTTGTACGGCATGATATTCTGGTATCCCCATCGTATCGTGTATCACCTGCACTTTGGCACTTTTCAGAAACAAAACTCAGCCCGGGCAGGTTCAGACAGAAGCAGCTGATCACTGCTCGGACTGAGTTAGGGGATACACGATGGGGGGCTTGGGGAGAGTGGCTGACCGCTGAGAGGTCCCCCCCAACCCGGGCAGTTTGGGGGGGGGGCGGAGGATTGCTGGGCACGGGCCGGACATTTTGTTGTTGGGCTTCTGAAATGATAGCCCAAAAGTAGCCCAATTGGAGCCCAACCATTAAAAGGTTGGACTCCTGCTCCCAGCCACCATTTTGGGTTTGGTGACCTGGTGGCTGGAGCTTAGGTGTTGGGTGTTTTTTCTTTGTAGAAGGTAGCGTGATTCAGGGAGTGACTTCGTTCTTGTGGCAAGTTGTGGCAGCGACGATGGCGCACAAATATTACCGGGTTCTGGAGGCCCTCCGGCTGCTCACCGAGGCAGGCCGGATGGACCTCGTGGTGGGGACAGTGGCGGGCCCGTCGCGGCCCGCGCGACAGGCCTCTGCAGGTGTGGCGGCGGCAGTGGCTGCTTGCCAGTCGCCTAAGAAGCTCCGGATTTCGCCGGTGAGTGAGTAGGCCACCAGAGAGGCAGGAAGGCGGCCCTGCTGGGGTATTGCGAGCGGGGCTTGAGGCAGCGTCTGGGAAGGCGGGCGGGTCCGGGCGCGGGGACGGGAAGGCCGCAACTGTATCGGGCGGGGTTGATGGGCACTTTCTAGAGCCTCACCCGCTTTCTGGCATTTGGGCGAGGCCCGCTTCAACACCCGCAACGCCGGGGGGTGGGGGAACGCGAGCTAACAAGCGGCACTTCCCCTCATTGTCAGGCTCTGACGAGAAGAGGGGGGTGGGGAAGCGGAGCGATGGGGCCTGGGGGCAGGCGCTCTTCGGGAGTTTGTGCAGGGGAGGCAGGGGATGCACCCCCGCGCAGCAAGGCACACGCGGTCTCGAGGCGGACAGAGGCGAGGAGGGTTTAGGGGGTATGGGGGGGGCCTGTATACAGGATAGCATGGGGGAAGTGGTTGGTTTCGCCCCCGAGAAGTACAGGATTGTGGGAGCATTGAGGACCTCAGAGAGGGGGGGCATATAGCCCCCTCCTTTTCTCCCCACAGGGTAACAGTAGGGGGAGAGGATGTTTGGTGGGGGGAGTTCTTTGGGGAGGGGGAGTGGGCACAGGTGGGGGGGTGGGGAGAGGGTCCCGGGTTGGTGAGGGACAGGGCCCATAGTTTGGACAGGGCCCGGCCCACTTTAGCGGTGGGATGGGGGAGGGGTTCCGATCTTGGCAGTACTGGGGGGGTGATGGAAGAGAAGCGGGGGATGGGGGTGTGTTGTGGGGGGAGCCGGCTCGGGGTTGGAAGTTTTTCCCTCATGGGCAGAAGGGGTCAGAGATAGCAAGGAGAGGGGGGTGTCCGGCCGGGGGGGTCCATTTTTCAGGCACGGCAGGAGCGCGCGTGTCACCGGATGGGAAGGGGGATCACGAGGCTGAGGGGGAAGAGCTTGGCCATGGGGAGTGGTTGGGCCGGTCGTGGGGCCCTGCATCGGTGATGGTGCAGGCCATGTTGGACTGGAGCGAGGATGAGGATTCGTTGCAGGGGGGATGTGCCAGTGGTTCTGGGTTAGTGGGGAGCAGGCCAGGGGGTGAGGGACCTAGGGGTGCTTCAGAAGAGTGGTGTCAGGGGCCAAGCACGTCAGCCCAAACTTTTTCTTTGCAGGTTGGTGGGCGTCGCAGCGTGGCAGACTCGGTAGGGCGGGGTGTGGCTCATGTACGCCGAGGAGAATGGAGGGTAGAACCCTGCACGGTGCAGTCTATACCGGCGAGGGACCCCTTCACGGCCAGCACACGAAGGCCTGGCACGGCCTCGCTGGCCCCAACATCTAGGGGTACAAGATGGTCAACTTTACCAGCGGAGGGAGAATCATATGGAGGTCAATGCAGGGGGAAGCACCGGCGGGTACAGCCCGGAAGTTACGCAGGGGCCGTTAAGGCCGTTTTGGTACAGTTGGGGCCCGGTAAGGCCCGGGTTGAGGATGTTGCAGCAGGGGCAAGTTACGAAGAAGAGGCTGTGGTTCTGGATTATGATGATTATACACCTGAGGATGGGGAGCTGAGGGAGGTGGATGAGGGGAGCCCTCTCATGTTTCTCATAGTGTGTTGCAGGCACCCGCGATCAGGAGGGCAGCAGCGGCTAGGTCTACGGGAAAACACGGCTCCGTGGGGAGGGCTCCTCGGCCAGCGGCTTATGTAGAAAAGGCAGTGAGGTGGTCGGCGCCTGTCCGCCACCCCCTTTGGAACCAGGTGAGGCGACTAAACCACGGGCCAAACCAAAAATGGTGTCTGTTGGGACGGGGTATGAAGGGGATGGGGGATGTCTGAGGGGAGGCTACACAAGGGCAAGTTTGTTAAAAACACAGGAGTGGGACCGGAGGTCAAGGCGCCAAGGTGGAGAGCGGGACAAACACAGAGGCGGTTGGGGGGGCAAGGACCCTTTACCCAGCAAGGAGTTGAAGATTAAGAAGCTGCCATATATGGGGGTCACTAAACCTTTGGGGGCACACCTAATGTTGGCCCCCAAAGAACGTATATGGAAGGGGCAATATGTAGAGATCTTGAAGCTCATTCACAGGGCTCGAAGGAGGAGGAGTATGAGCTGGCAAAAAGGCCTAAGGTGCCGGTGACGATTGAGAACTGGACGGCTGCGTTTTTAATATACGCCAGTGTGTACTGTGAGAAGTTTCTGGAGCACTGCGTAGCATTATTTAAATACATGGATGTCATAAGGAAAGCGCAGATCACGGTGGCGGTTAGGCGTGTATGCAGTATGATGAGGAATTCAGAGCACGGATGGCGTGGGACAAGGAGGCCAAATGGTGGAACTGGACACGGATTTGTGGCAACATACTATGGGGTCAGCCACAAGCGGTAAGAGTGTGTCTAAGGCAAGTGGACTGACGTTGGTGTATCAGCCCTTTCAGGGGAAGCCCACCCAGGGAGGGGTGGGAGGCACAGGGACATCACAAGCAGGGACAGGGGCGTGCTGGGACTTTAACAGAGGCCTATGCACGAGGGAATACTGCAAGTTTAGGCACCAGTGTTCGAAGTGCGGGAAGCGCCACCCCCTCGTTAAGTGTTTGGGAGTCAAGCCACAGAGGAATTAGCAGTGGCAGCAGGCGGGAGGCAGCACTCCTGGGCCCGCTCAGCAATTCCTGAGCAATAGGGGGGGCAAAGGGCTGCAAGGCGCTGGGCCCAAGAGCTCCTACGCCAGTTAAGTTGGAAAAGCTGGTTGAGGGGCTGAGGGGGTACGGGGACCAAGGGGCAGGGAAGGTTCTGATTGATGGGTTTCAGAGGGGATTCAATTTGGGTTATCGGGGTCCGCGGCAGAGAAGGTGGGCGGACAATTTGAAAACAGCTGCGGAACACAGGGTGGTGGTGCAGGAAAAACTGGACAAGGAAATGAGAGAGGGGAGAATGGCAGGCCCTTTTGAGGATTGGCAGATGGAAAACCTGATTATCACCAATTGGGGTGGTACCAATCGGGGTGGTACCCAAAAAGGAGGGGGGTCAATACCGGCTGATTCAGCATCTGTCATGGCCGGATGGGTCATCAGTGAATGACTTTATTGATGAGGAGGCGACCTCAGTTTCTTTTTCCTCAGTTGACGTGGCCATGTCACTAGTGGTGACCGTAGGCGCGACTGCAGGGATGGCAAAGTGTGATGTAAAGTCAGCTTTCCGGCTGTTACCGGTGCACCCGGATGACTGGGATCTTCTAGGTATCCAGTTTGAAGGGAAATGGTATGTGGACAAAGCGCTGCCGATGGGTTGTTCCATGTCATGTGCTTTATTCAAATGCTTCAGCACCTGTCAGCAGTGGCACTTCACGCAATGCATGGGGCATACATTGGTGATGCATTACCTTGACGACTTCTTCTTTGTTGGTGCACAGGGCTCCACGGAGTGCCAGGCAGCCCTGGACACTTTCCACAAGCTTATGGGTGACATGGGAGTGTCATTGGCACCTGAGAAGACAATGGGTCAGTGCACGGCCATGTCCTTTTTGGGAATAGAGATTGACTCTGTGGCAATGCGGGCTCACTTGCCGGATGACAAGAAAGCTAAGATGTTACAATTGTTGGAAGGGATGTTGTCGAAGCGGAAGGTGACTGTGAAGGACGTACAGGTGTTCCTGGGGCATCTCAACTTTGCATGCAGATTGGTCAGAGCAGGGAGAACGTTCTGCAGGCGGTTGGGGAGGGTGTTGGCAGGCCGGCATTTACCACACCATCATATTCGCCTGTCAGCGGGGGTGAAGGAGGACTTGCGGATGTGGTCAGTTTTCCTGGAGTCTTTTAATGGTGTGCCGTTGGCCAGGGAGGAGGACGTCCAGTGGGATGTGCAGATCTTTTCAGATGCGGCAGGCAGTGAGGGTTTTGGTGTCTACTGGCAGGGCAGGTGGTGCGCTGAGCAGGGACCACAAGGGTGAAAGGATGGAGGGGAGCTTTCCTGGAGCTTTTCCCGTTACTGGTGGCTCTGTCCCTGTGGGGGGAGGAATTGGCGCATAAGAAGGTCTTGTTTCGGGTGGACAACATGGCAGTGGGGGAGGTCATTAAAAGACAGTCTGCAAGAGATGAACAAGTGCTGAAGTTGCTGCGGGTTCTTGTACTTGGCTGCCTGTGTCATGACATTGCTTTCAGAGCATTGCATATACCAGGTGTGGACAATGGCATAGCGTAGGATTTGTCTTGTTCGCAGTGGGTGAGATTCTGTGGGCTTGCCAAGGAGGCGGACAGGACACCAACCCCAATGCCGGCGCATCTTTGGTATGTAGGCAACTTAGGGTGCTTCAACTAGTGGTAGGCACCCTTTCGGCATCCACATGGGCGGCGTACAAGCTGGCATGGAGGGATTTCCTGGCTTCTGGGGCACGTAAGCGAGCTGAGGTTTGGCGACGTTCAGAGGATGTGGTCCAGTTCATTTTAGTACTCATTGACAGGGGCTTGACGAAGGTTACCATCGTGGGAAAGTTGGCGGTTATCGCATTCATGGGGAAACTCCTATTGGGTGTACGCTCTATCGGCAGGTGAAGTAGGACGGAGGATGTTGGAAGGGTGGGCTAGGGAGAGGGGGGGAGTGCAGCGCATACCTCCCCCTTACTTGGCAGAAACTATCACGGATCGTGGCAGCATTGCCGGAGGTATGCAGAGATGAATTTGAAGCCTGTTTATTTTCCACACTCATGGTGTGGATGTTTTTTGGGGCGTTTCGGGTGTCTGTGCTCCTGGGTACTAAGCGGAAGCAGGGGGTCAGGTGGGCAGATGTGGCCATAGGTGAGGCGGGGATACATATTTGGTTGGCTAGTTCAAAAACGGACCAGAGAAGTTTGGGCAAAGGAGTACGCTTAGAAGCGGCGGTGCTACCCACCACGTGTCCCTTAAGATGGGCTCGCCGGTGGTTGACTATGTCATAAGGTGAAGGAACGGAGGCGGTTTTCCGGCATGCTGATGGGTAGAGGGTGACAGACTATAAGCTGCGCATAGTATTGAGTAAGGCATTGGACAGTGTGGGGTTGGAGGGGCAGAGTATGGGACATACTCTTTTCGGATCGGGGCAGCCACGGAGGTGCATAACAGGGGTGGGTCACGGGGAAAGATCATGAAGTTGGGGCGCTGGTCATCTGATTGCTATCAACGATATATAAGGCAGAGTGCGGGGGAGGCGCATGCGTCATCCTCTTTTGTTTGAATCTCAATTTGTATTTCTCGTTACAGGTTCGGTGACTGGGCCCCACTCAACGAAGCTGCCAATATGGGTTGTGGGCCACTCTTTTGTAAAATGGACGCATGTTCATACATGCCGGCATTACTTTGGGAAAATGTTGGGGTTTAACGACCGAATGTATCGCATTGTTTGGAAGGGTAAGGGAGGGATGTTGTGGACAGAACTGATCCCGTGCCATAACAGATGGTTGGTAGGGGTCCAGTGCCCGGATGTGTTGCTGATTCATTTGGGGGAGAACGACCTAGTAGGTGTGAAGGGTGTGGTGTTGATGAGGGCCATGAAAAAAGATATGACGCGTTTGAGGGAGCAATGGGCTGGGTGCCACGTTTTATGGACAGGATTGGTGTTGTGTAGAGTGTGGAGGGGTGCTTTGAACCCGCGAGCCATTGACAGGGCCAGGAGGAAGGGGAACTTGGAGATTTCGCGGTTTTGTCGTCATCTGGGTTTTCGCAGGGTTGCACACAGGGAGCTTCGGTTTGAGGCGGTTGAGTTTTTCAGGGGCGACGGGGTGCATTTGTTCAGTCTTGGTATGGACCTCTATCTGTTGGAGATTAGGGAAGCGTTGGCTTGGTGTTTGCAGGTGCAGGCGCGTACCTGTTGAAGGAGAGCAGCAGTTTTAGTTTGGGGAAGCAGAAAGGGGGTGTAGTGGCCTCCCCCCCTTTTTTCTGGGTGGCGATGATGTTTGAATTTTGACAGTTTAAAAGAAGTTTGGTTTATTGTTGAAGTTGGATTATTGTCAGGCAATGGGTAGGCAAGTATTGTGATATTGAAGTTGGGCAGGTTTGGGGGGGTTGGACAGTGATAAAGAGGCAGGGGAAGTTGTTTAACAGAAGGTTGGTGATTTGTGGGATGATATAATTTTGCATTGATGTGTAATGTTGTAAGGTTGTAATGTTGTAATGTATTGGGTGGGGGTGGGCTCAAGAATTTTTTTAGGGGCAGGGGCGGGGCCAGGGGTCATGTATTTGGTTGTTTAGTTTTGTAAGGCGTTGCCAAGGTTTTTATTATGTGATGTGCACCTGTTTCAATAAAGCGGCCTTTTCCACACATCACTGGGTTTGTGGTCTGCTTCCTCCCCCACCCCTCCCAAGGGGGACTTAGGGGAGTGGCTGACCGCAGGGAGGTCCCCCCTGGGCAGTTTGGGAGGGGCGGGAGGAGGGGGGTTGCTGGGCAAAGGCCAGACACATTTTGTTGTTGGGGTTCAGAAATGATAGCCGCTCGCAGCAGCAACTTGTGGGCACTTTGACTGGACTTTTGTACCTCCCCTACCTGGATTTTAAATCGCTGGAGGTGCCTGGAAGCTTTTGTGGATTCCTGTTGCCAGCGCGGGACTGCGAGGACCAGCGGGCTTAGCGTGAGACAAGCGGCCACAGCTGGGGACTCTTCCCGCCCACTCCTGCCCTATTTAGCTATGCCCATTGACGCGCAACATGGGACGAGCGCGGGCGAAGCCCGTGCCAAGGGCAGGCCCGTTTTAGCCTGTTCTAGACCGATATAGACCGGACCGGGCCATCCCTCTTTAGTCTGTTCCAGGGATATTGCATGTATGTTTCTATAGCGATAAGCTATGTTTTACAAAAACCTTTTACAACATGTCCACACATGAAAGTCAGGAGTAAAGCCACTACGGCGGGGTCCCTATTACCAGGTACCCTGGATAATTTTATAACCAGAGCGAACTCTGTAATAGACCAAGGGATTAATCTAATGGAACGTAGGGTGTCCCAAGACCTAGCTATGGCTAAGAGATCATCAATGGGACACTTTGCAACTGCCCGCACCCCAGAGCACACCACAAGAACTAATACTATGGAAGTGTCAGCAATCGTGCACACTCTGTCCAGCTCTCGGGAGCAGCCACACACTCAGCTTGGGATTGACTTACACTCACCAATAGAATTAGAGGCTACCCCAGAAATAATAAGGGACACTCCGCCAGTAGAAAATAATACCAGGCAACTACGGGAGAGACGGGAGGGGGCAATACCAAAAAGAAAACGGACTAATACTACTGTCATGGGAGGTAGAAAACCGAAAGTAGCTAAAGCCATAGGTGTTAGAGATATATCCAACAAGCAATTGGGGGATTATGATCTAAATACCCAGAATAGGCAGGCCACCCCGCCTTCGAACCCACAGAGTGCAAATTTAATACCCAGAGGTGTAGCAAATATTGCAGTTAACACTGAGGGAGCTGACGGACCACTATCAAAAAAATTGGGGGTGCTACTCAAATCACTCCTCACTCCACTGGAAACCAGACTCTCATGTATTGAACACCAGCTCTCCCAGCTGGATTTGTCTACGAGTGGTCTGTCAGATATCATGAAGGCAAAGACGCTAGCCCCAGTACACCTACACGCCGTACCTGACGTACAAGTGATTAGTAAATCCCAGCCCCTGCTCAGCAATTGAACGTAAACAACACAAAGAAACCGACGAGGAAAACCCCGATAAAATCCACTGGACTTAACCAGCCCCCTAGACTAGAACCGATTCCATGCAATGTTTCCTCTAAAAATCTAAGAGCGGGCTTGTCAGCGGGGGAACCCCAGGGGGGGGACTTACCATTAATTTACCACCAGAAATTAGTCCATACTTAGTAGTATTGACAGGGTTCCCAGAAATGAGAAAGCACACTGAGGAATCCTCTTTGAAGAACGAAGTGTCACATAGGCTTAATTTTAATCGTCCTTTACCTCCACACGTGACGAGCAAAATTGTAATGGTACGCAGAATTGCATGGGTGGGGAACAGTATAAAAACAATCCCGGGCAACGGCGTGCTGGTCAATTTTGAGGACCCACGCACGGTGGACTATATTTGTACATGGAGAAACCAAAAAACAATGCCAGCTATAGAAGCTAGACCACTCTCATATTTTTAACCCATGACTGACTTACCTGACAGTAGAGGCAAATGGACACGGGTTAGGCACCACGCACGGGGTGGGATGGAAAATGGGTGAGGAGAAGAAACAAATAGGTGGGGAGATGTACCCACCATAAAAAGGTTTAGCTGCCTAGAAATGGTGGACTGACTACAGTCGAATAAAGAGAATACAATTGTCACCAATGAGGGCAAGGCGATCAAAATCATGTAAAAACTTATGACCTGATAAAGAGAAGCGATATAGTGGGTAACCATGGCAAAGATTACCGAAGTATATGTATTGCACCAGATGAAGGGGCGTTAGCACCCGTATTACTACCGGGTACGCTCAGCTGTAGAGATTATGGGTAACTTGGGGGAGACAGCACATGTTGCTAATCAAGAACATGTTATGCTAGATTATCAAGGGGACCTAGAGGGATGCCCTGCGCTAACACCCCGCGGAAGTGGTTTAGCTGCTTCAAATAAGCAAACTGCCCTAAGTAAGATATTAGAGCTTACAGCTAAGAGCTCTTCGCCCTAATAGCAACAGGAAATGTACCGTTTTAACACCTTCCCTAACAGGTACACAAGCATGTCCTCACTGTGATTTTACTCTATCCAATGTTCAGCCCCATCCAGAGGTTACACGTAGTCGCAAGCTACCTATTCAATCCTCTGATCAAAACCCCTGCGTTTTCACATTTTATACCGTCAACTGTAGATCTTTACCCCAGCATAAATCAGATATTTTCCATCTATTAGCCGAGGAAAAACCATGTGCGGTGTTTTTAACGGAAACCTGGCTGCATGAAAGTGCAGGTCCGGATGTAGCCGCCGCCTTGCCTACGACCTACGCTATTGCTAGAGTGGATAGAGTGGGACATGTTGGAGGTGGCATTGCCGTGATTTTCAACAGGGAGTTTAAATGCGACCTTGAATTGGCTAATATTCCTGGATGCGAAGCAGCATTTTTTTTAAATTTCACTTAACCCAAATTTTATGTTCTCTGGTTTTTTAATTTATCGCCCACCTGGAAATAGTAATGCTTGGGCTGCGAACTTGGCCAATTTTATTTCGCCTTATTTTCTCAACGCCCAAAACTTAACTATACTGGGTGATCTAAATCTCCACTTGGAGGACAAATCAAATAGTACAGCTATGAACCTCCTGGAGGATTTCACCGCTCTGAATATGACACTGCGCAATGAGGGCCCTACTCATAAAGCAGGACATTTGTTGGACCCTATTATATCAAACATACAGGAGTTAAAATGGCTTAAAACTGACCCCATTTGCTGGTCTGACCCCTTTCTAACTCTCTTTAGCATTACCCTCAGAGAACCTACGCAACTATGTTCCACCCGGCCTCCGATCCTTATGAGAAATTGGAAAAGGCTGGATCTGACTGAGCTGCAGAATGCACTGAAGAAATCCCCCCCTGTCATGGGTTGCGATATGGATAAAAATGCGTTTGAAACCCATACATGGTTGGAGAGGGCAGTTGACACCTGTCTACCTATTGCCAGGTGTAGAGGGAATGTACATCGCCCACCTGCTCCCTGGTACACTGAGGATCTTAAATTAGAAAAGACTAAATGTAAGGCACTTGAACGGAAATGGCGCAAATACTATGACCCTCTAAAAAAAGAGATCTACCGTAAGGCCAGAAACCTTTATCACTCGGCCTGTACGAGAGCCAAAGCCTGTTATGTAACGGAAACCATTAACACTGCTGCTAATAAAGCACGGACTCTCATTAATACTGTTAAAGAACTAGCTGGAGCAAACTCTATGGCTGCTGCATGCCCCCTTACCACCCAAAAATGTCAAGACCTTGCCACCTATTTTGTGGAAAAGATTGAGACCATCATTGCCAATATCAATCCTCCTACGAGGGATGGCAGAGAGGATCCGCCTCCAGTTAGGTCAGTAGGGTGCCGGCTTGTTTCCTGGCCACCTATTACTTTGGAAACTTTGAAATCCCTAGCTACCTCTATTAAGTCAGGCTCCCCATGTGACCCTCTCCCTATCAGCATTCTAAGCCAACTGGATGACTCTGCTCTGAATATCATTTCTGAGACATTAAATGCCTCTATTCATCTGGCAAAAGTTCCAGCGTCCTGGAAACACGCCATGGTCAGCCCTCTGCTGAAGAAGCCTTCTGCTGATCCTGAGGTGTTGGCCAACTACCGCCCCATCTCCCTGCTGCCTGCTTTCTCAAAAATTCTGGAGAAACATATTCACGGTGTACTTACCACATTTACGGAGAACAACAACTTGCTCCATTTCTCCCAGTCAGGTTTCAGGGCTGGCCATTCCACCGAATCCGCCCTCCTGGGAGTCACCGAGAAGATTAGGGGGCTCATGGACGATGGGCAAACGGTTGCACTTGTCCTACTCGATCTGAGTGCGGCCTTCGACACCATCTCACATGACAGACTGCTTACCAGACTGAGTGAGGATGGTGTCGGAGGGGCAGCGCTGGACTGGATTGAATCCTATTTGTGCAACCGGACGTTTCAGATCTCGTCTTCACAGGCCCAGTCAGACACCTTTTGTTCGCCCCATGGCGTGCCTCAGGGCTCAATTTTGAGTCCGTTATTTTTTAATCTGTATCTCCGCCCTCTCGCCGATCTAGCGGAGCGAGTTGGTCTAGAACTAATGACCTATGCGGACGATTCGCAGATTATTTTTTCTCTTACTAATTCGGATCCTTCATCCCCTTCTGCGCTGAAACTAGGTCTTCATGAAGTCTTCAGCTGGATGTCAACGAACCAGCTGAAGCTCAATGGGGAGAAGACTGAGATCCTTCTCTTAGGTAAAAACAGAGACCTTTGGCAGGATACTCACTGGCCGCCATCCCTGGGCGCTTTCCCTATTCCAGCTACCCAGGTCAGAAACTTAGGGGTGCACATCGATGACACACTATCGATGAAACAACAGGTCAACAAAGTGGCTGGTACTTGCTTCACTATCCTCAAATGGCTGCGGAAGATTATCTGGATGTTGCCTGCTGATACCCAGAAGACCGTGGTCAATGCCCTCATTACATCTCGGCTTGACTACGGTAACATCCTTTACCTGGGTTCCAACTTAGCCGTGATCAGCCGGCTTCAGCTTATCCAGAACTCCGCAGCCAGGTTGCTGTGTAAAATCCCCAGGACAGCGAGGATTTCTAAGTACCTTAAGGACCTGCATTGGCTCAGGGTGGAGAACCGGGTTCGGTTCAAAGCCCTGAGCTATATGTTTAAAATAAAGGCAGGAACCGCACCAAAGTATTTTGAAAAATTAGTCAGGCCCTACTTTCCTGCACGTAATATCCGCTCTCTAAATGCAGCAAACTTTGCGGTACCCAGATTTAAACTGGCCAGAGTGGGAGGGAGATCCTTTTCCTATCTGGGACCAGTCCTCTGGAACTCCCTTCCCCCAGCTATACGAAAGGAGGAAAACTTTGCCAGCTTTAAGAAAAGCGTTAAAACCTGGCTTTTCAATAAATAATTTGGTCTCTGGCCGTCTTGTTTTCTGTGCTGTTTGGTTCTTAGTCCTGGCGCCGGGAAACCCTTTGTGGGTATCTGCGCGCATTACAAATGCAAAAAATAAATAAATAAATAAATAGATAAGGAAGATAACATCACCTTACTATCCTGGAATGTAGCGGGCCTTTCAACTAAACTTATGGAACCAGCCTTTCTACCCTTTATAGACAACTTTTCTACAATTTGTTTACAGGAATGCTGGGAGCGGGAAGAAATCCATATTAATGGCTTTCGTACTTTCTTTTCACCCGCCAAGCAGTCCAGGAGGGATAGAAATTCAGGAGGTCTTTGTACTTATATATCTAATACTACAAATGTCACGGTCTGGCAATATAACACGGGATCCGATTATTACCAGTCCTTGCTACTTACATTGGGAGATAATCAAGTTGTTACCTTGATCAACTTCTATAACAATATTCCAAAGATTGAAATAAATAAGGTATTTGATGAACTTATACAAATTTCACAAATTTCATCTGAAATCAGCCAGGCAGGGAACTGCGTTATATTGATGGGTGATTTAAATTGCCATCTATGTCCTCATAGTCACTCAGGCATCTGTGGGTTGGAAAACCTCAAGGGTGACCCTTGCACCCATTTCGAGCATTCCAGCGCTGGAAACCTCTTTAATTACTTTGCATCTCAGTTGGATATGGGGTTTGCGAATCAGTTATGCTATCCGCAAGCTGCTTTTTCACCCACGTTCAATGGTAGGGGATGCAGTTCGGTGATAGATTTTGCCTTGGTCTCCAACAGCCATTCTTACAATGTTCTCAGCATTAAAACAGGAGACATTGCAATAAGCGACCATTTTCCTATTAGCATTTCTCTAAAATTTAACTCGAGAAACGGAAAGTCTAACGACATAACCGAAAATCTTTATAATTATAGGATAATCCTAGCAAAAGTAAATGGTTACTGTATAAAATGGAACAGAATAGAGCCAACTGCTATCCTTGAAAATTTAATAAAAAATCGGTATAAAGACTTCATGACCTGCTCACTGAAAATACTAATTGTTCTTCAGTTCTTGTAGCCTTTCAGAATATTTCTAATGAAATTTGTAAAGCTCTAACCGGAACATTAAAGAAAGGTTCGAGAACCAATGAGGAGGGCTGGTTCGATTCAACATGTAGTAAAGCGCATTCGGTTCTAAAGACGATCCTTAAAAGTGAACCGAAAAACGTTCCCGAGATAAGAAAAGCTAGAGCCACTTACTACTCCACAATTAAAAACCGGAAAAAGGAATTGAAGCAGGACGCGTGGCAAGCTTTACACCAAGCCGGCATTCTGAAAGATAATACTGCCTTTTGGAAGGAGGTAAATGCCCCTTTCTTTGTCGATAGGAAAACAGATTAAATCGAAATCGCTATAGATGAAGGCACTTGGGTAAATCATTTCACCGAATTATACAAAAAAGACGAACAAGTGGATCATAGGTATGCAGAAGCACACAGAAGCTTGGAGACTAGTTCGGGGATTTGGTGCCAATAAACATAGAATTCTCTTTATTAGAGGTTGAAATAGCACTTGCTGAAAGTTCGGCTGGCAAAGCTGCAGGGCCGGGTGGGGTCCCGGTAGATATTTATAAGTCCAACCTTAAACTATGGGCACCCCTTCTGACCAATGTCCTTAATGGCAGTAGTAAAATAGGGTTCCCTCAGACTTGGCAAGAAGCAATTGTGGTCCCAATTTTTAAAAAGGGGGATCGAAACGATCCAAAGTGCTATAGGCCCATTTCTTTACTTGATTCCCTGATGAAAGTGGCAGGGAGGGTCATCTTAAATAGGTTACAGTTATGGGCAGAAGAAACAGTTGCTCTCTCAAAGTTCCAGTACGGTTTTAAAGCAGGGCTAGGTACTGTGGAACAAGGGCTAAACTTGCCAATAATAATGGGCAAGCATGTGGCAGTAAAAAAGGGCAATTTATTTTTAACATTCGTCGACTTGAGCTCGGCTTTTGATTGCGGAGTCATGAAATCCTATGGGATACCTTGAGACAACTTGGTATTGATCCTAACATCTTGAATTTTATTAAAGAACTCTTATTGGGGGGGCTGGGGCAAAAATACGATATGGAAGTAAGGGCGAATGCACACCAAATTTTCCCATAAAGGAGGGTGTCCGTCAGGGCTGCATTCTCGCGCCTTTCGCCTTTCTTTATATAAACAGTGTAGCCAATCAATTAACGCAAGAAAAACTGGACTTTCCCCAAATCAGAGGAAGCCCAGCCCCCATCCTATTGTACGCAGATGACGCGGCACTCATGGCCAGGACTCAAGTGGGCTTACAGAGAGCGCTTACTACCTTCTCAGACTACATGGGAGCTAGAGGTTAAAAATTAATATTGGAAAAACCTTTAGTATGTGCTGCTCATCTAAGTTAAATGTCCAATGTAATACCTTTTTAGCGAAGTCAAAGATAGAACTAACAAACACATTTTCTTATCTAGGGATCACTTTTAATAAAGAGGGTACCTGGTCATCAGCTGCCAACACAAGGAAATGAGCTTTTGCTCGTGCCATTGGCGCGGTTCGACATTTTGCAAACAAACTGGGGGGCCGGCCGGTGCACATTTTGATGGACATCTACAAATCGAAATGTGTGTCCACCGCAATATACGGGGCGGGCATATGGGGGATCGCAGATTGACGCGAAATCCAAGCTTGTGAAAATGCTTTCCTGCGATTTCTATTAGCTGTCCTTAACTCAACATCTACATACGTATACCATAAGGAATTAGGACTGGATTATGTTTCGGACCTAATTAAAGTAAGTCCCATCCTGTTATGGCATAAGGTATGGACATCTGAAGTAACTGAGCTTCACAGGGAAATAATTCAGGATTGTTTAAAACTCCAGGGGGCGTTCAAAATTGATTGGTTTACATATGTTAAGGGTTTATTAACACAGATCGGACATCCTGAATATTTTGATTCCCCTATTTCCCTAACTTCAATTTCAAGGAAAAAGCTGAAGGAAATCTGCCTTGTGTCGTTAGAGAATAAACGTTTGGAGCTAGAGGGAAAAAGGTGTCCGTCCGACAAAATCAACTGATCCTGCAGGGACCTGGTATGCAACAATATTTAATCCTTATTCGGAGCAGTTACAGTTGGATGTTACTAACGAGATTCAGGGGAGATAGTTTCTTTAGACTGATTACATTCCCAGAAACAAATATCTGGTCTAAAAACCTGATCCTGTGCCCCTGTGATGATGTTTCTCAACAGTCCACGATACATTGCACTTTATTCTGTAAATTTTACTCACTTCCTAGAAAAAGATACTTGATATTGCTATTGAAGAAGTGGGGCCTGAGACAGTGCAGACCTGCCCTCCTGAACCTTCAAATGTTAGAAGATGAAATATCAATGTACTTAGTATCAATGTTTTTAAAAAGTGTGATTAGATGCAGACTAACAATGCACTGAATGCTAAATAGACTTGCACTTTGGACTACCCTGTATAAATTGATTTTTAAATTCTTTTTTTAATTGTGTATTTTTTCCATGCTTTTGTGATTTTAAATTGAAATCGAATAAAGCTATCTTTGATAGCCCAAAAAGAGCCCAATTGGAGCCCAACCATATAGGGGTTCGGCTCCTGCTCCCAGTCACCATTTTGGGTTTGGTGACCTGGTGGCTGGGAGCTTAGGTGTAGGGTGTTTTTCTTTTCCTGCCCTCCCGCCCTTTATATTTATAATTTTTAATTTTTGTGGGTCCATTCAGCGACTTAGGGGATTATTTGGTGGTTTTTATTGGGATAGATGCGCAGGGTAATGGCTTTGTTATTGTCGCTTGGAACAGGTGCAGTGTGGGGATGTTTGAATTTTGACAGGTTAAAAGAAGTTTTGTTTATTGTTGAAGTTGGATTATTGTCAGGGAATGGGTAGGCAAGTGGTGTTATATTAAAATTGGGCAGGTTTAGGGGGTTGGACAGTAATTAAGAGGCAGGGGAAGTTGTTTAACGGAAGGTTGGTGATTTGTGAGATGATATAATTTTGCATTGATATGTAATGTTGTAAGGTTGGAATGTATTGGGTGGGGGTGGGCTCAAGAAGATTTTTAGGGGCGGGGGCGGGGCCAGGGATTTGGTTGTTTAGTGAGGTCTAGTTTTGAAAGGCGTTGCCAAGGTTTTTATTATGTGATGTGCACCTGTTTCAATAAAGTGGCCTTTTCCACACATCACTGGGTTTGTGGTCTGCTTCCTCCCCCTCCCCTCCCTCCAAAGGGGGGCTGGGAGGGAGTGGCTGACCGAAGGGAGGTTCCCCCCCAGGCAGTTTGTGAGGGCCAGGGGTAGGGGGATTGCTGGCCACGGGCCAGACATTTTGTTGTTGGGCTTCACAAATGATAATTCAAAAGTAGCCCAATTGGAGCCCAATCATAAAAGGGTTGGGCTCCTGCTCCCAGCCACCATTTTGGGTTTGGTGACCTGGTGGCTGGGAGCTTAGGTGTAGGGTGTTTTTTCTTTTCCTGCCCTCCCTCCCTTTAGATTTTATATTTGTAATTTTTGTGGGTCCATTCAGCGATTTAGGGGATTATTCGGTGGTTTGTATTGGGACAGGGGCGCAGGGTAATGGCTTTGTTATTGTTGCTTGGAACAGGTGCAGTGTGGGGATGTTTGAATTTTGACAGGTTAAAAGAAGTTTGGTTTATTGTTGAAGTTGGATTATTGTCACGGAATGGGTAGGCAAGTGGTGTTATATTAAAGTTGGGCAGGTTTGGGGGGTTGGGCAGTGATAAACAGGCAGGGGAAGTTGTTTAATGGAAGGTTGGTGATTTGTGGGATGATATAATTTTGCATTGATGTGTAATGTTGTAAGCTTGGAATATTGGAATGTATTGGGTGGGGGTGGGCTCAAGAAGATTTTTAGGGGCGGGAGTGGTCCAGGTATTTGGTTGTTTAGTGAGGTCTAGTTTTGTAAGGCGTTGCCAAGATTTTCTTATGTGATGTGCACCTGTTTCAATAAAGCAGCCTTATCCACACATCACTGGGTTTGTGGTCTGCTTCCTCCCCTACCCCTCCCAATCAACAGGATACCAAACTCGGCTATGGCTATAAATCACCTGAAACTTGTGCACGAAGAGAGACAGACAAAAAGCATAACATATACAGAGAGTGAATCGTAATGGAAACAGCAATTAAGTTATCAAACATCGTGAAAGCAAAGAAACTATAGCTGAAGGGATATTGAATCGTAACTAAATAACATGAGGGGAAGAGAATAGAAAAAACAGCGGGGGTTCAAATAAGGTGAAAAATAATATCAAAACATGCGGAAGATTAAAGGGTGAAGGTAAAAAATGGGGAAATAAAGTGTTTTGATTTTCATAAAATGAATATGTTACATGATGTTAATGACAAACATATATGAATTATTGAATAACAGTGCATGTTTAGTTAGACTCAAACAACATACTTGGCATTTTACCAGCTGCCCTATATGTTTCTGTCCATGCTAATTAAACAAGCACTGGCAACGCAATCGGTATCACACTTTGTGAAAGTTAGAACTATTGGCGCTGTAAATGACACTGTTTTTTACTTATTTTTTAGGTAGAGCCTGGGCAGCGCATGCGCTACTCTATGGCATGATGTATTGAAGTATGGAATAGAAGCCCTGCCCGCTCTCTTCCCACATTTTCCATTGGCTTGTGTCATTGTCCTTTGTAAACGCTGGCTTCTGATTCGTTAATAGGCTTGTTAGTCCCTCCTTAGTACCGTCTTGTCTTTATTTGTAACTTCCCATGAGGACTGGCCCTTTTACTTCAGTTGTTACACGGTACGTCTTTTTTAGTCTGTGAGCACTATTTTCTTTAATGAGTTTCTCCTACTGCAGGCACAACATGCTTTTCTGCAACATTCAGTGTGCCGTGTTTGCTTTCATTTTCAGAGCAACCCGGGATAATGGCGGCCGCTTCTTTGAATAGGTCTCGCATTTACAAGAGTTTGAGCTATTGGCATTGTAAATGATGATGCCTTTTATTTATGTGTTAATTACAAAACAGATAAATGAAAGGCATTGTCATTTACAATGCCAATAGCTTAAACTCTCGCAGATGCGACACCTATTGCATTGCAAATGCTTGTCATACATGGCTCCTGGTGCACACTGGTGGCACACATTCTGATATTTCTTTCTCACATTGCTGGTTTTTGTACGCAGATACTAGTGCACACTCGTGTCTCAGGCTGCACAGCACACATTCTGGAACTAGTTCCCTTACTGCCTTTGTTCGTACACAGATACTGGTGCACGCTGGTGGACATGGCATACATTCTGGTGCTGGATTCCTACGTGCCAGGTTTTTGCATAGGAATTCTGGTTCACGCTCATGTCACTCACTGCACAGTCTAATGCTGGTTTTCACATAGCAGGGCAGGTTTTCCTACACAAATCCTGGAGCGTGCTCGAGTCGCATGCTGCATATTCTAATGCTACTTTTCCACTTATCTGGTTTTCATGCACATATTCTGGTGCACGCTCATGTCTCATGCTGCACAGTGCACTCTAATTCTGGTTTTCCTCAGGGGTATTTTTCATGCACTTATCCTGGTGCATGCTCGTGTCTCACGTGGCACTGCGCACATTTTGATGCTGGTTTCCATACACGGATCCTGGTGCAGGCTTGTGTTTCACTCTTTACAGTACATTCTAATGCTGGTTTCCTGTATGGCTGGTTTTCGCACATGGTTCCTGGTGCACGCACATGCCTCACGTCGTGTAACAAACTCTAATGCTGGTTTCCCACACAGCTGGTTTTCGCGCACTGTTCCTGGTGCTCGCTTATGCCTCATGCTGCACAGCACACTCTAATGCTGGTTTCCCACTTGGCTGGTTGTCGCACATGGATCCTGGTGCACGCTCATGCCTCATGCTGCAAAGCACACACTAATGATAGTTTTCATACATGGACCCCGGTGCACGTTCATGTCTCGCGCGGCGCAGCACACTCTAATGCTGGTATTCCATAATGCTGTTTTTAAAGCACAGTTCCTTGTGCACACTTGTGTCTCACGCTGCACAGCACACTTTAATACTGGTTTCCCAAATGGCTGGTTTCCACTAACATGTTGCACGCTTATGCCTCATGCTGCACAGCACAATCTAAGGCTGGTTTGCAAATGAGTTTCTCCTACTGTAGGCAAAACAGTCTTTACTGCAACATTCAGCGTGCCATGTTCACTTCCACTTTCCAAGCAGCCCGGGACAATGGAGGTTGCTTCTGTGCAAGGAAATAGGTCTCCCATTTACAAGCGTTTGAGCTATTAGCATTGTAAATGATGATGCCTTTTATTTATGTGTTAATTACAAAACAGATAAATGAAAGGCATTGTCATTTACAATGTCAATAGCTTAAACTCTCGCAGATGCGACACCTATTGCATTGCAAATGCTTGTCATACATGGCTCCTGGTGCACACTGGTGGCACACATTCTGATATTTCTTTCTCACATTGCTGGTTTTTGTACGCAGATACTAGTGCACACTCGTGTCTCAGGCTGCACAGCACACATTCTGGAACTAGTTCCCTTACTGCCTTTGTTCGTACACAGATACTGGTGCACGCTGGTGGACACGGCATACATTCTGGTGCTGGATTCCTATGTGCCAGGTTTTTGCATAGGAATTCTGGTTCACGCTCATGTCACTCACTGCACAGTCTAATGCTGGTTTTCCACATAGCAGGGCAGGTTTTCCTACACAAATCCTGGAGCGTGCTCGAGTCACATGCTGCATATTCTAATGCTACTTTTCCACCCATCTGGTTTTCATGCACATATTCTGGTGCACGCTCATGTCTCATGCTGCACAGTGCACTCTAATTCTGGTTTTCCTCAGGGGTATTTTTCATGCACTTATCCTGGTGCATGCTCGTGTCTCACGTGGCACTGCGCACATTTTGATGCTGGTTTCCCTACACGGGACCTGGTGCAGGCTTGTGTTTCACGCTTTACAGCACATTCTAATGCTGGTTTCCCATATGGCTGGTTTTCGCACATGGATCCTGGTGCACGCACATGCCTCACGTTGTGTAACAAACTCTAATGCTGGTTTCCCACACAGCTGGTTTTCGCGCACTGTTCCTGGTGCTCGCTTATGCCTCATGCTGCACAGCACACTCTAATGCTGGTTTCCCACTTGGCTGGTTGTCGCACATGGATCCTGGTGCACGCTCATGCCTCATGCTGCAAAGCACACACTAATGATAGTTTTCATACATGGACCCCGGTGCACGTTCATGTCTCGCGCGGCGCAGCACACTCTAATGCTGGTATTCCATAATGCTGTTTTTAAAGCACAGTTCCTTGTGCACACTTGTGTCTCACGCTGCACAGCACACTTTAATACTGGTTTCCCAAATGGCTGGTTTTCACTAACATGTTGCACGCTTATGCCTCATGCTGCACAGCACAATCTAAGGCTGGTTTGCAAATGAGTTTCTCCTACTGTAGGCAAAACAGTCTTTACTGCAACATTCAGCGTGCCATGTTCACTTCCACTTTCCAAGCAGCCCGGGACAATGGAGGTTGCTTCTGTGCAAGGAAATAGGTCTCCCATTTACAAGCGTTTGAGCTATTAGCATTGTAAATGACAATGCTGTTTTTTATGTGTTAATTACAAAACAGATAAATGAAAGGCATTGTCATTTACAATGCCAATAGCTTAAACTCTTGCAAATGCGAGACCTATAGCATTGCAAATGCTTATTTTTGTTTGCAGTGGAGTGATCAGTTAGAAAACGAGAGTTATAGCTATTGGCATTGTAAATGTAAATATTTATGTGTTATAGAGTCAGTGACGAAAGATTCAAAAGATTCGAAAGATATATGCAGATTCTCCAGCTCAAGCAATGGGTCAAAGGCCCCACACATAGTGCTGGGCATACTCTAGACCTATTATTTTCCAACATAGAGTCAACAAATATCCAGGAGATTACTCCCGTATCTTGGACAGACCACTCACTCATATCTTTTACACTCAACCTGTCGGCGAATGCAAGCAAACCCCTCAAGATTGTACGAGTGGCAAACAGAGCCTGGAAATTGTCACTCAGGACCTGTTCCAGGCCCACTTTTCCCCAGATAACCTAACTGCTCAAGATACCCTTCCAGATAATGTGGAAGCAATACAACTTGAAGCTGAGATCACTAGTACTTTAGATACCTTTGCTCCCAAACTCAAAACCTAAACTAACAAATAAACCTCTATCCGAGAAGTGGTACTCATAGGATCTCAGGATACAGAAAAGGAAGTGTACATCATTAGAACACTCCTGGAGTCTGTCTAAACAGGAAACAGACAGAACAAGATATTGGGCTGTATTAAGGATCTATACTAATGCCGTCAAAAAAGTAAAGAAGACTTACTTTGCACAACGGATGAACGAGAATTGCAACTCGGCAAAATAACTATTTAGAGTAGTGAAGGAGCTCTGCAAACCAGCCAGCTTGTCTCAAACTTTGTCTCTATGATGTCACTTAGTGTTCCAATTGTGTATGCTTGAAAGCAGGGGCAGTTACATCTAAGGCTGAGCTGGAGTCCATCTGCTCCTGGATGGGTTTCTATTATTGGATCTACTTTATTCTCTTGTGTGTCATGGATGATGCTTATGAAGTCTTCAGCTGTGAACTTCCTGTCCCGGTGATTTACAATCATAACCTCTAAACTGTTTTCAAAGAAGAAATTTCAGCGTCTTGCTTTGAACTGCAAATCTTACTACTTGTTTAAAGGAAGCCCATTGTGAGAAGTCCTCGGGTGAGAGATCGCTCACCGGTGTTATACTTTCATCTTTTTGTGGAAAATTAAGATCTTTATTGTAACTTGTTTTCAGAGGGAGGTGGTGGAGTTTCATATATGTATTCTTTGGGAAGGGCAGCACATTATTTTATTGCCATGTATTACTTCTCATATGTTAGTTGCATGTGGGTACTGGAACTGATAATACTACAGTGAGATAGTATCTTTTATGGTTGAAGTGTTCAGTTATTTTAATGTATGTACTGGAACTGATAATACTACAGTTAGATAGTATCTTTAATGGTTGAGGTGTTTAGTCGTTTTAATTTTGCATGTGTGTATTGGGGCTGATAATACTACAGTGAGATAGTATCTTAATGGAGGGAGCCATGTTTATGCTCAACGTACGTTGAGGTGCTTTGTTGTTTTTATTCAGATTTCTTGTGCGTTAGTTATTCAGTGAAGTGAGCCATTCTTATGCTCAATTTAGGTTGAGGTGCTCAGTTGTTTTATTTAATAATGGAATCGACTTCAGTTTTACAGAGGTGTTCCAGGTGTTTTAGTATTTTGCTGAACCACAATGTGCTCTAATATTGTTAGAGGTGTTCTGTTGTTCGAGGTTTTAGTGCTGTAATTTGCTTTAGGATGTGAACCGCTTTTGCTAATATGTTAGAGGTGTTCATTTTGTTCGCTATGTTTGATTTGTAGAACCACAGGTGTTCGCTATGTTTGATTTGTAGAACCACAAGTGTTCGCTATGTCTCATTTATGGAACCACAGGGGTTCGCTATCTTCTATGCTTAGAGAGCCGCAGGTTGCTCATTTGTAGAACCACTCGTGTACGCTATCTTTTATGTATTTATTGAACCACAAAGTGCTCTAAGGTTTAGAGGTGTTCAAATTGTTGGGTGTTTAAAGAGCCGTGATTGCTCATTGATATGAATTATTTTTATGCTCTAATGTTTTAGAGAAATTCGCATTTATTTTGTCAAATCCACTCATTTCCATTCTGATGGATTTTGTACCTTGTGGGTGACGGTATTTTCTTTCTTACTTTCACCATTTGATGTTCTATCTCTTTCTTTTACTTTACCAGTATTTTTACCGTGTATATGCTGTATGTTCTATTATCAATTTTTTCTTCTCTCTTTTGTTTTCTTATCTTCTTTTATTTTGCCACGGGGGAAGATGTGTTACATCCTGCTTTCATTTCTTCTCTGTCCTTCTTTAGTGTTTGTCATTACTTGCTCAGCAGGCATCTATGATGTCACTTAGTGTTCCAATTGTGTATGCTTGAAAGCAGGGACAGTTACATATAAGGCTGAGCTGGAGTCCATCTGCTCCTGGTGGGGTTTCTATTATTGGATCTACTTTATTCTATTTTATCTACATGACCTGAATCTTATCTTCAATAAACCTAATCTGTTTCATATACTGGACTTAAAGACTTCAATTTGTTATACCTTATTTTGGATGGGTAATCACAATATTTCTATGCCAAAGGCACCCTTTCTTTTGCTTTACAATGGGGATACTAAATATTATGCCTCATGCATTGTTGTAATAATTCATAACCCTACGCTTCATGGGTTACCCTTTAACTATTTACCAGTTAAAGTTTCCTTTTATTTGATAGCAGACTAAAATACCTTTTCACATTTTGTACATCATTCCACAAGACTTTACATCTGGTTGCTTTAGTGGATAACCAAACAAATGGCCTTTAGAGCATTTAATATTTGCTATCCCCCATGTTTCTCGGGTTAGAATTTGTCAGGATTCATTTTGACATAATCTGATGTTGGATGGGGGAGCACCGCATATCTATGCCATATAGCACCCTTCCTTTTACTGTCTAACATTGTTTACTATGGGGATACCAATTATTGTGGCTCACGCATTTCATGTATTATCTCGAATCCCTTAGGTATCATGGGTCACCCTTTAGCCATTGACCAATTGACGTTGCCTTTTATTTGATAGCAGACAATAGTATGTTTTTAAATTTTTTATATCAGTCCCCAAGATTTGATACCTGTTTCCCTTAGGGCAGTGGTTCCCAACCTTTTTTGACCCGTCGCTCCCTTGACCTAATTGGCAGTGGGCCGGGGCTCCCCACCATTTTTTTAACGGTGCACCGGGGTGCCGCAGCGCACACTTTATGAACCACCGCAGTAGACCTTTGTACTCTCTACCATTCCTATGTGACTCTTAGAGTTTATCCATTTGTATCTCTTCCTTGAGTGACTTTACAACCTGTACATTTGCAATTTTTTATATTTGTCTCTTACCTGTGGGACTTTACTACTTGTACATTTGCAATTTTTTTCTGCTTGTATCTTTAATGTAACGCATGTAATCCTAAGTCCTTATGTATCACAACTGGTTCTTATGTAAAGCGCTCTGACACCTCACGGTAATGCTCCTTCCTTGCGAATAAAAACAATTGAGTACCCTTCCCTCAAAAAGTATTTGCCACAAAGAAATATTTGTAAGCTATATTTTAAACTATCCGTTTCTTTGTACACTTGCTATCACACTTATTCGAGGCTGTCCACCTCTATTCGATACATCCAAACCGGAAGTAAGTGTACTGGCCCCACTGTAGAAATCCACCTCTGCAACAGTAATTATTAATACAACCTTTGCTGTTTTGACAGCTTTCTCCCACTCTATTTTCTGCCGTGCTGTCAGCCGCAAGAACGTGTTCGAAACTATTTCTGCCTACAATTAATGCAATTCCGATTTATGACACAAGACGCACCCAGCAAAGTAAAATGGAAAGCACCAGAGCTTTGTGTAACTTGTATTTACCATCAACAAAAACACAATGCACAGGGTAAGACGTTCATTCAGGAACAAAGACTACTGCTTAAACTCTGAAACAAACCATAGAGAAATGTCCACAGCACTCTCCGTAATCGCACCGAGCTCTTAATTGAGCCATTTAAATGCAGAGGGCGAGGGCTGGGATCACCTTCAGCACAAAGGAGCAAAATCCGGGGCGGCGCCGCAGCGCCCCTGGCTTCTTATCACGGCTCACCGGGGCGCCGCGGCGCACACTTTGGGAACCACCGCCTTAGGGGATACCATATATAATGGCTTGTACTAATAATATTTGGTATCCCCTGTGTTTCTCAGGTAAGAACTTAACATGATTCAATTTGACATGGCCTAATGTTGGATGGGTTAGCACAGTATTCCCATGCCAAACAGCACCTTTCCTTTTGCTTTCCAACATCCTTTACTATGGGGATACCAAATGTTATGCTCCCGCATTGCTGTAACATCGCGTATCCACTATGTTCCAAGGGTTACCCTTTTGACATTGACCAGTCGAAGTTGCCTTTTATTTGATAACAGACTACAGTACTTCTCACATTTTTACACAATTCCACGAGATTTCACATCCGGTTTAGGGATATCAAACATAATGACCTATACCGCCTACAATATTTGGTATTCCCTACGTTTCTTGAGTTAGAACTTGCCAGGATTCTTTTGGACATGGTCTGATGTTGGATGGGTAAGCACAGTATTTTTTTGCCAAATAACACCCTTCCTTTGGCTTTCCAACATCGTTTACTATGGGGATACTAAATATTATGGCTCACGCATTGCCATAATATCTCGTATCCCCTACGTTCCATGGGTTACCCTTTAGCCATTGACCAGTTGAAGTAGCCTTTTGATTGATAACAGATAACAGTATCTTTTTACATTTTGTACATCATTCCATAAGAATTTACATGCAGTACGCTTAGAGGATACCAAATATAATAGCCTATATGGCCTATAATATTTGGTAGCCCCTGTGTTTCTCGAGTTGGAACTTACCAAGGATTCATTTGATTTAGTCTTATGTTGGATGGGTGAGCACAGTGTTGCTATGACAAGTAGCACCCATTTTTTTGCTTTACAACATGGTTTACTATGGGGATGCCAAATATTATGACTCACGTATTGCTGTAATATCTTGTATTCCCTATGTTTCACAGCTTACCCTTTAGCTATTGACAGGTTGAAGTTGCCTTTTGTTTGAAAACAGACTACAATGACTTCTCTAATTTTTACATCATTGCACAAGATTTTACATCCAGTTCCCTACCACATAAAACGGCCTTTACCAGATACAATATTTGGTATCCCCACTATTTCTCGTGTTAGAAGTTAACAGGGTTCAATTTGACATCACCTTATATTGCATGGGGAAGCAGAGTATTTCTATACCAAATATCACCCTTCCTTTTGCTTTCCAACATCATTTATTATGGGGATATCAAATATTATGGATCACGCATTGTTGTAATATCTAGTATCACCTATGTTTCTTTAGTTACCATTTAGCCATTGACTATTGCTTTTTGTTTGATAGCAGACTACAGTATCTTCTCACATTTTGTACATCATTCCACAAGTTTTTGCATCTGTACCCTTAGACGATACCAAATATAGTAGCCTGTTTGGCCTATAATATTTGGTATCCCCAGTGTTTCTTGGGTTAGACGTTACCAGGATTCAATTTGAATTCGTCTTATGTTGGATGGGGGAACACAGTATTTCCATACCAAATTGCACCATTCTTTTTGCTTTCCAATATCATTCACTATAGGGATACCAAATATTATGGCTCACGTATTGCCGTAATATCTCGTATCCCCTATTTATTTATTTATTTATTTTTAAAATTTCTAGAGCGCACAAATACCTTACGGTGTCTTGGCGCTAGAGTTTGCAGATTACGAGGGTTACGGTGAAATCTTACTGATTAAAGAGCCATGTCTTAAGATGTTTCCGAAATGAAAATAGCGAAGAATGGTCTTTAATCTGGGAAGGGATCTGATTCCATATTTTTGACGCAGCCACTACAAAACGTCTATCTCCCCATGTTACCTTTTTTGTACATGGAATTTGGAGCTGTTGGGCCGAGGATGACCGTAGTGTTCGACTGGGTTTATACATTTTAAAAGCGCTTTTGAAGAAGTCCGGTCCATTGTTGTTCAAGGCCTTGTGAATAATGCACATGGCCTTGAACTTTATCCGGCTTCTTATGGGTAGCCAGTGGAGCTCACGAATTGTGGGAGAAATAGAGGCGTGCTTCGGTATCCCCATAAGAATCCTAGCAGCAGCATTTTGGACAAGCTGTAATTTACTCACCACTTGCTCCTGTGCATTAAGCAGTAGGCCATTGCAATAGTCCACCTTGGATAGCACCAAGGAGGACATTAGAGTTTTACCTGCAGTTGGAGGAAGAAAAGGGAGTAGTTTCTTCACCATTCTTAGAGTAAAAAAAGAAGCCGAAACCACAGCGTTGGCGTGGCTGAGGAACGTGAGCTTATTATCAAAAAGCACACCCAAGTTTTTCACCTTGGCTACTGGCAGTGGAGGCGTTCCCAGTTCCGAAGGCCACCAGACCGGAGACCAAGACGGAGTCAGTTCACCAAAAACCATTACCTCCGTCTTGTCGGAATTTAACTTTAAGCAATTCCGGTTCATCCATGTACTGATAGCCTTCATGCCTTCCTGAAAATTCGCTGCCACTGCTTCTCCATTTTTGTGTATCTCCAGGACCAGCTGTGTGTCATCGGCATACGATGTTAACCCCATACCGAATTACTTAATTACCCTCGCCAAGTCCGACACGTAGATGTTGAAAAGTGTCGGACTTAGCGAGGAGCCCTGGGGGACACCACAAGGGAGAGTGAAGTCAGGAGAACAGAAATTCCCCAACTTCACAGACTGTACTCTGTTGGCCAAAAAGGATGCCAGCGTTGCTCTGGCCCTGCCCTGAATGCCAAAGGCGGCGACACGGTCGATCAAGATGGAGTGATCGACCGTGTCGAAGGCCGCGGATAAATCCAGGAGTATCAAGATAGCTGCACCCTCCCTGTCCATGATTATCCTGACTTCCTCTGCCGCTTTTATCAGAGCAGTCTCCGTCCCATGGCCCTTCCTGAACCCGACCTGCGTGTTGTCGAGCAGATCGTTCTGATCAATAAAGGTCGACAGCTGTTGGTTCATTACCTTTTCAATTATTTTTGAGGGATAAGGGAGAGAGGCAATTGGACGCTAGTTTTTAGGCTCTAAAGGGTTTAGTGCGTTTTTTTTAGAAGAGGTGTTACAGTTGCCTTTTTCCAGATAGCGGGATACACACCTGTCTGAAATATGGCATGACAGATATTGCTAAGTACTGGAGCTATTAGGTCGGATACTGATTTGATGATGCGTGGGGGGCATGGGTCCAGTGATGATCCTGATTTAACAGTATTTATAAGCTCCACCATGGATAAAGGTGGCGTAAAAACCTCAAAGTTTGGTTTTGGTGGCCGAGGAGAAGTCTCAGGGGTGGCTAAATCGATGGTCGTTATTTTAGTGAAGTTGTCGAAGATATCCCTAACCTTGGCCTGAAAAAAAAACACTACCTTGTTACAGAATGTTTGGGACGGTTCAATGGGGGGGGGGTGCAGGAGGATTGGCTAGGTCTTTTACCACCTGATACAGTTGTTTATTTGAATTGAGAGCACGTTCTATTTGTGTGCTATAGAAGGCTCATTTTTCAGCTGTGATCAACTTTCTATAGCTAAGCAAGGCATTCTTATAAGTCTCTCTGTCAAGGTTATCATAATTCCTGCGCCAGCGCCGCTCCAAGTTTCTGCAGCGTTGTCTTTCGAGCCTTAATTACTCCGAAAACCAAGCCGCAGAAGGTTTGGTACGATTTGGCTGCATTTTTTTAATTGGAGCTAAGTGGTCAAATGCCTTAAGTAGCCAGCATTGATAGTTCTGGAAGGCTTCGTGAGAGTCGAGTATGTCTTCAGGTATCGTGGATTCCAGGATGTTATGTAGGGCAGTGACATCAATGTTTTTCCAGTCGCGACATAGGATCAAAGGACATGTGCTAGCGGAGGGGTTCTTATGATACTTAACTGAAATTGTAAATTTAACAGCTAGGTGATCCGTCCAAGTAAGTGGGAGCACTGTAGAGATAGTAATATGGGCATTATTAGTGAATAAGCCATCTAAGGTGTGTCCTGCTTGATGGGTGGCTGTATTAACCTGCTGTTCTAGGCCAGCGGCCAGAAAGTCGGAGATCAGCGTGTGCGAGTCTTTATCGTTATCATTCTCCAAATGGAAGTTAAAATCTCCCAGTATGGTGTAGTCCTGATTGGCAGCTACTGGTTCTAATAAAAGATTAAGTGATTTTAAAAAGAGCGTGCGTGAAGTAGGTGGTCGATAGAGGAGAGTTCCTTTAAACGTTTGTGTAGGAGAGAGAAAGATCGTAAAGGCAAGGGCTTCCGCGCAATTGTAATCAAGCGGTTCAGTTTTTATGGCTAGCTTAGTTCGGTGTATAATAGCTAGCCCCCCCCTCTTTTCCCTGATGATCTGTCTAATCTTGTAACTTGATAGCCATCTGGAGTAGCGATGTTAAAATCCGGGCCAGATGCGAGGTCTGCCCAGGTCTCGGTAATAAACATGACATCAATGTTTTGGCTAGTTATTAGTTCCGCGACGTCATTCCTGTGTTTTATGAGAGAGCGTGTATTTATAAGTACGCAGCTTATGTATTTAGCGCTATCGTCTCCAGGCGGTACGACAGAGGAATATTGGACGAGGGGTGATGTGATTGTAAAAGCGCAGTTAGAACAGGCGTTGTAAGAGAGGATATACAGTGACCCAAAGTCAAAGTGGGTACACTTCCTATCATGAATTCTATTTCCTATACTCAGAAGCTGTAACCTAGAGTAGTTAATTACCTTTGATGTTTGTTGGGGAATGTGGTGGACGGAGGGACTGGCGCACAGCGCAGTCCCAGCGCGGACTGGCGCAGACTGGCACCCCTTTGGCGCGGCTTCGGCGCGGAGACGGCGCTCCCGCTGCGCTCTACCGCTGCTCTTCCGGGTGGCCATTTTATGTCCTGAGCCCCGCCCCCAGCTGAAACACTACCTCTATTCAGATTGGTGAGCCAGCGCTGAGGCACAATGGAGCTGACCCTGCCCTCCACACAAACGGCACAGAGCCGCGATGGAACGGGGCTGAGGGTGATAATATTACAACAATAATGGTAGGTTAAAAGCGGACTTTAAAAACATACAATTAGTTAGTCAATTGCATCAAATGAAGAGTGCGCTTTCAAAGTTAAAAAAGATTTCAGTTAGTAAGCGTTTCACACTGGGCATTAATAGCGTGCAGAGGAGGATCCCCTCGCAATCTGCACGAGCTCTAACAAACCACACAGAGAGCTGCCACCACCCTGCTAGTCAGTTGAGCTGCCCAATCGCGCTCCTACTTATGTCCTGAGCCCCGCCCCCAGCTGAAACACTACCTCTATTCAGATTGGTGAGCCAGCGCTGAGGCACAATGGAGCTGACCCTGCCCTCCACACAAACGGCACAGAGCCGCGATGGAACGGGGCTGAGGGTGATAATATTACAACAATAATGGTAGGTTAAAAGCGGACTTTAAAAACATACAATTATTTAGTCATTTGCATCAAATGAAGAGTGCGCTTTCAAAGTTAAAAAAGATTTCAGTTAGTAAGCGTTTCACACTGGGCATTAATAGCGTGCAGAGGAGGATCTCCTCGCAATCTGCACGAGCTCTAACAAACCACACAGAGAGCTGCCACCACCCTATGTTTTATTGGTTACCCTTTAGCCACTGACCAGTTGAAATTGCCTTTTATTTGATAGCAAACTATAGTATCTTTTCACATTTTGTACATCATTCCACAAGATTTTGCATCCGGTACCCTTATTGGATACCAAATACAATATCCTATATGGCCTATAATATTTGGTCTCATATGTGTTACTTGAGTTGGAACTTACCAGGGTTAAATTTGACATGGTCTTATGTTGAATGAGTGAGCACAGTGTTTATATGCTGAATGGCACCCTTCCTTTTGCTTTCCAACATCGTTTACTATAGGGATACCAAATATTATGGCTCACGCATTGCCGTAATATCTTGTACCCCCTATGTTTCATTGGTTACCCTTTAGCCATTGACCAGTTGAAATTGCCTTTTAATTGATATCAGACTACAGTATCTTTTCACATTTTGTACATCATTCCACAAGATTTTACATCTGGTACCCTTAGAGGATACTAAACATAATAGCCTACATAGGGCCTATAATATTTGGTATCCACAGCAGTTCTCGGGTTAGAAGTTACCAAGATTCAATTTGACATTGCCTGATGTTGGCTGGAGGAGCACAGTATTTCGATACCAAATTGCACCCTTCTTTTTGCTTTCCAACATCATTTACTATGGGGATACCAAATATTATGGCTCACGCATAGCTGTAATATCTTGTATCCCCTATGCTTCATTGGTTACCTTTTAGCCATTGACCAGTTGAAATTGCTTTTTATTTGATAGCAGACTACAGTATTTTTTCACATTTTGTACATCATTCCACAAGATTTTGCATCCGGTACCCTTATTGGATACCAAATACAATAGCCTATACGGCCTATAATATTTGGTCTCATATGTGTTACTTGGGTTGGAACTTACCAGGGTTAAATTTGACATGGTATTATGTTGAATGGGTGAAAACAGTGTTTCTATACTGAATGGCACCCTTCCTTTTGCTTTCCAACATCGTTTACTATGGGGATAGCAAATATTATGGCTCACGCTTTGCTGTAATAGCTTGTATCCCCTATGTTTCATTGGCTACCCTTTAGTCATTGACCAGTTGAAATTGCCTTTTATTTGATAGCAGACTACAGTATTTTTTCACAATTTGTACATCATTCTACAAGATTTTACATCTGATATCCTTAGGGGATACCAAATACAAAGCCTATACGGCCTATAATATTTGGTATCACATGTGTAACTTATTTTGGACGTTACCAGGGTTTAATTGGACATGGACTTATGTTGGATGGGTGAACACAGTGTTTGTATGCCAAATGGCACCCTCCCTTTTGCTTTCCAACATGGTTTACTATGGGATACCAAATATTATGGCTCCCGCTTGCTGTAATATCTTGTATCCCGTATGTTTCACGGGTTACCCATTAGCCATTGACTACTTGAAGTTGCCTTTTATTTGATAATAGACTACAATACCTTCTCACATTTTTTTCATCATTCCACAAGATTTTGCATCCGTGACCCTTAGGGGATACCAAATATAATAGCCTATTCAGCCTATAATATTTGGTATCCTCAGCGTTTCTCGGGTTAGAAGTTACCAGGATTCAATTTGACTTGGCATTATGTTGGATGGGGGAGCCCAGTATTTCTATACCAAATAGCACCCTTCCTTTTGCTTTTTGTTTGATAGCAGACCATAGTATATTTTCACATTTTGTACATTCCACAAGATTTTACATCTAATACCCTTAGGGGATACCAAGTATAATAGCCTATATGGCTTATAATACTTGGTATCCCCAGCGTTTCTTTGGTTAGAAGTTGCCAGGATTCAATTTTACAATGCCTGATGTTGGATGGAGGAGCACAGTATTTCTATACCAAATTGCACCCTTTTGCTTTCCAACATCATTTACTATGGGGATAAAAAATATTATGGTTCACGCATTGCCGTAATATCTTGTATCCCCTATGTTTAATTGGTTACCCATTAGCCATTGACCAGTTGAAATTGAATTTTATTTGATAGCAGACTACAGTATCTTTTCACATTTTGTACATTATTCCACAAGATTTTGCACCCGGTACCCTTAGGGGATACTAAATATATTCGCCTGTATGGCCTATAATATTTGGTATCCCCAATGTTTCTCTGGCTAGAAGTTACCAGGATTCAATTTGACATCGCCTTATGTTGTATTTTTATACCAAATAGTACCCTTCCTTTTGCTTTCCAATATCATTTACTATGGGGATACCAAATATCATGGCTCACGCATGGCTGTAATATCTCGTATCCCCTATGTTTCAACTGGTCAATGGCTAAAGGGTAACCAATGAAAGTGCCTTTTATTTGCCAGCACACTACAGTGTTTTTTCACATTTTGTACATCATTCAACAAGATTTTGCATCTGGTTCCCTTATTGGATACCAAATTCAATAGCCTATACGGCCTATAATATTTGGTATCATATGTGTTGCTTGGGTTGGAACTTACCAGGGTTTAATTTTACATGGTCCTATTTTGGGTGGGTGAGCACAGTGTTTCAATGCTGAATGGCACCCTTGCTTTTGCTTTCCAACATCATTTTCCACAAGATTTTTGTTGGAAGGGGCGATCTCAGAGGGCCAGGTTGTGCTCACCCAACCACCCCAGGACCCACCTCTCCCACAGATCTTGCCGAGTCTTATCGTGAGGTCCTCGCCGGGGAGGACTTCGGGTCTAGGATCGTACACACTGAGCTCACACCACACTTACGAACGGACACCACACCGTTGGATTTCAGTAACAAGTTCTTTATAAGCAGTAAAAAGAAAGTAGCACTCTTATGTACAAATGATCGAGGGATCGCAAAGTCTTTGAGGATTCGGGGAGAGGGAAGCGGGACAATCTTTAGTCTGTGGGCCAGTACGGGCCACACCCTGCGCACAGCTCTCAATCCTCGAGCCGGGGGATACGGGGGATGATAGTCGTACTGGCTGCTTCACTCACGTCGAGTCGGCTCAGGTCGTGATGGTGATCTCGACGGTCCAGCCGGACCAAAGTACTCCTCGAGCCGCGACGAGGTCAGCAGGGCTCGATCCGGAGAAGTTCGTGGGGAGCCGCGACAGCGTCAACAGGGCTCCGATGGACGCAAGTTCAAGCTCGAGCCGCGACAGCGTCGGCAGGGCTCCGAGGTCTTAGAGAGGACGAGCCGCGACAGCGTCAGCAGGGCTCCGATGGTACGAGTTCAGCTCGAGCCGCGACAGCGTCAGCAGGGCTCCGAGGTCTTGGAGAGGACGAGCCGCGACAGCGTCAGCAGGGCTCCGATGGTACGAGTTCAGCTCGAGCCGCGACAGCGTCAGCAGGGCTCCGAGGTCTTAGAGAGGACGAGCTGCGACAGCGTCAGCAGGGCTCAGATGGTTGCGAGTTCAGGTCGAGCCGCGACAGCGTCAGCAGGGCTCAGGTGGTTTAGTTCCTTGTTGCGAAGTAGGAGCCGCGATAGCGTCAGCAGGGCTCAGCGATGCGAGGTTCTTCTCAGGGTCAGCCGCGATCAGATCAGCAGGGCTTCAGGTCCAAGATACAACTGCCCGCTAGTTGACGAGCGGTCCCAGATATAGTCCATTGGCCCTTTGATGTCCGGACCCTCGC
Source organism: Lissotriton helveticus (assembly GCF_964261635.1). Classification (NCBI taxonomy): domain Eukaryota; kingdom Metazoa; phylum Chordata; class Amphibia; order Caudata; family Salamandridae; genus Lissotriton; species Lissotriton helveticus. The sequence continues at coordinate 1,856,310,169 of NC_136068.1, read as the reverse complement.
AGGCGGAGGTCTCATGCCCTGGGGGCTGGTCGTTGGCGAGGTCCGGCGGTTGGCTCTTTGATCCTTTGAGAAGATGGGTCCGGGAATTCCCAGACGCCCAGCGTGTGTGGAGCCAGCCCTCGGGGAGGCCAGAGGTGCAATCGAAACTGGCCCCCAGGGGGAGGCCAAAAGGTGTGACAGATACCAGTCTCTCAGGGGAGGCCGGAGGTGCCATTGAAACTCCCTGGCTTAGCTCACTCGGGGAGCGCTTTACCCCCAGCCGGGGCTGGCGCGCCTTTGGAGTCTGGGTTTCGCTGGGGCCGGGGTCACGCTAGGCCCAGGGAGACAGGGGTCTCGGGAAGGAAAAATGGCTGCTGGGCCTTGTGGTGCATGCAAGGTTAGGCGCTCGGAGCTGGGAGCGGGACGGGACATGCGGGCCTGGTCGTCGGTTACGGGGTCTGGGCGTACGGGGAGCAGGACGACCAGGGTTCGGGTTGCAGGCTATACTGACGGGGATGCTGCGCGGGGAACTCAGGGTGAAGGACTACGCTCACAGGGGCCGGAGGAACAGCGGCGAACCACGCCACGAGGCCGGGTCCAACACGCGTGCCCCCCAGCTGAAGGCGGGGAGAACTACCCATCCTCTTGGGGGTTCTCTTAGTTGAGGCGGAAGAATCGGGACAGGCCGTCTGCGTTGGCGTGGTCAACACCAGGCCGGTGCTCAACGGTGAAATCCATCCCCTGGCGGGAGATGGACCAGCGTAACAATTTGGGATTCTCCCCTCTTATCTGCATTAGCCACCGGAGTGGTCGGTGGTCGGTCTGGACCCGGAAGTGAGTACCGAATAGGTAGGGCCTCAGCTTCTTCAGGGCCCAAACCACCGCGAAGGCCTCCCGCTCGATGGTGCTCCACCTTTGCTCTCGAGGGAGTAACCTCCGGCTAATGAATGCCACTGGTTGGTCTAGGCCGTTCTCGTTCACCTGGGACAGGACTGCTCCGATACCATGTTCGGACGCGTCCGTCTTGACTACAAACTCTCGGGAGTAGTCAGGGGCTTGTAGGACGGGGGCCGTACACATAGCGTCTTTTAAGGTCTCGAACGCCTCTTGGCAGGCGGGGGTCCAGCTGACCTTCTTCGGCTGGTTTTTGGAGGTTAACTCTGTGAGGGGGACTACGAGGCTGCCGTACCCTTTGATGAACCTTCGATAGTACCCCGTGAGCCCTAGAAACGCCCGCACTTCCGTCTGGGTCGTGAGGGCCCCCCAGGCCACGATTGCATCGATCTTGGGCTGTAGGGGGGCTACGAGGCCGCTTCCGACCTGGTGCCCGAGGTAGATCACGGACCCTTGTCCGATCTGGCACTTGCTCGCTTTAATGGTGAGGCCGGCCCTCCTCAGGGCCGTCTGCACCGCCCAGAGGTGCTGGAGGTGCTCGGGCCAGTGGGAACTGTAAACTGCGATATCGTCCAGATACGCAGCGCTGAACTCTTCCAACCCCGCCAGCACCTGGTTCAACGGCCTCTGGAAGGTGGCGGGGGCGTTCTTCATCCCGAAGGGCATCACCCTGAAATGGTAGTGCCCATCCGGGGTGGAAAAAGCGGATCTCTCTCTGGCTCCCTCGGTGAGGGCGATCTGCCAGTAGCCGCTGGTCAGGTCGAATGTCCTGAGGAAGCGAGCAGCCCGAGGCGATCAATAAGCTCGTCGGCTCGGGGAATGGGGTGAGCGTCGGTTCTGGTGACTGCGTTGAGCCCGCGATAGTCAACGCAGAACCTCAGCTCGGGAACAGCACCGGGGGCGGCCGCCTTCGGAACCAGGATCACGGGGCTAGCCCATGGGCTGTCAGAGGCTTCGACCACTCCGAGAGCTAGTATCTTTGATACCTCGGCCTTGATGCAGGCCCGGACTCGGTCAGGGACGTGGTAGGCTCTGTGCCGTACCGGAGGACTGTCCCCGGTGTCCACGTCATGGACGCACCAGTTGGTGACCCCGGGGGTGAGAGAGAACAGGTCCGAGAATTGTCCCAGTAGCTGGCGACAGTCCTCGCGCTGCTCGGGAGAGAGGGAGGAGGAGAGACTCACTCCCTCTATGGAGCCATCTTTTTCTTTTGCGCAGAGGAGATCGGGGAGAGGCTCCGTCTCCTCTTCTTCCCCATCGTCCGTGGCGAGGAGCAGGCTCAACTCGGACCGGACGAAGTGGGGTTTGAGGCGGTTCACGTGGAGGACCCTCAAGGCGTTCCTGGGGGACTGCACATCGATGAGGTAGGTCACTTGACTCTTACACTCTACCACTTTGAAGGGCCCTGTCGACTTGCCTTGGACGGCACAGGGCTCTACGGGGGCCATCACCCAGACCTGCTGTCCGGGCTGAAACTTGACCAGAGTGGCATTCTGGTCATACCACCGTTTCATTTCTTCTTGACTGGCCTCGAGGTTGGGCTCGGCCAGTTCTCGGAACTTCCTCGTCTGGTTTCGGAGGGTCAGGATGTATCGAAACACATCCGGAGGGGGCTCGGGCCGCCATCTCCCAACCTTCCTTGACCAGGCTGAGGGGCCCCCGGACGGGGTGCCCATAGAGCAGTTCGAAGGGGCTGAACCCCTAGGATTTCTGGGGGACTTCGCGGTACGCAAAGAGAAGACAGGGAAGGAGGACGTCCCATTTGCGCCTCAGGGGCTCTTCGAGACCCATGATCATTCCCTTGAGGGTCCGGTTGAATCGCTCCACCAGACCGTTACCCTGGGGGTGATAGGGGGTGGTGAACTTGTACGTCACCCCACATTGTTGCCAGAGGGACTTCATGTATCTCGAGATGAAGTTGGTCCCTCGGTCGCTGACGACTTCTCGGGGGAAGCCCACCTGAGAGAAAATCCCCATGAGGGCCCGCCCCACCACGGGGGCCGTCACCGTTCGGAGGGGAATGGCTTTGGGGTAGCGGGTGGCATGGTCCACCAAAACAAGGATAAAGGGGTGGCCTAAGGAGGTCCTGGGGTCGAGAGGGCCCACAATGTCGATTCCCACCCGTTCAAAGGGGGTACTGACCACGGGGAAGGGTTGGAGGGGGGCCTTGCGCCTACCGCCGCTCTTTCCGCTGGACTGACACGTGGGGCAGGACTTACAGTGGGCCTCCACATCGGAGCGTATGCCTGGCCAGTAGAAGTGCGTGACCAGGCGGCAATATGTCTTGTCTTGTCCCAAGTGTCCCGCCAGGGGCACATCATGGGCCAGGTTCAGGAGGAAGTCGCGGAAGCGTAGGGGTACCACCAGCACTCGGGCTGACCCTAGCTCCGCAGATTTTTGTTCGCTGTACAATAGGCCGTTTTCCCAATAGACAAAGTGGGAGCCGGACTGGTCACCGGCGCCTGGGCGGCGGCCTGCTGCCGCGGCCCAACCAAGGACGGACAGGAGGTTTGTTCTAGGCAGAATTCTTCTCTGGACGGTCCTCCTTCCTGGCGCCACTGGGCCAGCTCAGGAAGGTCATCCAAGCTCGGGGTCGGTTCGACGTCAGGGCCGAGGGGACCTACGTCGAGAGGGACGCTCTCTCCGGGGACCCACTCGGGGGTTTCAGAGGACTCGAGGACCTCGGGGTCAAGATTCATCCCCTCAGGGGTAGTCACCCGGGAGGTCATCGACCGGGTGCTCACACAGGCCCATTCGGGCAGGCCCACCATCTCCAGGTGGGTCCGTTTCTCAACCCGCTGCCATGGGGAGCTCTCTAGGTCGTTGCTGAGCAGGCAGTCCACGGGCATGTTGGTGCGGACCGCCACTCGTAACTCCCCGGAGACGCCCCCCCACTCGAACGGGACTTGAGCTATCCGGCAGGTGCGGACGGAATTGTCCGCAGCGATTACCTTGCAGGAGATATGGGGAACAATTTGGGCTTCGGTGACTAGGTGACGTTTAACTGCGGTGATACTGGCCCCGGTGTCTCGGAGTGCCCCTATGCGGTGGCCATTGACGGTCACCTGCTGCCTGTACTTCTCTGTGTTGTCGGGCAGGGGGGCTCCGGGAACCATCTCCCGATCACCCAGGGAGACTAACATAATGGCGGCGGGGTCAGTCCCCTCGAACTCCTCGTCCTCTTCCTCTTCTAGGGCTACCGAGGCAATGTGGCGCACTGGGGGCCCCGCCGCGGCGGGCTTCTTGAACATGGGGCATAGGGGGTCATTGGCATAATGCCCTGGTTGCTTGCAATGGTAGCAGGCTTGGCTGACTCGGGGCCCTGGCTTGGCTGGGGGAAACCCGGCGCGCGCTGTGGGAGGTGAGGAGCCGGGCTGGTTTCTGGGAGGACTGCGCAGGGACCCTACCTGGGATCCCCTCTGTCTATTCTGATTCCCCCCTCCCCTCTGGCGGGAAGATCCCTGTTCTTGTCGGCCAGAGTCTCTACGGGCCCCCGGGGGACTCTGGTGCTCACCCAGCGATCGGCCTAGACGGCCAGTGTCCGTGGGTCAGCCAAATTGCTGTCTAGGAGGTGCTGTCGGAGTTCCACAAAGCAGTTCAGGGACAAATGTTCATAAGCAATGAGCCCCTCGAAAGTGGATACATTGCTGCCTTTGATCCACCCTTCCAGGGCCCGGCTGTAGAAGTTTACATATTCCACCCACGTGGTGCCGGGGATTTTCTTGCATTCTCGAAAGCGTTGTCGGTACATTTCTGGGGTAAGCCCGTACCTTGTGAGAAGAGCCTCTTTCATGTGGCTGTAGGAGGTCTGTTCGGAGGACGGGAGATCGAGCAGGGTGTCTCTCCCTTCACTCAAGAATCGCCCCTACAGCCCGGCTCCCCAATCCGTCAGCGGGACTCGGTGGGAGGCCATGGTGACCTCGTAGGCCTTGAACCATTGCTGGATATCATTGTTCTTATAATATTCCTTGACCACATCCTTGGGGATGTGGACCTTGGGTTCCACCGGGGGAACGGACTCTCGGGTCCCCGAGGTTCTGTTGTCTTCGCTCCGGGCCTTGAGTTCGATCTCCTTTAGGCCGCGCTAGTGCTCCAGCTGGAGCCTTTTCCCTTCGTGTTCTCTCTGGAGTTTCTTCTCCTCCAGTTCTCCTTGCAGCCGCAGCTGCTCGATGGCTAGCTTCTTCTCGGCCAGCTTAAGTTCTCCTTCCATTTTCAGACGCGCTAGTTCTAGTTCGTGGTTTCGGTTGCGTTCTCGGTCGGTCATCTCTTCTGGTGACAGACCTCTCTCTGTGTTGTGAGTCTCCGCGTCGGGGATTCTGCTCTCTCCCGCTCTGGGGCGTGGGTTTCGGTCAGGTGTGCTCCTTCTCCATCGACTTCCGTCGGTGCGGGAGGTTGTGCTCCGGCCTCCACCCAGGCCGTCAGGGCTTGTTGAAAGTCTTCTTTGGTGCTTAGTCCCGTTGTCGGGATTTGGCGATTTATGCAAAACTGTTTCAGCTGTCGGTGTGTATAATCTCCCAGAAGTTCCATCTGGAAGGTGGTCTCGTCGTTCGTGATGCTCATGGTTGTTCTTTGTTCAGGTAGTGTGTCAGTACTGTACGATCCCTAGACGTAGGTTCTTATCGCGACGCTGCCACCAATGTTGGAAGGGGCGATCTCAGAGGGCCAGGTTGTGCTCACCCAACCGCCCCAGGACCCACCTCTCCCACAGATCTTGCCGAGTCTTATCGTGAGGTCCTCACCGGGGAGGACTTCGGGTCTAGGATCGTACACACTGAGCTCACACCACACTTACGATCGGACACCACACCGTTGGATTTCAGTAACAAGTTCTTTATAAGTTCTTTATAAGCAGTAAAAAGAAAGTAGCACTCTTATGTACAAATGATCGAGGGATCACAAAGTCTTTGAGGATTCGGGGAGAGGGAAGCTGGGCCAGTACGGGCCGCACCCTGCGCACAGCTCTCAATCCTCGAGCCGGGGGATACGGGGGATGATAGTCGTACTGGCTGCTTCACTCACGTCGAGTCGGCTCAGGTCGTGATGGTGATCTCGATGGTCCAGCCGGACCAGAGTACTCCTCGAGCCGCGACGAGGTCAGCAGGGCTCGATCCGGAGAAGTTCGTGGGGAGCCGCAACAGCGTCAGCAGGGCTCCGATGGACGCAAGTTCAAGCTCGAGCCGCGACAGCGTCAGCAGGGCTCCGAGGTCTTAGAGAGGACGAGCCGCGACAGCGTCAGCAGGGCTCCAATGGTACGAGTTCAGCTCGAGCTGCGACAGCGTCAGCAGGGCTCCGAGGTCTTGGAGAGGACGAGCCGCGACAGCGTCAGCAGGGCTCCGATGGTACGAGTTCAGCTCGAGCCGCGACAGCGTCAGCAGGGCTCCGAGGTCTTAGAGAGGACAAGCCGCGACAGCGTCAGCAGGGCTCAGATGGTTGCAAGTTCAGGTCGAGCCGCGACAGCGTCAGCAGGGCTCAGGTGGTTCAGTTCCTTGTTGCGAAGTAGGAGCTGCGATAGCTTCAGCAGGGCTCAGCGATGCGAGGTTGAGTTCTTCTCAGGGTCAGCCGCGATCAGATCAGCAGGGCTTCAGGTCCAAGATACAACTGCCCGCTAGTTGACGAGCGTGCCCAGATATAGTCCATTGGCCCTTTGATGTCCGGACCCTCGCAGGCGGAGGTCTCATGCCCTGGGGGCTGGTCGTTGGCGAGGTCCGGCGGTTGGCTCTTTGATCCTTTGAGAAGATGGGTCCGGGAATTCACAGACGCCCAGCGGGTCTGGAGCCAGCCCTCGTGGAGGCCAGAGGTGCAATCGAAACTGGCCCCCAGGGGGAGGCCAAAAGGTGTGACAGATACCAGTCTCACAGGGGAGGCCGGAGGTGCCATTCAAACTCCCTGGCTTAGCTCATCCGGGGAGCGCTTTACCCCCCAGCCGGGGCTGGCGTGCCTTTGGAGTCTGGGTTTCGCTGGGGCCGGGGTCACGCTAGGCCCAGGGAGATAGGGATCTCGGGAAGGGAAAATGGCTGCCGGGCCTTGTGGTGCAAGAAAGGTTAGGCGCTCGGAGCCGGGAGCGGGACGGGACATGCGGGCCTGGTCGTCAGTTACGGGGTCTGGGCGTACGGGGAGCAGGACGACCAGGGTTTGGGTTGCAGGCTATACTGACGGGGATGCTGCGCGGGGAACTCAGGGTGAAGGACTATGCTCACAGGGGCCGGAGGAACAGCGGCGAACCAAGCCACGAGGCCAGGTCCAACAATTTTATATCCGGGTCCCCTGTGGATACCAAACATAATTGCCTATTGGGCCTATAATAGTTGGTATCCCCTATGTATCTCAAGTTAGAATTAGCCAAGATTCAATTTGACATTGCCTTATGTTGAATGAGTGAGCACAGTATTTCTATGCCACATTACGCTCTTCCTTTTTCTTTCCAACACCTTTTACTATAGGGATACCAAATATTATGACTCAATCATTGCTATAATATCTCGTATCCTCTATGTTTCACTGGTTACCCTTCAGCCATTGACCAGTTGACATTGCCTTACATTTGATAGCAGACTACAGTATGTTTTCACGTTTTTTATATCATTCCCCAAAATTTACATCCACTTTCCCTTAGGGAACACCATGTATAATTCCGTCTACATCCTATAATATTTGGTATTCCATGTGTTACTCGTGTTGGGACTTACCGGGTTTTAATTTGACGTGGTCTTATGTTGGGTGGGTGAGCAGTGTTTCTATGCCAAATAGCACTCTTCCTTTTGCTTTCCAACATCGTTTACTATGGGGATACTGAATATTATGGTTCAGGCATTGCTGTAATATCTTGCATCCCCTTTGATTCATGGGTTACCCTTTAGCCATTCACCAGTTGAAGTTGCCTTTTATTTGGTAACAGACTACAATACCTTCTCACATTTTTTTGCATCATTCCACAAGATTTTACATCCGGTTCCCTCAGGGGATACCAAATATAATGGCTGTTACCAGCTATAATATTTGGTATCCCCAGTGTTTCTTGGGTTAGAAGTTACCAAGATGCAACTTGACATGGCCTTATGTTGTATGGGGGAGCACAGAATTTCTATACCAAATATCACCCTTCCTTTTGCTTTCCAACATTGTTTACTATGGGGATACCACATATTATGGCTTGTGAATTGCTGTAATATCTTGTATCCACTATGTTTCACGGGTTACCCTTTCGCCATTCACCAGTTGAAGTTCCCTTTTATTTGGTAACAGACTACAGTATGTTTTCAAATTTTTTACATCTTTTCCAAGATTGTACATCTGTTTCCCTTAGGAATACCAAAGATAATGGTCTATACTGCCTATATTATTTGGTATCCCCTATGTTTCTCAAGTTAGAACCTGCCAGTATTCCATTAGACATGGTCTGATGTTGGATGGGTGGTCACAATATTTTTATGCCAAATAGCACCCTTCCTTTTGCTTTCCAACATTGTATACTATGGGGATACCAAATATTATGGCTTACGCTTTGCTGTAATATCTTGTATCCTCTATGTTTCATGGGTTAGCCTTTAGCCATGGACCAGTTGAAGTTGCCTTTTAATTGACGGCAGACTACAGTATATTTTAATTTCTTTAAAATCATTCCACAAGATTTTACATCCTGTTCCTTTAGGGGATACCGTATATAATAGTCTCTGCCACCTACAATATTTGGTATTCTCTGTGTTTCTTGCTTTAGAAGTTACCAGGATTCAATTAGACATAATCTGATGTTGGATGGGTGAGCACAGTATTGGTCTGCTAACTGGCAGCCTTCCTTGAGTTCTCCTACACCTTTTACTATGGGAATACCACGTATTACAACTCATGCCCTGCCTTCCAAGGGTTAGCTTTTAGACATTAAGCAACTGGTGTTTGCCTTTTATTTGAGACCAGATTACGGTCTCTTTTTGCAATTTTGATTTCATTCCACTTTCTTTCACGTCCATTTCCTTTGGAAGATACCAAATATAGTGGCCCATACTGATCATAATATTTAATCTCCCCTATGTTTCTCAGGTTCGAACTTACCAGATTTCCATTTGATATGGTCTTATATTGGTTAGGTGAGCACAGTATTGTTCTGATAGCTGGCACCCTTCCTTGGGTTTTCCAAAACCTTTTACTACTGGGATAACACATAAAATGGCTTATGTGTTGTTGTATTATCTTGTTTTCCCTACATTTCATGGCTTACCTTTTAGCCAACTGGAGTTGCCTTTTATTTGATACCAGATTGCAGTCACTTATCCCAATATTGATTTCAATCCACAATCTTTCACATACGGTTTCATTTGAGGGATAGCAAATATAATGGCCCATACTGGCTATAATATTTGGAATCCTCTATGTTTCTCTGGTTAGAGCTTATCAGGATTCAATTTGACGTGGTCTTATGTTGGCTGGACGAGCACAGTATTTTTCTGCCAACTGGCACCCTTTCTTGAGTTTTCCAATACATTTTACTATGGGGATACCACATATACTGGCTCATGCGTTGCTGTAATATCTTGTAACCGCTACTTTTCTAGGGTTACCTTTTAGTCATTGACCAACTGGAGTTGCCTTTTATTTAATACCAGATTGCAGTCGCTTTACGCAATTTTGATTTAATTTCACAATCTTACACATCCGGTTCATTTTGGGGATACCAAATATAATAGCCCATATGGACTATAATATTTGGTATCCCTCATGTGTCTCTATGTTTGCTGTTTGAGCACAGTATTTTTCTGCCAAAGGGTACCCTTCCTTGAGTTTTCTAACTACCTGTTGCTATGGGGATACCACATATTACGGCTCATACATTGCTGTAATATCTCTTACTATTCAAGGGTTACCTTTTAGCCATTGGCCAACTGGAGTTGCAATTTTGGTGATACCAGATTACAATCTCTTTTCACATTTTTTATTTCATTCCACATCCTTTCACATCCGGTTCCTTTGGGATATCAGATATAATGGCCCATACTGACAATAATATTTGTTATCCCCTAGGTTTCTGGAGTTATAACTTACCAGGATTCAATTGGGCATGGGTTTTGGTGAGTACTGTATTTTTCAGCCAACTAGTACCCTTCCTTGAATTTTCCAACATCTCTAATTATGGGGATATCAAATATTACAGTTTTAGCAAGGGCTGTAATATCTCATGGCCCCTACTTTTCATGAGTTACTCTTTAGCCATTGACCAACTAAAGTTGCCTTTTATTTAATAACAGGTTATAGTATTTTTTTCAAATTTTTTATAACATTACACAAGCTTTCACATTCATTTCCTTTGAGGGGCCCGGCGGACACCACATGCAGCTCCAGCATTGCACTGCTCCCACCTTGCAGCCTGATCCTGGCAGAGAGTAAGGGGCTATGGTTCACTGTCTTGAACCTGCTAGAGCATCCACTTGAGGTTGACACCAATGTTGCCATGATTGTGAATCCCAAATCTGCTTAGAAAACCACCCCAGGCATTCGGGATGCAGTGGGTTCTCCCGCCTCTCCTGATAATGGAGTTGGCACTCTGAGCCACTTTCCACAGTCACTCTGTCCAGTTTGAATAGATATTGCATGCAATTCTGAACACATAGGCTGCGCTGAAAACCAGGATCAATGCAGTATCCTTGGATGTGAACCTGCTCTGTACGGATCACCGGAAACTAGTAGACCGTGTGGATAATGCTGAATCCACATTAAAAACAATGTGACCCACATAGCAGGAATCCCAAACCCAACTAAGGACATGAGGGCAGAGGTGACCTTTCCACATTGGAGGATGCAAAGGGCTGCTCGAGGCATAATAATGTCCACTTCTTGGGATTTCTGAAGTGCTTAGAGGGCCTGAGTATAGAAATCATCCTGCAACAGTGGTTGATGACCATAGTGCTGACAGGCAATGTACCCACATTCTTCCCTGTGTAGAAAGCATATTTTCTACTTGGGAGGCCGCCGCCACCAGGGGCCCAGTGGAGTCTTGTAATTGTAAAACTACATAATTATAGGGACAGAGACTTGATTTTGCAGTTGTTTTGGATGAATGGTCCTCTGCTCTTCCAGGGCAGCAGCATCACTGCTTACCCAGATTTTACAGTAGAGGTGTAGCATCTTCGTAACTCACATACGGTGGTCAAGCAATGCTTCCAGGAGCTAGGCCTAAAGTATGCTCTTCTCTATCCATCACCTTAAGTTTAGCAGGATATTGAGCGAACCCATTCTTTCTTGACTCCTGGAGATGCAAAAACCTGGTTACATGCTAAGGGAATTATAAAGCCTACATCAGATGACCGAACGCTGGTAAATGGCTGATGTCACAACTGAGGCATAGGAGGAGCGGGGAACCCAGAGCTGCCCCTTCACGGCACAGGCAGACAGGGAGCGAACACAGGCAGGGGAAGTAGTACTGCAATATGGCCAGAACTCGTTTGATGCGTTGCGGTGGGACTGTGCCTACAACAGTCGGATACAAATGGCTCCATGGCCTCTGCTGGGGAAGACTCCAAGGAGCCTGAGTTGACGCCATGGCTGGCGAATGATCTTCTTTGAGGGGTGGGGGTTGTTCTTTTCTGTGTGGTAAAAGGTGTGGGCTACTCATTGGTGACTATTGGTGACACCTTGGGGCCTCATGAGAGAGTGTTGGATGGCCAGCTCAGTGGAGAGGGCCAGTGTGTCAATGCGCCCTGACCTCTCCAAACAGGACATGTATTTTATTACACATTTCTCTTTGGTTGTTGTTCATTCATTGGATGCTTAGGGCTGGATACTCAGAAGAGTCCTGGTCAGGGAGATGGCGTTACAAATCTTGTGTTTTCGTTTGACACACATATGAAGTTTTCTACATATAATTCTGTGGCATGGCCCTGTACAGCACTGTTCTCTTGATTGTCGAGGGGTCATTTCGAGGGACCCGCACACTGGAGTTGTGGGGAATGGGGATCACTACTTACCACCATACCCAATGGGTATACTTACAGGCTACACTACCCCACACAATAACTTGCTGATGTGGAACGTGAAGGACATGGCCACAACCACAAAGAGGTGCTGGGTTCATACATATCTTAGACACCACTGCGACCAACTCTGAAAAAACCCATGGCCGACCCAAAACAACTTGCCAATTATCGTCCTATCTCCCTCTTACCCCTGTTCGGCAAGGTTATGGAATCACTGATTAAAGGCCAGCTATATAAATACCTGGAATACAACAATGTATTGGACCCATCTCAATCAGGTTTTCGGGCGTGCCATAGCACCGAAACCGCCTTGCTCTAAATTGTCAACAACATCAGGCTTTCCCTCGATGCAAGACAATCCGCTATCCTCATCTTGCTTGACCTGTCCGCGGCCTGCAACACCATCTCCCATGACGTCCTTCTGGAACGCCTTCAGAGCTTGGTGTCAAGGGCCCGCACTAAGCTGGATCAGGAGCTACCCGACAGCCAGGTCCTTCAAGGTTCAAATAGGCGCTTTCTCCTCTAAAAAACAGAATATTGATTAAGGAGTCCCTCAGGGCGCCATATTGAGCGCTCCGCTCTTCAATCTGTACGTGTCGCCTCTGGCTAAGATAATCCGAGATCATGGGTTCGACACAGTGTCAAAGGCTGATGACACGCAGCTGCTAATTTCACTTGGAGAAGACCCTAATGACACTAAATCCAGATTCAAACAATGCATGGCATCCACAGCGCGCAATCTGGGCATTATAATAGATGACAAACTTTCCATGGCAGATCACATAAACATCGTGATCCGCACCAACTTCGGCCTAATTAGAACCCTCAGAAAATCTTTCAGTGGATTCCTCTACCATCCCGGATGCCCCTAGTACAGGGTCTCATCATTAGTCGCCTAGACTATGGAAATGCTCTACTGGCCGGCATCAATGAGGAGCATTTGTCTAAACTCCAAGTGTTACAAAACACGGCTGCCAGATTGGATCTCAACCTCCCTTCTCGCACCCCCTCTGCCCCCAGTCTGATGGCCCTCCACTGGCTACCCATAAAAAAGAGGATCAATTTCAAAATATACTGCCTTGTCCATAAGTCCTTAAATGGCAACAGGCCCAAATAATTAGCCAAAAAACGGATAAAATACCAACTAGCCAGACTCCTACGCTCAACCGGCAAACTCCTCCTAGCCGTACCTAAAGTGCGTACAATAAGGAACGGAGGCAGAGCCTTCTCCAAAACAGGCCCTGAAACGTGGAATTCCCTATCCCTACATCTTCGCGCAGACCAAGACCACAAGAGGTTTCGCAAACTACTTAAAACCTGGCTATTCCAGCATTAACGAGAGACCATACACAGGTTATCTGAGTATTCTGCTGGCACTGCGAGACCTATGGGTGATACACGCGATTAACAAATACCAAATATATACATACATACATACACTGCACACACATAGCTGTTTTGCAAGAGATGCGTTTGACTCAGGCAGAGTTACAAAAAGTACATGCAAATTGGTCATGATATGATAAGGATTTCCCTGGGGGTCCCATTTGTGAAAGACATATATAGAGTTGACACTGAGCGTAGGTACATGGTGGTGCAAGGACATATGGCCAGTGACCCTACATGCTGGTGGTTGTTTATGCTCCAGCAGTAATCACTCTGCTTATTTTAAGTCTTCTCACCCCAGCTCCTTTCTGGGACTCACACAATCACAGCATATCTGGCAGGGACTTTGATTGTGTTCTGCATATTGTCCGGGACTGCACCCCCCCCCCCCCTCTGCTGAACGGCGCAAGGTGTGTCAGGTTGTCACAATATTTTTAGGACTGGATGGTTAACAAGAGCATGCTCGATATGTGGCACTTGCACCATCCAGACACTAGTGACCTTCAGGGAGGCCCTATCACCCAAAGGGTGGAACTTAACACAGGCACCACCCCCTCCAGAGCACTGGAGTGGAATGCCCAGAAGGTGGTCATCAGAGGGCAATGTATTTTCACTACATGGGGGGTCCGTTTCACTACAGGAGGCTTCTTGACATGAAGCAGGAGTTGAGACTACTTGAGACGAGGTGTCATGGTGGGCTGATGGTACAGAGAGACACAAGCAGCTGAGAAAGCGTCACAGGGATCTAGAGGCACGGTTGGAGAAACATGACTCTAAGTACTGCCTTGCCCTTCTCAATGCATAAGGGGATCGCTCAGGCAGGCTGATGGAGTGGCTGGTTAAAGAGGACCAGGAACGCCCATTGACAGGAGGAATTAAGTTGGGAGGTGGTACGGTGGTTAATACGTAAGTAGCCACTAATGCCGTTTTTGCGGACTACTATCGCTCTCTGTATGCAGACGTAGACAGGACAACCCCCAAGATTGACAGGTTCAAGGAGTTTCTTCATGGGCTGCTGTGGCCCTGATTGATTCCACTCCAATGTGCGGAACTGGATGAGCCCCTTCAAATTTATGTGATACGGGTGGCTATCATCCAAGTTGCCTGAAATAAAACTCTGGGTACGGATGGACTCACAATAGAATATTATGCCACTTTCAGTGCACACCTTTCACAGAATCTCTTGGAAGTTCTTAATTAAGAAAGGTAGAAGGGTCAGCTCTCAGACTTTCTCTGAGAAGCTCTGATAGAGGTGTGAAAATCAGGCCTGGTTCCCCCGAAGTCTCCTCATATTGGCCAAATTCCCTCTCAGACGTAGACTATAAGATAGTAGTGAAGGCCCTGGCCAATAGGCTGCTCCCTGTTGCTAACACCCTAGTGCACAAAGATCAATATGGGTTTATTCCAGAATGCAATACGATCCTCAACATACCACAACTACTTCATCTGATGAAAGCTGCCTCGAATGAGATGAGTGAACAGTTGCTGGTGTTGCTTGACATCGAAAAAGACTTTTACATTCTGGGGTGAGATTACCAACTGGCGACGCTGAAGGAGACACTGAAGGAATTTGGAATCATGTCAGGTCTTAGAGTGAATTGATCTAAGTCTTGCCTGTTCCCCCTGTCTCTGGTTCCCGAGCATAACAGGAGGACCCTGCTGCGGTTGTGGCTGGAATGGCACGTTGACACGTTCAAGTACTTGGGTGTATAGATCTTTCACTTGGACAAACACCTTGTGGAGGGTAACGTTAACATTGGTAGGCCCATGGACTTGATCTGTAAGTTCCTCCCTTTCTGGTTGTCCTTGCCAATGTCCCTACTGGGCCAGGTGGTAATTTCCAAGATGCAAATCCTACCATGGGTCCTGAATTTGTTTGCAGCGTTCCGCTTTCCTTCAAACCCTCGTTGGTCTCCTGCTGGAGCTGATATAGGGCTCAGGCAGGAGATGGGTGGTGCTTTTCATATTCCAGTGCCTGCTTCTTGAGGGTGGTCTTGGCGACCCAATTATGAGTTATACTATTCAGCAGCCCAGCTGCAGTGGCCGATGTGCTGGTTGGGCACAGCCCCTTGACCAGAGAGAGCAACCTTTCACAGGCTATTTGGATGGACATACATATATATGTGGTTGTCGGACCCCAGGTCTCGCCCACCGCACGAGATGCATCAGATGAAGATAGTACATCATTGCTGGCATGCATATCAGCATGTAGGCCCATCCTCCGTACTTTATTTAAAAAAACATTTTTTGAAAAGTTTTATATAGCACTGGCTAGATCCGGAGGTATCAGAGTGCTTTACATAAGGTAGGACATTGTTTCAGAACAGTGTTACATAGTTACATCAGTTGCTGGAGCGTCACTTAACATAGAAAGGGAAACAGTATAACATAGTTACATGAGTTACTAAAGCATAGCATAACATAGAAAAAAACGGCAAGGGGAAAGTACTTCAGTGGACAGCGAAAATTCAGGCTGGAAAAGGGGAGGCAGTAAAAGAATCACGGAGGGGGAAGGGATAAGAAACACAACGGGAAGACGAGGAAAACAATGTCCGATGCCCATCTGGGTAGGTGACGGCCGAGGGGTGAACAAGAGCCAAACTCCTCTGTAGCTGCATAGGACAGCTCCACCAGGCATTGTCCAAGGTTGCTCGGGCACCACGGTAAGTACAGACAGTTTGGTTTCCGCCCAGGGGGCATTGTCAAGAGTTCTATCGAGAGTATCAGTCACGGTGTTGCTTGGCGGTGCCATCCGCCTCATCCTCCAACTCACCCCGAGGTCAAGAGTGGTGAGAGGTGAGGTGGAAGGGACAGTTCCAAAGTCTGCAGATCAACCCCATTCCCAGCAGTAGTAGTGAGTGTTGGGCATTTGTGTAGGATCCCAGTGGTAGGAGAACCGATCCCAATCTTCTACTGGGTGTGTCTCCCTTGCCGCTGTGGTCACTCACAGAGAGGTCCCAGTAGCCCCAGAGAATGAATGCTGGATCCCTCGCTGTTAGATTTGGGGTCTTTTGTTGGCAGAGGTAGGTACTTTTCACAAGTAGGGGCCCTTGTGTCTAGTCAGGGTAAGGGGGTACACTCCTAAAATAACCCCTGCTCACCCCCTTGGTAGCTTGGCATGAGCAGACAGGTTTATCTCAGAGGCAGTGTGCAACACATTTGTGAACACATACAGTAACCCAGTGACAACACTACAGATGGACACCACACAAGTTGTATATTAAAATTAAGTATTATTTATATAGACTTAACACAAGACCATAAATGACAAAAATCCACAATTCTGTATTTAAAAATGGAAGAATTAGCTTAGTTCTCTTTAGATGCTCAAATGCGACACTTTGAGTCAATGTACCTTAGGATGCGTAACGCTATACAACGACAGTGTTGCAGGGAAGGTGATGCGTCGGTTCCTTACACGCAAGAACGGTGATGCGTCGGTTCCCTACTGCTGCATAGGGGACGGTGATGCGGTGGTTCTTCTCTGCGAGGGGAGGTGATGCGTCCGTTTCTTACTGCACTTCCGGGGAGATGCGCCGTTATGCGATGAAGATCCGGTGCAAAGAAACAAACATGGCGTCTTCCTCTTGATGTGACACGATGCAGACAGCAATAGGCCCTGCGACATGCTTCTTGGTGATGCGGCGGCATCTGATGCGACGTCGATCCTCTCCTCCGACGATGCGAGGCGCTTCGACAACGATGCGAGCCGTGACAGGCCCTGCGACACGCTTCCCAGTGATGCGTCGGCGTCTCATGCAACGTCGATACTCTTCTCCGGCGATGCGAGGTGCTTCAATGATGTGAGCCGCGACAGGCCCTGAGACATGCTTCCTGGTAATGCGTCGGCATCTGATGCGACGTCAATTCTCTTCTCTGGCGAT
The DNA here is from genome assembly GCF_964261635.1 of Lissotriton helveticus. NCBI lineage: Eukaryota > Metazoa > Chordata > Amphibia > Caudata > Salamandridae > Lissotriton > Lissotriton helveticus. Next base: position 1,856,293,065 of record NC_136068.1, on the reverse strand, counting down.
GCGAGGCGCTTCGGTGGCCCTGCAATGACTCAACAGTTCTTCTGGGCTGCGAGAGGCCCTGCGACACGCTTACCGGTTATGCGGTGGCGTCTTCTTCAACGTCGATCCTGTTCTACGGCAATGCGAGGCGCTTTCTTGTTGTGAAGTGACAGCGGCAGTTCGGCATCACGCTTCTTGCTCGTGAGTCGCGCTTCCAGCTCCTTGCGACACGCAATTCCTCAGAAAGCCCAACACAACTGCAGGCACTTCCAAATAACTCTTGGGGAGCTGGTGGGTGAAGTTCGTTGTACCTGAGACTTCAGCAGGAGGCAAGCTCTTTTCTCAAGCACTTGGTGATCCTCCACAAGTTGATTAAAGTATATACACAAAGCGCTCTCCTTTCTTTGGCAGTCAGGCAACCACTGCAGGCCAATCCCCTAAGCAGCACTTCAGCTTAGGGATAGTCTCTCCTTAGTCTCTCTGGTTCATCTCCTCAGCAGAGGTTTCTTTTTGTTTCCCAAAAGTGATCTAAAGTTCTGGGGTCTGGGTCCCCATTTTTATACACAGTTTCTCTTTGTTCTCTGAAGGCAGAGAGGCCTTTGCCTAGTCCAAACCAGTTCTGGTCAGTCCTGGCGCACTCTGTTTACATGACTCCTTCTTTCCTTTCACAGTGCAGGGCAGAGACATCAGACGCACCACAGGAGGAGCCAGCATTGTGGTGGGAAGGCACAGCTCTATTCAGGTCCCAGGTGCAACTCCTCCCACCCATCTGCATGTAGATCTCTCTATTCGACCGTGTGCTGACTCAGACTGTCTCCTGGAATCCCCCAGCCCCTGTCACTCAAACTCCAGACAAGGAATACACAACCTAGCAGAGGCAGGCTTGGATAGTTAGGCAAGGAAATACCTACTTTCTAAAAGTGGTATTTTCAAACACAGAATGTTAAAACCAACTTCACTAAAATATGTATTTTATCATTCTGAGTTCAGGCATACTAAACTCAAATTTCTACCTGGTTCCCTGAGTCAGTTAGGATTATAAGATGTAATAATCAAACTGCCCATTCTGGCTTATGGGGAACAGGTAGCCGTGCAATAGTGAAAAAACGAAAATGGCTGTAATTCACTATTAGGATAAGCCTCACACATCAGGGCTTGTCCTACCTTATACTTACAATGCCTACCATAGGGGTGTCTGATATGAAGAAAAGGGAAGGTTTAGACGGGGGCACTTGCCCAGTCAGCATGGCAGTACCAGACTGCACACAGGCTCTGCAATGGCAAGCCGTAGACACAATTGTACAGGCTGCTTCTGTGGGTGGCACAACCAGTGCTGCAAGCCCACCAGCAGCATTTGATTTACAAGCCCTGGGCACCCTCAGTGCACTGTACTAGGGTCTGACAAGTAAACCAAACCTGCCAATCATGGAGTCACTAATTCATATATAAATTTACCATAGGGAGAGCATATGCACTTTAGCACTGATCAACAGTGGTAAAGTGCCCAGAGTAATAAAACCAACAAAAACAGGTCAGACAAAATACAGGAGGATGGAAAAAAGTTCAGGGATGACCCTGAAAAAAGGGCCTACTCCAACACTCGCTAACAAGGGGAGAAAACGTGCTTATTGGGCATATGTGCAGGTAAGTAGGCTCACTTCTTCGAGGGGGAGCGGTCCCCTGAGACCCGACCCACCCCACTGATCCCAGTTTGGCAGTTGCTGGCACTCCAGGAGGTGATCCAACACCATGCCATGTCACCTTGCAGAGAGTCAGAGATTTACCAAATGGGGACCTTTTCCTGGTGGATGCACTAATGTACTTTCAGGAAATTATGGACACTTATAGCATTGTGGCAGGCCATTTCCTGATGTATCATGCCGTACATCATGTGATCACTACACTACACCACCACTGCATGCAGTTCTGTCACACAGAAGACAGGGCTAAAGATGTATGGCGGACTTTGAGATGCAATTCACAGAAAGTCTCTAAACTCGGGCATTACAACATGTAAAGGAGGTTTCACATAGTCCATTCTTTTATTACACTCAATTTAACTATTTGCATCAGGCACGTCTCACATTAAAAGCGTGAAGCGTGTGTTTCCTATGGCATCCTCTGCATGCCCCAGATGTGGAACATATGAGGCAGGTTATTTACCACATGGTCTGGGATTCCCTGTGAATGCAATGAGCCTGAAGGGAAGTCAGAGAATTACTGCCACTTTGGTGGTACACTTGGTCCTTCCCTCGCTGGAATCATGCCTCGGGCTTAGACCCAAGACGAAGGGATATAGGTACTTTCATAGATTCCTTGATCTAACCATTATACTCTTCCAGCAGCAAATCATGATGTCCTGGAATGCTCATACAGAGATATACTGTAGTGTAGCTCCTATATTCCCAATAGGCTCTGCGCAGTGGAATAATATATCCTATAGATATGACGTAGGACTTATGTCAGTAGGTCTCTATCGAATATACTAAACTTAATTGTGAGTGCCAGGTAGCTAAGAGGTTACTAGAAACGTTCTCGAATACACAAGAAGGGATTAGTTTCTGACAATCGCAGAAACATAACAACTTTGTTTCCCTAAGACTGGAATAACTATCTTCAGAGTCGTGGAAACAATAGATAACTATTTTACTCAGTCAATCGTGCGCGCTTCGTTTCTACAGAGGGTGCACAGAAATAGAAGACGGGAATTTCAATAACCAGGTTTATTGAACAGTCTTCTTTCTCATGCAAGAGAAGTGAACTGCTACAATCGATAGGCAGAATGCAAAGTAAAATGCGTACAGTGTAAACAGTAATATGAAATAATATCGTAATAGCATTGTATGGTTTCTAAGCCATATAAAAATACATACATAAATAACACAGGCTAAAATATTCAACTGGTGCTTCTAAAATGCGCCTACCCCAATGTACCTAACCTAAGTCTAGTACGAAGGAAGAAGTAAGTATGGTCTTTAGCATAGGTTTAGGTTTGCCAAGGTTTCTCTAGGTTCTAATCAGCTCCATACCTTAGAATGAAGGAGGTCTGGTATCTCTGTCTCGGACTCGATTTACCAACACCCCGCAAGGGGAGTCAAAAACACTGGAGCTGGATTTCTTGGCAGAGGAGGGCACTTCCTGATCAGTGCGTCAGCTGGAGAGTCGGCTTCCTTCGGCCGTTGCTGTAGCGAGCTGCGTTGGGCACCGTGCTTTGCCATAGCAAGTGAAGGTATATTTATACCTTGAAGGTGTTTAGGAATGCCATATTTGACCTAAAGTCGGGCATATGAACGTCATGAATGAACCCCTAAGGAATAGTTGTTCATGCATAATTAATGAGTTCTTGAAGAAATCAATATTCAAGCAAGGAGAAGTCCCTAACGGCTTAAGAGTCTGGTTTTCCAAGAAATCGCTGTGACGTAGATGAACGGATGGAAGTAGCAATGCCTGTATTTGGGTAGCATGGGCTATGCCTAAATAAGGGCTTGATTTCTATGCCTATATAAGGGCAACATGATTTGTACCTATATAAGGGCATAAATCAGGAAAATTAATTCGGAATCTAAAACACCATACAACAATACTCTGTTGGCTCTCCGCATTGCTGGAATGGGCAAAAGCTGAGCTGGATGTCCTCTCAGTGGCATGTACATGTGGATGGGGGAATGCTGGAGGCCGGTGCTGGGATACCTACATCAGAAACTTAGAGGCAAAAAATGATGCATGTCTACTCTGAACACTACCCTTGGTCCTTCTGTCCCATTCTGCAACTCATATGATGAGCTATCCCAGCACAATAGATAGTAGGACCATGCTCCTCTGTGGACTCCACAGATAGTTAGATAATAGAGCCACACCAACATTGCCCCTTACAACCGTGGGTTGACCTGGCCCAAAGCGACCACTCACACTGGCCTGCAGGATCTTCCTATATCTCTCCATGCCAAGTAGCCTGAACTGGCATGTGCCCATTCCTTGGCGCCCTTCCCAATCATTTGGTTCCTCCAGGGACTAGTGCTACAATACGCCATACTGCGACTTATGTCCGTGCACGGGCCATCTTTGTTATGACATGCTTTCACACCTGTGGTTGGGGAGTTCATCATGTCTAGGCTTTTGTGACTCCATTGCTAACGTTTGTTATTCTGTTCGATGTCGTATCATTTGTGAGTGGCACATAAGAATTGCCACTATTATGTTTTTTTGTGTTTTTTTTTACTTCTGCTAAAACCAATAAAGAAATTTTAAATACTGTTATATTCTCAATGGGGCCCTGCAGTACTACGATCTTGCAACTGGATGGACCAGTCCTGTATGAGTATCCATCAAATCACTTCAATAAGTTAAGTCTTGTTTCCATTTTATAGGGGTAGGTGTTGGACCATTCATCCATCACACTTCAATTCCACAGTTTACCAAAAGAAGAGCCACACATTCTCAACCCCAATAGTACCAACAATGGAAAGAACGGTGCAAGGATTTATCTCATCTTGTACAGTGCAGTAATCACCCCATCCACAAAACTTAACTATGTATAGACATTTCCATGTAAATGAATAAAACTTGCCCAATTAGCTACTTTGAATTGCACTATTGATTTTTAGTCTTGAGATAACACTGATTCGGAGGGTTTCTTGAACAATTGGATTTATGTTTCTGGTTGTATTCTGCATATAAAGAAGGACATTATCCATGTACACGTATACAACCAATGGCCATTTTAACCGTTCCCCCCACTGATGCCCCCATTATGGCTGGGGCCCGCGTGCCTGTTCTCATGTTTGCGGACGACACGTTGATTGTTTCCTGGACCCCGAGCGGGCTCCAGAAGGCTGTGAATGCGTTCAGAGAATTTTGCCAACTGCATGGACTTGAGATAAACACCTCAAAAACCTAGTTCATGTCCCTGAGTCAGCGGAAAACCTTCAAAGGTACAATTAATTTCAGTGGAACTCCACTAGAGCAGGTAGAGGCGTTTACGTATCTGGGAATATCTCTCCAGAGTAACATGGGATGGAAAAGTCATATTGACATGGCTGTTTTAAAATTTCACCAGCTTGCGGGTGCCTTAGCCACAAAGCACATAGCTTCTTTTACTAAGCCAATCACACCTGCCCTAGAGATCTATAACTTGAAGGTCATAAGTGCCTCTTTGTATGGTTCAGAACTTTGGGGATTCAATCATTTGAACCAACTAACAATGGTGGAGAATAAATTTCTACGCTGTTTAGTCGGGGTCCCCCAAAGTACTCCTACCATCCCGCTTTTATAAGATCTTGGCAGGAAAAAATTGAGGATATAGTACGGCTACGGCCCCTATTATATTGGAGGCGTATCTGGACAACTCCAGAATTAGTTCACTACGCCCTTGCACTAAAGGACATCATTAGGGCAGATCGCTTTCATTCTATCCAATGGCTTAAAGAGATAAGGGGCCTATTAACAAAGTTGGAGCTTGATCACCGATGGGTAGATGCAGATGTCCCAAGTTTCCCGTCAAAAACAATTCTGAAAAAAAAGTATTGGGAAATGATTTGGATGTCCACCCATAGTACCTGTGTAAACACTAATCTAACAGGACGGTTCCTTGATTTTAAATCTCGCCCACTCTGTGAAGCTTATTGGGATAACATAGAGGGTCCGCTTGACCGAAAGCTGTATTTTCAGTTTAGAACTGGAACTTTACCTGTAAAAGCTTTCAGCTATAAGTGGTCAGCAAATCGGGATGACAAATGTCATAACTGCAAAGATTTGATTGAGAACGTATCCCACATGCTGTTTGTATGTCCCCTCTATACAAGCCCTCGCAGTAAGTGGCTAAAACCAACGTGCATCAATATGGGCACCCGGAGATATATTGAGGCGCTAAGGATATTGGAGAAAGATTGCTCACCCTGTATAGCGATTGCTGTTGCTAAATTTCTAAGGTTGGCTTGGATTATACGCACTCGGTCCGGGGCGCCCGGGACGGAGGGTCCACTGGGGGCCCAGGGGAGGCTCTCCCCGGCCCGGCCTAGGGTTGGGAAAGCCGGGACTGGGGCCGGGACCGGGCCTGGGGCTTGAGCCCCGTCCGGCAGGGCCCGGTGGTGCGGGAATACCCCTCCGTCCTGCAAGCCGGCCGGGGGTCCGGGGCGCCCGGGACGGAGCGTCCACCGGGGGCCCAGGGGAGGCTCTCCCCGGCCCGGCCTAGGGTTCGGAAAGCCGGGACTGGGGCCGGGACCGGGGCTCGAGCCCTGTTCCACAGGACCCGGTGGTGCGGCAATACCCCTCCGTCCTGCAAGCCGGCCGGGGGTCCGAGGCGCCCGGGACGGAGGGTCCATCAGGGAAGGCCTGAAGCCTGGGAGCCCTGTAGCTCTGCAGCCCCCGGAGCCCCGCAGCCCCAGAGCCCTGCAGGCCCGGGGCAGGCAGATTGGCGTCATTTCGGTCCCGGCCATCTGGTCGCCCCTCTCGCCTCGGCCATCTAGTCGCCTGCAATGCTTTCCTATGGGGCGACTAGATGGCCGGACTTTCCTGGAAGTCCCTATGAGGTGCAATTCGCCTCCTGGATCCCAGCCAGGGCTCCAGGAGGTCGGGCACGTTTGCGCCCTGGGTCCCCTCTGTCACCTTGAGAGCACGGATTACAAGAAAGGGGGGTAATTTTCCTCCAGATTACTAGGTGCAAGGGTATGCCCAAACACCTTCCCGGGGCTGGTGGTTCCCTGCCGGGGACCAGATGGGCGATGCCCGGGCAACACCTCCCAGGCGTCCGGGGCTCCCTCCTCCGGCCCGCAGCGTGGTAAAGTACCCGGGACGGGCTCCATGGGTCCCGGGCCCCGGAGCCCCCCTGCCCTGCAGCCCCGAGCCCTGCAGCCCCGAGCCCTGGAGCCCAGCAGCCCTGGAGCCCAGCAGCCCCGGAGCCCAGCAGCCCCAGAGCCCGGGAGCCCCGGAGCCCTGGAGCCCTGCAGCCCCCCGAGCCGTGGAGCCCTGCAGCCCCCCGAGCCGTGGAGCCCTGCAGTCCCCGAGCCCTGCAGCCCCGGGGGTTTTCAAGGCTTAGTTATGACGAGGGGTTTAGGTCGAGGATTAGTGTTAATCCAGATAAGCCATGGGGGGGACACTGATCAGAAACTTTGGGTGCAGTGGATGTCATCTACGCGGGCGGCAGCATCTACTCACACGGCCAGTGGTCTCCCGGTCGCCTATCGGCCGTTTCAGCCGCGTCCCGCCCAGTCTGGGGCGGGTGGACAGGGAGCATCCGGGGGGTCAGGGAGTCAGGGAACTTGGACTGGAGCAGCTGGACAACAGTACAAGCCTGGGAACACTGGGGCTTGCTGGAACTTCAATAAGGGTTTCTGCACACGACATCCCTGTAAGTTTAAGCACGAGTGCTCCAAGTGTGGGGGACGCCACCCGGTCACGCAATGCCTTATGCTTGCCACACCCTCAGAAACAGTGGAAGATTACTAAAGGCAGGGGACAAGCTGGGCCCAGGGGCCCCTACTTCGGTTAAGTTGGAGGCCATGGGTCCATGGCTCTCTCGGTACCCTGATAAGGAAGCTGCACTGAAACTGTACTGGGGGTTTGTGGAAGGATTTCGGATAGGTTATCAGGGTCCTCGGGAGAGACGTTGGGCTGAGAATTTGCGTTCTGCGAAGGAATTACCAGGGGTGGTGGCATGCAAATTGCGGAAGGAAGTGTTGGAAGGCAGGATTGCTGGCCCGTTTGACGCGTGGCCGATGTCGGACCTTATCATCTCACCATTGGGGGTGGTTCCCAAGAAGGAGCAAGGGGAGTTCAGACTGATTCACCATTTGTCTTGGCTGGAAGGGAGTTTGGTGAATGACTTCATCGCGGAGAAAGATTCCAGGGTTTTGTATGAGTCGGTGGATGATGCAATTGGATTGGTGAGGGCCTGTGGGAGGGAGGCGGAGTTGGCCAAATGCGATATCAAGTCAGCCTTTCGCCTCCTTCCTATTCATCCGGCGGATTTTTCATTGTTGGGCATGCAGTTTGAAGGGGCCATTTTGTGGACAGGGTGCTGCCGATGGCTTGTGCGATTTCATGTGTGCTTTTTGAAACCTTCAGTTCCTTTTTGCAGTGGGCCTTTGTGGAAAGAAGTGGGCACCGGCTGGTGTCACACTACCTGGAAGATTTTTTGTTTGTGGGGAGGGGTCAGCAGACAGGGGAGTGCAGCGTGGCTCTGGGACAGTTTCAGTGGTTGGCTCATGAGTTTGGGGTACCGTTGGCGCCAGAGAAGACGGCGGGACCTAGTTGTTGTTTGACTTTCTTGGGCATTGAGCTGGATTCAGTGGCATGGCAGGCACGGTTGCCGGTGCAGAAGGTGGTGCAGAAGGTGGTGCAGGTTGTTCTGTCTCAGGTTCTCGGGGTTCGCAAGATTGATTTGAGGTCTGTGCAGCGCCTTCTGGGTTTGCTGAACTTTGCTTGCCGGGTGGTGAGGGCAGGGAGAACGTTTTGTAGGCGACTCAGCATGGCCATGTCCGGGGCGGTGCTCCCTCACCACAGGGTCACGATGGGAGTACGGTCGGATTTGCGTGTGTGGCTGGGGTTCTTGGAGGAATTCAATGGTGTGTCTTTGGATTTTGCACAGGATAAGATGGTCTGGCAGGTGCAGCTTTATTCGGATGCAGCGGGCGCAGCTGGTTTTGGGATCTTCTGGGACGGGCGATGGTGTGCGGAGCAGTGGCCGGCTCATTGGCTGCGGCAGGGCAGGAGCATTGCTTTTCTTGAGTTCTTTCCCTTGTTGGTGGCGTTGCTGGTGTGGAGGCCTGAGTTTCAGAACCGGTCGGTTTTGTTCCACGTTGACAACATGACAGTGGTCAAGACATCGTGAACAACCAGAAAGCAAAAGACCTGCGAGTGTTGCGCTTGCTGCGAAGTTTCATGCTGCTTTGCTTGCGATTTAATGTGCTGTTCCGTGCGCAACATGTACCAGGGGCAAGTAATGAAATTGCGGATGCGTTATCTCGTTTGCAGTGGCAGCGTTTCAGGAGGCTGGCGCCGGGAGCGGGGGCTTGCAAGACCAAGGTGCCGGAGGGTATCTGGGCCTGGGGAGAGTGAGAGTATTGGGTTTGGTGGAAAAGTCAATAGCTGAATCCACGAGGCGCTCGTACAGGTTGGCATGGTCTGAATTTGGGGCCTTTTTGGGCTGGAGAAGGGATAGGTGGAGGATGCCCAAGAGTGCCTGTGAACAGGGTGTGGTGCGTTTTGTTCTGGATTGCATGGGCAAGGGATTGTCGCAGACTACGACAGCTGGCAAGCAGGCTGGCATTTCTTTTAACAGCATGTTGTACTTGGGCGGATTTGTTGAGCTGAATGTTGAAAGGTTAGGGACGTGTGAGGGCGGAAGGGGGGGGGTAGTTGCCTCTGGAGGCGATTACGTTTGAATTGTTGGGGAGAGTGATGGGGGAGTTACCACATTGCTGTTATGATGGTGGTGAAGTGGCTTTGTTTCGGTTGTGCATGTCCTTTGGAGCGTTCAGGGTGTCAGAATTGGTGGGAGTGCGTGGGGCACCGGGACGACTGTTTGAGGATGTGTGGGTGGGATGGGGCCCGGCTGGGTATTCGGTAGGGTCGTTCAAAGATGGACCAAGCTGGACGGGGCAAGTGGGTGTGGCTGAGGGAGAGTGCGTGAGTGGAAGGGTTTTGGTAGCCGAGTGCAAAGATCTGTGGGGGAGATATTCGAGCATGCATCACGGAACCGTATGACATCTGGTCAGTTGTTGGCAGTGTTGCGGATGGCATTGCGCGGGTTGGCAGGGATCCTGCGCGCTTTGGCACACACTTGTTTCGTATTGGGGCGGCAACGGCGGCAGTTGGTTTAGGTTGGTCATGGGAGGAGATACGAAGGATTGGGCATTGGAGGTCTCGTTGCTGCGAACGCTATGTGCGCAAGTGAGGGGGAGATAGTGTGTGGGTTAGGCGGGGCTGCTGCGATGTTTTGGTAGTTTCTTGCTTTGATGCGGTGTTAATCTCTTTTTCTTCGTAGGTTGCGTTCGGGGACCGGGGGCCAAGACGGTTACCTGGATTGTTGGACACTCCTTTGTACATTGGGCCTCAAAGTATGTGGACAGACATGTTTACGGTCGTAGCCTGGGCCCTGCGGAGCAGACATTATAAGGTCCATTGGTGGGGTAAGAGCGGGATGCGTTGGGGTGCTTTGTTGCCATGGCTGACGAAGAAGGTGTCTCAGCTGGGCTGCCCGGACATGATTGTTATCCACCGGGGGGAGAATGACCTGGTCAAGCAGTCAGGAGTGTCCTTGTTACATCTGATGCAGCAGGATCTGGAGGCAATGAGGAGCAATCTGGCTGGCGCCTGTATTGTTTGGACTGAGTTTGTACCACAACGGATCTGGAGGGGGGCAGTTAAGCCTGCAGCCATTGAAAGGGCAAGATGGAAGTTGAATAGGGCAATGAGACTTTTTTGTGCTGACCACGGAATCAAAGTGCTCGCTCATGTGGGGCTCCGGCTCGAGGAGCCCCTTCTCTTTCGGGGCGACGGTGTGCACCTTTCGTACATGGGAAATGAGTACTACCTAATGGAGATGCGGGATACTATCAGTTTGTTGTGGAATGAGTCTATCTGGTGTCGGAAGGACTGAGTACGAAAGGTGCACGATTGGTGGGGCAGGTAACCGCCCTCCGGGGGTTCCCTGGGTGGCAGGACTTGGGAGGGGTGGGGAGTCCATGACGGGCAGAATCACCCTTCCGGGGAGGGAGTTACAGGTGCTGGATGGGGGGTGTGGTAGACGGGAGTGCGATGGCTGGAGATGCTGGAGGAGTTTGAAAGTGAAGGGGGAAGTGAATGGTATACGTGAAGAGGTCGTGGTGTGAATTGGGAGTGAGTATTAGAGTACGTGAGTGGATGATGGTTGGAAGTCAGGATGTTGGGGGGAATGTTAACTGTTATGGGGGGTTATTGTTGAATTTGGTTGTCATACCTGTCCTAATAAATGGCCTTTTATGCTAAACTAATGCGTGGAGTGGTTATTGCGCGATGCGGCCCCCGGGGGAAGTGAGGTCGACATACCAGTCTTCCCCTGGGGTTTCGCGCGAGACGTAGGACAGGCATGAGGTAAGGCTAGGGGGTGGGTTTAGGGGGTGGGGGCTAGGAAGGTTATTTAAGGGGACAGGAGAGGAAGTCCTTCCTCTTCCTGTCCCCAGTGCCTCAAGGAATAGGTTAAGATTTGTCCGCCCTCCCACCCTACAAATTGTTTAGGAGTGGGGTACGGGTGTTTTGTTTCTGCTAAGGTGGTTCAGCGTATCAGTTTAGGACGGGTTGACACAGGGGGGGTGTGTGCAGGACTTGGGAGAGGTGGGGAGTCCATGACGGGCAGAATCACCCTTCTGGGGATGGGTTACAGGTGCAGGATGGGGGGTGTGGTAGACGGGAGTGCGATGGCTGGAGATGCTGGAGGAGTTTGAAAGTGAAGGGGGAAGTGAATGGTATACGTGAAGAGGACGTGGTGTGAATTGGAAGTGAGTATTGGAGTAAGTGAGTGGATGATGGTTGGAAGCCAGGATGTTGGGGGGATTGTTAACTGTTATGGGGGTTATTGTTGAATTTGGTTGTCATACCTGTCCTAATAAATGGCCTTTTACGCTAAACTAATGCGTGGAGTGGGTATTGCGCGAGGGGATACTTGATCCCGAGGGGATACCACATATTACACAACACCTGTTGAAAACCGGTACAGGCAGTGGCAAGCCTAACTTCCTTTACATTATAGCTGGAGGCTCCTCCTCCTGCCTCAGAGTAAATCCACAGAGAGAGTTTATTCTGAGTTTTTCTTACGCTCAGTGGTCGAAGTGGGCGGGATCGGCAGGGCACGGCGTGCCCCTACTTCTTTCATTTGATTGATTCCGTTCCCCTACTTTATTATTTTAAACACACGTCAAGGGACGAGCGGGATGGCCAGAGAAGAACGGCAACGTCCGACGGGCGGGGTGGGCAGAGAAGGAACGGCAGCGACTCTTCCTTCCTCCTCAGAGAAGACAAGGTCAGTGTCAACCTCTGCTCTGCTTCTGACAGCTGTCCCTCTCTCTTTCTCACTCATCCTCCCTCTTTTTCTGTCTTGCTTCTACTCACTTACTGGAAACCATGACTTCAAAAAACGGTTTCTTACCCTCTCTTTCCTCCGTTTATTTATTTCTCCGTGAAATGGATCCAAAAACGAAAAACACTTTTGCTGAAAATGTCTTTTTCTGACATTTTTGTATTACAAAGTGTATCCTAGGTACCTAGAGAAATAAATGGTTCAAAATGGGAAAAAATAACTAAACAAATATTGCTTTGTTTTATTGGTGCTTCAAAGAGATATTAGAGACTAAGAGCACCAAAATGTAAAACGAAGCACTGGCCAGAAAGCTAGACTTGGAGACTGGTCGGGGCACCACTGCTGCTGGGAGAACTCTCGGTGACTTGTGGCAACGGTTGGGACTCAGTTCACCTCTTGACGGAGTCGGGAGTTACACAGGCCAGCTCCTTTCCACTTTCGCTTTGCGCTACAGTTGCTACTCTCTGTTAAAGAGGTTCTAAGCGAGACCCCTAACGTACACAGGTGTAACACTGGCATAGTCAGATATAAAAGTACAAATAATAACAATAGCAGCAATAGTTACAATAATATCCTAGTGTGACCCTAAAGTGTGCTGATAAAATACCTATGCTTATTGTTGGGACGCTGCATATGACGCTCTCACCTCTGCGCCGTATTACACCTGATCTCCCAAACATGCATGCTTTCAGGATCGGAAGATGATGGGGGAGGGGGTTACTCAGTGTGTGGGCACCACTTGAAGACAAGCCTCACATCTCAGAGTGAGGCGCTACACTAAACACCTGAATGAATACATGGCAGGTTTTATAAGGAGGCTCCACTCTTTCAAGAACACTAAGGTCAGGAAAAGTGAAGCACGTTTCAAAATCAACCCAGGAAAAAAATATAACAGCTCTAAGTAGTCCAAGAACCCACTCAAGACTTTAAACGGCGGCCACCACTGTACACGCCTGAAGTTCCTTGTGGTCCATACATCCTTGCTAAGGCAATGGTGTTCCATAGTTGCTGCAGCTGTACAGATGTTTGGAATTTAGCATTTGTGTAGCCTGTTAGTCTGAGAAGTCATCAAAATACATGTCTGAAATTCCCATATAAAACTTGTTTAAGGATAAAGACTTGTATTTTTTTTTCTTCACAAGGAGTCATCTACAGGATTGCAAACTCACAGGATTATAGGCAAATATGTTTCTAAAAGCACTTGCTGCCTCCTTCCTGTGCTCCAGCAATTTTCGGCAACAATAAAAATGCCATGATAATTCTGGTGATTAATGTTCTTCCTAGAGAGAGAGAGATGCAGTTCTGTCAAGTGGAAGTTTTGACTCACGGAAAGGGAGCATAGAGGGTTAATGTACCTGCTGCAGATAACATGTACAATGCAGATCATAAACTCTGTTTAAGACTTACCTGGGTGCTTTGCTGCCGAACACGCCGACTTCCGGAGATTTGGCCTCCCTGTGTCCCTGGAGGGATTGACCGCCTCTGCCGCTCGTTTACTTCTTGCAGCACCCGCTTCGCGGGTGCCGCTGCGCGGCGTGAGGCGTGGGGTCGAGGCTCAAGGAGGACTGCACAGCGTGAGTAAGGAGGAGGGAGCTCCGTGAGGCTGAGGCTGAGGCGAGCGCGCGCCGCAGGGACTCAGAAGACCAGGAGTCCCTGCGCTGCACAGGTGTGCTCGGCCGCGCCCCCAGCAGGACACACCCCCCGGCCGACCAGACAATTAAAGCAGGAAGCTTGCTAACCCGCAGTGGGACTCTGTTTAAGACTTACCTGGGTGCTTTGCTGCCGAACACGCCGACTTCCGGAGATTTGGCCTCCCTGTGTCCCTGGAGGGATTGACCGCCTCTGCCGCTCGTTTACTTCTTGCAGCACCCGCTTCGCGGGTGCCGCTGCGCGGCGTGAGGCGTGGGGTCGAGGCTCAAGGAGGACTGCACAGCGTGAGTAAGGAGGAGGGAGCTCCGTGAGGCTGAGCCTGAGGCGAGCGCGTGCCGCAGGGACTCAGAAGACCAGGAGTCCCTGCGCTGCACAGGTGTGCTCGGCCGCGCCCCCAGCAGGACACACCCCCCGGCCGCAACGTCCCTCTATAACCAACAGCCTGACGCTCAGCGGGACGCGAGCGGGACGCCGAGCGAAGCCCGAGCAAAGGGCGGGCAGTCTGTGGCAGTCAGGGGCTGACAGAGGCTGGGCTGGGCCACTTCTCTTACATCCGGCTCTGGGCCCTGGTGGGTCGCGTTACATTGTCTAAAGGCATTCCTTTTATCATGTCAACCCGTTCTGGCAAATTACTTAGGTCTGAGGGCGAAAGGGGTGGTGCTGTTGGGAGCCCAGTGATTGGAACTATGGACCGCTTCATTACGAGAGTGGCGGCGGTCATTGAAAATGAGATCGCCATTTCTGAACGGCGTCTCTCCGAGGTCTATCTCCCTTCAAGACGCTCCTCTTTGGGGGCTGTAGCCCAGGTCTTATCACCTGCTAGCGAGAAAACTCATTCTGTTCCCCCTGATGTCCCTGTTGCTTCTGTAGATCTTCCCCAAATGGTAGAAACTGGGAGCAATATAGATAGGCCGGAACATCCACCTGCGCTTCTATCTAGTGGTGTTGTGGAAGTCTGTGGCGCAGATACAGCACCTCCACCTGCTCCCCTAATCACAAGCTCTACTCAAATAATATTGCCAACTTCACCGGTTCATAACATAGTAAACCTAGTTGGGGCGCAATCAGTGCTTGACTCGAATGGGCAAAATAAAAGGGCCAAAAATAAAAGGGCAGCATGCTCTAGTAAGGGTAGGCCGGTGAAACAGGCTGGGCTATATAAGCAACCGAGAAAAACTCTTGAGCAGGGTGTGAGGGACGTAAGGGGGTCGGTCTCAGCAGATAAGGTAGTGGTGGAGGGGGGCTCTGTGGACGTACCCACGGGTAGAAATAACTGCTCGCCCTCTATTAGTAGTGCTGCTAATGTTTCCTCAGCTTTTGAACAAAATATGATTGATAGGATTATGGAGAGGGTAAACACTCTCTTTGTGCCGTTGCTGACCCAGGTTAAGGGATTGGGACTAGAATAGACAAATTAGAGCAATCAACCCTTGACGGCTTCTTCTCACTTAAATCTATACTTAAACAGCATAAAAGAGCGAGTGAGAACCACGCCATGGATCTATATGAGAGTGTGCCCTCAGTAGTCCCCGCGCAAACTCAGGCGGATTCTAATCATCCAATTAGGGCAAAGAAGGTAAATACTGGCAACATACAAGCACCTGTACCTGTAATTCCTCCCCCAATAAAAGTAGGGCTCCAACACAAGGGAATGGAAACATCTTCTGAGGTCGCCAAAAGTACACCTAAATTAACATCACATCCGCAGCCCTCGGTAAGCGGAGGGATGGCAAAGGTTAGCCAAGCCTCTGGCACTCAAGACAAAGGCAAGGGAGTAGCGACAGAGAAGGTCACTAAAACTGCCCCTCATTCTGTAGCCCCGGTTACAACTACAACGGTCCCCCGTAAATTTTCACGGCGGACTCCCCCAATAAATTTACCACCAGATTGTCACCCCTTTGTTGGTGTCCTAGTAAACGTTCCCCCACTGAAGGAAGACCAAGTGGAGAATCACCAGTCCCTCAAGAACAAGTGTATTCACTGGCTAAAATCAAATAAGCCAATCCCGAATGGTCTAGATGGGCTAATTTTAAGCATCCGCAGAGTAGGGTGGATAGGCCAAGGAAAAAAAATACAGGAAGGGGATTGTGTAATTATAAACTTCCAAGATCCCAGAGTGGTGAGTTCCATCTGTGGCCCTATAAAAAATATGGATGAGGTAGGGGTTAAACTAGTGGATTTAACCTTTTTTTATCCCAGGACAATTGTAATGCCATCACGGGTGGGCCCTAGCACAATTGACTCCGGCCAAAACTGGGACCCATGTGTGGTTGGGGGTCTGGGATATAACGGGTCGAATCCTCTGTGGGTGCCAAGGAGATGTTGACTGGAGGAGGGTGATACGAGGGTGATTATAGTGCCTGATATGGTAACTGCCATTAGAATGGGCTTAATGACAGTATTACCACCCCGAATACTCTCTCCTATAAGTACAGGCGACAGTGGATTGGTAGACTCTCTGCCTATTCCCTTGGACAGTAATCTGCCTGTTCCCCCTGTGAGGCCTATGGACAGGAGTGTTCTTGCGGTCTGCGACGCACCAGCTGTGACGGACCGTAATTTTAAGGTTTTCAGTTGGAATGTCGCAGGGATCGCAAGAAAACTGGCCCTTCCAGACTGGAATGCTTTGGTTGATGACCACGCCATATGCATTTTCCAGGAGACCTGGAGTTTGGACCCATTACACAGGGTGGGATTTTCCTCCTACTGTGTGCCCGCACAAATGTCAGAATCGGGGAGAGGACGCCCCTCGGGAGGTTTGCTTATATGGGTGGCAGCTTCCCTAGATTGTAGAATAGAGGACCTTCAGACAGGATGTCCAGATATCCAAAATATTATTTTAAGAGACTCTAGGGGTCGCACAATATTGAATATCTATAACGTATATGCCAGAGGGACTAAGGGCGGGAGGAAGTCGACTGTATTATCTCTCCTAGAAAGCTACCTTAGTACAACTTCACACAAGTCGTGTACCCTGGTAGCGGGCGACATGAACTGTACGTTCGAGCCCTTGGGCTCGGATGTTGCCTTAGAGCAAGATGAGGAGGACGCGAAGATAGGGATCCCAACCTTGGAGATTCCTCCCATTAGGAGATGGTCACAGGTGGCGTTACAGTTATACACCCTGAGTACTGAATTTAATTTAAGGGCAGTGAATGGGAGGACGATTTCAGATAGGGGGGGGCACATACTTATAACAGACCAGGACATACTTCTAGAATTGATTATATTCTATTAGATATATGTCTGTGGAGCCAGGTGAGGGATATGGTTGTGGTACCCACGGTCGAAAGCGATCACAACCCGCTTTCCTTGACCATGGTTCAGTGGTGGTGTCATTCTATGAAGGGGTATAATAACCCCATATTAACTCCCCCAGATGAGTAGGTAGTCTCACTATGTGGAAGGCGCCTTAAATGGGCTAAATTGGTCATGTCGGAAGAAAAAGTTGGAGAAATATCAACCCTTTTAGATCATGCACTGACAAACTTGGGGACCATCCCGGAAGGGGTGGGTAGGGCTTGCGAGGTCTTCGCCGCACTAACAGAGGCGCTGACTAATGTGTTTTCTATCCCCTCGAGTAAGCTAGGGAGGAAAGGAGGTGTAAAGAAAGCTAGCGGGTGGTACACACAACTGTGCAGGCTAAACAAATCAAGACTTGTTGAGGCAGTGAAATCCAAATCCCACCCTGACATATTGGAAGCAAGGAAGGCATATAACAGATCCCTTAAATTTGCTAAAAAGGAGTGGGAAGAGAAATTTTGGGAGGACCTACTTGTCGCTAGTAAAAGCAAAGACCCAAGGGGTTTTTGGAACCTTGTAGGCTCCTGGAATAGGCCTGATGAAGCTATGAGACCCTGTAATATCCACCCACAAAGCTGGGTCAAACACTTTGGGGCCCTATACCTCCCGGCGGATGGGGCACTAAATGTTAGGATGCTCCCCCCACTAGTATCTGAACCCCATGGCTACAATCTCTTTTCAGCTCTAGAGATTGAAAAGGTGATTGGGTGTGTAGCGCCACGGAAGGCAGCAGGCCCTGATGGCTTACCGGGGGACCTTATGCGGGCATATCCAGTGGCCTGGGGAGGGGTTATTGCGGCACTCCTTAATGATATTATGAAGGGGGGGCCAGTGCCCGATTCCTGGAAAGGGGCGGTGGTGGTCCCAATCTATAAAAAAGGTTCTAGAGAAATCCCAGGGAACTACCGCCCCATAAGCCTCATTGACTCCACCCAAAAGATAGCAGGTAAAGCTATCCTTGGTAGTATTCTTCATTGGGTGGAGGAAAACAAAATACTAACAGATTTCCAGGCAGGGTTTCAGGCAGGTACAGGGACGATTGAGCAGGTGTTTAGGTTGGCACTCCTTGGTTGGAAGGTGGTGGAACTAGGCAAGGGCAGTCTATACTTGGCATTTATAGATCTAAGGACTGCTTTTGACCTAGTTCCCAGGGAGGAGCTATGGAGGGTGCTCTATGGGTTGGGGTTACCTCCCTACATTTTGTCCCTCCTTATTAGCCTACACGAACATACCTTTGCTCAGGTTCGTTGGGGGAGAAATGGAGAGATAACTGAGAAGATCCCAGTGTCTCGGGGTGTGAGACAGGGATGCGTCCTAGCGCCCACCCTCTTTTCATTATATGTCAATGGGGTGGTGGATTATCTCCAGCAAGAACCAGCCGATGCTCCTTGTCTAGGGGGAGTGCGGATCCCAACTTTACTTTTTGCGGACGATACGCTTTTAATTTCTAAGTCTCCGCAAGGCCTCCAGAAGTTGCTCGCCCGTTTCCAGAACTTTTGTGCTTTAAGGGGCTTGGTAATCAACGTAGATAAAACCAAGTTCCTCATTCTAAACCCTCCAAGGAAACTGGGCCGCCCACCCACTCTTAACTCTGTTCCTTTGGAAAAAGTATCCGAATTCGACTATCTCGGAATACGGATTACGGACACCATGAATTGGTCACCCCATATTGCTAAGATGGTCTTGAATCACAAGAGAGTAGGAGGGGCCCTCCTGAGGGAATTTCGGGCTTCACCAAGGAGGTCGCTTGCCCCGGCAATTGACATCTACAAGGCTAAGGGAGTAACATCAGCCCTATATGGGGCAGAGCTGTGGGGACATTGCTGCCTGGATTCCTTGGTAATATCAGAGAGCAAGCTCTTGAAATCTCTAATCGCCCTGCCTCCAAGCACCCCTACAGTGCCTGTGCTGTTGGACACTGGGTGCAAGAACATCAAAGATCAAGCCCGGCTTCGGCCACTCCTTCTATGGACACGTATCTGGAGGGGTGAAGAGTTAAAATCATATGCTGAAGGGATGGCAGAGATAATGAGCTTGGGCGGGTGGGCAAAGATCAAGTGGTTGAGAGATACGAAAAAACTTTTGGAGGATATTGGGCTAGGGGACTGCTGGTCATCAAGAACGGCTCCACCAAAAGATGTTCTGAAAAGACTCTACTGGAAATGGGTTGCGGACCAGCTAGTGACAAATTCTAGACATTGTAAATCTACAGCTGCCTTTTTAATAATTAAAGATGTTGTAGTCTACGAACCATATCTGGACTTAATTACCCTGGCAACTGATCGAGCACTGTATTTTAAATTCAGAGTGGGCTCCCTTCCAGTTGGTGCCCTGGTGTCAAAGTGGAAATCGGGTGCCCACACGTCCCCCTTTTGCGCCCGTTGCACCACGAGGACAGAGTCTATACCGCACATATTGTTTGAATGCCCGGACTATGCTAAACCCAGGGGCTTTTGGCTCAAACCACTTAGTCGCAATATGGGCACGCGTAGTCATCTGGTAGCTCTTCGCATCCTTATGACGGACACTTCCCCTCCTATTGTTTGTGGTGTAGCCAAATTTTTAAAACATTTTTGGTTGATTCGCTGCAAGAGATTGTCAATAGCGGTTTAATTCGTTTTTTAGTTAATTTATTCTGACATCACATGTCTTTTTATATTTTTTAACTGTACATTCAATACTGCTCTTAAAATGTCTTTTTCCAGTTTTTAAATGCTGTATTTGTGTACGCTTTCAAGATATCTTGCATATCGAATAAAAGCTTCAACCAACAAATAAACTGCACATAATGTAAATAGGTCAGTGGGTACTGCTTTTGTCAGCGAGATATTTTTGTTACTTGCAGTTTATAAGTTGAAATCCTAACCTAGAACAGTGAGCTATTAACTGTCATCTAAGAGCTGAATGGAAACTGCAAGGTACAAATTAGAGCATTGTCTTTTCCCGTCTTTGATTATCCTAATGTTGCAAAAAGGGATCATTTGGATAGAAATCAATTTTGTTTATTAAAGAGAACCCCCAATCACGTTGTTTCATTCTAAATTCAGAGTTTGTGTTTCTCTAGACCAACCACTATTAAACTATACTGCCTACAAGTATGGTTGACATGGGACGCCTACACCTTGTAGTCCTCTGTTTTATGTAATATTTCCTATACAGTGATTTACACATGTATGAATGATTGCCTCTGTGTAATGTATGTGATGTAAAGTGCTCTGACAACCTACACTGGTATCAGTGGCGCTGTACATCAAATTAAAGGCATCTGAGAGAGAGTGTGGTTATGGAGGCTTGGAGAGCACTGTCAAAGGGTGGGAGTGAGGAAATCAGGGCCGGCTTTAAGGTGGAGCGACCTGTGCAGCAGCACTCGGTGCTGACCTGTTTGGGGGGCACTGGCCTCAAGGGGGGTGCAGTGTTTAGCAAAAACTTACAATTTAAAATCACCTGCTGCAGAGTTCCTTGTGCATACAGTTTTCAGGCACCAATAAAAATGTCATGATAACTCTTGTAATTAATGTTCCTGCTAGAGAGACTAAGATGCAGTTTTGTCTAGTGGTAGTTTTGACTCGCCTTAAAGTAACACAGCAGGTTAATATGCCTGCTGCAAAGACAGATCTATATTTTATGTGGATAGCTGAGTGGATTAGTAAAGTCAGCCTTCACCAGCACTTTAACACCAATTAAATGTATGTGAGAGAGGGTCTATGGAGAGACAAGGGGCACTTTGGCCAGATGGTAGTGAGAGAATCCAAGGAGGAAGTCATGGAGAAGAGGGGCGCCAAAAAAGATTGTCGCACAGGGTGCCACCTGTGCTAAAGTCAACGATTCGCTTCAAACCTAACCAGGTCACAGAACCAATTGTTATGAATGTAACATAAACAATTTGCGTAACGAAATTGCAGCATATGAATTTATTAATACTTCTTTTTGAATTTCTTCACTTTTTAAACACAAATATTCGTACATGGAAAATACAACACTTCTTTTATATACAGACTATATACAACAAGCATTTGCAATGCAATAGGTCTCGCATTAGGAATGTTTGAGCTATTGGTCTTGTAAATGACAATTTTTTTATTTATGTGTTGGATTTGAAAATAGCTAAATTAATAGCTTTGTCATTTACAATGCCAATAGTTATAACTTTTGCAAATGTGACACCTATAGCATTTGTAATGCAACATGTTTTGTATTTATGTGACTTAGATGTATTGATATTACAAATACCAATGGCTTTTAATTTTTTTTACTAATTAATACTTAAATAAAAGTGATTGTAATTTATAATGGCAATAGCTTAAACTTTTGTAAATAACTTTTGTGAAGATTATGTTCAGTGTATTTTATTGTGACGAAAATCCAAGAACAGAAGTGAAATATTAACATCTTTTTGTGACATTTGTAATAAAGCTTGAAACATTGAGAGAACATATTTGAACCAGTTGTTGTTGAATGGTTGCACAGATTGATGCTGTGATGGCGCGAAGTGATGTTGTGGTGGCAACGAGTGATGCTGTGGCGTTCAGTGATGCTGTGGTAGCGCATAGTGATGTCGTGGTGCCCATTAGTGAGTGATGCAGTGGTGGCCCTGAGTGATGCTGTGGAGGCCGTGAGTGATGCTGTGGAGGCCCGAGTGATGCTGTGGAGGCCCCGAATGATGCTGTGGAGGCCCCGAGTGATGCTGTGGAGGCCCCGAGTGATGCTGTGGAGGCCCCGAGTGATGCTGTGGAGGCCCCGAGTGATACTGTGGAGGCTCAGAGTGATGCTGTGGGGGCCCCGAGGGATGCTGTGGAGGCCCTGAGTGATGCTGTGGAGGCCCTGAGTGATGCTGTGGAGGCCCTGAGTGATGCTGTGGAGGTCCTGAGTGATGCTGTGGGGGCACAGAATGATGCTGTGGTAGCGCATAGTGATGCTGTGGTGTTCCAGAGTGATGCTGTAGTGTTCCAGAGTGATCCTGTGGTGGTGCTGAGTGATGCTGTGGTGGTGCTGGGTGATGCTGTGGAGGTACTGAGTGGTGCTGTGGTGGTGCTGAGTGGTGCTGTGGTGGTGCTGAGTGATGCTGTGGTGCTGCTGAGTGATGCTGTGGTGGTGCTGAGTGATGCTGTGGTGGCGCTGAGTGATGCTGTGGTGGCGCTGAGTGATGCTGTGGTGGTGCTGAGTGGTGCTGTGGCTGAGTGATGCTGTGGTGGTGCTGAGTGATGCTGTGGTGGCGCTGAGTGATGCTGTGGTGGTGCTGAGTGGTGCTGTGGTGGTGCTGAGTGATAATGTGGTGGTGCTGAGTGATGCTGGGGTAGCGCTGAGTGATGTGGTGATGCTGAGTGGTGCTGTGGTGGTGCTGAGTGATGCTGGGGTGGTGCTGAGTGATGCTGTGGTGGTGCTGAGTGGTGCTGTGGTGGTGCTGAGTGGTGCTGTGCTGGTGCTGAGTGATAATGTGGTGGTGCTGAGTGATAATGTGGTGATGCTGGGTGATAATGTGGTGATGCTGGGTGATAATGTGGTGGTGCTGGGTGATAATGTGGTGGTGCTGAGTGGTGCTGTGGTGGTGCTGAGTGATGCTGGGGTGGTGCTGAGTGATGCTGTGGTGGTGCTGAGTGGTGCTGTGGTGGTGCTGAGTGATAATGTGGTGGTGCTGAGAGATGCTGTGGTGGTGCTGAGTCATTATGTGGTGGCGCTGAGTGATGCTGTGGTGGTGCTGAGTGATGCTGTGGTGGTGCCGAGTGGTGCTGTGGTGGTGCTGAAGAAGGAAGGGGTATGCAGTGAGCTTGAGTATGGCGATCGAAGCAGGCAGAGCGAGGGCTAGGAGGGTGCAATGAGGGTTGGACAGGGACAGAAAGGACTAAAGCGGGTGCAGTTAGAGCTGAGGCGTGCCAGTGCAGAGATCTGTCTAGAGGTCGCAGTGAAGGATTCAGTGAGTTCTGGAGGTGAGTGTGTTGCAGCGAGAGGCTTACTGAGTGCTGGAGAGTGAGCGTTGTTGCAGTGAGCAATGCAGTGACAGCTGGTAGTGGTAGGTGTCACAGTGAGGGTTTTATGAGTGGTGGAGTGGGAGCGTGTTGCAGGAAGGGTTGTAGTGAGTTGCGGAGTGGGAGTGTCATGCAGTGAGTGGTTTAGTGAGTGCAGGAGGCTGAGAGTGTTGCAGCGAGGGGTTAGAGAGTGCTGGAGCGGCAGGGTGTTGCAGTGATGGTTTTAGTGAGCACTGGTGTGGGAGTCTGGTGCAGTGAGGGTTGTAATGAGTGAAATTGCGTTTTAGTGAGGGTTCTAGTGTATGCTGGGTTCTAGTGTATGCTGGAGTGGGAGGATGTTGCAGTGAGGGTTGTAGTGAGGACTTGAGTGGGAGTGTGCTGCAGTGAGGGAGTTAGTGAGTGGTAGGGCGTTGCAGTGAGGGCTCTAGTGAATGCTGGAGTGGGAGGACGCTGCAGTGAGGGCTGTAGTGAGGACTTGAGTGGAGTGTGCTGCAGTGAGGGAGTTAGTGAGTGGTGGAGTGGTAGGGCGTTGTAGTGAGGCTTCTAGTGAATGCTGGAGTGGGAGGATGTTGCAGTGAGGGCTGTTGTGAGGACTTGAGTGGGAGTGTGCTGCAGTGAGGGAGTTAGTGAGTGGTGGAGTGGTAGGGTGTTGCAGTGAGGCGGTAGAGAGCACTGGCAAGTTAGTGAGTCATAGCGAGGGCGTGACTGTGGCCTGACTTGACCACGATCGGTTGCACTCGAGCCTCGTTGCATTCAGTAATGTTCACTGCATAACCAGGTAAAACTTTGGGGCGAAATTGGTTTGTTGCTGTTTTTCTATAAAGCACCTTTCACCCCCCAAAATGCCAATACAAATATTGCAGTCTGTAAATAGATCTGGAGGCGTGTCCCGATAGCACTCAATCTCCACAGATTTAAGTAACAAAGCCAGTGACAATGGGACGTAGGCTCTCGTCCAAGCATAGATGCAATGATAAAGGGGGGGGAACTAATCGGATGGAGACTAACCTGACAAAGCAACGGAGTAGGAAGGAGGGGGAGGCAAGAAGGGGGGAAGCTAATAGGATGGAGACTAACGTGAAAAGCAACGGAGAAGGAAGGAGGGGGAGGCGAGAAGGGAGGAAAGCTAATCGGATGGAGACTAACCTGACAAAGCAACGGAGTAGGAAGGAGGGGAGGCAAGAAGGGGGGAAGCTAATAGGATGGAGACTAACGTGAAAAGCAATGGAGAAGGAAGGAGGGGAGGCGGGAGGCGGGAAGCTAATAGGATGGAGACTAACGTGAAAAGCAACGGAGTAGGAAGGAGGGGGAGGCGGGAGGGGAAAGCTAATCGGATGGAGACTAACGTGAAAAGCAACGGAGAAAGAAGGAGGGGGAGGCGAGAGGGGGGGAAGCTAATAGGATGGAGACTAAGGTGAAAAGCAACGGAGTAGGAAGGAGGGGGAGGTGGGAGGGGGGAAGCTAATCGGATGGAGACTAACGTGAAAAGCAACGGAGAAGGAAGGAGGGGGAGGCGGGAGGTGGGAAGCTAATCGGATGGAGACTAACGTGAAAAGCAACAGAGAAGGAAGGAGGGGGAGGCGAGAAGGGGGAAGCTAATAGGATGGAGACTAACGTGAAAAGCAACGGAGAAGGAAGGAGGGGGAGGCGGGAGGGGGGAAGCTAATCGGATGGAGACTAACCTGACAAAGCAACAGAGAAGGAAGGAGGGGGAGGCGAGAAGGGGGGAAGCTAATAGGATGGAGACTAACGTGAAAAGCAACGGAGTAGGAAGGAGGGGGGGAAGCTAATCGGATGGAGACTAACGGGAAAAGCAACGGAGAAGGAAGGAGGGGGAGGCGGGAAGCTAATCGGATGGAGTCTAACGTGAAAAACAAGAAAGTGGAGTGGGAGGATGTTGCAGTGAGGGTTGTGGTGAGGACTTGAGTGGGAGTGTACTGCAGTGAGGGAGTTAGTGAGTGGTGGAGTGGTAGGGCGTTGCAGTGACGCTGTAGAGAGTACTGGCGAGTTAGTGAGACATAGTGAGGGCGTGACTGTGGCCTGACTTGACCACTATCGGTTGCACTCAAGCCTTGTTGCATTCAGTAATGTTCACTGCATAACCAGGTAAAACTTTGGGGCGAAATTGGTTTTTTGCTGTTTTTCTATAAAGCACCTTTCACCCCCCAAATGCCAATACAAATATTGCAGTCTGTAAATAGATCTGGAGGCGTGTCCCGATAGCACTCAATGTCCACAGATTTAGGTAACAAAGCCAGTGACAATGGGACGTAGGCTCTCATCCAAGCATAGCTGCAATGATAAAGGGGGGGGAGCTAATCGGATGGAGACTAACATGAAAAGCAACGGAGAAGGAAGGAGGGGGGAAGCTAATCGGATGGAGACTAACCTGACAAAGCAACAGAGAAGGAAGGAGGGGGAGGCGAGAAGGGGGGAAGCTAATAGGATGGAGACTAACGTGAAAAGCAACGGAGTAGGAAGGAGGCGGGAGGGGGGAAGCTAATCGGATGGAGACTAACGGGAAAAGCAACGGAGAAGGAAGGAGGGGGCGGCGGGAAGCTATTCGGATGGAGACTAACATGAAAAACAAGGAAAAAAATAAATGTGAGCGGCCGTGAAGCAGGGGGCGGGGCAGCGGAACCATTTGATGTAGCTCACGGCCTGGCGGCCGTGAAAGTGCAAGCAATTAGGGGGGAGGAGAAGTGAGGCCAGCGCGCACTGCGCACGTTGGGGAAGCCTGTGGGAGGGAGGCTGATGGCTTTGATGTGGGGAAATGCGCGTGCTTGTGTTCACGTGATTTCACGTGAACTGTTTGAAATCCGCCCGATGGTTTGAGAACTTATTTTGCCCACTAAAATTCTCCCCTATCCATTCCTGCAGAATGGGATAGGCTCGACCTAAAAATGTGTCATTTACAATACCAATAGCTCAATCTTTCCTAATGCGAGACCCATTGCATTGCAAATGCTTGTTAAAATGGTGACACTCCCCCGGTTTTTATATATCTTAGAAAACACCCGGTTTACCGTTCCACCGACCTACTTCAAAGCAATAGCGGCTGAAGTCTGTAGTCTACTATGGGGAATAAGGCAGCGCGCACTGCACAAGACAAGTTGGTGCAGAGCTCGTATGATGGAGGGATAGCCAATATACAATTATACTATTGGGCAGCCCACCTGAAAATAATTAATCAGTGGTACATGCCCCCAAGACAAACCCAGCGTTTCAAGCAGATAGGCAGGGCTGGGAGAAGAAGGTATACTGTTGGCACTATATAACAAAAATAGACCCACCCCCCTACTTGATTGGGCCAACAGCACATACGGTTAACATATGGTACGCTGCGCATGTCAGATTAAAATGGAAAGGGGTTATCACGCAAATGTCACCACTCTGGAACACACAGCAACTTGGGCGACTTAGAAATAGTAAGGGGTTCAGTAAATGGGACGCGATAGGCATCTCCACTGTAGGTGATCTCTAGAAAAAGGGCGAGGTGGTCACATTTGAACACCTGAGGGCCCAATATGAACTGGCACCGACGGAGATGTTTAGGTACATGCAAATCAGACACGCACTACAGGCAGGTTTTACCACCCGGCACTAACAGACCAGAGGCTACTCCTTATTGTCTGAATATATGCACAAAAGGGCCACCTCTTTCACCTATCGTAAATGAGTTAACAATTTGCCGAACCCGATGCTAACACTTAGACAAAAAAGGTCCCTGGACTTGGACTTGGGAGACTTCAACGATGTGGAATGGCAGGAGACATTGTCGTCCCCACGTGAAGTTGCCATATCTTCACGGTTAAGACTAGTGCAACTCAGGTATTACATTGTATAATTAACACAAGACTGATCCTCCACAAAATAGGGACGGCTCCACACCAGTTCTGCCTCAGAAATTGTGGAGAGGAGGGCACTTTCTATCACACCATATGGCAATACCCACAGGTTGCAGCTTATTGGGTTAAGATAATGAGAACCATATCCCAAACAGTAGAGACATCATTGGTACTGGACCCAAAATGATGTCTGCTAAATGTGTGAGAGCCGAATGATCTTACCCACCCAGTGCAGGATTGGGTGACGTTAGGAATGATATTTGCTAAACGCAATATTGCTAAAATGTGGGGTTCAGGGGAGTTACCTACACTCCGGGACTGTTGCAAAGACATGGATGAGGCCATGGTGGCGGAGAAGGCGGTCTTTATACACCGAGGAAGTCCACGAAAAGGGGGAAAAGTGTGGGAGCATGGAACAAATTTAGAGGTTATATCTGTGACCCACCTACGCTGGAGACGGACGATGTATGCGAATAAGGGGAGGGGAGAATGGAATGGAAATAACAGAATGTCAGCTGAGACGTTTATGTTGCAACAGGTATTGTTGATGTATGCAATGTCGCCAAACTTTGGAGCTACGACTACTGCCTTATATGTATGTCATGTGATTATATTATGCCCTGAATTTCGTGATAATAAAAAAAGTTTTCAAAAAAAATAATACAATAGTAAAAATATCAATCAATGGGTATAATCCAGTACCTAAATCACTAAAATGTACTAACTAAGACTCAATTACTTCCATAAATGTATAAAAGGTTGGAGCTTCGTATGTGCATTTGGCTGGACAAGTAAAGTGCAAATGCTTAATTAGTGCAAAAAAATGCTTAGTACAGTACAAGTTTAAGAGTAAAGTGCAGATGCTGTGATAAGAACTCGATACATCACAATACTTGTCAACAGACGCTACCTAAAGTTTTCTATTGTTTTTCATCAAATGTGGGGTGGATATAAAATGCTAATGCAACGAAGTGCATATATAGATTAAGTCAAACAATATATAAAATATATTGGTCTCTATTTTTCTTTTAAAATTCCATGCCTTTTTTCCCCCTCAGTAATTTGACAGCGAACAGATATCTACTAATGCTAAAAACGATTTTCTGCGATGTATCGCTTTTCAATATTCTAGTCGTGTCAGTACAAGAACGAACCCCCAAATTACAGCACAACGGTTTAATCCATACATGAGTTTAAAAAAAACACACAAGGGAAGTACTAGATGACAGGACTTTGTAGAAAATCAGATCCTTACAAAATGTTAAAGTAACAGAAACAGTTGCCACTATCTAGGAGTGCAAGCACAGGCAATACATTTTTAAATTATCCTTCTCACAAAAGTTACAAAAGAATGGCCTAGCAAAACAATTAGGCCCTCAAATGGAACAATGGCTCTTGTCAAAAGGTAGCTATCGTGGCCAAACACAAAAGACTAACTTGCCAACATTGGTACAGCTCCAAACATGCACTAGCATTATTTGCGCAAACACATTTGGACTGCAAGATCCCGGCTGCCTGGAGATACCTGGCGATTGGGTATATCACTAGCTTGATGTGTCTGTTTGCAGAATCCTAGCAGCCACAAGGTAGCTCCTAACACACAGAGTCCTACACAGTGGCAGTAGCCATCTCATCCCCTGCAAAATGTATGCTGGGCAGAAGAATAATAAATGGGGTATATCCTCAAGAGGGCCCTTTCACGCCGGGCATTCATTACCCTAATATTTCGCATTTGCCCACTTCGCACAGAAGGCCATAATAGGTAGGGACTTGTATCTAAATTACAGAAACAATTTCCTGGCTAAGGGGGGGAGTAATCTCATCGATCGTGCTCTCAGAACTAGAGCTGAACTGAAACACCAAGAAGTTAAGGGTCAAGGTATCCCACAGCTACCAATGGCTTCTTCATGTAAGCCCTGCCAATAGGCCGATTTAATTACCATATTGGAACCGGGGGTGATATCCTCTGGTACAGCCCAAAAACTTTCCAGACCCAGATTCCTGCAAGTGGACCTGATGTACTTAAAGCAGGGTTTAGGCTGAATATGAGGTTGGGCTAATTGATCATTAAGGGGAATTCTACAGATCCTAGAGCGGATGAGGTCCAAATCTTTGCAGCACTACATACTTTTGTGCCCCCCACCTTCACGAGGTGCCCAGTATTTCCTGCACGCACTCTGTATGCGCCTGTCTCTCCTGTATGTGCACCCTGCCTGCAACATTTACAAAACCAGTATGTCTGGCTTGTAACTTAAAAGTGCAATTGGACATTCTATATATGCAGTCCCCACCCACCTTGAATAAATACAACAGAAGGGATGTTATGAAATAGACACGAGATACAAGGTTCTATCAAGCTCATGACTTTCATTTTTCATGAAAATGCAGCATATCCGCATGCAAACATAAACTGCGCTTGAGAGCATCTAAGACCCTACCCTCGCGCGCATACAACAGTCACATGATGTCTTACATGGCCAGATGGCTCACGATTGATGAAGTAATACGAGGGTCAAGGAAACTCATGGGAAATGGAGTTATGTTTTCTGTTTATGTTGATTGGCTGCTGTGCTTTATGAAGTAAAAGAAAGAGAAGCAATAATCCGAAGCTTCGGGTCCTGACTTAATTTATTTTAAGCAAAATCTCCGACCCCGCGTCCACTGTATCAAGGATCAAAGGCCCATACTCGACAGCGTGCAGTACTTTTATGTTCGCGGCCGAAATGTGTTTCAGTTTCATTTCTATCAGTGTAACCCAGCAGATGACGCAACTAACTCGAAGGTACCGCCCGAACTGTTTGCAGGTTTAAGATATAAATAAACGACTTACCATAAGGCTCGCAATGTACAGCAAACACATTCTTCATGGTAATGACGCGGAGGCACAAAATGGCAGATCGTAGGTAAACTGTTCGTTGTACGGGGTTAGAGTGAATTAGTCTCCGACAGGTTACTTGCTAACAGTCTTCAAGGCCCTGCGGATTAGTTATTTCTTCACAATGGAAAACGCGTTTGCTCTGCCTCTCCATTTCGACTCGTGGAGCCGGGGAGGCACCCTAAAATCCACAAAGAACAAGGAAGCCTGGGGCTGCCGTTTGTGTGTGTATGCAGTGTGTGTATGTGCGCATGCGTGAGTGAGTGTATGCAGTGTGTGTATGTGCGCATGCGTGAGTGAGTGTTTGCGCAAGGGAATGTGGACAGGAGAGGGGCACGGCGCCGTGCGCGCTCACGATGTGAAAACTGAGCAGCTCTGCGCTCGTGCACCCTCTCCTGTCTACATTCCCGAAAACGGGCGACATAAGGTCTTTCGCTGACGCGAGACCTAAAAACGAATATCACCATAAAAATTGACATATACACACTTCAAACATTCTTGGCCGTGCATTCAACTAAACCATTCATACAAACAACAAAAAACAGTAGTTGGTCTTGGTGTCAAATGGACTATGATAATAAACTCCAGAGATTAGTCCTTATCGTTTTACAATGACAGGGTCTTTGATAGAAAGAACTCAAATGAGTAACAGAGAACTCGTATTCTTCACTAACAGCCGTTGTGAACAGAGCTTTTTAAATGACCCAAGACCACATGGGTCGACGCGTTTCAAACCCCGCAGAGTGCCGGGGTTCTCATCAGGACCACAAATGACACTGCAACAAATAGACAAGACATGGCTTTAGAAACGTGATCTAAATAAAGAGACTAGACCCCTATGCTACATACTGGCCGCCTTGTCATACTTTAATTCCTTTGTTACAAATCCTCAATCAAACAAGTTGTGTTTCCAGGGTAAGTGTACGCGGAAGCTGCGAAAGGGTGAGAAGACAAACAGGCACTACATTTAGTAAACATATACACCCACTGTGTCAATTAATCATGTGTCCACTCTCTCAGTGTAACGAAATACCTGCTCGGCCAGTAGCATGTGGATCGCCGAAGGATGGGTCTCGTGGCAGGCGCTGGGGGCGGGTGGGCGAGTCACTCCGCTGTGGACGACACGACGGCTTTTCTCAATAAGCTAGCATCTGTTCAGTTTGACTGTAATACACAACTTTTAGTCTCTCTAGATGTGATTTCACTCTACACCCAAATTCCGCAAGAACAAGCTCTCGAAACGTTGACAGTGTTTTTGGATTCCAGGGAAAGACCAGTAAGGGTCCCGACAGATTTCATTCTAGGATTGGCAAGATTTGCGTTGCAAAATTTTTTTTTCATGTTCGATTCTGAGTTTTTTTTATCAAATAAAGGGGGTGGCGATGGGTTGCCCCTTCGCTCCAGAGCTAGCAGTGATGTTCATGGGACTGTTTGAGGACAAATTTATATATAACAACAATCCATACAAACATTGCATATCTAGTTATATGCGTTACATAGATGACGTGTTTTTCATCTGGACAGGAGGACATGAAGAACTAAATGAATTTGTAAGGTGGCTGGATTCAAGAACGAATGATATCAAGTTCACTTGCACGGCATCCGACAAATCCATCACGTTTCTGGACGTCAAAGTGGAACCCCAAGAAGGAGGTTTGTGTTCCACTTTATTCCGCAAACCAACAGACAGAAATAAAGCCTTACATTTTTCTAGTAATCACCCACGTAGTCTAAGACAAAACCTTCCGTTCGGACAATTTCTCAGGATCCGTCGGAATTGTTCGAAGAAAGAGGAGTGCTTTGAACATGCAGGCCTTCTAAAGGAGCGCCTGATCCAGAGGGGGTACCCTAAAAAATTACTAAAAAACTCCCTTAAAAGAGCATGGTGGTCACCACGAGAAACACTGCTGGAAAGGAAAGTTAAACAAGATCTGAAAAGACTGGTGTGTGTCACGACCTTCTGTCCAGCAGCAAACCAACATAAAAAACGTATAATGTCCAATTGGCATCTATTGAAAGATCTACATGAAGAATTCACAGTACCCCCATTATTCGCCTAAAAAAGGAGAAAAGTGTGGCTAACCACATTGTAAGAGCGGCTCTTCCAATTGAAAAAACGCCAACACTAAGAAGTCTATTTGGATTTCCTCCAACCAAAGGGCACCATAAGTGCGGGACTTGCACATGCTGTGAAGAGACAATTGAGGATTCAGTGTTTACATTCAACAACATTCATTGGAAACATGAATCTTTCACGAACTGTAAGACCAGAAATGTCGTCTATGCGATTGTGTGCCCATGCCCGTTGGTTTACATAGGAAAAACCACGCAGGAAGTGAGACAGCGCATAACACAACATAAATCCAGAATCCGGAGAGGAATTGAGAATGCTCCTCTGGTTAACCATTGGATAAGTAAAAAACATCAACAAACGGACCTGAGATGGACAGTCCTTTCCAAAATAGAAAGAGACCCGCGTGGAGGAGACGTGGACGCAACGCTATGTCAGCGTGAGGCGCTACTTATTATGAAATTTAACACGGCTCTAAGGGGCCTCAACGAAATCTCAGAGATTTACAAACCGAATAATTAGGCCATTTCTGATGAATTTAGGCTCAGTTTGCCGTGATTTCACAGCGTGATATCACATTCATTCACACTTCACAGAGGGCGCCTTTTCGGATACATACGATCCCCTTCCACCTCTTCACCTCCGCCAGGCCAGCATCTAGCTGCACCGGGCTTATCCACCCGATCGAACAAACGGAACTACAATTCCCATAACCACCACCGGGCCAATGGGTACTAACCAGGAAGTAACTGGGTAGACGGCCGCTATCACTGAAACGAGTGAAGGCGAAGCAAGCAGCCCTCTCGCCTGAAGTGCTCAATCCGCGACCTTTGGTATGTGGCGTCCTCACCCCGATAACGTAGTTCTATCCTAGGAACCATCCGTTTGGTTAGCACAACTCACTCCCCCCTCTTTTTTTCATCCACAGCGGAGTGACTCGCCCACCCGCCCCCAGCGCCTGCCACGAGACCCATCCTTCGGCGATCCACATGCCACTGGCCGAGCAGGTATTTCGTTACACTGAGAGAGTGGACACATGATTAATTGACACAGTGGGTGTATGTGTTTACTAAATGTAGTGCCTGTTTGTCTTCTCACCCTTTCGCAGCTTCCGCGTGCACTTACCCTGGAAACACAACTTGTTTGATTGAGGATTTGTAACAAAGGAATTAAGGTATGACAAGGCGGCCAGTATGTAGCATAGGGGTCTAGTCTCTTTATTTAGATCACGTTTCTAAAGCCATGTCTTGTCTATTTGTTGCAGCGTCATTTGTGGTCCTGATGAGAACCCCGGCACTCTGCGGGGTTTGAAACGCGTCGACCCATGTGGTCTTGGGTCATTTAAAAAGCTCTGTTCACAACGGCTGTTAGTGAAGAATACGAGTTCTCTGTTACTCATTTGAGTTCTTTCTATCAAAGACCCTGTCATTGTAAAACGATAAGGACTAATCTCTGGAGTTTATAATTATAGTCCATTTGACACCAAGACCAACTACTGTTTTTTGTTGTTTGTATGAATGGTTTAGTTGAATGCACGGCCAAGAATGTTTGAAGTGTGTATATGTCAATTTTTATGGTGATATTCGTTTTTGTATATAGTCTGTATATAAAAGAATTTTTGTATTTTCCATGTACGAATATTTGTGTTTAAAAAGTGAAGAAATTCAAAAAGAAGTATTAATAAATTCATATGCTGCAATTTCGTTACGCAAATTGTTTATGTTACATTCATAACAATTGGTTCTGTGACCTGGTTAGGTTTGAAGCGAATCGCTCGGCACTGGCATCTGTTTTGTTTAATTATATTATTGTTGGCTCAGCCTTGCTGAGTTGTGAGTCAAGGCCCTTTGTGTTTTTTGACCTGTGCTAAAGTCAGCACTGCCCTTGAGGCCAGTCCGCCTCATCCATTGGTATCTCTATTGGCTTTGTTTCAGCAGTAGTAGCTAGAACTCACAAGGGATTGGCAATGCAGGATTTGTACGCACACCAAAGTTCACAGACTTCATGGCCTCTCTGCTTCATGCACATGCATTTTTAGCATGTGCTGCTTGCTGTGGGGCACTGGAATTATGCAGTAATGGTGGGCAAAATTATGCCAGTGTTGACTAAAATATGCAGCAAAAGAAAGGCTGCAGTGTGATACAGCATATTTTCTGATACTTTATTATTTAGACATTTCTACACATGCTAACAGTCTCTGCGAACATTTTGCCTTAATAGTGCTAGTGTATCATACAAATGCAGTAGTGAGAAAGGTGACCAGTCAACCTTTGCAAAGGGCCTTCCACTTCTCAGAAATATAATTCACATCTTTTAGTAACTTTTGATCCGTTTGAGCTACAAACAAATTATTGGTTAAAATCGTCAAATTATGCAGCAGATGATGCATTATGTGGCACATATTGCATAGCCATAATTATATAGTAAACATTTGCAAATTAGGCTATTTTGCCCTTCATGTTTGAACTGCTCTTGTAGAAAAAGGGAGAAGTGCTGAAGACAGAAACTCCATGCTCAGAGACAAATGGCTTGTGATTCCACTTCTAAGCGTATTAGGGGCATTTTGTGATTGGAAACATACCCCACTTTCTGAATGTTAACAACTGATATTATACCCTAAATAGACGTGTATTTATTGGTTGGATTAAATAGTGTAATAAACTGTAACTGGGTAGTAAAATGCCAAACAAATACTAAAAATTAGAATGATTTGCTCTTTCTGGCCACACCTCTGACTCCGCCCACTGACTCAATCCTTGGGTTATTCCCGGCTCTAATTCTCTGCCCACAGTTCCCCTACTTTTTTTTCGCCAACTTCGACCACTGCTTACGCTCCTCAGCAGCACCAACAGCAAGACCAACCGCGGCGCCCTCCCGAGCTCCTTCGAGTTTTATGTGGTATTTCCTCTCTGACTCGCGCAGTTTTCTCCTCATTTCCCGCCTCACTTCCTGAATGAGTTTGGTTTTCTCGGCGCTCTCCCGCTCTCCCTCCAGATCTTTTATGATGTCCTCACACTGGCGCTCTGTGGCCTCCTCTTCCAGCTTCGCTTCCTCGCGGTACCGCTCTTTAACAACCTCCGCTGCTTCCAGTAAGTGCGTCTCCACCTCCTGATAGATCTCCTGTGTGTAAAAGGCCCCTCCTTGGAGCCGCAGCACTGCGTCTATCAGCGTCATGACCTCTGCCCTCTCCCGCGCCTTCGCGCCTCCTCGCGCGCAGCTGCTGATGGCGCAGTAACGACCCCCGAACCTTTCAACGAGACCCTTCAGAGCTGTCCCTGAACCCTGGATATGGCTCTTTATCGTCCGCCCCCCCAACCCCTCTTTCCCCGTGAACACGACCAGCGCGTGCCCTCGATGCCCTTCTTTGAAGAAGAAAGTTGTTTCCAATCCTTTCGTGGTGCTCTGCCCCACACCCAGCGCAAAGATGATGGCATGAGGGCCGGGTGCAGAGAAAGTCACCAACTTCATACGTTCTACCGTACATTCCTCCTTCTTAATATCTTCAAGGTCTGGGGGCAAAGCGAACTCTGTAACCAGCAGCCTCCGTCCATCTCGCACACAGCTCCTCCTGGTGCACTCTCCCATCTTTGCTCTGTATTCTAGCTCTCTCTCTCTGCCGAGGAGGGTGTCCAGTGCAGCGTGTGTCCCATCTCCTGTCAGGTCAAACAGGACAATCCTCAGCTCCTCCACCCCAGGGCCGCCGCTGACGTCACAGGCACCTGCAAGGAGCACAACACACAATGGATAAGACACTTTACCGAAGGAGGACCCAACCATACAGGCCCTGCCACCATGAGAACATTAACAAAGCATGACTTGTGCATCTGGTCAACACCCAAGAGGTGAGAGGCGGATGCATAAGATTCCATTATGGAGCGGATATTAAGCGGAAGAGTGGGGGTTCATTAATGACAGATCAGATGCCAAATGGGTTCTGAATGACCCATGAATAGGTCCAAGGGCCTCCAAGAGGCTGGACAGTGAGCAGCAAATCCACCCAAGGCAGACGACCAACTGAGAAGGGAGTAGGAAGAAGCAGTGGCATAACGAAACTTGAGGTGGCCCCCTGCAAAGTGCAGGGAATGGCCCATTCCGCACTTACTCAGGAGCTCTCAGACCAGGGCACTGCACTGAGAAGGTCACTTGGAGCTCAGGCTCCCCCTACTGTGAAGGCTGCAGGGGCCTTCGTTACGCACTGGGTAGAAGGGTCAGCCTCGGCACAATAAAGAGGTCTCACTGACTGTGCTGCTCTTCCTTCAGGAGATGTTTCACAAATACATATATCTATATATATTCGCAGAGGTGCAGAGTGCAATATGGTAGTTATACCGTTGATGAGTGTGGGGGAGGGCTTGAATCACAGAGAGCAGAACCTTTGCTTGAGTGCTGATGCCTCTCTACTTCCTCAACAATGATAATAAATAGCATATTGTACTCTGCAAATTTTCATACATGGTTTATGCCCTGGCATTTTTGTAACAAAATGTATTTCACCGAAACCAGCACACAAGCGATTCCATGTCTGCAGTGCAGCAACGTTAAATCATAGAGAAGTGAAAACGTGAATATTAGGTCAGTTATTCCCTTTATAAAGTAATTTTTATGCGCCATCTGTGAGAGAGATGTCGATTTTACAGAAATCTGGTAATAAAACCTAATTTGACCTATATAAGCCACTCATTAGTTATTGTTAGGGTTACCAGCGATAGGAATTCCTCGATTTTTTTTCTCTTACTAACTTTGCACCTGTACACTACATATTCCGGAGTCCTGGAAAGGCGCAGAAATCATCCCAATTTTTAAAAAGGGGAAAAGGGCTCATCTGTAAACTACAGACCCATCAGCCTAATAGATATTTCACAAAAGATTTTCTGCAAAAACATCCTAACTTGGATCCAAGTTTTGATCGAGGAGAATAACATTTTATCGAACCTGCAGGCAGATTTAGGGCTTCTACTAACACTGGACCAAGTTTTCAGATTTTTAATGCTTATATGGAAGGAAGTGACTATTAGAGGGGGTCATTTGAATGTTGTGTTTGTGGACCTAAAAACGGCCGTCATTTCTATAGATCGCACCCAACTTTGGACTGCCCTTCGAGACCTTGGTGTCCCCAACTCATTTACTCAAAATCCTGATTCGTTTACAGCAAGGTAATTACGCTAAAGTGAGGTGGAACCTACATGGCAGCCTAACACATTATATTTCTGTCTGTAAGGGAGTTCGACAGGGCTGTGTTCTCGCCCCAAAACAATTCACCTTGTTTATAAATGGGTTAATAGGAGAGTTATATGATTGTGGAGACGATCCCCCAAAATTAGCTGGAACTGGAAGCCCCGTGCTGTCACTGCTTTTTGCAGACGATACGCTGTTCTTAGCCAGGACGCCAAAGGGGATTCAGAACATCTTAAACAAGTTTGCAAAAGCCTGTAAGGATAGGGGCTTGTTAATCAGCTGCTTGAAGACTAAATGTATGGCGTTTAACCCCTACAAATCAAATAAGGGTAAACTGAGGTTGGGCTCTCAAACTTTGGAACAGGTTAAGGTATTTGACTACTTGGGAGTCCAAATCAGTGACAGGCTGGTCTGGTCACCCCAAATCGAAAAGAGTGCATTAACTCTTGTTAACGCGGGATTTCTGGTCTCTAGTTACCTTACCAGATCCCAAATCAAGTCGACTGAATCGTTGGTACCTGTCATTGAGTAAAAGGCAATCTACTACCAGGTTAGTTAATTAATAACTTAAACCACTCTAAAGAACCACTGACTACTAGTAAGTTTCAAAGATTTATTATAAAGCCAAAAGTATCTGAAGATACAAACATCTCAGTAGAAGATTCAAAAGGTATACAGGTATGATTATAAACAATTATTCTCGGAAAGCCCTTAACCGACAAAAGGAAATTATCAAAAATATCTCGAACACCATTAAAGTGGCGAGAATCGATATCAGTTGCAGCTTTAGAGTCATTTACAGAAAATAAAATTCTGGTTAGTCTGTCCCTACACTAGACTAAGTGACATCCCTACTTAACAAGATCTTTTCCCAAAAGGTGTCAGCCGTGGTGTCTTCCTAAGAAGATCACGCACTTCTCTTTGTCTCTTCTGTAAATCGGTCTCTTGTGATCAGCCTATCTGCCTACCCAACCGCTTCCTTAGGCTCCCAAAATCATCTGCTCTGCTCTCCCGGGTCGCTTTCCCTAATACAAAATCACATTTCCGATAGGAACGCCCCTCGGGACGCCCCTCACGTGGTGCAGCTTTGAGCGGCAAACTCCATGATGGTACTCTTCAAGACCCTCGTTAAAGTTGACCTTGGTTCCCAGGCTTCTTCTCCAGCACGCCGGTACCCCCTGAAATTCCTGAAAACTCCTACAGGCCTGCGCCAAGCGCCACTGAACAAAGCCCCATTCATTTCGACTGATTAGGACCCCTCGCACCTGCATACAGACCGTCCTACAGTGGGCCTCAAATTCCAGACTCCACCATATCTATAGGTCATAAAACATACGTAAAACTCTGTACTTGGCGCCTCTCGACTTCTTCTCTAACGAGCACATTGCAGATCAAAGAAACGACATTATCTGTTCAGGCCTACTTGATTTACATGAAGCAGGTCCCTGCACCCTGAAAACATTTAACTGGATTTAAACAGTATTCTTAACTAACACACGTTTCTATAATGCAACACATCTATAAAACATATATTTCAGTACTAAGTTCAATAATACATTTAGAAGAACAAAGTCAACCCCACCTCACATTATTTTAGCAGCACGTTTAGATTTACTGTGAATTGCCATAAGGCCTACACATTTTAACTGGTTTGCAAGACTCTAATTTCCTCTTACATGATCACTTAACATGAGAATGTGAGGTTTCCATATTCATTCTAACATTTCTACATTAGTCTCCACGTTGCTATAGTTATCGTTGCGCTACTTAAACACTCGGTATAGTTCACTTCTGGATATAAAACACTCTTGTGCAAAATATATTTAAACTAACTACGTGCTTGTAAATATGGTACACTTATACATTTTTCATATTTGTGCTCTCTCAGTCCCCCCTTTGATGACTTTCAGGAGTCATCACCATCAAAACACCATCACTAAAATGTAGGATCCTTCAAAGTGAAGTCGTGGCAGTACCACTTCTTTTCATTGTCTCCAATGCCTTCAGACTCTTATATTGAGTATCCTGCATTGCAGTCAGTCTTCTCTCCTGTTCTCTCATAGATCTCTGCAACCTGTTTGCTCTATACCACTGATACAGACGCACCAATCCCCACAAAGTGATTACACAAATCACAATTATGATGATGGGTTTCAGTATGTACCAAACGATACCCTTTCCTAGGTTGGCAAACCAACCTCCAACTTTACCCATTCCATGACCTACTTTTTCCCACACATTTACTTTTGTCAGATCCTCAATTTCGTGGTGAATTGCAGTGATGTTTCGTATGTATTTCTCTAGAGGTTTTGA
Organism: Lissotriton helveticus; assembly: GCF_964261635.1. NCBI lineage: Eukaryota > Metazoa > Chordata > Amphibia > Caudata > Salamandridae > Lissotriton > Lissotriton helveticus. Next base: position 1,856,253,836 of record NC_136068.1, on the reverse strand, counting down.
ATTGTCCGGAATGTAAGTGCAGCATTCCAGGACCTTCAAAGCCTTACAAACTCCTCCCTCTTTGGCTAACATAACGTCTAGAGCAAGTCGGTTCTGAAGAACCATTGCCCTTATCGATTGCATCTCACCCTCCACCAGCATTAATGATCTAGCAGTACTGGCAGATAACCTATCTACGACTGTAGCCAATCTCCTAAGCTTGATGTCATTCAATATCAATCCCAAAAAGGGAAATACCACACCAAATACATCTCCAACCACTTCTTCAGTGCCTAGATCTCTCCTCCCTCTAGCTTGTTTTCCTCTCTTTATTGTCTCTAAATTCTCGGCATGGTATATTTTGGGAAAGACAATCGCTAAATAGCATGATCCGTACCAATTATCTGGTAACCTCACATAGGCATTTCTTCCACATACAAAATATACATTTGGTATTGCTTGCATTTCTTTCAAGAAATCCTTGGAGTAATACTCCAACTGGAAAGCATGTTCACAACTGACTTCCCCTACAAACAAATTCTCATAATAGGAGTAACTTCTATGAATACATAGTTTCCCCCTTTTCTCTTTGTCTAAGGCAATTGGACCCTTACTACCCTTCCTTTGGTGTTCCCTTTCCTCCTTGGTCCAATCTGTTTCCCATTGTCCTGAAGCTTTCTGAATCTTTTGCCTTCTGTATCGAGTATCCACCTGCCCTATAAACTTCTTTTCAATTTCTGATACTTGACAAGTCAAATTATTTCTTCGGGCATGTGATGTATCTAACGTTCTCCATGGAAGAAACCATTTCTGTAACCTGTCTTCACACTTGTAATAGTCCCACTTATTTAAATGCTTATAATTTGGGACCTCTGGCAATGTTGAGTCGAAATTCGAAAAATAATACTCGAATCCTTCTCGTCCATAGAATATGCTCAACAACAAACTGCATGTGATTCCATATGTCAATGGAGGATGATGGTATCTGATACCCTCATCCACAGAAGCTGGTAATTGCATACAAACGTAGCAATTCTTCGCCTCCATGACATCAATGTACTCATAAAGTAATTTGGCATAAGCATTTGACCTGAAATTCCCCTGTGATTCATCTGTATGTAACCTTTTTATTTCCGCATCCAACAACACCTTGTCTTTATCATTGATGTTTCCCTTATAATTAACAGTAGTGGTTCTCTGTGTTGACACTCCCTTGACTTCCTTGACTGCAGTTGCATCCCTCTCGTGTCCCACTATGTATGAGACAGTAACCACTAAAACTATAAGAGAAATCACTACTCCTAAAAGTGTGCCAACTATACATTTTGCCCTGCGGTTCGGGTTGCCGGCCTCCATGTTCTCAAACAGTGTAGCTTTGGATGTTCTTCTAGCATCAACTTCTCCTTCTCTCTGAACAAAGTCTCTCTTTCAAACAATGTCTCTCTTTTGAACACTTGGAAGCTGACAATTTATTCCGCAAAACAGTCTTATAGTCCTGTAGAAATAGACAACCCTAGCCCTTCTCCGTCCTCTAAAAGGAAGTCCCTACCATTTTCTTCTTCCACTCGGCGCTAGGTTATCTTGCAGCAATATTTACAAAGTTCTTTTGAAAAGTCTTTTATCAATCTGAAACTATGAGTGTTTCAAGAAGTGACACCACGTCCTCATAAATGTCCATACGAAGAAGTATTCCCTCAAATTCTGGGTAATTCGTACAACAACATGGAAATTCGACTGTCTCAAGGATTATCCTTCTTATTTCGCTCTGGACAAGAGGGCGAACAAAATGAAGAGTTAATGTTTTTTCAATCTCCACTCCTGGTACTATCAACTCTACATCTACAGTTACGAAGGGGTCCGTTCTGACCAAGATCACTTTCTTCACCTTCCCAGTTCTGCGCCCCTTCAAAGACATCCGCAACTAAGTATTAATCCAAGACAATGAGCGTTCCAAGAACTTCCACTACTCGCTCAAGCATTTCCAAGCGAAGAAGAGTTCCCTCCAGTATTGGATATTGTGAACAACAAACCGGAAAGTCAACTGTTTCTAAAATCAATTTTCTGATTCCGCTCAGGAGAGGAGGATAGACGATGTTGAGTGTCAGCAACCTTTCGGCCTCCACTCCTGGTAGCAGGAACCTTATTTGCACTGTGATAATCGGTTCAATTCTGATCAGGCTCACTTCCCTGACCCTCCCGGTTCTGTGTCCCCGGACATCTGCGACGAGGTAGGTCCAATCAGGAGTAGAGTATCTTCTGCTAGGCACTCGCACCCTCCTTGATCTTCTCGGACCTTCCTGGGCTTGATCTTGGGTATCTTCTTCCGGATCCGAGTCTTCGGATATAGGAGCAAGCGTTTCTTCCTGAGCCGACCTCAAACTTAGCCTCCTTCTTCTTTCCGGCCAAGTGGCAGCTTCACGCCTTGTTCTCCTATTTCTCGTCCTCACACTCGGTTCTTGATCGCTCTGGTACTGATCTGTGTCTGAGTCGTATTCACTGCAGCTCTCTCCTTCAGTTGCGTCTTCGGTCTCACTGCTGTCCTGTCTTCTCCCTTTTTCTGGATCCGATGCGTTCCCAACTTCTTCCGACACCCCCACAGCTGCTCCGGTCTCCTCTTGTGACTCTTCTTCCACTACTGAACTTTCGTCTGGGATAGGAGCTGTTTCTTCTAGAGGTGCTGGAACTCTTCGAGTATGGGAGGCATGGATCCAATTTGGCAGCCCTCCGCACTTCACCGCGGTGTTCGTGATCAGGATTACCTGAAAGGGCCCACGCCAGCGTACATCTAGGCAGTTCTTCCTGACGTGCTTCTTGACCAGCACCCAGTCCCCTGGGCACAGATCATGACACAGGTTCCTTGATGATGGAACTTCAGCAGCCTGCACCTGAAGGGACACAGAATGGATGGCGTCAGACAGTCCCTAACAATAATCCAAGATCAGATCATCGGTTATGTTTAATAGGGCAGCAGTTGGAACAGTAGGAAGTCTCATGGCCCTCCCCATCAACACCTCGTGCGGAGAGAGTCCTGTCCTCCTGTCGGGTGTGCTACGCATGCTCATGAGCACTAAAGGAAGAGCATCTGGCCAACTCAAAGATGTGGATGAACAGACTTTAGCTAGTCGACTCTTCAGAGTGCCATTTACTTGCTCCACAATCCCTGAGGCCTCTGGTCGATAACTACAATGCAGTTTTTGATCGATCTTTAATGCAGAGCACAGCATCTTCACAATTTCGCTGTTAAAATGTGTTCCTCTGTCCGATTCCAGAGAGGCAGGCACCCCGAAGCGTGGTATCAACTCCCTAAGCAACAATTTGGCTACTGTGAGTGTATCGCACCTGCGTGTAGGGTATGCTTCAACCCATCTGGAAAATATGCATACAACCACCAAAACATACCTAAGGCGGTTGAATTTTGGCATTTCAATAAAATCTAATTGCATTCTGTTGAAAGGCCCCCCAGCCCTCCCAATGTGACTCAGGGTAACTGGTGTTCTTTTTCCGATGTTTAACTGTTGGCAAGTAACACATCGTTTGCATACTGATTCTGCTGCTATTCTAAACTTAGGGCAATACCAAGTCTGCCTGAACACCCTCAGCATGGCATCCCTTCCTAGGTGTACTGGACCATGTATTTGTCTGGCCATGGGATTCGCTAGTTCCTCAGGTAACACAGCCCTCCCATCTGCTGAAATCCAAAAATCCATTTCACTTCGCACACAACCTGCTATCTCCCATGCCTTTTTCTCAGTTTCTGGTGCGTTCTCCTGCATCACTCTTAAATCTTCCCAAGTATCTACTGTCTCCAACATCATGCTTAATTCTGTCTTTTCTTCAGCACCATCAATTTCCACTTTTGAGAAAGAATAATCTTGTTCCGCACAATAGCGTGCGACCTCATCAGCGTACTGATTACCTTGTGACACAAAATCTGTATTCTTAGTGTGAGCTACACATTTTACTATCGCAATGGCAGCTGGGCCTTGTAATGCTTCCAACAACAGTTGCACAAATTCTCCATTTCGAATGGGCGAACCAGAGGAGGTCATGTAACCTCTCTGAGACCACAATTGCCCGAAATCATGAACCACACCGAAACCATATTCGCTGTCAGTGTATATGGTGACTCTTTTTCCATTACCTGCTATACAGGCACGAGTTAATGCAATGATTTCTGCTACCTGTGCGGAATGTACTCATTCCAGGCAAGCAGCTTCCACAACTCCAGCAATGGTGCAAACAGCATAAACTGCTCTCAACCGACCAGTATCGTCTCTTAAACATGAGCCATCGACAAAGTAAATCTCATCAGGGTCAGACAACGGCTCATCCACAATATCTGGTCTGGGCTTCGTGCATAGTTCAGTCACATCAAGGCAATCGTGGTCTTCACATCCTTCGCCTTCTATTACAGTAGGTAGTGGCATCAATGTAGCAGGATTCAAGACAGAGCATCTCTTGAGGGTCACGTTCTCCGCAGCAAGGATAACTTGCTCGTAGCGCGTGAGCCTGCTATTGGTCAGATGCTGCGTCTTCGTCCTGGTCATTAACAATTCTACAGAATGCGGTACATACACCACTAACTGGTGTCCCATGACAATACTCTCGCACCTTTCAATGCTGACACCTGTTGCAGCAACGGATTTAAGACATCCGGGCAACGCTGCGGCTACCGGATCTAATGTAGCCGAAAAGTAGGCAACTGGTCTACGGGCATTTCCATGGGTCTGTGCCAAGACTGACAAAGCACATCCCTCCCTCTCACAACAATAAAGTGAAAAAGACTTCTCGTAGTCGGGCATCCCCAGAGCCGGAGCACGACATAAGTCGTCTCTCAGCTGCAGGAATGCCACTAGGCATTCGTCGTCCCATGGTACCGGATCACTCACCTCCTTGTGCGTCAGTTTCTGTAAGGGTTTTGCTTTCAGTGAAAAGTTAACTATCCACTGTCGACAATAACCAACCATCCCTAGGAACATCCTAACTTCTCTCTGTGTCGTAGGCGCATTCATCTTCATTATCGCCTCAATCCTCTCTGGGGACACCTTGCGTTTTCCTTTTTCTAACCGGTGTCCCAAATACTGCACTTCAGTCAGACAGTACTGTAACTTGCTCGGAGATACCTTATGTCCGTTTTCAGCTAAATGGTTTAATAAGGCAATGGAATCTAATTTACAAGCTTCCTCGGTCTCTGACGCAACAAGTAGGTCATCTATGTACTGGACCAGAACCGAATTCTGCGGCAGTACTAGATTTTCGAGATTCTTCTTCAACAACTGGTTGAAGATGGATGGGCTGTCTGTGAATCCTTGTGGGATTCGACACCATGTTAAAACGCGATTTTCCATTTTAAAAGCGAAAAGATACCTGCTTTCCTCATCCAATGGGATTGAAAAGAAGGCCTGGCAAAGATCTATCACTGTGAACCATTCTGCTTGGCATGGTATCTGGAACAGTATCACTGATGGATTTGGTACCACTGGACAACATGAAACAACTATATTGTTAATTTTTCGTAGGTCCTGTACTATCCTGAATTTCCCACTAGGTTTCTGCAATCCCATAATCGGTGAGTTACAAGGACTTCCCACGATTTCTTTTAGTATTCCCTGCTGAATCATTGACTCGATCACAGGTTTTATTCCTGCAATCGTTTCCTGGGACAATTTGTATTGGGGTGTTCTTGGAAACTCGGCATTTGGTTTTACCATTATTTTTACTGGTTCTACCCCTTTAATCAATCCTATTTCCTCTCCTGTGAAATCCCATACCTCTGACGCCACTGCATCTCGTAAGTCCTGGGGAAGATCTTCTACTGTCAGAGTAGGATATAGTTCTATACAAGATTTTGAATTGGCTACTTTAAAGGTAGCATCATCATCCGTAGTCTGTACCTCCACACCTTGCGGTGTGCAGTATATGGTACAATTCAACTTGCACAGCAAATCCCTTCCTAACAAACATACCGGACTCGAATCACATACTACAAACTGATGTTCATTCATATGGTTCCCTATTTTTACTGACACTGGTTCAGTCAAAGGACTAGTCATCCTTTTGTTTGCAACTCCTACCACCTGAATTGTTTCCCCTGACATCGGTAAATCTGGAACCACTGCTGATCTCAGAGTTGATCGAGTAGCTCCAGTATCCACCAAAAACGTTGTAGGACACCCTGCCACTTCAGCCTCAACAAACGGCCCTCTTTGATCCACTTCTAAGACTGCCCCGAGGGTACAGTCCTCTTCTCTACTCACACGTTGTCCTGTCAGTGGATCGATATAATAACATTTTTCTTCCTCGATAAAGAGAGGCATTTGTTTAAAGACCTTTCCCCCTGTCGCTATTTTCGGTGGCTGTGGGAACTGGGCTTGTGGAGCCGAAGTCCCCCCTTTGACCACCTTGCCTCCTGGAATTGTCACCTTTGAAGCTGGAACCTTTTGAACTTGCTCTTCTAATTCTAGCTCTCCATTTTCAAAGGGACACTCGCGTCTCCAATGTCCCACCTGGTGACACAAATGGCACTTTGTCGTTTTCTTTAAAGTGGAAAAGTCTATTCTAGGTTTCTGGCTTTCTTCATTATCTTTGTTTTGGCCATTTGACTTTCGTCCCATTCCCTGTTTCTGTTGTCCACCCTTTCCTGCTGACTGCATCTGCACTACCATCAATTTCTCCTTTAGATTCTTGGCTTTAGAATCTATTTCGTCACTGCAGTATCTCGCATATCGCAGGATCTCATCTAGTGGTTTGTTTTGCCAACAAATTAAATGTTGTTGAATCATTAGACAAATATCAGGTCTCAGCCCCAAAACAAATTTTGACACAAACTGTCCTATGTCTTTGGGATCCATTACATCGAGTCCACTGTACTGTTTGAATATTTTCAGTAATCTCTCATAAAACTCGTGAACGGTCTCCTTGGGTTCCTGTCTTGTTCGGTCTATTTTTACCCAATCTATATCTTGTGGAGGCACTTTATCCTTTAACCAGGCTATTACTCTTTCATACTTCTCCATGACACTGTCCGCCGGTCCATTAGTTCTAGCATTCCTTTCAGGTTCTGCATTTGGCCACTGAACACTAATCTTGCATGTTACCCACAAATCCCCTGGAACCACAATGTCGAACAAGGTGTTCAAATCAATCCACAATACTTTGGAGATCTTTACAAACCTTTCTACCTGCTTATACCACTCAACTGTATTTTCCCGTAGCTTCGGAAATGAGTTGGTAAATGCAGCTAAATCTCCTCTACTCCAGGGCACATGTACATAATTCCCATTCGATATTTCTCGCAACGGGAATGCCTCCATCTGCATTACCCTTCCCTCTGGAGACATCACACTTGTGCTCCATCTAACTGTACCCCTTTTGGACCATCTCTCCTCCCATTTGTCCAGACTTCTCCACACCCTTATTCCCGATACCAACTCTCTTATGTGTGTTTTTAATCCTGTAGTTCTTTTCTCGTCTAGGTCTTGATCTGAGTATTGCAACCTATGGTTACTCTGTAACGTCGTTGTTCTGGACAAATCTACCCCGTACCTGTCTGCCAAATTAGTCAGTTTCTCATGAATTGCTCTGGCCTTTCTAGTGATATCCTTTGCTATGAATAGCAGCTCATCTTGTTCGTACAAATCAACCCTTTCTAAAGGCACCGTCCCTTCTAAAATTTCATCTAGATCAGATTTTAGGCTGGAGACATCAAGCCTTTTAACCTTTATCGCAGCTTTTAGTACTTCTGTTCTAGGTGCTCCTTCCACATCTCTCCCATCCCAGCTCCTAGTTCTACGCCTAGGCTCTGGTGAGTTATGTGGAGTCCTCCCATGCTCCCATCTCTCTAGGTCCCATGCCTTTCCATCTTCTCGGGGTGGATGGTGAAACACTCCTTCGCGCCTCATAGCTCCGCATTCCCCATCCTGTCTAGGTTCTCGGGATGCATGGTAAGACATTCCGTTACTCCCTCTTTCATCTTCATGCCTCTGTGACCTCTGATCACTTGATGTATGACGTGATCTTTCACTGTTCCCTCTTTGCCAGTGCTGTACATTTTCCCCAGGTGCGTGATGAGTGCACCTAAACCTATCTCTGTACTCTCGTGTTCTACTGTCTCCCTCATTTGGCATGAAGCGAGACATCTCCTCACACTCCATACTCCTACCACTCCGCTCCTGCTGTTCCCTCTCATCTATAGGACGTGTAACTCCTCTATCCTCCTGACTTTGGCCTTCTCGCCCCTGGCTGCTTTCGCTGGCCCCACAATGAGATACAGTCCCATTACCTCTGCTTTCCCACTCGGGTTCTGTTCTTGACCTGTTACTTGGGGTTACTGCGGACCCATCCCATTCCCTCAAATCAGCTCTTAATTCTGTATAAGACTTCGGCCGTGGTCCCCTCAGGTCCATCGGTCCTCTCTGACCTCCTTGCCCTGCGTTGGGACCCACAGTTGCATCTAATGGGGTGTTCCACGTTACCGATCCTGGCAATTGCTTCCATGCATTTGTCACGTTATTCCTCCTTTCCATTTCTATCCTTTCTCTATCCAATCGCCTCTGTTCTTCTTCTCTATCTCTCTCAGGGTTATAGATCAATACTATAGGTCCTATGGTAACAGGCACTTGAAGAGCGTCTGGCAGTCCAAAAGACTCAACCTTTTCGGTGGTTGGCGTCTTCTGTACCACAAACCGTCCCACTACACTCTGTACAGTGTTGTTGTGAGGTGTCTCCTCGCCTTTGATAGGTGTCAATTCTGATATAGGGAGTGGTGTAAACCCCTCTATGGCAGCCCCATCTTCCCTTGCAAGTCATCTATCTTCTATCTCCCCAACTCTCGGAGGTGGTCTATCTATCAGCAATCTGTTTATCAGGTTGTCTTCCGAATCGCTCTCCTCGTCCTCTTCCATGAGGTTCCTTTCTCCTGCCACCTCCCTCATTGGATACAATTTATCCACCTCAATAGCCTGTACCCTCCATCTCTTTGCCTCCTCGTCCCATTTGGAATCTCGCACTGCTCTTACCGATCGCGTCAGTCTTTGTTGACGCCTGTTCAAATTCCTGTCGTGCGCAGCCCTAATCCATGCATTAAGGGCCTCAAACTGGGTTGGTCTAGGCGGGGGTTTCAGTGAGGACATGGTTGCTTTTAGTCGATGCAACACCTCTAACTTAAACGTCCCATACTTCGGGAACTGCATTTCCTCATTTCCTTCCGTAAGCTTATTCCAAGCCCCAATCCATAATATTGTATGCAGCCCCACATTCGCTGCCATATAATGAGCTGGTGTACCCTCCGGCGGTGCCTCTTCCCCGTAATAATGTTCACTTCTTTTTCTTTTAAAAATCCCTTTCAAACACTTAAAGCACTTCATGATTTCTCTTTTCTCCGCGTTTGTTTACTTCCTGATGACAATCTACCAATCACAGCGCTGTTCTCGCTACCTGGCCTATCCGAGCGCGGCTTTCCTCCGACGTCACTCTAGCCGCCCAACCAGAGCGCGGCTCTAGCTAACGTCACACCAACCGCTCAATTACAGCGCGGCTCTAACCGACGTCACCCGTCCCCCTTCGCAGCAGTTCCCCTCCTTTCTCAGCTTGTCTCCTCGGTCATGCATGCGTCCCATTCATACTCTGAAAAATGATTACTTCCGTCCAAGCGATCACTTTTTCTCGACTGTACGCCCACAGTCTTTCTGTAGTTGTCACCTTAACTTGACGAAATGTCTTTCCGTTTACTTTCAGACAATCGCCTTCTCTGATAGGTTACTCACACGCAGTAACTTTCGACCAGCGTCCGTTACTCATACACTCACTCTGACACTCCCCCTATCTCGGTCCCACGGCGGTCAATGGTACCTCATGACTTCCGTACTATGGTTGACAACTACTCTGGGTGTTCGATACACCCAAAACCACTTAAGCTCTGGCCTGAACTTAAGATTTCCCACCAGTTTACCCGTTTACCAGGTTTACCGGTATCCGGTTGCGCGCGCTCACAACCTTCTCTCAATCACACTACAGGCATTCAACTCCGCAAGACATTACAATACAAATGCAACACAAAACACCGCAATCTGTTCACGCATGACCCTTGTTATACTCACTCTCCTCCGATACTGCTGCTTTTCCCGCACCGTCTGCACCTTCGGCGCACGATTCTTCCGCTGCTCTTCTCTCGATGTCTAGGGGCCTTGGGGTAAACTAACCTACCTAGATTACCTTCCTCAAGAAGATAACCATCCTACCTTCTACCAACTGTTAACGCGGGATTTCTGGTCTCTAGTTACCTTACCAGATCCCAAATCAAGTCGACTGAATCGTTGGTACCTGTCATTGAGTAAAAGGCAATCTACTACCAGGTTAGTTAATTAATAACTTAAACCACTCTAAAGAACCACTGACTACTAGTAAGTTTCAAAGATTTATTATAAAGCCAAAAGTATCTGAAGATACAAACATCTCAATAGAAGATTCAAAAGGTATACAGGTATGATTATAAACAAGTATTCTCGAAAAGCCCTTAACTGACAAAAGGAAATTATCAAAAATATCTCGAACACCATTAAAGTGGCGAGAATCGATATCAGTTGCAGCTTTAGAGTCATTTACAGAAAAGAAAATTCTGGTTAGTCTGTCCCTACACTAGACTAAGTGACATCCCTACTTAACAAGATCTTTTCCCAAAAGGTGTCAGCCGTGGTGTCTTCCTAAGAAGATCACGCACTTCTCTTTGTCTCTTCTGTAAATCGGTCTCTTGTGATCAGCCTATCTGCCTACCCAACCGCTTCCTTAGGCTCCCAAAATCATCTGGTCTGCTCTCCTCCCGGGTCGCTTTCCCTAATACAAAATCACATTTCCGATAGGAACGCCCCTCGGGACGCCCCTCACGTGGTGCAGTTTTGAGCGGCAAACTCCATGATGGTACTCTTCAAGACCCTCGTTAAAGTTGACCTTGGTTCCCAGGCTTCTTCTCCAGCGCGCCGGTACCCCCTGAAATTCCTGAAAACTCCTACAGGCCTGCGCCAAGCGCCACTGAACAAAGCCCCATTCATTTCGACTGATTAGGACCCCTCGCACCTGCATACAGACCGTCCTACAGTGGGCCTCAAATTCCAGACTCCACCATATCTATAGGTCATAAAACATACGTAAAACTCTGTACTTGGCGCCTCTCGACTTCTTCTCTAACGAGCACATTGCAGATCAAAGAAACGACATTATCTGTTCAGGCCTACTTGATTTACATGAAGCAGGTCCCTGCACCCTGAAAACATTTAACTGGATTTAAACAGTATTCTTAACTAACACACGTTTCTATAATGCAACACATCTATAAAACATATATTTCAGTACTAAGTTCAATAATACATTTAGAAGAACAAAGTCAACCCCACCTCACATTATTTTAGCAGCACGTTTAGATTTACTGTGAATTGCCATAAGGCCTACACATTTTAACTGGTTTGCAAGACTCTAATTTCCTCTTACATGATCACTTAACATGAGAATGTGAGGTTTCCATATTCATTCTAACATTTCTACATTAGTCTCCACGTTGCTATAGTTATCGTTGCGCTACTTAAACACTCGGTATAGTTCACTTCTGGATATAAAACACTCTTGTGCAAAATATATTTAAACTAACTACGTGCTTGTAAATATGGTACACTTATACATTTTTCATATTTGTGCTCTCTCACTCTCCAACATGTTGACTGTGCAATAGCAGCGAAGGCAAGGGGGTCCATTATCCGTCCGTCCTCTCCAATTCTAGAACTAAATAGGGCTAATGGTCTAAGGGAAGCACTCTATGGGGCGGAGATATGGGTGCTGGAGAATTTAAAGCAGCTAGTCTCTGCAGAGAAATCATTTACAAGGGCAATCCTCAATTTACCAGTTAATACCCCTCCCTTGTGGGAGAACCCGGGGTACATAGAGAAAAAAATGGTCCACCTCCTCAAAAAAAGATTCTGGGAGTAAGTGTATAATCAATGTATGAATGTAAATGTACATGGCACCTTAACCTCCAGCTTTAAAAATGTAAAAGGTTGGTTTGGCTTTGAAACATTTATGGATGATATTGAACCTCCACAGGCAAGAGCACTCTACATTCAATTCAGGTACGGGGTTCTACCTTAAATACAAGGAAAAGTACCTGGTTACAATCATCTGTAACACCTCTGTGCCCGACCTGTCATTCTCTTCCTGAGACCATTGAACATTTCCTCTTTTCCTTTCCTTTCTATGCACACCACGGGAAAAAATGGCTAATACACATCTTTAAAACGGACACCAGTAGGTGGTTAGTATTTGCAATTTCGAAATACCTGCTTTATGCTTGGTGGACAAGGGTTAAAAATAATAAACTATGATTATGGGAATGCAAACTGAACACGTAAACTACCCAGTCATGGGGCTATCAGGGGATTACTTGGTTTTTCTCCCCCGGAATCTTTAAAAAACAGACCCCTTGTAAAGTGACCTCATTCTTTTTATTAATTATATGTGAAACCATGAAATTCTTGGGCAATTTAATATTGTTGGAGGTATGCGATATTCTGTTTTTATCCCATTTTATCAACAATGTCATGGATTTTTTATCTTTTTATCCTATTGTTACTGACTGTGAAATTTTGTGATGTAAATGATCATGTTATAGACCTAAAAAAAAGAATATATAAAACAAAATTAAAACCCACTGTAATGCATGACATTTTAAAAATATAGTGCACTGCAGTGTATTGCCACATTTTTACATATTAAAAAAATTATGGTGTAGCGATCAAATTACGCAAAATTACCACGCAAGTATAAAAAAATATAAAGAAACAAAGTACATTTGGCGACAAACAGGTACTTGCTACCTACTAGCGCGCTACATTATAAACATTTAAAGCAACTATACATGGCCCTGCATTGGTTGTTAAATCATGAGGTACGCAAGGCAGCACAAATTGCTGTCTTACATTACTCTTCACATAATATTCTACATTCCTTATTAAAAACAAATACAGTTAAATAAACATTTACACAAAGAATCAAATTACATTAAAAGAAATAGCCCTCCGTCTAATGGACCATGCCCACCCCAGATATTTTGCTGTTCCCAGAACAATTGGCAAATCAGTAGAGGTACAAATAATTTTTAGCGCCTCAACTCCACTAGATGTCCCTAAATTCCTACAGATGGGTACTAGCCATACTCTTCGAGGGATTGCGTATGCCTTGCAGAGAAACAAAAAGTGGCCTATGGTTTCCTTGGGTGCACCACACACCGGGCAGCACGAGGTGGTCGCACTCCTCCACCTGTGAGGTTCCGTGAAAATCGTTACGGTGTTTTGGGCATTGCCGAATATGGACGAAGTTGGTATCTATGAACCGTAAATGGCGAGTTCGGTAAGTGTACGCGTTTTCGCTACACTACTCAACACGGTTCGCCTAAATTACGTGTTTCGTCGTCTGAACCCTCGGGTTCCATTTTAGATACGGCGTCCATTTTGTTTCTTGCCCTCACGCAGTCAGCGAGCAGGCAACTGTTCGCCTCATGACCCCATTCGTTCCCAAGCCATACGGAAGACGCATATTCCTTTCACACGTCTTTATGACCGGAGGAATGACACTGCAGAGGCAAATGGCTCAGCTGGAGGGTAATCGTGCCGTGCCGGCCTATTGTTTCAGCCGTGCACGTGCTGGGATCAAGCTCCTTGATCCTTCGATCATGTTTCCAATATTACCCCCACACTCTTTTCTCTAGGTGTGCCTGACTTCCTAGCAGCTGTTCTTGTCTCTTTTCTCTTGCTCATTTACAACTCAAGTGGAATGTGCCTAATGGTGGGAAGATGTACTTTTACAGTTGGGAACCAGTGATGTTACTGTGATTATGTTCCGGGGTTCTGAAAACATGAAAGCGACCCTTTGTGAAGTTTATTGTGGGAACTGGGTTGTAACCTTTTGTTCACATGTTGTGCAATGGCAAAATCTTGTATAAAAGAGAGCGACTCACATATGCAAGGAGAAGCAGACTCGTAGAACCTACACGCTGTTGTACTTCTAGTGACTTTTGCCTCCCTGCAGTAATAAACTCTGATCTTTGACGCCGAAGGAAGTGTCCCGTGTCTCTGTCATTAGTGCGCCGAAGCAGGTATCTCACGAAGGTTATAGGTGTTGTTCCCTGGCACCGCTGGGCCTTAATTAGCCTAGTCCTTCAGTTGGCGCCCAACGTAGGGCGACATCGGCGGTACCGGTCCAAAACCTGACGATTGTGAGGAACTTCGTGTGAAATCTCCGAGGAAAAGGTGCACCCCGCTTCATCGATCCTGTTGTCGAAATAAGTGGTCCGAAGATTTTTCCCGCGAAGATTCCCGCCTCCTGACGGCTGCGACGGACCGATGCCCTGACTGTCGACCTGTTTCCGACGCCCGGCGTAGACCTTACGTACAAGCGAGACGATAGACGGGCCTTCCTGGTGACGCCATTGAAGTTTTGAGTTAAGTATTTGTGGGTCGCTCCCAGTCCTTAGTGGTTGTTCTAGCTTCTTGGAAGCTTTGTTGTTAGCTTACTAAAGCTTTGTTGTTCTAGCTCATTGAGCTTTGTTGTAGCCTTTTAAGGCTTTGTTGTATTGCATGGTTCCATTGCATTTGTGGTTCTTAGTCGTGGTTCTTAGTATTTTATTTGACAGTTGCAATTGCCAAAAACCGAGGGTTTTGTCTTTCACGAAGATTTAGTACTTCGGTAACCCTTGAAGTTTGATACTAGGTTAGTGTGCACGATGCCTAGCCATAGTGGATTCCTTGGTTTTCTTAAATGTTGCAACAAGGATTCCCGATTGGAGGACTCGTGTCCGATACCTACGGTTGGAACTCCGATATATGAGCTCTATAGTCGACATGGTGTGGGTCCTATTATTTATAATAAATATTGGGTACGTTACACGAAAAGGGATGGTGTCCTTAGTTGGCCACCGCATGGAAGTTTTGAACTTACGATTTTAGATAATCTTGAAGCCAAATTATTCAAAAGGAAAGCTAGGCCTGCTATGTTTGATTCTTTTCGGTTGTGGCGTAAAGAGGCCAAGCAGAAAGAAATCAAACAGCTTAAAAAGGATCGAAGAGAAGGGTTTGTTCCAATAATGCAAGTTGTACAACAATGTCAGCGAGATAAAGAAGAAAAAGAAATAGAAGTTTCTACTAGATTACATCACATGAGGATAGACAAATGTTATCCGGTTTTACAAACTAGTCCTGATAAGAAAGAGGAGGATCCGAAGGAGGATCCCCTGTTAACGTATTTCATGAACTCACCACATCCTTATGCACAGGGTGCTACAGCCCCCATAGCTCCCCCAGTTGTCCCGCCTGTCGTTCCTCCTGTTGTCCCTCCTGTTGTTCCGGCGGCTGCTGGTCAGCCCGTTGTTAATCCTACGTTTGTCCCACCACCTGTTCCTATTTCTACTACACCTTTGTCTGTACCTCCTCAACCGCTAGCCTTTGCTACTTCGACTGTCTCGTCTGTCTCCGCTGTTCCTACGTTCACTTCTAATATTGTCGCTCCTGTTCTTTTTCCTTCTTCTCCTTGTGCTCGTACCCGTATCCCTAATACTGTTGCTACGCTCTATTCACCACTAGCTGGATCGATACTACCACCCAGCGTTTCTGAAACTTCTCAGAGACGAAGTCAAATCCCTGGTGGAAGGGAAAGAGAGACGTTAGTGACGATGGCACATAGGTGGATAAGGCATCCTAGTAATTACCCTCCACGTGTGGTCTTCGACACATTTTCTCAGTTTAATGAGCCTACACAGAGATTCGTGTTCGAAGAAATGTGTAACTTTTTGAGAGAGCAATGGTATAATGATGATTTAGATACCGTACCGCCCGATGTGACTGAGCTT
This sequence comes from Lissotriton helveticus, assembly GCF_964261635.1. Lineage (NCBI taxonomy): Eukaryota > Metazoa > Chordata > Amphibia > Caudata > Salamandridae > Lissotriton > Lissotriton helveticus. The sequence goes on along the minus strand of NC_136068.1, from coordinate 1,856,237,974 downwards.
CAGAGTCAATTTTCGAACGGTATGATCGTGGGTGGAGATGTACGACGTGCCTTAGAGCGATTGTTAGCATTTAGATCCACCATGCCTTCTCAAGTATCGTTTGATAACGACCTAGAAACTTGGAAAGCGGCTCCTGGTCAGTATCCTATGAGAGAGGTTCCGCCACTTTGGGTGCCTGGTGATCCGCAAGCTAACCCTCCGGTTTTACCGCACTTCCGAAGAGTTTGGATACACCTCCCATGGAAACGATCCGAAGTTTTGCAAGTGAAACAATCTTTGCCAGATCCGCGTAAGAATCCGGCTGGTTACTATAAGGAGTTATCCCAATTGGTGGACGCTTCTGTTATGAACCTTGCCGACATCGACATGCTGTTTGGTAATGTCGTACCGCAACCGGTTTGGGCGAAAATTCGCCAAGCAAATCATGCAAACGAGTTAGGTGGCGATTGGGCAGCACTATTAGCGGCTGATGGATTACAAGTTGGTGGGGCTAAGCCTGATCAGTTAATTTTAGATTTACCTCAGAAAATTATTACACTCATGAAAACTCTCATGCCGGCGATGAAGGTGAACTGGGATAAATTAGCAGCTTGTAAACAGAAGAAGGATGAGAGTGTCTCCGATTTCTTTACGAGGTTCGAAGAGGCATTTGTTGATCATAGTGGTCAGGACATGGGTACGGAGGGAGGTCAACGGTTATTTGTTGACAAATTTGTAGCGAATTTGTTGCCTGAACTATGCAACAAATTGAAAAACTCAGAAAGTGCATGGGCTGTTTAAACCACTGCACAGATATTAGCAACGGCGCAATATTATGAAAATAGGGAGAAAGAAGAAAGTGATCGTTCAGACAAGAAAACGAAAAAGCTTAAAACAAAGGTTTTGTTGCAACAAGCGTATCCTCCATGTTCGACTCACAATGGTTCGCAACAGCAGTATAGGCCGCAGTCACAGTCCTCAAGAGCGCAGTCACGATCTGATTCCTCTGACTATAGATCTACACTTGGGTATAATCAGTGTGCATATTGTAGAAGAGAGGGACATATAAAATATGATTGCCCGGCTTTGCGTGATCGACTTAATGGTATATCGGCACGTGGAAATCGTGGTGGTCCTCAACAAGCATCTCGAGGTAGAGGCCGCGGTACCTCCCAAAATCAAACTGAGCGCTCTAATACGTCAACAGAGGCGAATAATTGTTTCGACCAGCGAAATGCGGGGTCAGTTAGATCTACACAATATCCTGTGGACGATTACTACGCGGAGCATGAGACTGTTGCAAACGATCATTACTAGGACAGCCACCGACAAAGAGAGGGAGTAGTATCAGTTCCGGTTGATCAGAGTGGGCCTTACGTCGCAGTAGCTACTTCTGGCGTAGTTGAGCCTTTTCTGTTAGACACTGGTGCGACGAAAAGTTCCATCATGCATTCGAAACTCCCTGGCGCACCTTTGTCTGGCTTAACAAATGTTTCCGTTGGATTCTCTGGCGCCCCTGTTAGCAATCCTGTTTCCAGCCCTTTGCCACTTACGATTGGCCCTCGTGAGCTGGAGGCTCCATTGATTCTATCTACTGGTTGTGGTGAGAATCTTTTGGGCTTGGATTTGTTAAAACGGTTATATGCGACTTTGTATTGCTCCCCTGAAGGAGTGGAGCTTACATTAGGTCGGAGAGTAATCTCTCCTATGTACTTGGCAATCGATAAATTCCCACCGGAATTGAGCTCCCTTCCTGCGTCTCTATGGGCCACAGGTCCCAATGACGTGGGTCTCTTGGACATCCCACCTTACATGATCAAACTGAAACCAAATGTGCGACTGCCACGTATACCACAGTATCGTATCTCCATTGAGGGAGAACGAGCGCTATTAGCGATGGTACACGACCTGATCAAAAAGGATGTCGTTGAAGAAACTCGAGGAAATGTGTGTAACAGTCCTGTACTACCAATTTTAAAACTAACTGATCCGTCCAAACCTCCTGTGTATCGTTTCGTAATAGATTTAAGAGAAGTAAATAAAATAGTGATTCCACAATTTCCCGTGGTCCCCGATATTACGGCTTTGTTGACCCTGATTCCAGCTTCTGCCTCCTGGTTCACGGTGATCGACCTAAAGAATGCCTTCTTTAGTATCCCGATTGCTGAGGAAAGCAGAGACCTATTCGGATTTTCGTTAGGAGGTCGCAGTTTCAGACTAAAATGCGCACCACAAGGCTATTGTGAAAGTCCATCGATTTATAGCCAAGCACTTAAGAGCCAACTCGATGCATTTGTGTTACCGGCGGGTGCGGCTTTGATTCAATACGTTGACGACCTGTTGGTGGCAGCTGATACAGAGGCTATTTGCAAAACGGCTACAGTATCGCTATTGCGTTATCTACATGACTTACATCACAAGGTGTCACCTTCTAAGCTACAATATTGTTGTCAAGAAGTTACCTATTTAGGTCACTTATTGTCAAAAGAGGGGAGAAGGTTGACCCCAGAGAGAATTGCAGCGATTTCTCGAATGACTGTGCCAAAAACTCAGAGAGATGTACGGGCCTTTCTAGGTATTACGTCATACTGCAGACAGTGGATTCCAAATTTTTCACTATTGGCGAAACCATTGTTAGCTCTCACGTGCAAGGATGTTCCGACTCCTTTGCCATGGACTGAAGAGTGTCAGAAAAGTTTCTCTGAATTACGTGATGCGTTGTGTTCGGCTCCTGTGTTAGGTACTCCTGATTACAGTAAGCCGTTTACACTGTACGTTCACGAGAGGGATGGTTGTGCGTTGAGTGTTCTGGCGCAACAATTTGGTGACAAACAGCGCCCATGCGCATATTTTTCTTCGACCTTAGACCCAGTAGCTAGAGCTTTGCCGAGTTGTTTACGAGCAACAGTGGCAGCTGCGGCGTCCATTCGACAATCCGCAGGTCTGGTCATGGATAATATGCTTACGGTGATGGTTCCTCATGCAGTTGACACTCTTTTGAACCGAACGAAGACTCAACATTTGACGAGCGCAAGATTGTCTGGATATGAGTTAACGTTACTGGCCAGTCACATACGCATAAAACGATGTAATGTGTTGAATCCAGCAACATTGCTGCCGATCGACACGGAGTCAAGTGGTGAAGCACTACATGACTGTTATCTGAGAACTGAGGAGGAAACAAAGGGTCGTATTGACCTAAAAGATACTCCATTGGTAGATCCTGATGGTACTTTATACGTTGATGGCTCCTGTTTTAAGTTGCCGAATGGTGATGTGACGACTGCGTATGCTGTAGTAACATTGAGTACGGTTGTAGAAAGTGCACGATTGAGTCAGAATTCGGCTCAGGCTGCTGAGCTGATCGCCTTGACGAGAGCGTGTGTGTTGTCCAGAGGAAAGCGGGTGAATGTGTTTACCGACAGCCAGTATGCTTTTGGTGTGGCGCACAGTTTTGGGCGATTGTGGAGAGAAAGAGGATTCTTAACGTCGCATGGCATGAAGATTCAGCATGGACAGCTTGTGAACGACCTTCTAGACGCACTTACATTACCTAAGCAGGTGGCCATAGTCAAATGTAGTGCGCATCAGAAAGTGACGGATGATGTTGGTCGTGGTAATGCGTTTGCAGATGAAATTGCTAAGGAGACAGCTAAAGATCTGACAAATCGAATGTATGTTACAAGTTCAGTGAGATGGCCAACGGAGACTAGTATGTGCGAAGACACAGTTGAGAATGTGAGGGGAATACAGAATGAGGCCACTGAGACGGAAAAGACTAAGTGGAAAGAGAGCACGGGGAGGTTGGATGAGAATGGATGTTGGGTTGATTTGTCAGAAAAACAGAGATGGATGTTACCGGATGCATATGTGCTCGCTGTTGTTACAATGGCTCATGGTACAGCACACATAAGCGCAAAAGGCATATGCAAGTTGTTGTCCCCTGTATGGAAGAATGATGGGATTACTAAATGTGCAGAGAGAGTGGTTAAGAATTGTATGGTGTGTTTGATGTATAATCCCGGCAAGGGCACTCCCACTCCACCTGGTCATTTTGCCCCTCCTACATGCCCTTTTGAAGTTATCCAGTTGGACTTCATCCATATGGAGAGATGCAACAACTTGAAGTATGTTTTGGTCGTAGTATGTGCGTTCTCCAGATGGATTGAGGCTTACCCCCTCAAGGATAATACTGCCCTGTCCACAGCAAAAATTCTGCTCAAAGAGTATTTCCCCAGATATGGGATGCCTCGGATTGTATGGTCGGACAACGGAAGTGAGTTTGTGGGGAGTGTGATGAAGAGTGTGTGTTGTGGCTTAGGGATAGTACAGAAATTTCATAGTGCTAACCATCCTCAGTCAGCGGGCTTGGTGGAAGGATACAATGGCACCCTAAAACTAAAATTGGCTAAAATTCAGGCAACAACTGGTTTATCATGGCCCGACGCTTTGCCTCTAGCTCTCCTATCAACCAGGGCAACTGTACACTCACGGGTAGGGCTTAGCCCATACGAGATTGTTTGTGGCCGTCCTGCTAACATATGGGGAGTCCCAAGGCCTAAAGAGTTTGATAGAATCGAATATCCGATGTTGATTGACTATCTTCATGATCTGACTGCTAAATTGAGTTTGATTCATCAACAGGTCTTTGAGGCTCTGCCGTCACAAACAGAGGGTCCTGGTCATCGGCTCCAACCCGGGGACTGGCTCCTTGTCCGCAATTTCGGACGAAAACGGAACCTTGAGCCGAGATTCGTGGGACCATACCAGGTGCAACTAGCAACGAGGACGGCGGTTCGGCTGGAGGGACGGAAGCACTGGGTACATGCTACCCACACCAAGAAAGTCCCGCTTCCTTTGCCGTCGGACACCTGGATGAGAAGAGGTCTTTCTTCATCTGAAACCGACACTCCACAACGTTTTGTCCCATTCAGCGAAGCTCAGCTTGTCTCTGACCCCCTTGTTGATCCCCCTCAAACAATTCCCTCTCCGTCAACACTGGAAAATTCGAGTGCTGAACAATCAACTGAACGATCGAACACTCATTTGCCATCCAATCCACTGTTTGAAGATCAGACTCGCTCTGGGAGCAGCCGATACTTTCTTCGTCCACGCACAAAAGACTAATAAAAGAAATTTTTGTTATTTTTGAATTCACATTTGCTCTGAACATTGTGGACATTTTATATTATGTACCTTTTTCCCTTTCTTTTTTCGTGCAGCCAAGAATCTTATAGTAAATTGAATGTTCAATTTATCTAGAACCTATCATCTGGGTTGGCCGTAGGGCTGTGCGGGTACTTTCTTCTGTTTAGCAGCTATCGACACTAGGTCGGTTTCTTTTGTCAATTTCTGGGAACTCCTGGGGATTGATAATCGCTACTCGGAACAAAGTGCGTCAAGAACATCGCGGACGGTCGTTAGAGGATGGAATTTTCTAAGCTGTCGAAAGAAGAGAAAATGTCGGCGCAAAGATCTACGTTAAACAAGGTGTTTCGTACAAGATGTTTTTTGTTACAGGTTTTCATGTTGTTCCTGACTGTATCTATGCTGCTAGTGGGTGGAGTGTATTTTGGTTTTCAATCACTGTTGCCCTCTACTATACCTACTCCTCCTTCTCATGACCTAAATTTCGTCTCTACTGTTTCTCCACATTCTTTCCACATACTGCCCCAACATGAGCAAGTCAGACGTGCGGAATTTAGAAACAATTCTTTTGTGCAACTGTTGCATCAGCATCAGTTGGTGGTAAATACTACAAATTGTTGGGTGTGTGGACTAATGCCACTTACAATGGACAGGGGTATCCCGTATTTCGTTCTTCCGTACAGCCCCCAAGGGTCAGCCCGAGCATTTCAAACTATGTTTCGCAGTGCACTAGATTCCTACCCCCATCGAGAGCCACGCTCAGCACACTTTGGTCCTGGCCCGTACCACAAGTCTCTGGCGATAGCTATTGCTGATTTAGATAGAGATATTTTTGACGCATCGCTTATCCCAGAGGAGGAGGTGCGAGCCTATAGGGAACTAAGTGAGACTGAGTATAGTGTATCAGTGGGTGATAGGCAGCTCAAAAGCTCATCTCCAATCTGGATTGTACCTCACCTAGGCCACTTTTGTCTGCAAGGTCGTGGCCGAAATCCAAGAGCCCTGCTTGGGAAGAGCGCTTGTGTGGATACTTACGTTCTACCGATGCTCTCTTCCCCTGTCTTCCTAACTGCCAAGGGTACCTATTTTGCATGTTATGATCGAGCATATACGTGGTTACCTCATGACTTCTCGGGTACCTGCTATATTGCAAATCTCTTGCCTCCGACTTTCACTGTTGCTTCAGATTATCACCGAACTAGAGTTGAGAGAGGTGTTATTAGCAGAGAAGATACTGCCTGACAAGAGGCAGGAGACTTCTTTAAGGGGTTCCTACCGTTTTGGGGCCCTATGGTCAATAGCAGAAATCTGAGGCAGTTAACTCGTGTAGTAGAGTCAACTGCTAACATAACCGCAAGTGCCCTTGGTAATTTGACAGCAGAGCTTCAAGCGGATAGGCTTATGACGTTACAGAACCGTATGGTTCTAGACATTGTACTAGCAGACAGAGGAGGTGTGTGCAAGGTCATCCATTCGAGCTGTTGCATATTCATACCTGATAACGCTCCAACGGTTTATCAAGCCATCTCCAAGTTGCACAAAATCTCGGAGTCCATACACGTGGACGAGGGAAATTGGACGCTTCTAGGATGGTTTTGGGGCCTGATGTCGACCTGGGGTTGGAAGATTCTGATGATTATAGGGGTTGTTGTGACGTTCCTGTTCACGTGTTGTCTTTGTGTGCAGTGTGGCCCTGCCTTATGTGGCCTTTGTGCTACAACGTGTATAAGAAGGCCATCTGTTACCAATGAGGCATTGATGGATAGAATAATGTTTCAGCAACATCTGAATGATCTGATGAACATCGAGATCGATTATGATTTCGACTAGTGCTTGCCTACATGAGGGCAAAAGGAGCGTCTGAGGTTCCGTGAAAATCGTTACGGTGTTTTGGGCATTGCCGAATATGGACGAAGTTGGTATCTATGAACCGTAAATGGCGAGTTCGGTAAGTGTACGCGTTTTCGCTACACTACTCAACACGGTTCGCCTAAATTACGTGTTTCGTCGTCTGAACCCTCGGGTTCCATTTTAGATACGGCGTCCATTTTGTTTCTTGCCCTCACGCAGTCAGCGAGCAGGCAACTGTTCGCCTCATGACCCCATTCGTTCCCAAGCCATACGGAAGACGCATATTCCTTTCACACGTCTTTATGACCGGAGGAATGACACTGCAGAGGCAAATGGCTCAGCTTGAGGGTAATCGTGCCGTGCCGGCCTATTGTTTCAGCCGTGCACGTGCTGGGATCAAGCTCCTTGATCCTTCGATCATGTTTCCAATATTACCCCCACACTCTTTTCTCTAGGTGTGCCTGACTTCCTAGCAGCTGTTCTTGTCTCTTTTCTCTTGCTCATTTACAACTCAAGTGGAATGTGCCTAATGGTGGGAAGATGTACTTTTACAGTTGGGAACCAGTGATGTTACTGTGATTATGTTCCGGGGTTCTGAAAACATGAAAGCGACCCTTTGTGAAGTTTATTGTGGGAACTGGGTTGTAACCTTTTGTTCACATGTTGTGCAATGGCAAAATCTTGTATAAAAGAGAGCGACTCACATATGCCAGGAGAAGCAGACTCGTAGAACCTACACGCTGTTGTACTTCTAGTGACTTTTGCCTCCCTGCAGTAATAAACTCTGATCTTTGACGCCGAAGGAAGTGTCCCGTGTCTCTGTCATTAGTGCGCCGAAGCAGGTATCTCACGAAGGTTATAGGTGTTGTTCCCTGGCACCGCTGGGCCTTAATTAGCCTAGTCCTTCACCTGCCTGTCAAAGATCTCAGAGGGAGAGAACCAGATCTTAACTGAAACAATAGTTTCCTGTCTCCTGGAACGGTGATAGTGTCCCAGTATAGTTCTAACAATGGACACTGTTTAAATTCCAGAAAGCGCCCCCCCATCGTGTCAGATCTCGTTCTACTCCAGAGACTGCCATCAATCCTACCCCAATATAAACTTTTGATGGTATTTTTACTGGGAAAAACTTCCCCAGAGGGATTATTCCAGAGGTTGCAAAGGCCAAGGTCACCTAAAGCAGCCCTGAGGTGTTTAAGCCATGATATTTTGTGAAAAACATCCGCTTTAATCACTGCAAGGAACCCATCAGCAAAGTGCCGTATCTCTGGGGTAGTCCAGAGACGACGCCAATAAAGGATAGGACGCAATCTTACTCGGTCACTGACCGATCTTCTCCCTAGATCCAGACCAAGCGGGATTAATGGGGTACTCTGGGGAAGTCCCGTTATTCCCCGAATAAACCTATTCTCTGATGTCTGCAAGGAGAGGACCTTGTCGAAGCCCCATAGTTCCGCCCCATATAGGGCAGACCCTATGGCCTTAGCATCATAAAGTACCAGGGCTGGTTTAATAGGTTTGGATTTTGATTTTTTATGTTCTACCCTTAACGCTCCCGCGATCTGTTGATGTTTCAGGACTGCCTTTTCTATATGGTAAGACCACTTTGAATCGTTAGAGATCTGAACCCCTGGGTAAGTGAATACACTAACTACCTCTAGCTCACTATTATTCAGAAGTATTTTTGGGCGGGCTCTACGCTTAGGTGAAAAAATCATCAGTTTGGTCTTACCCACATTTACTTCCAAGCCGTGTTCTCCGCAAAAGCGGTCAAAGATATGTAGGGCACGCTGCAGGCCACCCGGTGTTTTGGACAAAATTAATGTGTCGTCGGCGAACATCAGGATCGGGACACTGAGGCCCGCCAACGATGGTGCATCGACACAGGCATCCAACATCCGAGCCACAATTCCGTTAATAAATAACGAAAAGAGCAAGGGTGCCATAGCGCATCCCTGGCGAACACCACGTTCGATGGGAAAGTCGGTGGAAGACTCACCGTACATGCCCCATTGGACCCTGGCAAAATTAGCCTCATGCAGCCTCATAATCAGGGTGAGTAACTCGGCCGGGAGGCCAATTTCACTCAGGACTGCCCAAAGCTTTCTCCTTGGGACCAGGTCGAAGGCAGCCCGCAGGTCGACAAAAGCGACATACAGGCTGCCCTCGCCTAGCACCACCGTTCCCCATTGGAGTAAAGCAAACCGGAACACCTGGTCTACCGTACTTGTGGCCCGCCTAAAACCTGCCTGGTAGGGGGACAATGCACCATTCTCCTCAACCCAATCCATCAGCTTGTTTACCACCATTCTCCCTACCACTTTTTGAATGGTGGCAATCAAGCTTATCGGCCTATAGTTGGCCGGGAGGGACCTATCCCCTTTTTTATATATGGGTATAATGATCGCCCCCCTCCATACTTCCGGGACTTCTGCTCCTTTGGCGATAGAGTTTCCCAGAAGGGAAACATATCTGACCCATCGACCCATGTCATTTTTAAAGACGTCAGAGGGTATCCCGTCAAGACCCGGGGCTCTTCCCCATTGGGCAGCACATATTGCAGCTTCTGATTCTTTAAGGGAGAATAAGTTTCCCATTGCAAATACAGCTGAAATCGTTTTCGCAAACCCAGCCTCCTTGGACTCTGCATATTGGGGTTTAAAATATTCTACCCAGGCACCCTCGGCAACATTATTGTCAGGTTTATTCGGAGTCCCACCTCTTCCCCATTTTAATAATTTCCAAAATAACCTGGAGTCTTTGGCCCCTGATGCTTCCTTCAGTTCTGCCCAGTACTCTTCGTCCCATGTTTTTTTTGCTAATAATATGCTAGCCCTGTAGTGCTTCCTAGCCTTACTAATGGCTTCCCTGTCCCTATTCCTTATAGCGTTGCCCAAGGCTAACCTAGCTGCCCTGCACTGCTGGTTAAACCACCTAGCTAGTTTAGGCGGTTGTTTCCTGTTTGGCTTACATACTCTCAAAAAATGAGGTCTTATAAGGGTAAAAAATTTATTATGTATATCTGTTATTTCCCTAGACTCTGGGATAACGGATTTTTCGGATTCCATTGCAGCGATTGCAGTATCCAATTCGGAGTTTATAAATTCCATTGAATCTGCATTTGCCAAAACGCTTGGCCAATTAAATCTACGCATATCATTGGTCATTGTGGGGATTAAATCTTCATGCAATTGCTGGCCATCAGGCATGATTGACCACCAATTGTGGGTCACACAGAGGGGATTGTGATCACTTTCCAATCTGCCCTCAACTTTCATGTCCCTTACCCACTGCCATAGACTAAGGCTGCAAATAACGTAATCTATCCTACTGTGGTTTAAACCATTATCAAAGGTACACACACCTTCCCCATCACCTTTCGTTCTCCCATTGAGAGCTCTCAGCCCATGTTCCAGGCAGATTGCATTCATTAGCAAAATATCTTTCGTCCACCGTTTAACAGGAGCCAAGGTTAGGATCGGGACACCCCAATGTGCGTCCTCGTCCTGCCCCAAGGGATCGTCCGTACTATCGAGTGGCTCGAAGGTCCTATTCAGGTCACCAGCTACTATAATTTTGTTCCCCAGGGAGTGTGAGTCTAGGAAGGTGGACAGGGCCTCTAGAGTGGGGGAGCTTCCTGAATTGGTGCCCCTTGCATATATATTATAAATGTCTAAGACTCTCCCCTTTTCTGGAGTTATTCTTAACATTTGAATATCCTTACAGCCCAGATCAACCATTTTTGCTTAAATTTTTGAACTTTGTTTCACCCAAATAGTGAGGCCACCCATTGGTCGACCCCTAGCACCTTTGCTTGCCGGGATTGAGAAGTTTAAATAGCCATGGTAAAAAATAGGATCACATGCCCATGTCTCCTGGAATAGACAAACTTCAAAACCAGTAACAAAATCTATCCAGTCCTGGGACATCAGCTTGCTGGCCAGCCCAGCGATATTCCACGAGAGGAACTCCCCTACACTTGGGCCGTCCCTTGACACTGGTCCTACAGGGTCTACATTATTATTCTCAACCCCCTGATTAATTAAGGTACTTGAAGTAGTTAAATCCTCACCCCCAAATATTTGGTTACATTCCCCGCATAAATTCCCCCGAGTCACAAACCCCAAACCGGTGTTCCTGCCACATGGTTCCACATTAGGGTCATTAACAAGTTTGACAAAGCTACCAGATTCATTCCGGGTATTAATGCCCTCTACATTATTCATACATTTTTCAAACATGTGTCAATACTCCCACCCTGGCTTCCTTAAATATCTGAAACAATTAGTATTTGTACCACCGTAATAACTATTCCATTGGGAGGGTACAGTGAAGGGAGCAAACCCTAGAAGCGGGACACTGGTTGAGGATCTTGGGTACATTGTAATAATAGATTCGACACCTGATGGTCTTGGATTAAAGAAAGTTAGATCTACAATACCAATTCCCCCGACGCTGGTACCCCCTCAGGTTTCGTTATCAAATTTACCACCCTGGGATCTTGAAAGTTAACAACTATACAATCACCCCCCAGTTTCTTAGAGGTATAGCCTATCCACTCAGTCCTTCGAACTCCAATAATCAATCCATCAACTTCTCCGGGCAATGGTCTATTAACCCTTAGCCAATGCATTGCCTTGTTTTTTAACATTTGGAAAGATTCCTTTTGCCCAGCCAATAGCGGTGGCACATTTATAAGGACAGCCACGTAGGGAAAAGAATCCGGAGTAAGATTCATAGGTGGTATCCTGCGCGGCGCCTTCGCTGGTAATGGTAATGGTTTAGGGTTACTATTGGCAGGAACGACAGACACGGAGGGAGAAAGTGAAGGAAAGGGGATGTCATGTGGTGATTGGAAGCTATTCAATGAGGTGTTTCTATTCTCGGAGATGGTTCTACTACTGCCAACGACGGTACTATGACAGGATGTCGGGTTATTCGTTGAGGCTTGAGGGGCGTTGGTTAGAGAGTTATCACTAATAGAACAATCTTTTGTACCCGTGGCAACTATAACAGGGAGCTTAGCTTCTTTGGCAATCTTACTACTTGGGTTATTCGTTGACTCCGAATTGGTCTTTTTTGTTTTACCTTTTTCCTGGGGCCTTGTTGGGGTACCATCCGCCGGTGTAAGGGATATAACGGCCGACACATCTTTCCCCTGCCCACCAGGTTGATGACGATAACTACACTCTCCTGTCCTTGTATGGGACTTGATCAGAGATTTCGTAGAGAAAAAATTATCCAAGGTTATTTGCTCAAAGTGGTCTACCCTATCCGCTAGTTTTTTTACCTGTGCCTCGAGCGGAGTCAAGAGAGACCTCAATAACTTCTCCATCTCGAGTAACAGAGTAGGGGTGGCATGTATGGACTCAACCACTCCCATTTGGGTCCTGGGGCTGTGGCCAACTGGCACACTACCCTCCTCGAGAGGCAGGAGGGGAGCTGCAGGTGGGGGCTCTGGCACTCCCTTGACTAGTGGGTAGATGTTATTCAGGCCAGGACTAACCACCTCGGGAGCAGCCCCCTCCTCACATGTTATGTCCCCATTAGGGCCAGCTCCAGTAAATTCCCTAGAGGAGCGGGAGCATGCTACCACTTTCCTTGATTTTTTCGGAGGTTTGGGCAAGTAGCACTTTTTTGGAACAGGACATCTCTTCCTTTTGGAGCATAATTTTGCTCTTACCACTTGGTTTAACACACTATGATGAGCCGAATTTGGCTGCCCTGTTGGTGGATCGATAGATAAGGGAGGTGTACTTGCAAGGGGAGAGCAAAAATCAGAGGTCACAAGCGAGTTAGTCAACAACTCTGTCGTAGGGGGAAAAGCATAGGGTGTTTCAATGACCGCTGGTAGATTTAAGGATGACCGGGGGGTGACCAATGCCGGGAAAACCTGCGGTTGTCTTTTTTCCATAGGTATTTTAAGGAGTTCGATTGACAACCTACGCTCAGCGCGTCTCTCCGCCAACGCAATCTCCTTATCGATGTCGTTGACTACCCGACAAAAATATTTATCCAATGGGCCCAAGGTTGCTAGCCCCACCTCAGCCTGATTAGGGATACCGGTGGTGGTTGTTACAGTTGATGACATTGTTGGCAACCTACGTGTATAATTTTAGTACTATATTATACTAGTGACAATACCTAGAATCTTTGTAAGGATGACCCAAATACCACAATAGCTGGATGACAGAGGGGGGGCCCGTCCCGGCCTCCTTCGGCCCCTGACGGCCACAGACGGTCCCGCCCTTGCCCCGGCGCACTCCCGCGCAGCGGCAATAACAGCTCCTATTATAGGAGAGAGGTGTTCGGGGGGCGGGTCAAACAGGGAGAGCGTCCAGGTGCAGGTGATGACAACGCAGGGACTCCTGGGAAATGGAGTCCCTGTCCCTCACCTGGCGCTCGCAGCCCTGTTACTCCCACAGGTCTCTAGTCCGAAGGAACAATCCCCGCAGAAGCAAAGTGAAGCGCCCTGGCAGACGGGCGATGCGGGACCCGCGGAGCGGGTACCGCGAGGTTTCCAAGTGCTCAAAAGCAAAACGGCGAACAGAAGGCTTCTCCCACAGCTGGTGTAGCGTAAGGTGTCTCCCAACAATGCAGGGCAGGCAGGGACCTTTCACTCGGTGCTCGGGGGACGGGTCAAACAGGGAGAGCGTCCAGGTGCAGGCGATGACAACGCAGGGACTCCTGGGAAATGGAGTCCCTGTCCCTCACCTGGCGCTCGCAGCCCTGTTACTCCCACAGGTCTCTAGTCCGAAGGAACAATCCCCGCAGAAGCAAAGTGAAGCGCCCTGGCAGACGGGCGATGCGAAACCCGCGGAGCGGGTGCCACGAGGTTTCCAAGTGCTCAAAAGCAAAACGGCGAACAGAAGGCTTCTCCCACAGCTGGTGTAGCGTAAGGCGTCTCCCCTAAACTATACACTATTACACTAAAAGCCACTATAATGTATGCCACTCAACTCTATGTCATTCCACCTTATGGCACTACACTCTACACCACTACACTCTATGCTATTCAACTGTACACACCTCCACTCTACGCCACTACACTCTGCTTTACCCCCTTCAGTCTACCACACTCGAGTGTACACCACTCCATTATACGGTATTCCACTGTACATCACTACAGTGTACATCACTCCACTCTATGCCATTCCACTATATGCCACTTCACTGTAAGCCACTCCACTATACGCTATTCCACTCCACACCACTCCCCTTTATGCAATTACACTGGACACAACTCCACTCTATGCCACTCACTGTATGCCACTCACTGTATGGTATTTCACTGTACCCCATTCCACTGCACACCACTTCATTATACGCTATTCCACTCAATGCCTCTCCACAGTACAACACAAAAATCTACGCTATTCCACTGTATGTCACTCCACTGTACACCACTGCAGTGTACGCCACTCTAATGTGCGCCACTCCACTCTAAAACACTACATTCTACCATATTCCATTGAACATAACTCCACTGTAAGCTATTACACTCTACACCACTGCAGTCTACCCCACTACAGTGTTTGACACTACTGTACGCTAATCCAATATTCGCAATTCCATTCCACTGTTCTACACTCTAAGCTATTCCACTGTACCCCACTGCACTTTATGCAATCACACAACACACAACTCCAGTCTACACCATTCCACTGTAAACAATTCCATTGGACACTCTTCTCTGCCACTCCACTGAATTCTATTCAACTCCACTGTACACTACTCTAGTCTATGTCCGTCCATTGTACGCCACTCCACTGTACGCTGCTCAAATCAGCGCAATTACACTGTATGCAACTCCACTGTACACTATTCCACTGTACCCCACTCGTGTATGGTATTCCACTCTACCCCACTCCACTGTATGCTACTCCAGACTACACTACACTGTACGCCAGTCCACTGCATGCTATTCCACTGTATGTCAGTCACTTCATGCCATTCGACTGTATGCTATTTCACTGTACACTACTACACTGTTTGATACTCCACTTTACACCACTCTAGTGTATACCACTCCACTCTATGCCACTTCATTCCACTCCCTTGTATGCCACTCTACTGTATGCTATTATGCTCTACCCCATTCCACTGTATAACACTCCAGTCTACACCACTCTACTCTATGTGACTCCACTATATGCTATTCCACTCTATGCAAACTTCACTGAATGCCACTACACTCCATGCTTTTCCACTGTATGCACCTCCAATCTACAACACTCCAATGTATGCTATTTCACTGCATGCCACTACACTGTATGACGATCCACTTTATAGCCCTCCAGTTCATGTCACTCTACACGACACCACTGCATTCTACTCTAATCTACTGGATGCCACTCCACTGTCTGTCACTCCACTGTACGCTATTACACTCTTCCCCACTACACTGTATAACACTTTAGTCTCCGCCACTCCACTGTACCCTACTCCACAATACACTATTACAGTCTACGATACTACACTGTATGCCACTCGACTCTACACTATTACACTGTATACCACTCCATTGTACTGCTTGCAACTGCAGCATATATCACTCCAGTGTACTCCACTCCCCTCTTTGCTACTTGAATAGCTTTTCACCTCTACACCATTCCACTGTACACCACTCGATTCTACATTATCCCACTGTATGCCAGTCCACTGTAGGACACTCCACTGTAAGCTATTCTACTGTATGCCAGTCCACTGTAGGCTACTTCTATATACACCACTGCAGTGTTTGCCACCTCACTCTATACCACTCCATTCTACGCTATTCCATTAGACACCACTCCACCGTATGCTAATACACTCTACCCTCTTCTAATGTATGCGACTCCAGTCTTCAACACTTCAATGTTTGCTACCACACTGTATGCTCCTTCACTATATGCTATTCCACTCTATGCCATTCCAATCTAGGATATTCCACTGCATGCCACTCCAATCTACAACACTCCACTGTATGCTATTTCACTGTATAGAACTACACTGTACGCCACTCCATTCTACGCTGTTCCATGGGATGCCATTCCACTGTACATCACTCCATCGTTTGCTATCACACTCTAGCCCACTTCAGTCTACACCACTCTAGTATACACCACTCCACTGTGCGCCGCTCCACTGTACAATACTCCACTATCTGCTACTGCACTTTAAGCCACTCCAATGGACATCACTCAACTCTACGATATTGCACTGTATGCCACTCCAATATACGACACTGCAGTGTATGCTATTTCACTGTATGCCACTCCACTCTACGAAAGTACACTCTACGCTATTACACTGTATGCAACCCCACTCTCTGCCACTCTACTATATGGTATTCAACTTTGCCTCACTCCACTATTTGCCACTCCAGTCTACACTAGTCCACTGTAAGCTACTAAACTATACACAATTACACTTTACACCACACTCTGTAGGCTACCCTTGACCCTAATTTCAGGTAGGTGCGTCTTTTTATAAAAGACAGCACGCAATTGGCCAAAGGTGGGCGCATTGCTCCACCCATGGCCTATTGGTGTCTATTACGCACACTGCTGCCATGTGGTTTCAATTATCGTGCCCAGACACAGGCGCAATATTTAAAACCACATGGCTCGCTGTGGCGCGTGCACCGCTCACAAGCATCTTATTTTTTGGATCTATTTCACAGGGAAGCAACTAAATGAAAGAAGGAAAGAGAGGTGGGCTGCTTGTTTAGTTTATATACGGTAATGTTGTTCTATCTATAAAAGCAGTGTTAGAAGTGGGCGGGATCGGAAGGGCACGGCGTGCCCTTACTTGCAAAAATTATGTTATTCCGTTCCCCTACTTCTTTGTTTTAAAAAAAAAAAGTGTACCGGGACTGCAGGAATAGCCCTACTTTAAAAGTACAACTTTATTTTTCAGCCTGTGTGGTGCACCGTGCACATCAAGGAATGCCTCTGCAGTGCGCCCGACCTCCCCCTTCCCTCTGTGTCTAGGGGCCTGCAAAGTGACACTGAAAGGGCCATCAGTCTTAGAATGGCGCGAAAATGGCTGCCTTTGATGGCCCTGCTGCTGCCTTGAGCCCGTGATTCACACCACATTTAGTGAGGATGCTGCCTGCCTGCCCCACTGTGACCATCAGAATACTTTGGTGGCGCCGTCCTTGACGCCACCTGGGAAAGAAGCGGGCTTCATGGAGAACTTTGTGACTTACTGTAAATCTGCTCTCCAGCCAGCCAGAACAGATTTCTTTATTAGTACCTCTATTTGGTATCGTTTGGAGGTCTGACTGACGTTTGACTATTTGAGTTTAATCACTTTTGGCCCTACCGCAGATGCTCATAGGCTTAGCATCCGTGCTTAATTTGTGAAATATTTAGTGCAGGTGCTCAAATTTTTGTAGGAGGCCACACCTACGTACCCAGATCCACCCACTTCCTCTCTTGGCTCCACCTACTTCCTTCACTGGTTCCCCCCGCCTATTTCCCAGATTCCAAAGTGGCCTTGGCTAACATTTAAAGACTGGCAGAAGAAGCAGTTGCACAAGACACTACCAGTTGGCAGCTCACCACTTCCAAAACCACCCCCCCACACCCAGTTAAGCACACCAATGGATTTGAGCCTGCTTTGCAGGAAGGTGTAACTCCGGTGACGACTGCGTGTTTAGTCTATGTAGCAGCATTATGGTACGGCACGGTTGGTGAGCTGTCCTGAATAGCGGCCAATTGGACCCACAATGAGTGGTACCTTTAGCCAGTACAAGGCTTTGAAGAACAAGCGTAACACAATGCGTTGTAGGACTTTTAGTTTTTCTTTATACAATTGCAAGCATGTGTGCTGATGACAGAAAACAGGACTACTTGAATGTGCCACTCAAGGCAAAATAATTCTTTTTGTAACTTAAAAGCCAGCAGCAGTGGATGAATAACTGCATCCCGGGGTCCACTCTATTAAAATGTATTTAACATAATGAGCCATTTCAATGCTTTGCAGATAAATATAACACTGAACATTAGTGCACAGCTGATGGCAGAAAAACAAGAAAACCAAGTTTACCTGAATGTGCCACTCAACGCAAAATTGCCTCGAGTGGCACGTTCAGGTAATCTTGCTTATCTGCCATCAGCTGTGTGCCAGTGTTCAGTGTTATATCTTTCCTCAAAACATTCAAACTGCTTATTTTGCTAAATAACATTTTATAGTGTGTGGGGATCACAGCTGCAGTTCTTCAGCCACTGCTACCGGCTTCTAACTTTAAAAAAGATTTTTTTTCGCCGCAAAAGTTAAAAGTCAGAAGCAGTGGAGGAAGAGCTACCGCCCTGAGCCCAACATACTATAAAATGTTATTTAGCATAATCAGTCACTTGAATGCTTTGTAGACAAATATAACACTGAACACTGGCACACAGCTGATTAGAGAAAAACAAGATTACCTGAACGTGCCACTCACGGCAATGTTTTGTTTAGTGGAGAGTTCAGATGATCTTGTATTTGTGCCATCACCTGATAACTAGTGTTTAGTGTTATATGTGTCTACAAAGCACTCAAATTGCTTATTTTGCTAAATAAGGTTTTGTCGTATGGGGCCCACAGCTGCTGTTACTGTAGATGCATAATTTGTTCTACTACAATATGCCCACATTACGTCTGTTTTTATTGTACCTCTCTTTATTGCTTCCAGTAATACTATTACCTTCCTTTTTGTTACCAGCATTATTGCCCTATACACTTGGTTCCAGTTAATACTCTAGTTATCCTCCTTTGAAATATCAGTATTCTGTCGATCTTAGCGGCCCTCGGTGTCAGAGAGCCACACATCGCTTAGCAACCTGGAGACGCATGACGATATGTGCTTGACTCTCTCTACCAATGTCTTATCACGTTCTGCTGAGACTGCGGAGACGGTGCCTCGTGCACGTCTCACCACGCAACATATACCTATTTATGAGCGCACCTCGTACAACCCAGCATTGTCTCTGTAAGGCTGACCTTGGTGGCCCGTGTTTATTTGGACATGGACTGACGTGTCCTCATGCACCCCACACCCAACGCTTCTTACTAACAGATGCAGCCGCATTCTATTAAACGCCAGTCACTTTTCCATAGCCTGTTCCTTCACCCCTTTCATCATGGTATACTAATGTTTGCCTGCCTTCCTCCTTCAGCGGCCCACATTTTCCCTACCCGACACATAATTACATATCCCCATTCAATCAGGATTATCTTGTCCTCAGCGTGGCCCATCAATGCAGACTGCCACGTTCTGCCAAATACATTAGAAGCTTACATTGCTGACAAATATAGCACTGGTGAAAGGGCATACTTACTGGCACTGACAGCCTTTATAGGACTCGCACCTGGCGAAGCAGCGCAAAGCCCTGTCGCCAGCTAGACCTATTGCCATCGACTATGCTTTCAAGGGCTCTCAAGGGAGACAGGAGATGAGCACGCGCAGGCTGCAGGCCGGACTGGATATGTGGACGCGCGCGTGAACACGCATGTACAGTCCCGCTATGTTCCCCATCTCCTGACCCCCTTCCATCCTAGCAAGCCATGCAATGGACTGCATGCCTCCCGTTCAACCCCGCTCACCAGGTGTCAGCGCTGCTCTGCAGCTGGCTTTTCATGTCTCCTGCCGGACTTCTGTCTTCACTCCAGCTGTAACACGCGGGGCTCTCTCAGCTCATGGGAGCCCCGGACACTTCTTGTCGCGCGCTCCATGCCTCGCCCATGTCCCTGGCAACCAGCATGCATGCTCAGTTCGGGATGTCGTCAGCGCAGGGCAAAGACAGAACTGAAGACCTAACATGGAGTGCCGTGTTGCAACAAGCATGACATTTGGCAGAGCGACAATGGCTTCCGGCTCTTATCTGTCAATAACATTTGAGTAACTATGTAAACAAGGCAGGGCTCCCAAGCGGTAGCTGCACACTGTCATCCCATAGTCTGAGAAACCCTAGAATTGGGATTCCTCCTGTCAGAGGGTGTCGCCATCCCCTGGTCCAGTCACGTGAGCGTGAGGCACTGTGATGCACTTTTAAAAGCGGCGTCAGCACCCCACCCTCCCGTACAGCACTGCGAGGCCATACTAATATATGTGCTATGCAAATACAAGCAAAAAGACATAACATCGCATCATAAAACCGGTGCAGTAAGCAACTAACGCGTTTCTTTTATTGACAAACCTATATATTCATACATTTCAGATGGTGGCAGAGTCAGGACGCCATTTTAGCACAATAGACTTTTAAAGAGAGGCCTGAAAGAGGATGACTTCTTTATCATGATTTTAGTTACCCAGGACAAAATCAGTTGAGGGACTTGGATCGCTTTAATTGTTAATATAGGTGAATTCTCGATATGCTTCTCGGTTAATAATAATTGTTTTTCATGAAGTTGCAGTGCTCTCGGAGCTGTTTAACAAATGCTACAAGTATCTGAACAGTACTTATTTCTGTTGGCATCAGTCGATAGAACGGCAAACTAATTACGATTGTATTGTATACATTATACTTAACTCAGCGCAGAGTATGCGTTAACCCACCGAGCTATCTTAGCATGCTTACAGGTGTTACAGCGTCCCCCCACTTCTTTTTCTAGGACTTGTGCCCTGCGTACAGCCATCCATCTGCAAGCCCTTCCTAAAACTACTATTTGCTCACAAGGAAGGGAAGCCCATCCCTCGTAGGCTTTTAGGATCAAAGAAGAATTCTTTGCATATAACACCCCTCTCCCCATTGATCCACTTGGTTTCCATGACCAAGGCGGCGCCCGCCCGCCTCTGTGAACTTTCATACTCCAGCAGGTGACGTTTCTGAATTGTAGTGAACGCACGTGCATTCTTTACGCAGCAGCCTCCGTGCGACGTCCAGCACCGCTGACCTGGGGGTTCCCTTATCAGGCGACTATGATCGAGCCGCCACCTTCCTTGGACCTACAGCAGGCATGTCCGCCAAGGTCCCTGTGTTTGCTCTGAACCCATCCCCTCTCCTAAACCATCTAATCACGTGCCAGGCGGCCCTTTCAGCAGCCCCGAGGCGGTGGCACACATGTGAAAACCAAACACCGATAGGAACCGCATTCTGAGCAATATTTGCCTTGTCAAACCCCCGTTAATTTATTTAAAACACTCCGCTGCAAACAAAGGACAGTGAAGAGGGTAGGATGTGTCACCTGCTTCAGGTATGCTCTGTCCCAGGGCCAGCTGCAGCCAGGTGTACAGAAGACAGGGCAATCCAGGGCAACATAGCAGCGCGGTCTCTGCTGCCTCGATTTCAGGGAACCGGACCGGGTGCTCATGACCCAGGGCAGGGGGTGCCGTTGGGTGCCAGCCATCTCCCGATGGGTCCCATGAATCCGCCGGCTGCGGAGGTGTCTGCGCTCTGCTGGGCTCCGGTCCAGGCAGGCAGCTTCCCCCTCTCCGGCTCTGATGCTTTCCGCTTCCTGGCAGCGGCGGCAGGAGTGGCCAGCCTGCCTTCCGCACCACCCGCCAGCCGCTGAAACTTTCAAACTCTTGTCTCCAGGAGCCCGGGAAGTCTTGTTGTTTCTGGAACACTTTCTTGCAAGTCTGAACTGCTTCTATGAAATTGACAAGTTTGTGTTTCTTGCAGTAAAATGTGTAAATCCATGTTACAGTGCAATTTACAAAGCCAAGTTTGTTCAAGAGGTATTTTTTTTCTGGGCGGGAGGGGCGGGGGGGGGGGGGGGGGGGGAGCAGCTGACCACAGGGCCTCTCCGCTATGACAGAGGAGTGTCCCCCTCTGCCAGCAGTGTAAAAAACAAGCATTTGCAATGCAATAGGTCTCGCATTTACGGAGTTTAAGCTATTGGCATTGTAAATGACTGTGCCTTTCATTTTTGTTTTTAAACCATTAATAAAAGGCATTGTTAATTACAGTGCCAATAGCTTAAACTCCTTAAATGCGAGACCTATTGCATTGCAAATGCTTGTTAGTTTTAAGTAATGTGCGAGGGAAAAGACCTGCGGCACGACACGCTGATTGCCTCCGTCGTCAGATAAAGATTAAGGCGGCAATTGCGCAGTATCCTGGGCGGACCGAGGGTGAAAACACTTCTGATTGGCCCGATTTGGGCCACAAACAGTGCTTTAAATGGGGAAAAAAAAATGCAGGTACTCATCAGATCGAGCTGGGGGCGTGGCAAGGAGGCGGGGCTAGAGGCGGGACTAAGGGTGGGTCTAATGAAAAACATTTGAAGGACGCAAGAATTTTTTTCCACCGACCTGTATCATTCTCGAAAGCCGTGGCTCTTTTTTTGGACACCTACCCCCGACTCTCATCAGATGATCCTCATCTCATCCATCATGTGCTTTATTTTAAACCCAGTGCCCCGCGCCCCCAGAGTATTCTCTACTATAATTTGCTTGCCCCTTTCTTCTTCTTCAACTAACCCCTCGATTTCTTCAGCTGAAATGTGACGTCACTCCTGAAAGCTCTCCTCAGTTGTCCCCTTTCTTACCCGCCAGCTGCTGTGCTATCCTTTCCTTTCCGTCTTTTTCGCATAGAAGAAAGGGAAAGCCAGAGCAAATTTAGCTTTTTAAAGAGCTTCCCGCTTTCTTCCTGTGCACAGCTTCCAGGCGAGGAGTGAGGTCACACCAGAGGAGCAACGAAAGTCAAATATCGGAGTAGGGAGTGGGGGGCCTAGGAAAAACTGTTGGGGGGGGGAAGAGAGTATCCTCAGGCAAAAGTCAGAGTGGCACTGCGAGAGCTCTCTAAGAAGGGGTGAAGTAAATCAAAGCCTCATTAACATGCAAACAGGTCTTTCAAAGACCTGTGAAGTACTCGGATACGGCTGATGTGCGCGCCCGGAAGCTGTCTCAGCCGGGCTCACACACGAGGGGGGAGAACGAGGGGGTCGGGGCTGAAGCCCTGCCTTGGAGCCAAGCCATTACTGCCCTCCGTGTGAAATCACCAATATGTGAGCATGCGCCGCAGTGTAGAACTGCGATGCATGCTCACATTACTATGCGTGACAGTGAGTACCGGTACTCTGTTTTTGTGACGGAGAAGTGCCGGTACTCTTGGGGGGGAAAAAAAGAAGTGCCGGTACTCAGTACCGGTGAGTACCGGCCCATTTAAAGCACTGGCCACAAACGTGATGATTTGACAAGGAGGGAGGGGGTCAGGCTACTAATATATTTTGCAATTGTTTATTGGTAGTGCACTATGCTAGCGAGCTACCAATGAATGACTGCAAAATTTAAATGGGGTGTGACGGTGTTGATGACCTACGCCGAGGCAGGGAATCACCAGCTTTAGTTTCTGACGGTAATGTTCTGTGTGTGGCTCATATTTAGGTATGTGACCGAGCAGCTGTATTCATGTGCGATATTATCAGCTCTTCATCGGGATGTGGGGGGGGACTGGAACAGTGGCAGTACTCAGAGCAGCGCGCAGCCAATAAAAATATGATTCATTCATAATGCATGTGGACTCAACTAGCTGTAGACCCGGCCCTGAGAAATAAGTGCCGGTGCTTAGCATAGGAAAGCACTGGCACAAATTAAGCACTGCTTAGCTTGCAAATTGAATAAGTTCTACACTTTTCCTGCAAGTATAGAAACCAAGCTCATGGCTGTGCACAGTGAGTGACCCATCTATGTGCCATATCCCAGTAGCATTCTTTGGGACATATTAGCTTCACAAAAACTTTAACTGATTGCAAAAGATACTGAGCCTTGCAGTTTCTCTTAGAGTGTAAAAGCATAGGCATGCACTGGCCATACACTTATCAGGGCGAATCGGATAATACCTGTACTTGCGGTTTGTGTTTTTACTGAGTAGGAGGTTAGAAGAAACCGAGGCCTCTGTACATAGAAACATCTGTTTCTCAAACATCAGAGACAGCACTGTAAGACGCTGTGCTGTAGCATAGAGCAGGAGAGGTCTTACTTAACCCACCCCATGTTTTGGCAAAATTTACAATCATCATAAAATCTTTACTCTGTCCATCAAGGCGACCAAAAATTTTCAACATACATTAAAAACGAGTATATATATTGCACAGATCACAGTAAGATATAAATATCATAAAATGAAAAATGAAGAACAGAATTAATATCCATCATCAACTAAAGTGATCTATTGCCTCTCCCGCCTCACTGTAAATTGGCCTGCCAGTCCCCTGCAACCGGGTTCTTCAACCATCCATGTGGGACATGAATGCTGTATGATGCTTCTTTCTGCTTGTATAGAGGATATTTGTATGGATCGTTTATGATACAGGTGCTCCCAGCCATGCTGGAATCCTTTTAGTATTTTCTACAAGAGGTATCTAAGATGAAGGGATGGAGCGAAGCCAGACAGTAGATGTGAATTCTAGGGCTCTTCCAGGGCAGTGCAGCGATCCTTTTTTACTGGAACAAACTTGTGGGTGTGGAAGAGGAGACAGAAACTCTTGAAACTGGGGAGTTAACCACATACCCTTCCCTGGCCTATTGTTTGCTGGAAAGGCCACTACCCTCAGGTTATCAGAACTCTCGCTTATCCTCACCATCCCGCTAATATCTTGTGATAAAGATCTTGCTTGAATCAGTGTGAGTGAAATAATCAAAGGGACAGAACTGGCAGGAACTACTCACAGGGCTGACTGTTGAAATGCATAACTACTTCATAGTATAAAGATGGACCACAAACTTCCAACCAGTGTGCAAGGGCTTATGCACTTAGAAGGCAGGGCCAGGGAAACTTCCCTGCAACAGTGTGAGCCAGGATGTAGTGTGCCAGCGAGGCTCACTAAATAACCTATTGCCTCTCTCGCCTCACTGTAAATTGGCCTGCCAGTCCCCTGCTCTTGCCTGAAAATTGATTGCAGGAGCATACCTGATGGTCAAAGTTCAAATGAGAATCGGCGAGACACGGGTTGAAGGAGAAAATGTGTCAAAGCTGTGTCAAAGTTGAGGCTTTATTGTTTCCGCATTTTGCTGAAAGCATTCACCCGTGGGTGAGTTTTCGTTCACATTATTTTTTTTGCTTTGGCCTAGCAACTAGCACAGAAGAGTAGGACAAAAAAAGCACAAGAAAATCGAGTCCAGATGGTACTTAGTACTGGGTTATTAAAGTGTCATAATGTTAGTTGGTTCTGTGCCTTGAACAGATGTAGGCCTGGTCCCTAGGGGACTTTCACGCTCCTTGTATGTTTGCAATGTAATGTTTGTTGTGTTTGTAATGTTTGTAATGCTATACGCTGGCTTGTTCTGTGCCCTCTCTGCGTGATTGCCTCTTCATGCATTGGAATGTGTGACATGCGTGTCTAACATGAAGGATCTGCCCTCAGAATCTGGTGACCAACGGGCTGATCGAAGAAGGACCCCTGAGCTACAAAGGTGCAGTTTACTCTTAGAGTGCTTTGAGGGAGCAGCACTGTAGTGACCCCCTTTGGCCCATCTCTGAGCAGGCACAGGGAGGTTGTTGCTGCAGAGGACCTATTGGAATTGCCGATGGGTATTCAGAGGTTACTGGACAGTTTCGCCTCGTTTTGTAACACTAGGGGTTTGGTGATTAATACTACTAAAACCAAATTCATGATTGTCAACCCCCCTAAGATAACACGTCCCAACCCACAACTGAACGGCTGCTGTTTGGAAAGGGTGCCTGTCTTTGAATATCTTGGCGTCACCCTTTCAGAAGATATGCAGTGGGCACCCCAAATAGCCAAAGCCAAGCTCAAGCTATCCCAGATTGCCGGGAGTATAGCCAAATTAGCCAGGGAATCATCTTTCAAACCCATTGCTCCCGCGCTAGAAATGTACAGGGCGCAAGACGTGGAGCCACCCTGTATGGGGCAGAACTATGGGGGCACAGCTTGTCTTCTACCCTAGCTGTAGTCGAGAACAGATTTTTAAGACAAATAACGGGTCTCTCAGCGGGTATCCCGCTAATTCCCCTACAACTAGACCTGGGTATTTCGCCGATTGAAGATAAGATTGCCCTAAAACCTTTAACCTTCTTGGCGAAGACTCTGGGCAACTCCCGAATTAGCATCATACCAGGCAGAAACAATTGAGATTTGATCCTACCCGGGATGCTGAAAAGGGTTCCTTGGTTTGCCCACGTGAAGCATGAGTGCGAAAAGCTTGGCCAACTCTCCCTGTGGAGCACTCCAGACATTACTAGCCCTCTAGTTTCCCGAGCCTTATTACCTAAGACCTATCGCACCCTAAAGCTCGAAGCCATGCACACAAATCCCAAACTGGGTTCCCTTACGACACAGTTTCTTGTAGTGAAGGACAATTACGAGTTAGAAATTTTCCTGGATGCCATCCTTCCCCAGGTCGCAAAAAAATTGAATCTACAGTTCAGTTACAGTACCCTACCCGTACGTGTGGTTACTAATAAATGGGCTGCTCTAACTCATTGCCCCCCTTCCTCCCTCCCTAGCTGTCTGGCAAAATCTTTGAATTTGATTTAAAATGTAATTTGTTTTAACTATGGAGTGTCTTTTATTCATGTATGCATTGATTAATAATGTATGTTATATTATTTCTATGTCTACTTTTTATGGTTCCAGCAACCGAAATAAACGTTTTTGAAACGAACGAAACGAAAGGGAATTGCACAGTTTCCAGTTGGGGTGATCAGTGTGTTCCTCTTGTGGCATTTGGTCATCCAGGCAACCTGTCACAAGGATGATGCTCAAGCGAGCGTTGGGTTGTGGCAAATGCTCCCACCTTTTCTGCTACGTGTAGTGCAGGTGGCATCTCAGAGAGGGGTGGTTCAAGCTGATAGTTCTTGGTGTAAGAGTGACTGGGCTGCATGAGTTACTTATATCGCTGAAATATAAACTGAGAAAGCATGACAGTAAAATATGACCTCTTTTAAACTTGGCCTGCCATCCAAGACAGAGGAGCATGAAAGCGCTAGCAGAAAATTCTGCTAGTCAGTCACATGTTTCTCTCAGCCCCCGAGTAATGCGGGAGCTGTTTCAGTTGATGAAAGTCAGTTGATAAGTCAGTTCCTATTCAAACATGACACCATAAAAAGCAGATAATGTCAGAAAGCCGGGCGCAAGAGCCCAAAAGATATGTTATCACTTTATTGGTAGTCCAGTAAGGAGAGATTAGTAGTTTCTCGGATACCCTTTCTCTCCACAGCTGATGATGCTTGAGAGTAGTGTAGCGTAATGCTAGAGCTGAACTAGAGCGTACAAAGCGAGTAAGCTTGCCTTTTTTTAGGAGGATTTGCAGTCTGGGTGTTGCTACTCCCAAGATAATTTTGAAAAAAAAACTATAGGGTCAAAATACTGCATTTTATTTTTAAAACCCCATTTTTACACAAATTCTCTAAAAAGTCATTATTGTGCCAAGCCAACATAGCCTGATGCTCCCCCGGAGTTGACTACATTTTCAAGATGCACAATATGTTCCTCCCATAAGTAAATATTTACCTCCACTTTGCCAAGGCCTGTGTTTTGTTATGCTTGCTCACATATTATGTCACTCAGGCTCACTACCCCCATTATTCATTCTCATTCACTTTCCCTTTTACTCAAAATTGCTCACTTGCACTCACTCTTAAACATTCGGTGTCACATTCTCACTCTCACTCAGTCTCACTTTTTCCTACTTTGATTACTTCATTCTAACTTGCAGTTTCACTTACTCCACGTGACTAATTCTCACTCACTTTCTCTCACTTTCATCCGCATACACTTTCACTCATGCTCAGTTACATTCAGGCACTCAATCATTTGCACCCACATTTACTTACTCGCATTCATTCTTCTTTGCAGGATACTTGAATACATTTGTGCTACACTATGTTTGAGCAGCTAGCTGGCTGACATGAATATGAAGGAGCCCTTGTGGGTTTCTGTGAATCAGATCAGATTCTCTTGAAGAGTTCCTTTGTCTTCTGAGCCCTGCTTAACACATGTGTACAGGAGGAGGCCTATCTTCATGTCTTCAATGTTTGAGACAAAAATACTCATTGATTTCTGAACAACGAGAGTAAAAGCGTTAAGGTAACATGTCGTTCCTGCCTATATTTTGCATGCTTTACATAATCCTGCATTCCCTATGAGTGTTTGCTTTTTCCAGAATGTTGTTACTTTTTTCAGGCAATGCATAATTTGAAATGGGTCACAGCCAGGTGTTTATAATGGGGCAGAATTGAGTTGTAGCTGAAGACAGTGCGCGTTTCACTCAGTGGGGCAGAAGGGTGCTCGTGGGGATAGGATGTGGCACTATGGCTAGAGCTACCGAATTTGGAACTGGGGAACCTGGTTCAGCCTTCATGCCTAGTTCATCAGACCACTGTTGAGGGAGCACATTCCCATGATAGACCTTATACGGCCCTACTAGAGCTTAGAAGCCCTTTTGTATGAGCACCAGCAGGTGGACCCTGCCGGTGGCCAGTGTAGGTTAACCTTGAAGCCCTGTCCACCACAATCCATACTGAAGTTCACCTCCGGTCTTGCAGGCAGGCCTACAAAGCAGCACACCCTAGAGCAGCAGCGACTTTGTCACTGAGGTCACAGGACCCTTAAGGCCAGTCCACCTCACCCATTGGTGCCTCCATTGGCCTTGTTCCAGTAGTACTAATGCAACTCAACAAGGATTGGCAATGCAGGATTTGCATGCATGCTAGACTAAGGGGCATGTTTTCAAGGGCCTTGCATCATGCCTGCACCTTGCAATGTGGTACATGTGTAATGCAAAGCTCCAAGTCATATTTTAAAAGCAACGTAAAACCACTTGCATGGCTTTGAACGGTTTCATAGATATGAAGTAGTGGAACGCAGCACAAACTGCTGCATTGCCTTACTGTGTGCAAGGGAGGTGTTGCGGTAAATGTTGCATGGGAGACTGGGTTTGTAACTGGGGACAGATTTTGCAGCAATGCTGCAAAATCGGCCCCAGTAACAAAACCAGCAGAACTGTGCAGCATAATGACTCACGGATAAATCACTGCAGGGTTCCTTGTAAACCCAGTAGTTTTCCTGCAACAATAAAAGTCTCCCACACAACTCCCGCGGTTTTTGATGCATTCACAGATTTACAAGGACTTGTAATCCTGGGAATGCGTTAAAATCTTGCGCCTCCCCAGGGGAGTCATAACTAGGAGAAATATCTTTATTTCTCCTTGTTTTTCCTCTTTCAAAGTGTGCTTTATTCTGCAACACACATAGAACGAGGAACAAGCCTCTCAAGATTGTTTTTGTACAGGAAGGGGCCCCTTCCTGTACAAAAACAATCCTGCATGGAAAGGAGGCACCCTTGCACCATGGGGCAAGTGTGCCTGTGTTGACGCTAGGCTGTCGAAATGGCGCCAGCGCAGGGAGAAAGGACAGAAATGCACCATATTGGATCAATACGTTGCATTCTTGCCCTTTACCTGTGATACAGGGCAGCGCAGGTAAGTAACTTGCTGTGTTGCCCTGCGCCACAATTCACATAAATATGTCCCTAAGCTCACAAACTTCATGGTCTCTCTGCTTCGTGCACACGCACTTTTAGCATTTGCTGCCTGCTTTGGAGCCACTGCAAATATGCAGCAATGGAGGACAACATGATGTTGCAGTGTTGACTAAATTATGCAGCAAAAAAGACTGCAGTGTTATGTAGTATATTTTCTGATACTTTATTATTTTGACATTTTTACACATACTAACAGTCTCTGGAAAGCTTTCACCTCATTAATTCCTTTGTCGCATGCAAATGCAGCGGTGAGAAAGGTGACAAGTCAACCTTTGCACACAGCTTTCCACTTCACAACAACACAATTCACGTTGTTTAGTAACTTTTGATCCGTTTGAGCTACAAACAATTTTTTTGTTAAAACCATCAGATTATGCGGCAGATGTATAATGTGGAAAAATACGGCTGAGCTACAAAGCACCCTGTAAAACATTTCATGGAATCTTCCAAAGACTCAACGAGGAGTGACATTGAGCAGAGGAAATATGCTGGTTTAAACCGATTAATAACCTCCCTGGTGTTTGTTGAAAATATGGGCATATTATATGATGCTCTCACAGAATTGGGTCACCTATCCAGAAGGCTGCAGCGGCGTGATACGACCATATTTGAGGCCGATCGTTCAATACAGATGCAGATTTTAGTGTTTGAATCAATGGCTGATTCACCCGGGTCCTTTGCTACAACTGCATTAAATGCTGCTGAACGGATGCAGTTTGCTGGTGTAGAACTGTAACAGAGCAAAGGCTGTGTTAGCATCAATAGGGCACAGTTCTTTGGGAGCTTAGCAAATAACCTGTGAAAAAGGATGACAATGTCTAATGCATCAAATGTTTCTAGATGCACAGCCGCAAACAATGACGAGATAGAATACAAAGAGATAGTACATAGAATGAAACTCCTATAACCAGTTTATTGGACAGATCCAGTAGACATCTTATACGGTGAGGGAGAATTACAAAACATTTCAAGCAGGTTGCATGTATTTGATACTAGGCATTACATCCTTGGTTTCAGAGAGTACAAACAAAATAAAAATGGCATCCCTGAAAGCCTGAAACCATTAGTGCAACTTAAAAATAACTTTTGTACCTCCACTGCTGAATGTGAATGGGGCTTTAGTTTAAAGAATGATGTGCTCACACCACTGCAGAACAGAATATCAATCAATCGTCTGTCTTCTATAATGTTCTTAAAAATCGTGGGGCCTCCGGTCATAGAATTTAAACCTGAATTTTATGTTCAGAAATGTTTAGAAAAAGGGAGGAGGAGTGCCAATGAAAGATACTGCGTGCGTTATGATTCCACTTATAAGCGTATTTGGAATATTCTGTGATTGGAAACATGTCCCATATTGTAAATGAATTAAATATAAACAACTTATATATTAAACCTCAAATAAACATGTTTATCGATTGTTTGAATTAAATAACGTTATAAGCTGTAATTGGTCAGTGAAATGCCAAACGTACTAAATTGGTATGTTTTGCTATTTCTAGCCACACCTCTGACTCCACCCACTAATTCAATCCTCTGTTTATTCCTGCCCCCTGATTCTCCGCCCACAGTTCCCCAACTTTTTTTTCCCCACTTCGACCACTGCTTGTGAGTGACAGGTTTTTGAGCTCTCTGATCACGTTATCCGAGAATAAATCAAGGCCATCTTTAGGTAGAAGCGGCATAAACACTGATTGGGTTTGAAAGACGTGTGTACCGATTTATATGTGTTTAATCCCGACCTGCTCGCAGCCTCCCCAGGTGATACCTGGCTCACCATCTCATCTGGGTCCAGTGTTATAAGGTCTCTTAGTAGGTCCATGTCATTGGTTGTCAGTGTAACTTCCGCTTCGCTCTCACTGATAGATTCAGTGGTGTTCCATCTGTTGTTAAAGAAGTACTTTTGCAGTTTTAACTTGCGTACAAATTGGAGCAAATCGATTCTGGTTTGTGCGTGATCAAAATTAGTTTCAGTGCAGTAGGTCAGTTCCAAAGATAAAATTTCGTTCTCTTTTTGGCTTAATTCCATGTTTGAAACATTTATAACTGTGTTATCATTGTTCTCTTTTTGTGATATTATCTGCGTCTGTTTCTCCTGTATTGTGGCTTTGTGGCTGGTGTCTTTGCTCCTGTGTTTTCCCCAGCGTCTGTATATATATATTTTTTTTACTTCATGCGAGGCACAAGATGTCCGCCAACACTTCCTGGTTTGAGTGTTGGCAGTCAATCAGAACCAAGCTCGTGCTGGAGGGGGGAAGGGGTTAGGCTCCGCTCACATATATAAATATTTTTTTCTTTTAATATCTGAAAAACTACTGAATAGATTTACACCATTTAAAACAAGCATTGGCATAGCCAAAAGGTCTCGCCTTTGGGACCTTATAAGTGTTTAGTTAGCCAGCACAATATCCTTGGTGCAAAAACATCAACTGTTGCATGACTAAACACTTATAAGGTCCCAAAGGCGAAACCTATTGGTTATGCCAATGCTTGTTTTATAGACCCCCTGTTTAAACCTCCATGCTAACTTTGAAACACAGTTCCTCAGCCAGTCAGATTAAAATAGCTTATATAAGCACCTTGCATCCGTTAGGAAACTGTTCCTAATGAAAATATAAACACAATGAAGTAAAATACACACTACGGAAAAACATAACAATATGGCGCATAAACATTTGTAAAATGTAATACAGCGTTCACAGAAACACTAATTACAACCAGTTAGCCACAGAAATATGTGCGCATGCAGCATCTACAGGGTTAAATTTTAACCTCATCTACAGGGTTAAATTGTAGCAGACATGGCTGTAACAGTTATACGGGGAGCTTAACTATTTTGCCATGAATCAAAAGGTAGTGATCCGACGCTGTAACTTCAACATATTTTTAGTGACTTGTTGTTTTGGCAGTAAAAAAGGCCCAAACACTGCGATAGATTTCCGCTAGTTCGCACATGTGTAAATTACATACAGTGAGATTTCCCACACTGGTTGTAAAAAAGTGCCCCATCCAATATCCTAGAGTAACGTGCATCTATACCCTCTGTATACTATTGCGCACATGTAATATTGATATGCAATGATATTGTGCTGTTGTGCAAACGTGTCGCTGCAAAGTTCTGTTCAGGGAATGGTGTACGTTATGTTGGGACACACTCTTAAAACATCTATCTTGCACTGCTTCTCCCCTGTAATGTGGCACATTACCGGATGGAAACAACCTGCTGTAACACAATGCCCCACCAAAGCCACAAGGTTTGTTTGCCCTGCGCGCGCTATACATAAAGCTTTATTGTACGGGCAGGCGCTTCACCGCCAATGTCAGGCCCCCTGCGTTATACAACCAGCAAGTAACAGGCGCGTGCAAGTTTACAATGTACATAGGGTATAACACAGGAATGATGCCAGCTGCGCGACTTCCAGCAGGAGAAACATCAGGAAATCGGTTCTAAAAAAACAACCATTGGCATAGCCAATAGTTTTACAAAGTGGAATCACTGGAACAGGTTTTTATTTTTAAGAAGTTTATTCATAAGAAAAACCCTCGAGATACTGCTTCAAGCAACTGCACATCTTAACTGCTCACAGCAATCCCCTCGTTCCACCCCATATAGAATACAAACATTCTATAGGAATTTAAGGAACATCACTGAAAAACATACAAGGATGTAACACATCTCCCTATACAAAATAACAAAATAAAAAACAATTTAACTAAAACAATTGATAAAAATGAAGCCACGATACATGCTATATACAATTAAGAATATAAAATATAGTCATTAAGCTTAATAGGTTTTTCCACAATCCGCCCTGATAACCTTCTCGTAATAGGAACAGTTTTTTCAACAGCTACAGATGACTTTGGATGAACGTTGACAGATTTAGCTTGAACCTCTCCAGATTGAGCCTTTCCAGAAAACACTACTGTTGATTTTGAAGGAACAATGCCATAATTTGATTGTACAGGAACATCAATGTTCCTATTCAACCAGATGTTACGTTCCAAATCATTGCATAAAGTAATATTGTTTTTATTTTTTTAGGCTGGGACCATTTGGAAGAACCATCTTTTGACAAACCCAAACGTGAAGATCTTACCCAATCACCAACACAAAATCTTCGCACACATCTCTTGACTTTGTTGTTGTGTCTGTTGACATACTTCCCCTGATATGCATTCATTCTGTCACTAAGAACCTCTTTAGAAATATGTCTAGGAGAAGTTTTGAACATCCATGCTGGAGTTACTTTGTTACATGCAGAACGTCCCTTAAGAAGATCGAACGGATACACCAAGGTTGCAGTGTGTGGAGTATTGCGATAACTCCAAATCATTACTTTGACGGCAATTTTACAGTCTGCACCTTCAACCACCGCCAACTGGATACATTCCTTCAATACTCGGTTGAACCTTTCTACCATACCGTTCTCCCTTGGACAATATACAGCAGTAGTAACATGTTTAACACCACATGACCGTAAATAACTCTGAAATTCACCAGCTACAAATTGTGGACCATTATCCGTAGTAATTGTCTCAGGGAATCCTTCTCAGTGGAACAATTCTTCACAAAAACAAATTATATTGGAAGCTTTGATCTCCCTGACAAATGCCACCTCAGGCCATTTACTGTGGTAATCCATTTAAACTATGGCAAATTTGCCAGCAATGTTACCAACACTAAATGGACCACAAATATCCATAGCTAATTTTTGCCACGGTTTGTCAGGAAATGGAACAGGACTAATGTTGGATTCTTGTGAAGAATGAGACTTGTCACTACAAGTACACGCTATGCAGTTTCTAACACACCTTTCAACATCCTTATCCATACCAGGCCACCAGAAATCACATCTACATCTTCTTTTCATACCAGACATGCCCCTCATGAATAAGATCTAACAATCTGTTGCATAAACCTGAAGGTACAATAAGTTTGTCTGCTTTCCTAACTACTCCAACAACAGGATCATAAGAAAGTTCCGGTCAAACCATTTTATACTCAGATAATTCACAATCACTCCATGAAAAAAGATCGCAAACAGAAGCTAATCGTGAAATCACTTGTTTTAATACAGAATCATTTTGTACAGCTTGTTTCCACTCTTCCAAACCAATAGCACAATTGCAAGCTTCATCCACCGTAGCTACTGACCAATCTTCATCCTGATCCATTTCAATGTCACCCTCACTGACTGGAAGACGCGATAAACAATCAGCATTAACATTCTTAATTCCAGGTACATACTTCACCTTGAAATCATATTCCTGCAGTTTGTAAATCCACTTGGCAATTCTGGGAGTGGCCCTCTCTGCTCCTTTGGTAGTAAATATGTCCACAAGGGGTTTATGATAAAGCTTCTTAACTCGAATTTTGTTCCCCAAACATAATTCCTGAAATAATTTACACCCCAAAAACAAGCTAGCGCCTCCTTTTCTATAACTGAATACAATGGTTCAGCACCTTTTAAGGTACGAGACGCAAACGCTATTGCCCATTCAAACTTGTCTTTCCCTTGCATTATACAGCCCCCAGTCCATACGCACTCGCATCCACAACAATGACCGATTTTCTGTTGGGATCAAAAGGTTTAAGTGCTACAGCATTTATGATGTCCAACTTAATATTTTCAAAAACTGATTGGCATTCAACATTCCACAAAAATGTAGCCCCTTTTTTCATTAATAATCTTAAACAAAAGACTTTTGAGGCAAAGTTGGACACAAATTTGGAGTAATACTCCGCTAGACCTAAAAAAGAACATAATTGTTCTTTGTCAGAAGGCGATGGAGCATTCATGATTGCATCTATCAAGTTTTTCTTAGGCCTAACACCATCTGCTGACAAGGTATGACCAAGATACTTGATTTCATTTGTGGTAAATTTACATTTTTCAGCAGCAACAGTCAAACCAGCACACTGAAGTTTGGTCAGAACCT
This sequence comes from Lissotriton helveticus, assembly GCF_964261635.1. Taxonomy (NCBI): domain Eukaryota; kingdom Metazoa; phylum Chordata; class Amphibia; order Caudata; family Salamandridae; genus Lissotriton; species Lissotriton helveticus. The sequence continues at coordinate 1,856,202,642 of NC_136068.1, read as the reverse complement.
CATTCAAAACATTGTCATGGTCAGTTCCACTTTCCCCCCACACAAGTACATCATCTTGAAACACCAACATATTGGATATGCCTTCAAGGACTCTGCACATACCTCTTTGAAAAAGAGCTGATGCCGAAGATAAATCAAAAGGCATTCTTAAAAATTGGAAGGCTCCCTCTGGTGTTATAAAAGATGTTAAGTGACGAGACTCGGGGTGCAGATTTATCTGGTGGTATGCATTCGATAGATCAATAGATGAAAAATACTTAGCGTCCTTCACAGATGCTACCATCTCATTGATCTTGGGTAAAGGGTAACGATCCACCCAAATACTTGTGTTTAAGTCCCTTAAATCAACGCACATGCATAATTTTCCGTTGGGTTTCCGCTCTAAAACCACCGGACTAAGCCAATCTGACGCCTCAATAGGCTCAATTATGTTTTGTTGACATAACCTATCCAGTTCAATCTTTAATTGTGACCTTAACACTAAAGGAACATTGCGCACTTTGTGAACAATAGGTGTACAATCAGGTTTGAGGATTATACGATGTTCAAATTTTTTAAGGCATCCCAATTTGGAACTAAATATTTCTGGAAATGTTTTATGCCACTTGAGCCCTGAATCACTTTGAGTTAGTAAAACTTGGTCAGAAATTTTCTTATGCCCTTTGAATTCCGTATCACCCTGAGTTAAAAGAACTTGGTCAGGATGATTTGGATTTAGAATTATTCCCAAATTCTTCTGTTCTTTCCATCCTAATAAAGCTCTTCCCTTTTCTACAACATAAACTGTTCCTTGTGTACTCCTGCCTTTAAAAACAATATCACTAACAAACATCCAATTACTGATAATCTGATGCCCAAATAACCCAAAGGAGTTTTTTCAGGACACGCAAGATCACATTTGCCACACAACTCCCACATGTTTTTATCAATTATAGTATACGGTGAACAGGAGTCTGCCCACAAGAACAAGCTGCAATTGTTGATAAAAATCTCACATTTAGGTGGTCGAGTTTCTTCAGAAATTTCCTTCACTTCATTATTCCAGATTGCCATAACTTCAACTTCACTATCACTACTTAAATAAGTAGATTGATCAACCAAATTAACAGAATTTTTCCATGCACCAGGATTGTCGGATCTGCACATTTTGGCAAAATGCCCAGTTTGGTTGCACTTGAAACACATGACATTTGACGCAGGACACCAAGAATTTTCATCGACATGTCTACTATACCCACATCTAAAACAGAAACGTTTGTTAAAACTTTGTGTTTTGTTGGGAAATGATTTGTTTTGTGGCATGGCATTCCTTTTTTTTTTTAAATATATTTTTATTGTTTTTCATCAGTACAGCAGACAGGCTTTTTTAATACATCATAAATTTCTTCAATCTTCCAAATACAGTCTTTAAAATAACATACATAAATAAGATCATACCCAGTTAGCCAAAGGAGACCAGAGCTCCTGCCCTTAGATTTTTTTCCTGCTACCTTCTGATTTATACACAGCAAACTCTAGATAAAATATAGACAATAGTCTAGCTTGCCCATTATTAAAGACTGGCGGATCTACGTCTAACCATTGCGTGGTTACACACAAGCGAAAAATAGACATACAAATAAATAAAAATACTTCCTTTGCTATCGTCCTATTGCACATAGGTTTTACCTGAAGCCTTAAAATGATCATATCCGGCGACAACTGAACCTGTATCCCCAAACTAACATTCAGAAAATATTCCACATCTATTATAAATTTGCTTAGTTTGGGACACAAAAAAAACATATGTGCAGCATCTGCTGCCAATAAACCACATCGGTTGCATTTATCTCCTTTCAGAGATTTCCATTTTGCCATTTTTCACAGGAGTGTAATATAGATCAAATAATGACATATAATGCTGGCTTTTTAGGGGACCATTAAACAATACTTTCCGTGAAAGTTCAATAACTCTAACCATGTCTATTCCGTCAAGTGCAAATTTTCTTTGCCACTTGTCCTCCCAAGTATCCAAATCATCATCTAATTTAGTAAGTAAAAATTGATAAATTGGTCCGATTTTAACTGTTATTCTAATTGCTTCCAAAATGCTAGATTTCTCAGTCGAAATTTGATTTTGAGCCTTCCTTAAATCCCAAAAACTTCGTAACTGAAGATATTTAAAAAAATCTGTCTCAGGTACATTCAATTTCTGTTGAAGAAAAAGAAAGGAAGCAAACTGATTCCCCTGAAGTAGATCTCCTATTGTTTGTATCCCAGCTGTCTTCCACTTGATCATCACCTGGGGCCAGATGTAGATAGCCCTTTAACAGTCGGTAACGGCCGAAAATCTGTATTTTCGGCCGTTACCGACCGGTATTGAGCATTCGGGATGTAGGAGACCGAAAATCGTCTGATTCGGTAAATTTACGGAATCGGTAAAGTTACCGAATCGGTAAAATACCAAATCGGATAATTTACAGAATCGGTAAATTTACCGAATCGCAACGGTTTGCGAATCGGTAAATTTACCGAATCAGTAAATTTACCGATTTGGTAAAGTTACCAAATCGGTAAAATACCGAATCGGTAAATAAGAAGTGGTAAAATTGAATATTGAGATGTAGGTAAGCTCTTAAATACCGAATTTGCTTGAAATTCGGTATTTAAGAGTCGGTATTTACCATGGATTGAAATCAGGTGGTAACCAGGTGCAGCCTATAAAAAAGGACCCAAAATGCTATTCTTTTTGCACAATGGCGGCATTTTATGTCATTGCAAGACGGCTACGGCTACAGGAGGAAGGAGAGAGGGAATGGCAGAGAGAGGAGCAGGTCTACAGACAGAGGGTCACCTTGTTCATGCTCACAGAGGCAGAGATACTCCAGAGGTACAGGTTGGCCCCAGACACCATCTTGGACCTTATCAGGGACCTCCAACCACTGTTGGAGCACACCACCCCAAGGGCACACGCTATTCCACCCCGCATGCAGGTGCTGTGCAGCCTACACCTGCTTGCGTCTGGGAGCTACCAGAGCGTGGTTGCTGCGGTAGGTGGGGTGACCCAGAGCAGCCTGTCAAGGTTTTTCCACAAATTCCTTGTCGCCATGTTACAGAGGATGGACCATTACATATCTTTTCCTGCAACCCATGCTGAACTGGTCCAAACAAAATCTGACTTTTACCAGATGGCTCGATTCCCCAATATAATTGGCTGCATAGATGGCACGCACAATCCCATTTGTCCCCCTGCTGCCACTGAATATATATACAGGAATAGGAAGTCCACCCACACCCTCAATGTGCAGGTGATTTGCAATGCAAAGTGCGCCATCACTGACCTTGTGGCAACATTCCCTGGGAGTACCCACGACCCCTATATATTTCAAAACAGCTGCATCTATGCACGGCTGACTGCAGGGGAATTTGGTGAAGGATACCTCCTAGGTAAGACACAGTGTCCGACCCCCATAACACCTATTGCAGTAAGAAGTACATGTATGCATGTGAGTAATGTATTCCCATTTCCTTTTAGGAGACAGTGCATATGCCCTCCGCTCATTCATACTCACCCCCTACCTCAACCCCTCAACACCCAGCCAAAGGAGATATAACTGGGCCCACAAGAGCACAAGGAATGTAGTTGAACGAACATTTGGTATCTGGAAAAGCAGGTTTAGATGCTTGCACAAGAGCTGAGGTGCAAGGCAGTATACCCCCATCACCTGCTGTAAGATCATTGCTGCCTGTGCTATGTTGCACAACCTTGCTGTGAAGAAGGGTACAGAGGTGGAGTTGTCAGACTATGAGGATCATAACGACGACATTGCTGTGCCTGAAACACAACCTGCTGGAGTGTCAACACCAAGTGATGGCAGATACAGACGTGAAGTGAAGTGAAGTGAAGTGAAGAGCATTTGTAAAGCGCAACATACACTATACAGTTTCTTGGCGCTAGGACATAAGGACAATAGGCAGCTGCCTGGGGAGGGCAGGGAGTGAATAGCCGTAACAGGGGGGAGAGAGGAAGAAGGTAAAAAAGGGCCAGGGAAGGGAGAGCAAGTTAATTGTAAGTAATACGAAACAGGTGGGTCTTAAGGAGGGATCTAAAATGGGGGTAAGGCGAAGCCAGCCTTATGTCCACTGGGAGGGCATTCCAGAGAGATGGAGCAAGGAATGAGAATCTTAAGCCTCCCCATTTTTTTACGCTTGACTCTGGGGACTTTGAGTAGAGCCAAGTGAGCCGAGCGAAGATTACGAGAGGGAACATAGGGGTGAATAAGGGAGGAGATGAAAGTAGGACCCAGGCCGACCAAGGCTTCAAAGACGAGGCATCCCAGCTTGAATTTGCAGCGTTCAGAAACAGGCAGCCAGTGCAGGGATTTTAGCAGAGGGTGGACATGGTGGTGCCTCGGTTGATGGAAGATGAGGCGTGCCGCCTGGTTCTGGACAAGCTGCAAACGTTTAAGTTGGTAATCAGGGATGCCAACGTACAAGGAATTGGCGTAGTCAATTCTAGAGATGACTAACGCCAAGAGGGCCAGGGTGAGAGCTTCGGTGGTGAGAAAGCGCTCAATTTTCCGAATTTTTCGCAGTTGGAAGAAGCAGGAAGAGACAGTGGCATTTATCTGGGGTTTCATCGAAATGTCTTTGCTGATGATAACTCCCAGACTTTTGACAGAGTCAGCTGGACGGGGGGGAGCCCAAGCTAGTGGGCCAGAAGTTGGAGTTCCAGGGGTTGGAAGGCCCTCCGACAAGAACCAATTCGGTCTTGTCGGGGTTGAGCTTGAGAGGTGTTAACTCGAAACCGGGCCGGTCCTCGGATGCTTGATTCCGTTCTGGGAAGGACATGGCTTTTGTAGTTCGGACTGGACTGTTCCCATGGGGCACAGGGTCAGCGCTGATTTGCATATCGCCATTGTCTAACCCAGGGTGGTGTGGAGTGGAAAAACGATGGATTTGGGCCCAGATCTTTGGACTGGGGTGAATGTGTGACATTGATCCACATTCTGTCCATCACTGTTGTGTTTGCAATTACCGCTCTGAGTTGATGTGTTGACAGCAATTTAGGCCACTTAACAGGTCAGAGAAGGCCATAGAGCACGCACTCTCCTCTCGTCCCGGGGCCAGTAGTTAAAGTCTCCGAGGACTAGGGTTTTAGAATTGTTGATTATTACGTGAGGAGATTACACGCAACTATTGGAGTAAGTAATGAGACACAGACAGGTTGTGTGGGGGACCAACATATTTTAATGTTGCCACAACGTTCAAGCACTTAAGTGCAACAAAATTAACATTATGAGCGTGGGGACTGTATGTCCCGGGTTACTTCACCCATGACCAGTAATGTCACTTGCGCCCGCGCTTCTCTGAGCCACTAGGATGTTGGTCGCTGTGTTCAGCGTGCCCTGCAGCCTCAGCTGGGCGCCTGCTACTCCTCCGTGTCTCCACAACAGCGCTTGATATGCTGCTCCGGCTACTAGTGTCCTCAGCCTCTGCCACGTCCAGGGCAGGATTCTGTGCAGTTTGGGAAATCAGCATTGCCTCTAGTGCACTTGTAATTCTGGCCATGCCCCTGGTGACCTCAGCTGTGTTCTGCTGTGTCAATGCCTCCTGCATATTTATGCCCCTCCTGCATAGCAGGGATGTGGCAGTGGCCAAACGATTGATGGCCGCACTGTGGACACGGGCCTCCCTGCACCTTGTGTGTTCCAGACTTTATTTCCAGACTTTATTTGCCTCCACAAGGTCTCTCATGCCCTTCCCCATGTCTCCTATTTGTTCATTCAGGGCTCAGAATTGGCGTTGGCAGGCTTGGATGGATTTGCCCTGCATCCTTTGAATGCGCACCAAGATCCCCTCCAGCCCACGGAACACAGTGCCATCACCACGTCCACCTGCACTGCTGGGTCTGGGTTGTCCTCTGCGAGCTGTGACTGTATCAGGTCAGGTCAGGTCATTACGTCTTTATTTCGAAATAAAATTCATAAAAGACAAACATACAATACATAAAATGTTGAAAAAACAGCATTCATAGACCCATTTAAAAAGTTATTAAACAGTTGAAAAGACTTTACAGTAAAGATACCTTCGTACATTATCATTTATAAAATATTCAGATTCCTAATACGGATCAACCACGCCCCTCCTAGGAACTTGGCCACACTAACCACAAAAAACTCAGACCTGATAGTACGAAACATCCTCAGGGCTTCGAGGTATCCCCTACTATTCAGTCTACTACATAAGGGTTTGAGCCATTTTAAGCGTGGGGCTCGATAGGCTGGGCAGTCAAAGAAAAAATGACCAATACTTTCCATATGATCCGGGCACCAGGGACATTTATTATTTACATTCCCAGCCCACCTAACAGTAAATGAATTATTGGGGAGTGTCCCGACACGGAATTGATGATACAATTTCCGGTCGAGGGTTTTACAGATCACATCCCAATAAGGCTCGAGAAAGGGTGTCAGTTTATAAGTCAGAAAATGGCCTGTTAAGTTGGTATCTAATGATTGGGTGACTGCAGTTGATTTGACAGATGCCCAATATATGTCTTTGAAATCTTGTTTGGAGGGGAAGATGGAACCCCCCCGGGTTAGTCCACAGCTGGTAAAGACCCATTTCTAACAAGACGTGTTTAACTTCCCTAAACCAGGGGATTCTAGAAGCACCCCACAACGATTTTACCTCTTCTAATTCTTTGGCAAAAAGGCTAAGCTCTGGAGTCGTCCAGAGCCGTCGCCATAATGCCACCAAACGGAACCGGGCCATCTCGTTTAGGGGTTTACAACCTAGGTCTAGCAGCAATGGTTTAGTAGGTGTGGACTGGGGAAGGCCTACCAGGTTTCGCAAGAACTTGTTCTGGGCTATGACCAAAGTAGACAAATCCTTATAACCCCAAATATCAGCACCATACAAGGTAGCTGCTTTGATCTTAGCTTCATAAATCTTTAATACAGGGGCAATACGTTTGGTCAGGGATTTCTTCTGTTCCTGTAGTAAGCATCCCGTAAGACGAACAAATTTAAGATATAATGCCTCAATCTGGGGTTTCCAGCTAAATTGGTAATCCAGGGTAACACCCAGATAAGTCATTACCTTCACCTGTTCAATCAAAACACCATTCAAACTAACAGAGCTTGTGATCGGGTTATTATTACTAAAAACCATAAATTTTGTTTTGTCTACATTAATCTGTAGGTCATTTACCCTGCAAAACTCCGCAAACCTATTCAGGGCTGTTTGCAACCCACTACGCGTTTTAGAGAGAAGCAGGGTATCGTCAGCAAAAATTAACATCGGGTACTTAGACCCGCCCAAAGATGGTGCATCTGTCTGGGAATTGGAGAAAAATTTAACAACCTGATTGATAAATAGGAGAAACAGGGTGGGGACCAGCACACATCCCTGGTGCACCCCACGTTTTACCGGGAAGCTATCAGTCACCTGACCTTGTTTGCCCCACCTCACTCGGGCAAAGTTGTCCTCGTGTAATCTCATAACTATTTCCAGGAGTTCAACAGGTAGGCCCATGAGTCTCAGTGAATCCCATAGTTTTGCTCTTGGAACCAAGTCAAAAGCCGACTTGAGATCCACAAATGCAGCATAGATAACCCCTCCACCCAGAAATACCACCTTCCAATATATCATAGTGAGTCTGAAGACCTGATCTATGGTACTAGTGCCCAGTCTGAACCCAGCTTGCATGGGGGATAGTATATTATCCTGCTCTATCCACCCCTGTATTCTTACAAGTACCATCCTAGCAACTATTTTTTGAAGTGAGTCTATCAGACTTATGGGGGGATAATTTCTTGGCAGTGAACGGTCCCCTTTTTTAAAAATTGGTAAAATCTCTGCCCCTTTCCAAGATTCAGGGATCCTGGCCCCTGCTGCAATGGCATTGGCCAACATAGTTATGTACGGGACCCAGACATCGAGATTCAATTTGAAAAGATCAGCAGGGATTGCATCCAGTCCCGGTGCTTTCCCTGACTGAACAGTACCAAGGGCACGCTCTGTGTCTATAAGTGAAAAGGTGAGTGCGGCCCCATCACTAAAAGGCAAACCCGATGCAGGCTCATTCTCAGTAATAAGCACTGCACTCGTGTCTTCGAATTGAACGGAGTAGAAACCCACCCAATCCAATGCAGAGACATGATTAACAGGTGTTTGAGAATCCGGGTCCCTACCCCACTTAACAGTCTCCCAAAACTTCATTTGGTTAGACGATTGACATGCCAAGAGGAGTTCAGACCAATAATGGTCATCCCATTCCCTCTTTGCTGTCCACAAAACTTGTTTATAAGATAACCGGGCATTCTTAATATCATTAGTGACCCTAGATTTGACTGCTACAATTAATTTACTATGTGCTTCCCTACAACTCTTATTGTACCACCTTTTGGGAGCATTATCTTTCCTAGGCCTCGGTGACTTTGTGAGCAAAATTTTTAATTCCATGAAGCACTTCTCGTGTAAATCGATAATTGGAGCATCAACCCCAAGGGGTGGTGGTAGATCCACCATGTTACCCATTGTTTTCATTACCACCTCCTCTATTTCTTTAATAAGCAGGGGTTCTGCTATGACCCTAGGCCATTTTACCCGTTTTCTGTCATTGCACAGAATGACCTCAGATGTCGGGCATGTTGTTACAGAAGGTCCATCCCCCAGACCGGGTACCCTGAGGCCCAATGAGAGAGGGTTATGTTCGCTCTCTGGCCGTACCTCTACCTCCATGTCTGCCACAAAAGACCAAAAATCTACTTTAACTAGTATGTAGTCGATTCGACTCATACTGGTCCCATTGTTAAAGGTTGGTTGGCCAGACTTGTCAGAGAGTGTGCGCCCGTTCACTGCCCGCAACCCCCACTCTGAACAAAATCCCAACCAATGCAGGGCCGCCTCAGTTCCCCTAACACCCTTGCTTATGGTTAATGGCGGGATGTTCCAAACAGTATCCTCATCGGCTCCCACATCCTCATCAAAACTAAGGATGGGTTCAAATGAGCAGTTTAAATCCCCTGCCACTAGGATAAAACGATCACAGCTTAATTCCCTCAAAAGCAAATCAAGGTCATTCAAAACCGGTTGCTTACAGCCCCCTTGACAGCCTTGAGCATAGATATTTATTAGTACAATGCTCTGATTATTACCCCTACTGAGATTAATACATAGGAGGTCTGGGTTGTCTACCAACATTTCAGTGGATTGGTACCCTAATGAGTCTCTAATCCACACCACCAATCCTCCAGAGGCTCTTCCCTTTGGGCCCTGTATTGCAGGCTTATAGTGGTTTAAATACCCCGCTCTAAATAACGGGACTGTTGCCCAGCTCTCCTGGATTACAACAATGTCGTAGGTGTCGATGAATTCTGCCCAATCTTCATTATCCAAATGACCCCTTAACCCTGCTATATTCCAGGAGACCACTTTGAGCAACCCCGCTTGGCTGCAGATAGAATTAACCTCTGGTAAACTTACGTCCTCCGCCCTAGTCTCAATAATCCTAGATACAGGACTTAGACCCAAACATGGTCCTTCTGTAAAAACAGCACTATCTATGCAAGGTTCTGGTAGGATAGGAACAGAAATCACAGAAATGGAAGTGAGTTCGGAGTCATATATGCAATCCTTTACCCTCCAAAGTCAATCGACCTCATCTAAGCATCCGAACTGATTAAAAGTTGGTGCCCCGTCCCACCAACCATTGTGACCTTGCCATCCATCCCTTCGCCCACCCCGCACAGTATTTTGAACTAATGACCAGTTCCCCTCTGGGTTTGGGCTTGGGCGCGGGGGGTAGAAGAAGGAAGTGGCCTAACAACAATTGTTGAATTTTCGCCTCGTGCATCCCATAAGCATAGTTGTTGCGCTGTACATGGATCTGCAAAGGAGACGACAATGCAGTCACCTGGGATGGATTTAGATGTAGGGCCTACCCAGGGTACCCTACGTACCATTAGGATGTTACTTCTTAAATGGTTTGGTAACTGTCTGTTTGCGTTAAGCCAGTAGATAACCTTATTTTTTAGTGGCCAGAAGTTCTCTTGGGTTTGTGTCTCCAATACAGGCACTCCAGCTAGCACCACTACATAAGGCCTAGCATCTGGTGGTAGATCTATAAACCCTCGACGGAAATTATGTACATTTCTAGGTCCCTGTGGATATGTACGTTGGGTCGCGGTCTTATTTGGTTTTTGGACAACGACCCGAGACCCAGGTTTTGTAGGTGGAATACCTTGTGCAGGGCGATGGGTTGAGGCATTAATTTGTGGGGTGGTAGTTATGGGATTACAAACCTTAGTGCGGGGTTTGGGTATAGGTTTAAATTTAGGCGGGGGCTGAACAGGTGGGGCTGCAACTAGAGCCTGTGAAGTGCTCTAAACTCCCTGTAAGATTTTTGGTTCCATTTGCTTAAGACTAAGACTAGCTAAAGTAACAATTGTCTTGTCCATCTCTAACAGGTTATTTTCTATGCGTGAGTGTCTGAGTTCAAGGGGGGATAAAAGCTTTTTCAAGGTCTCCCATACAATTTTTAGGAAATCTTCGTCACTCCCCTGTGGCTCACCTGGCGGTCCCTCAATAACCCCCTCGACAAGATGTGGACGGGTTTCCCCCACTGATGTATCTAATTCCACACTGTCTATACTGGTACAAGTCTCCTCGCCCCTTAGACAGAAATTGGCATGGGGGACATCTACACCCACCCTGTTTAGAACTGGGAGTCTTCTATTATTAAAGAATTGTGCCCTAGCAATTTTGGCCTTTTTCCGGGCATAAGCTGATCTAGCAAGGCGTTTTCTTTTTTGGACAACATCCCTTTTATTAACACTTACAATCGGCTTAATCATCTCAGATTTTCTGGAGATACCTAAATCCAAAGCAGGGGTATTTGTCAACAGAATCTATTTGGACCTAGGAGAAGCCGATGTTGGGATAAAGGATTGCTCAAAGGGTGGGGTTGATGGGGAGTGATAAATGGCCACCTTTGTTATTAATGGCCGGGGACCAGACAGGCGCTCAGGAGTTTTGGCAGAGGCAATATTACCTAGAGATGATTTTTTTGACAAGGCTAGGTCCTGAGATAATCTTCGAGCCGCGTCTAACTCTATGGACACTCTATGTTGCATTTTAGTGATTTCAATATCGATAGCCGTATTGGTCTTAGTTATGAAATCATCTAGGGTCCCATTGAGCATTTTCCCTCCCTTTGCGGTTTTACTGCGACTACCCCGTGAGCACATGGTAAATCTCAAAACAAAATGGACTTAATAAATAGAAGGGCAACAGGGTTAAAACAGGGGGGGTGGCCCAGTCCAGTCCTTTCCGTCCTCGAACGGCCTCAAACCGCCCGTTCTTTGCCCGGTCTTCGCCCCGAGCTGCGTCCCGCGCTGCGGGAGTCAAGGCCTAAGTTGTAGGGGAGGTCACGGGCTGTGGGTGGAGCAACAGGGAGAGCGGACCGGAAGATGGCTATCGGTCAAGCAGGGACTCCTGGGAAATGGAGTCCCTGCAACGCTCGCAGCCCCGTTGTCTGCCTCAGCCCAGGTCCAACAGTTCACAGCTCCCTCGCTGTAAGTCCGGCAGCCCCTTTCTTCACTAGGCGATGCGGCACCCGCGGAGCGGGTGCGGCGAGGTCCGTCGGGCAAATGGGCAAGTTCTCCTCCCACGGCGATAGCTCCTCACAGGCAGAGTCTTTCAAAATGGTCCCGCAGAATGAGAGGGCACTAGGGGTTTAAGTGGCCTCAGGTGGGCAGCGGGCAGAGCAACAGGGAGAGCGGACCGGAAGATGGCTATCGGTCAAGCAGGGACTCCTGGGAAATGGAGTCCCTGCAACGCTCGCAGCCCCATTGTCTGCCTCAGCCCAGGTCCAACAGTTCACAGCTCCCTCGCTGTAAGTCCGGCAGCCCCTCTCTTCACTAGGCGATGCGGCACCCGCGGAGCGGGTGCGGCGAGGTCCGTCGGGCAAATGGGCAAGTTCTCCTCCCACGGCGATAGCTCCTCACAGGCAGAGTCTTTCAAAATGGTCCCGCAGAATGAGAGGGCACTAGGGGTTTAAGTGGCCTCAGGTGGGCAGCGGGCGGAGCAACAGGGAGAGCGGACCGGAAGATGGCTATCGGTCAAGCAGGGACTCCTGGGAAATGGAGTCCCTGCAACGCTCGCAGCCCCGTTGTCTGCCTCAGCCCAGGTCCAACAGTTCACAGCTCCCTCGCTGTAAGTCCAGCAGCCCCTCTCTTCACTAGGCGAGGTGCGGCGAGGTCCGTCGGGCAAATGGGCAAGTTCTCCTCCCCCGGCGATAGCTCCTCACAGGCAGAGTCTTTCAAAATGGTCCCGCAGAATGAGAGGGCACTAGGGGTTTAAGTGGCCTCAGGTGGGCAGCGGGCGGAGCAACAGGGAGAGCGGACCGGAAGATGGCTATCGGTCAAGCAGGGACTCCTGGGAAATGGAGTCCCTGCAACGCTCGCAGCCCCGTTGTCTGCCTCAGCCCAGGTCCAACAGTTCACAGCTCCCTCGCTGTAAGTCCGGCAGCCCCTCTCTTCACTAGGCGATGCGGCACCCGCGCAGCGGGTGCGGCGAGGTCCGTCGGGCAAATGGGCAAGTTCTCCTCCCACGGCGATAGCTCCTCACAGGCAGAGTCTTTCAAAATGGTCCCTGTGACTGTATCATTTGTGGACTGCTGTGCTACTGTACTCACATCTACGGTGACTTGTGCCTCACCTTCACCCTCTGCTGCCTCCATTACAGGTAGTGGGGCCACGACACGCCTCCTGGCTGGTGGGGTTGCAGGAGTGGACAGGAACAGTGATGGTGAGGTTTCTGGTGAGAATACCAAGGGAGGGGATTGTGAAAGCTGTGGGGAGTGCGGAAACTCTGGAGTCTGTAAAGTGTCATCCTCATGGGCGCTGCCTGTCGTGTCGCCTTCCTCCTGCGAGGCTTGTACTTGGCTTGGCCCTGCTTCCTCACTCTCCTCCCTCGCTGGTGCAGTCCCTTCTGTGTCTGTGGGTCGACTGCCTGATTTTGGCCCTAGGTATAAATAAGCGTATATCAATTGAGTGCTACTGTGTCACAGTCACTACAATAAATGCTTTACACATTTCACTTCAATTTATCTGAATTAGTTTCACTAACTTGCTGATGTCTGCGCTGTTACACATGGTCTTACATTAGCTGACTACATTTCCCATAACGCATTGCTCCTGTATAGTGCTAGCAGTACTGGACTGGGGTTAGCGTGTCCACAAAGGGTAAAGGGAAGCAGGTTGGTATGAGGTGTCATGCTGCGCATGCGTCTTACCTTTTTTCCTTGCAGCTCAGGCTGAACTGTCCACATCTCCAAGTCCCAAGACGCTGTCTGCCTCAATGGTTGAGGCCACCAACTCCTCCAGGTCAGTCAGGGGGGGCGCTGGGTTCCTGCCTCCTCCGGTTAAGCCAGCCTGCTTGTGGATTTCAGCCATCTTTTTCTTGGTGAGGCTCCTGATGTCATAAAATCTTTTTTTCAGATCCTCTGTATTCCTGGGTGTGACTCCCACTGCATTCACTTTTTCAGCAATTGCCAGCCAGACTTTTTGTTTGGCAGACTCAGGCACAGTGAGGGATTGCCTGCCAAAAAGTTTGGTGTGCACTCTCACTACCTCCTCCATAAGTACCTGCAACTCCATGCTGCTGAACTTTATTTTTCTCTTTCTTTCTGCCTTCTGGCTTTCACTGCTGCTTGCCATTTTTCTGTTTGTAAAGTTTAAATGAAACTCTCCCTGCTGCTCTGTGTCTCTGCTCTGCTCTGACTGCCTCTCCAGAACCTTCTAATTAGTTGCAGCTGCCTGGGTAGCCACTTCCTGCTAGGGAGGGGGAGGGTGGTAGCACCTGATTGGCTGTTTTCTTAAATTCACTTTTGCTTGCTTTCCGATTCGGAATTTACCGATTCGGTATTTACCGATTCGGTATTTCCAATGCATTCCTATGGGCCTTTTGGCCCATAGGGATGAATGGGAAATACCGATTCGGTAAATACCGATTAGGTAAATACCGATTCGGTAATTTCCGAAAATCCGATACTGAATTTTACCGATTCGGTAAAAAATACAGAATTTTCCCCTACATCTCATTTACCGATTTTTGCATACCGAATCGGTAAAATTTGGCATTTAAGAATCGGTAAATGACATTTACCTACATCTGGCCCTTAGTCCCTAAACACCCCCGGCAATAACAAACAGCTATTTAAAGGTGTGTAATAATTAATAATGATACCGAAGCCTAGTCCCACCTTTACTTTCCTCCATACTTCAAAAGCAGCAGCAAAGATTTTAAATGTTGTCTTTTTATAATAACTGGGCTCGATTTCTCGAACAAGACATTGCTAGCCTCTACCCCTAATACCATCTCATATATTGATGGACTGACCGCTTCATCCAATTTAGCGTTGTGAAATTATAAAGCCCCCGAATGTTTTAATAGTGAGGCCCAGTAATACAAACGAAAATTAGGTATCCCCCAGCCCTCAGTGGCATGGCATTCCTGTTGTTACTAGAAAAGGTTAGAGGTTTAACCTTGACACTATCACATTTTGTACTATATTTGTTATCAAAATATTTTGGTTTGTTATGTACAACAGCACACACATCACTTAGATCTTTCCCATCAGTAAGCTTGCGATCTTTGCTATGTTCACCACTTAATTCCTTGGTGTAGCGAGAATTATTTTCAACTCTTCTAGCTATACTAATAGTCTTTTGAAGAGACGGATCCTTTAGATCTAACAATTTTTCTTGAATCTGAGCATTATTAATTCTGTTGATAAATTGATCCCTTATAATTTCTTCATGCAATTCCCTAAATTTACATGTGGCAGCTAATCTTCTTATCACAGCAACATATTGTTCTACTGTTTCGCCCACTAATTTTGCTCTTGAAAAGAACTTGTGCCTCTCCACCACAATGCTTGTTTTTCTTCCAAAATGTTCCTCTAATGCTTTTAATGCATCAAGATATTCATCAGACGAAAACTGCTCAATTTTTGAAGTATCGAACACAACTTTCTCATCACTAGCATCCTCATCCCCACCCTCACTGACTTTTAAAGTGGTATCACTTGTACTGGAAGTAGTACGTATAGGCAAAGTTTTTAATACTTTCCTACCTTCAACACCGAGACTGTGTTTTAGTAAAGCCAATTTGCGTGTAGGCAGAAAAACCTCCCCACCTATGGCTTCCAAATAAGTCTCAAAGGATTCCTGCCAATCCTCCCATACCATAGGAGGAATACCAGGATCCTGTAAAAAGTTTGGAGGAGCCAAAATGGTATTAGTCTCCATAATAACCTTTGAAAATCAGAATTATTAGCAATAAAACAATGAGTTAACTAATATGCAAATATGCAAAGTTTACTAACATATAAATATACATACAGTACTAAAGAAATTAATAAACTAACAAAAGAAAAGTAGCCAGCATTGTCATTTTGTTGAAATCCAAATGTAAGTCAATGGTATAATGTTAATTAAATAAAATACCAGTGTTTAAATGATGTTCAAATAACCAAACGCGATGTTAGAGAGTCAAATTGAAGAAATCCAGCTTCAAAAGCGATGTTTTTATTGTTAGTGCTCGGTTGCCTAGAAACACGCTCCAGAATGCATTGCGCGCTACCATAATGCACCACGTAATCAAAATTCCTTCCACCAAGACGACACGGTGTCTTCCATGTAAGAATAATGAGGACGAAGATTCTGCTCCACGAAGATACGGCACGGAGGTGCCGATGTTTTTTTTTTTAAATGCAGGTTGGTTTAAACAGTTTTACCCTCAGCCGGAACTTAATCTGTCCGATCAAAACGTTTCCACTCTGTTATTGGTTCAAGAAACGGAAATGCCACGTAAATAACCAGCTTTTCTTTACAGAGCTATATTAAATGTTAAAAATCAACACATTGTCCAAACAGAAATAAATACACTTGCTTCAAGCGAACCGATTCCTTGAAACATAAAATTGGTAACGATAATAAATGTCATTAGCGTATTTATAAACGTTGCGGTTGAAATACTAAAAAATTGTAGATAAATGACGAAAGTACACCATCTAGTGGTACAAATAGATGATGCATACAAGAATAATAATTATGGAAATAACTCACGAAAAGTATTTGTTTCGTTTCGTTTGAGAACGGCTGAGCGGTAATCAAAAATGCTGTTTTTTGTTGTAATCTTCTTTTGCTTGATAAATGCCAAGAATCAAAACGAGGTTTTCAGAAATAATTACAATCGTCGTAAATCACGATTCTCAAATCTCGGGGGTCACATCAGGTGGGTTCTCCCTCGTCGCCACTTTTACAAAGTGGAATCACTGGAACAGGTTTTTATTTTTAAGAAGTTTATTCATAAGAAAAACCCCGAGATACTGCTTTAAGCAACTGCACATCTTAACTGCTCACAGCAATCCCCGCGTTCCACCCCAGATAGAATACAACATTCTATAGGAATTAAAGGAACATCACTGAAAAACATACAAGGATGTAACAAATAGGTCTCGCCTTTGGGACTTTATAAGTTTTTAGTTATCCAGCACAATATCCTTGTTGAAGCAACATTAACTGTTGCATGGCTAAACACTTATAAGGTCCCACAGGCGAGACCTATTGGCTAGGCCAATGCTTGTTTGCAATTGTGAATAGTGTCTAGAAATGATGAATGTATATTTTAGCCTGCTGTTGGTTGGCCAATTTAAAAAGTACATTAATCAGAACATGGTACGGAATCTAAACCCACATTCATGCACACATTGCATTATAAATGCATGTCATTTTATTTTTCTCAAACAGAGTGGTTTGGGAGACATCTCTTACAGAAATGTTTGACAAATTATTCTAACTCTAATGTTTTCGGCAATTGTTAACCACAGCACAGGATTTCTCAAAGACTAATTAAATAACTATCTACCTGGAAACGTTGAGATGCCGCAATTCCAGGGTGTCTATAAGACTGACTCGAAATCATTACACAAATTCATCTAGGCCAGGAGTTCAAATAAAGAACAAGGAAGTCAATTACTGGTTTAAGGTGGTTCAACTGCAAGAAGTAAGACTTTTAAAAATGTGGTGCATTTATTGGTTGGAGAGTGTCGGGCTTCTTACTGATAACATGAAGTGCATATTGCTGGATATGTCTAGGGACAGCCTTAAACACCTTCCTGTCTTCTGTCAGCAGCCTAATCTGTGCAATTGAGAGTGTGGGCGGAGCTTAAAGTCCCTACCTTCATACTGCATGCCTCGCAAAGGCTCAACCTAAAAAAAAGGGGGGTGGGGGAGATCTTTTTCTCTGATATGCACATTGGTCAAGTCAAGACTGGATTCCGCCCTCTTAAAAAAAATGTTTAAAGATTGCATGTGCTTTTTTTCTCTTTTCTCTTTAGCACCCTACTTAGAGCAGAATTCATAACAGATATTAGTGGGTAAATCATGTTTGTTACACCCACAAAACTCCTTTGTTATAATCCGAACTCCACAATGCGTACAACGTGTCTCTGAGGCATTTACTTGGCTAAACATTGCAACCAAGTTATTTTCATGTCTTACTCTACCCAATAAGGCACATTGGAGACAACACATGGCAGTATTACACACGCCACACTTCAAGTTCATAGCTGCTGAAGAATTATCCATTACAGCTGTACTTCATTGAAGTTATTTTCATAAATCTACATATCAATCATTAAGGGGAGGGGAGAGTGGGAGATAGTGGGATTTGTACAGACAGTGACATCTTTAATATCAACAGAAGAGCAGCTCACGGTAGTCGGTAGGTGGTGGATTTCCGGTGGGGGGACATCCTATTGCATGGGCGTTTTCTAGCGAGTGTCATGGGCTAGGGTCTTCATTGTGGTCGCGGCACTGCATGTGTGTGACGGAAGATGGGATAAACAACATGTTGGGAAAGGTCGACTAACAGTATGGGACTGGAAGGATGAGGGTGTGGCGATGGGAGAAAAGGCGGTGAGTAGGATGTAGTCGGCCCCTGGTCGGATGTGCAACGGATATCGGGTGGCGTTGATGTGCGAGAAGGTGAGGGGGTGGGTGCAATGTGTGGCAAGGGGCGAGGAGGGGTGGCGTGCCCCCATTTCGAGGTACAGGAGATGCCGATACATTACTAGATGAGCAGGGTATGGCCACAATGTAAGAATTCTGACCAGAATGTATGTGCATCTTATTTACCAAGATGTGCGGCCGTGAGACGTGCTCTGTGGTGAAGGGGTGGAGCGAGGCGCTTGGGAGAGAAAGCAAGAGGAAAGCCAGATGGCACCTGATCGCATGCTCTAAGGGTGCCCGCGAGCAATGCAAGGAAAGCCAGATGGCGCGCGCGTAACTGTGTGCCTAACCGCATGCTCTAGGCCACACAAAAAGCTGTGGTCAGCTTTTTAAAGCCCACTAACTAAAAGTCTTGCCAGAGCAGCACATGCCCTGGCACAGGCAAGACCTCAAAAACAGTTAAAAAGGGAATTTAAAAAAAAGCTGTTTTTCAGCACTCGCGCTGTGGTAGCGTGCCCCTAGTGAGAGCGGGAGCAGCAGCGCACTGAACATCTGTTTCCAATTAGCACGCGCGCCGCTGCTCGCTCCCGCAAGGTGGATGCCACCACAAGCACGAGTGTGCTTAAAAGAGCTGACTGAATTCTAAAGGCCAGACCTAAAAAAGGACTTTCTGAAACAAGACCTACCTTTTTGCCAAATGTGACCCCAGCTTGATGAATCACCATTGGGAATCGCTAACAGTTTTTTTGCAATTTGCAAAGAGCAAATGGTCGTACATCTGGGCCGCACAGCCTACGCATTTCGTCCCAAACTCACATGACTTCTTCAGGCTAAAGCATAAATGTCAAATATTCTAATTCGATGAGAAGAAACATTTTATTATGTCGGAAAGAGACGTTTTTCCCTGCATCTGGATGCATGGTCCCTTTGCATAGTAGCACAGAGCTCTTTGATTGCTCCAATCATTTCAATAAAGCTGTCTGCACAGGCCTTATTGCCCTCTGCATCTGTGTCATTGAGCTCTCTAATGCCCGTCTTCATGTCTTCATGTCTGTGAGGGCATGGTTGACAGACACCAGCTGCCTGTTTATTGATCTCATGCTTTTGGCTTGCAGACCTTAGACCTTGACCATTGTGCCTTCCAGGCCTGAGAATACGGAAGGTTCATCCCCTACCACTGTGCTGGTATGTGCCCTGGGCCTGCGTTTCCTGCAACTGTTGTCTCTACGGTGCATAGGGAGCTGCACATGCTCCTGGCGTGCCTGCTCTCCTTGCTCTGGATGTGCCTCATCCTGTGTGCCTGTGAGTTCTACCTCCAACTCGGGAGTGGAGGCAAAGTGTGATGGCTTTTTTTTTGGCAGAGGTGTTGGCTGAGTGGTCTGATCCGTGTCCTCTCCCACTGCTCGGTCCTGTGGCTGGTGTGCCTCCTCAGGTTCAGTGTTGTCACCCTGTTTTGCAGTTTTACTTGTAAATAAAAAAGCACTACTTATTGTGTGTCCTGCTTTACATTGTTCACTGAATAAACTTGGTAGGAATTTGGATACCTACGTGCTATTACATTTTTGGTTGTACTATGTAATGTCAACTGCAGAATCATTGCTGTGTGTCTTTGCTCAACTGTGTTATGTGTGTGACTACATCTCCCATGATGCATTGCTGGGTGGGCCGGAAAATGTGGAATCGAGTTACATCCTAATTTTGCAATTAGGGCTTTCCTGGGTGTGTTCTTAAGTGGATATTGTGTCAGGGCTGATTTAGCATGCATTTTATCTTGTCTGGCGTTGCGGAGATGTCGATATCTGCGACCCCGCTGATGCTTCAGGTTGTAGGAAGGACTCCACCAACTCCTCAAGGGGTGTGGATGCAGGCTCTGTGGACAGACCCTCCACTAGTTTTCTTTATCCCCGCAAGCCTGGTGGTAACCTTGTCCTTCGACCTTGAGCGCATGTCATACCATCTCTAGCGTAGGTCACCAATGGAGCGCTGTGTCACTCCTATGGCATTCACCTTGGCCTGTATATCCAGCCAGAGGTTGCGCTTTCCAGACTGGAATGTGCAGGGATTTCTTTCTAAAAAGTGCTTTATGGCTCTTAACCATCTCCTCAATGAGAAGCTCCTGTTCCTTCTCACTAAATTTCTGTTTTCTCTTCCTCCCAGCTGCCTCCTTTTCCTTCCCCTGTGGGTCCATTGTTTTTTGGATGGTGTTGCATTGCAGAGTGATGTGCTCCTGCTCCCAGCATCTAACACAGTCTCAGGCAATCAGGAACAGCATGGGCAGTCCCACTTCCTGGTTGTGATGTCAGCAATCTGCTCCAGAATAGCAGATTTGCAATTTTGTGTTTTTTTTATTGCAAAATCGCAATTAAAAAAAATCGCAATTTTGGTAATTGGCAATATCGATTATTACTGAATCGCTAACTTTTTGCAAATATTTATTTACATCACGTTTTGCAATCTCAAATAGCGATTCCTTTAAAATCTCTATTTGAGACTCGTAAAACACTTTTTTGATACATATGCCCCAAAATCTCCAAGCATTTTCCATAGACTTCTCTAAGACAGGTTTTAGTAAAAACTACTGAACGGAATTACACCAAATTCAGCAGGAAGCTATATCTTGGCCAGCAGATTGTACTTTTTGTGTTTTGGTGTGCATCCATTGAAAGTTAGAGTCCGATGATTGGTTGAGAAACCAATTTTTCCCATGAGCCTTCATGCACTTGCAGAATTACGAGGCTTCCATGAGTCTCGCTAGAGTGAGCAACCTGATTGGCTGGCTTTTAGAATGTTTGACATTAAATGGCCGCCATTGCTGTAAAAAATTGTTGTGAAAATGAACTAAAAAAGCTATATAAGAGGGCAGCAGATTTAGAGAGGAGGTGTCTAAGGGATAACTGCCATGAAGATAATACATTTATATTGTTTATAACTAATGTTTACGGTCTAGAAGGACTCTCTCGGATCGTGAATAGTAAAAAGGAGTAGATGATTTCTCAATACACTATTAGTAGGAATATATATTGTGGTCCTTGTTTTTGAGACAAAGTGTGTTAGAGATAAGTATTGGGATGATTAGAAGGCTACATATTTTTTATGTTACAATCTTGCAAGACTCATGTGGGATCATGAATACACTCTGCTACGCACACTTGTTACAATATGAAGGAGTCCTACAGGAGTTGATGTTTATCATACTGTACTATTTATGCTCCCTGGTTTGAGCAGAGTTAAGGCTCCTCCACATACCCTACTATGCACACCCATCATCTGAGATAGAGCTTTGAAAGGAGAGCCCAGTCCCTTCTGACACCCTACTATGCACATCAATCATTACAGAGAGAGCTCTCAGCAGAGAGGCCAGTCCCTCCACACACCCTAATATGCACAACTGCCGGCTGAAAGAAAGGTTTGAAAGGAGAGGGAAGTTGCTCCCCACACTGTACTATGCACACTCATCAACTGAGAGAAAGGTCTGAAAGGAGAGGCCATTCCCTCTCCACTTCCTAATATGCACACCCATCATTATAGAGAGAGGTCGCACCAGAGAGGCCAGTCCCTCCACACACCCTACTACGTGCACCAGTCATCTGAGATACAGGTCTAGAAGGAGAACCCAGTCCCACCCCACACCCTACCACACACACCTATCATTACAGAGAGACGTCTCAGTAGAAAGGCCATTCCCTCCACACACCCTACTACACACACCTGTCACCTGAGAGAGAGGTGTAAAAGGAGAGGGCAATCCCTCCCCACACCCTACTATGCACAACAATCTTCTGAGAGAGAGGTCTGAAAGGAGAGGCAAGTCTCTCTTGAGAGATTCAGCATTACAGAGAGAAGTCTCAGCTTTGAGGCTAGTCTCTATACACACCCTACTATGCACACCCGGCATTTCAAGAGCAATTGCACCTCAAAAAAAGATTGCTTGTGACATTGTGATATCAGTGTTACAATAACTGAGAAAATAAACAATCGCTATTGAATATTCATATGTTTAATACTCACAAATTTTACAAAGATTTTGTTAATTGTGAACCATATCCTGTTTTGTTACGAGAAAAAACCTTCTTTTACTAAAATAATGTCAGTACACAACATATATTTTAGAATAATTCTACCATACATACACTCACAAAAATAATTAATTTACTTTAAAAAAAAAACACGTACTAGAAATTCACTGAAAAGGTTAACCCTATCCTTGCTCCCGTCAGCCAACGGCCGTCACAAGCACTACCTCGCTAGTGCTGAGCATGTCCGTTGGCTGACGCAGCCCGCCCACTCATTAGAACTCCAGCACCACGGCGGAATTCGCACAGCGTTTGAGGAGTTAATGTAACGTTATAATTAGCTAATAATAAAGATATCTGTTTTCCTTTAAAAAAACGTCGGAATTCACTGGGAAAAACAAAGTTTAAAGTAGCGTCATAGTTAGGTGAATTTGTCAGTGTGAATATTAATCTTTTGAAAAAAAACACAGAAACTCACCAGTTATAATTAGCAGCGTTAATTATAGTTTGTGCCCCGCCATGCACAATTATAACATTACTATAACCTTTGTTTTTATCTCCAAAAACAAAAGTCCTAAAGATTTTCTTTGGGACAGGGGTGTATCAAAATAAATGTATGCACCAGCAATCCAGTAGTGCATCCATTCTTTTCCAAATCTGGTGGAAGATTGATGTGGTTGGATGCCACCAGGAGCGCATTGGCCACGTACTAGATTGAGGAAGGGAAGGAAAACAAGATAATCTGAAAAGGCATGAAGTGGAATCAAGACTGCACAGCCATGGCTTTAGGCACCTTCAGAAACTCAGTAGCACCAATTCAGGGGTCTTTGAGCAAAACATTTGGTGTTGGAAAGTATTCTTTTACAAATTAGGCCCTGAGGTAAGTATCTTTCAATGCAGATAGAGAATCAGTGGCTGTAGATCAGGAGTAACAGACAAATTTGCTTACCATTATATTTTGCAGACATTTTCATTAGGACCAGCTCCTTAGTTAAATTATAGATGCTGTCACTCAGTTCAGTAGACACCTGCACTGGCTTCATTGTGGTATCACTCTTGAACCTAGAATGATATTGTCAATGTTAGAGGTGGTTTATGATTGATGTGTAAGACACACAGACTAAGTTACTTTCTGTTGTTGATTGAGGCACAGGGTATGGAGAGATAGGTTGGGATATGTAAGGGGATGCCTGGAAGTGGAGTATAGCTACCCATTGCCTACTGGAGGAGCTCAACATGGTTCAAGGGAGAGATTGGTGCTATTGGTTTTGGCATGGGTTTATGATTACAGGGGTCTATAGTCGTGCCTGGCTATGAACATCAGATGTTGTAGGAGAATATCCCAGCCATATGTTTCACTCCCGAATAAAGACCAAGTGAACCGAAATGCCCTTGCTCTTACTGCAACCAATAGGAGTTATCTAAGGGTAGATTTAATCTACAAAGGTATTGCAGACATCCTTAAGACACACCTAGCAGTCCTGATTAAGGGACAATAAATTGCCAGGTGTACTTTCTACCTTTGACTTAAGGAAATAAATAAAAGACATTCTTTCCTGATTGGCTGTGGAGAAAGCAAGTTCACTGAATCGCCTTGGCATTTCAGTTTTTTTAGCCCGAAGTCTGTGCCTCTGTAGTTAAGGTTGGATACATTTGGGCCCACATTAGCACAAGCACAATTATTGTAAAGGACTGCGCTTGAACTTACTGAGAATTATGTTTTTGTTCACTCCTCATATTCTCTGCTTTTGAACCATTACCAAACTTGAATATCTTTCCTTTGTAATTACAAAAAAAACTTTTTTCTATTATTCCCCTGCTTTTTGTTCTTCTCTTTTCTTTGACACTTCTTCAATTGGTTGTTTGGCTTTAAAGAAGTGGTTGTGTATTATTTCATGTTTTATATCTGTATGTCATTTGTCTGAGGCACATACTCTTTTTTAGGTCTCGCGTAGGCAGCGTGCATGCGCTGTCTCTCCGAGACATCTAGTAATCCGTATAGCGAGGGTAATCCCGCCTGCTGCTTGACTGCTGCTTGCAATTGGCTTATTTAAGATTTCCGGCCTTCCTATTGGTTGCTGGTCCGATGTATCACTTCAGTTTTTATCGGAAGCAGCACCGACCAACTACAGTTTCATTGCGAAGCCGCTGTTGGTATGTCATGTTTAGAGACTTTTTGTTTATTATCATGGCGCCCACATTATTCATAGCAGAGCAAGACCTATAATGTACACGGCAGCAGAATACTTTTATTTATTAACATGGCGCCTGCTTTATTCACAGCCACACAATACCTATTATGTGCACGGCCGCCAAAACCTTTTATTTATTAACATTGCGCCTGCTTTATTCACAGCCTCTCAATAGCTATAATATTCTCCTCCATGCAATACCTATATTGTGCATGGCAGCAGAATAGTTGTATTTATTAACATGGCGCCCACTTTATTCACAGCCGCGCAATATCTATAATATTCTCCTCCACGCATACCTATATTGTGCATGGCAGCAGAATACTTGTATTTATTTACATGGCGCCCACTTTATTCACAGCCGCGCAATACCTATAATGTGCACAGCCGCCAAAAACTTTTATTTATTAACATGGCGCCCGCTTTATTAACAGCCACGCAATACCTATGATATTCACAGCCATGCAATATCTATAATATGCACGGCTGCCAAAAACATTTATGACCACTTCACTCGCAGCAACACTTAAAAACTGTCACGCTCTATATCAAGTCCAATTAACTTGATAAATGCGCTTGTCAGGGTGGAATCTAAATGCAGAACATTGCTCATGTCAGCTGCTTTTGAACCACATGAACAGTGTCACGCAGAGGCGCCAGTGAGAGGAGGAATGCCCCCTGGTTGCTGCCTGCTTGTATGGGGTACAACACTTGGTAAGGCCCAGTTTATCTTTTACTGGCCACCGAATACTTTTATTTATTAACATGGCGCCCGCATTATTCATAGCCACGCAAGACCTATAATGTACACGGCAGCAGAATACTTTTATTTATTAACATGGCGCCCGCTTTATTCACAGCCACGCAATACCTATAATGTTCTCAGCCACACAATACCTACAATGTGCACGGCCGCCGAATACTTTTATTTATTAACATGGTGCCAGCTTTATTCACAGCCCTGCAAAAATCTTTAATGTGCACGGCTGCCATAAACTTTTATTTATTAACTTGGCGCCCACTTTATTAACAGCCATGCAATACCTATAATATTCACAGCCATGCAATACCCATAATGTGCACGGCCGCCAAATACTTTTATTTATTAACATATTGCCCGCTTCATTCGCAGCCGCACTTAAAAACTGGCACGCACTATATCAAGTCCCATTAACTTGATAAATGCGCTTGTCAGGGTGAAATCTAAATGCAGAACTTTGCTCATGTCAGCTGCTTTCGAACCAATCACTCAGGGAATTGTAAGCACGCTACTCACCCATGAGGGCCTCAAGGTGCTGAGGGGGGGGAGGAGGGGGGAGGCAGATCTGTTTAGCCAAAGAGCCAAGTCTTGAGGGTCTTCCTGAAGGTGTTCAGGGAGGGGGCGTGTCTGATGTCTGCCGGTAGCTCGTTCCAGGTCTTGGCTGCAATATGAGAGAGGGATCTTCCATCTGCTCGGCCAGTGCGACTTTGGAAGATCTGAGGTTTCTTTTGGGTACGTGGAATTTGACTCTGTCATTGAGGTATTTGAGTCCATTTTTGTGTAGGCATTTGTAGGAGTGAGTGAGGATTTTGAAAGTGACTCTTTTCTCCACAGGGAGCCTTTGTAGGTGTTGGCTGATGTGTTCATGTTGGGGGATGCAGAGGACAAGTCTGACACGAACAGTGTCACGCAGAGACTGCAGTGAGAGGAAGAATGCCCCCTGGTTGCTGCCTGCTTGTATGGGGCACACCACGAGGTAAGGCCCACTTTATTTTTTACTGCTGCAGTTACTTGGAATTCAGGTTTTACGTTGCAGTGTAATATATTCACACTTCACTTTGTTAAACCATCCGTCTTACTCAGTCAAATATATCAGAGTGCCCCTAACAACTACTGTTACGGCAGACACCACACCTCCTTAAACCCTCCTAGGACTACACAGAGCCTAGGGTATCAAATCATAAAGATTCTCTCAGGCTTTGCTGTAGCTTTAATGCAATACTTTTTGCTTATAGTTCAGCAGTCTTCTCACCCAGGCACATTGCAAGTGTATTTAGGAAATTAGTAAAAACACGTGCTGCATGACCTTCCCTCTATTAAATCACACGGTGCACAGAGATTATGGTTCCTTTTTTATCTGCCATTGTGCTTCTTTCCCTTTAATTGTCTTTTTCCCTCTTTATACCTCTTTTGTTGACAATTCGCCAGGTGCAAGTTCCCCATGTAATTTGGCTGTACTCAAACCTTGAAACTGTGGACAGGAATGCAGCTAAAATTTTATTTGAAAAAGAGCAACGTTGGGTGCACAGACTCAAGACAGACAGTGAGGGCCTGAATGATTCCGTTCCGTGGTTATGTCTTAACAAATAATTGATATTTTGCCTGAATTACGAATTTTCTAACGTTCTTTGATTATGAGAAAATTTCGAATGAGCGCCTAAAGAGTACATTCTCATAAACACCATTTGTCTATTTCCAAGCTAGAAATTATTACAATTCTCATCTGAAAATTAGGTATAACAATTTAGCACAACTAATAAGTATAAACACTCGAGCAACTCTTCAGTTTCCATTACTTTGCAATAAAAGAAGACAAGCTACACACTGGCGATTGATTCCGGGTCACCAAGGGCAGAGACAGCACAAGCTGCTAGACGGGTGTTTGAAGGCTAGAGGTATCGAGGAGCATTGTCCTTTTCGTTATGGAGTAAACTGCAAGTATTAAAACCCCTTTACTAAACTCCTTTTTTCCTCACTCCAAAACAGTGAAGCCTCCCCCTAACTGCCATGGTTCCCGAGGAGACAAGTCTTACATAATGTAGAGGTACATTCTATAAGGTCTAGTTACGCATAAGCACATGTGAAGACCCTGCTCTGTATTGAGTTTTGCTTAGTTTTACACTTTTGTTAGAGGTGCCTACTTTTTGAATAGAATCTCTTTCTGAATAGGCTTTCCAGAGTGCGCATTTAAAGATACTATAGCGGCAGTATGCACATGTTAAATTTTCAGAATACATGTAGAACGAGTGCTTGGTACCGTCTAATAACGAGTGCATGTACTTTTAAATAATTGTAAGAGTCTATACTCGAACAGTTATCACATCGTTATACCAATGTCTAAGATAATCGTGATGACACAGTAAAATTGATTAGCGCCTTTGACGTCATGGTAATGTAACAAAAGAATTGCGCCTTAAATTAAATAGCGCTTTTAATATCAGGGCACTGTAAAGAAATGATCTCATGACGCCTAAATACAATTTTGGGATTTATACATCACAATATTCCGCATAGAATTTTGAGAATGAGTAAGTTGACGCTTAATATGAATGTGACTCTGAGTTTAGTATTGCACAACTCGCTTTTAATTAAATGTTTTTTAATAATATGCTTCTTAATTCTCAACTGTGTCTCTATGTCATTGTACATTGCTGAAGTGTCTTTTCCCACTTATTCGCTACAAATGTGGTTGCACTATCTCCCTTTTCTTTTATTACAGGTACAATGTGACCTACTACCACAAAATGAATCAGGTTACAAATTTACCTTTTCCTTTTTTATTCACTTAATCACTTTATGGTCCTGAGGAAAGCCGACTGACCAACAGGCAGATAAGGCTGAAACATGTCGACCACTTTTAACCTCACAAGATTAGTGCGCTAGAATTCCTAAATAATTCCATAGCGACACGCCTTAACCTTTTACCCGAATCCAGAAATATTAAAGTTGAACCTCTGGCTGTCCGGGTATTTTAGAACACCTTTATAGCACTATTTCACTTATTCACCATCACTACTGTTTTAACCAATGGTACAACCTCCTGGCGGAGGGTGCAAACAAAAACTGACCCAAGGATTACGCACGGACACGTGTTACAAGAAGCGGGGACACAACATATACCGCTACACGACTCTGACAAAACACGTGTATGAGGGTCTTTTATTTGGGAGACACCTACCGATCCACCTGCAGACCTTGGTTATGCAGGACCAGTGATCCTTTCCACATTGATTTATAATGTACTCAAACCTGCACATTGAATTTGTTTTGGTGCTTTTATGAACCTACCTCTATTTAGTTCGCCGTCATTGTTAATGTTACTAATCTGATCTGAAGGTAGCAGGGTAGAAGCTCAGGACGAAGCAGACTACAGAGTTTTAGCTACACCCAAAATCCCTTCAGTACTTCCAACAAGAAGTATTTGCATTGCAATAGGTCGCGCATTTGTGAGCGTTTAATCTATTGCCATTGTAAATAACAATGCCTTTTATTTATGTTTTTAATTACCTGCAAATGATGCGTAAACACGTACTTTGTACTTATAGTACTTGCTTATAAAAAGTAAGGCTGAAAGCAAATGTGACTTTTTTACTGCCAGGCTTGCTCTTTGTAAACAAGGACTATAAGTACAAAGTGCGTGTTCACACACCATTTGCATATTTTCAACACACATAAATAAAAGGCAGTGTAATTTACAATGCCAATAACTCAAAGTCTTGCAAATGCGAGACCTATTGCATTGCAAATGCTTGTTTTAACTGAAGTTCGTTTAATAAAAATATAACTAAGTAAACTCACAGTAGGCGTTCAGTCACATGGAGCTGCCCTGTATCTTTAAGGTGATGGTATAATCACCAGCATTCCATCACGTGTCAGCGGTGTCCCAGAGGCATCCGTTGATGGTGACTGGCCGTGGGGGTCACTACCATGTCCAGTTTGGGGCATAACAAATTCCTCCTTATTACGCCATGAGCATAGAGGTGTTATTGTGCCCTTATCGCAGTATTGGGCCAAATTGCTGTTATCACCAGAGGGGTGTGATTTGTGACACTTTAAACCCAGCGCCTAATTCCCATTTAATCCACTGATTCCCGCCTAGTGAGTGAAGTAGAGAGCCAGAGGAGCTTTTTTTCTTAAAAAGATATGGTGCGCTAAGACTTGTGATGCACAAACAAACGCAAATGCAGTTTCAATGGAATATCGACAGTGATGACATCTGTGTGTGAGGCAATAGCTTTACAGCACGGTGTCTTAACTGTCAACAGGAGGAGGAAGAGCCTGTGAAATCCTAGTGGTGTAACGAAACTTGACACCCCCCTCCTGAAAAGTACATAGAGGGCCCTCCCCCCCCCTCCAGACTCACTCAGGAGCTGTCAGGCCAGAGTACTGAGCTGAGAGCCCCTCCTGGAGCTCGGGGTCCCCCTGCACTGCAGGGACTGCGGGGGCCTTTCTTATGCCACATGTCCTACCACACTGGGATCTTCGGGCTCATGGTAGGGTCAAGGGACGAAGGGCAGAAGATTTGGTCAAAGGGCACAGGGGGGCCACTGACCTTCTTAGGGACAGGACATGTGGTACTGGGTGCCATTATAGGTGAAAATACAAAACGGATGAAAATACACACTGGACGGCAGGCTCAGTTCAACCTTTTTTCAAGTGCCATTCCACACCTTGGTCCAGGTCATAATTACAAACAACAGAGCCAACCCTAGGTCCTGAACCAGGGGTAATTAACAATATAATACAAACAATGGTTCAGGTACTCCATTTAAAAAAATACAAAATTGGTTTAGAAAGAAAAAAGTCAAGCCAAGAAAGAAGGAAATATACTACCCAACTATTGGTTTTCTCAAACACACAATATCCATGTACAGATAATCTTTTCAATTTTACCACAAATAGATTTTAATATTATCAAAAAAAGGATATATTAAAAAACAATAGTTGGGGCGCTCATACAGTTACACAAATTGTGTTACAATTGTGAACATTGACAGGTTTAAACAAATAGTGGCTGAGGGAAAATCACAAAGACAGGTTTCTAAACAAAACAGAAATGTACCACAAAACAATAGTATCCTCATTCATTAAAGCCACATTATTGGCGTCAACGACGTTTCAACTCTATAGGAATTCGAGGATCATCATCAGGACAAAAATATCAATTGAAGGAGCTTCCACTGTAGTTCAACAAAAACATCTGCTATATTATCAGAAAAAGTCTGCAAAGAATGCACTCTTAAAATATACGAGATAGAGACCAGACATGGGCTATCAAGGTGCAGTCATCTAATGTCCTTGCATAATAAATCAGCAATCATGCTGGGTCAAGGGATCCCGGTCGATACGTCCAATGACGTTTTTACTATTGGCCTGTTAGTCTCACCAGCATTGCAGCTCTCCTGTGCTCGTCCGCATCAGGTCATGGAGTTAAGTGAGAGCGTTCGGGAACCCCTGATTACCGCGCAACAAACAGGCATGGCCGATCTATTGGTACAGGGGCCCCTAGCAAGTAGGTATTACGAGCATAGTGCGACCACGACAGAGGTCATTGAAGTGGTGTCTCCAGCAGTGATAGCCTGCTCCCTCTCCAATTCAGAAACAAGCAAGTGTGGTGAAGGCGGTAAGCAGTAGGAGGAAGAGTGGCAGGGCTGAGCACGGCGAGACAGCCATCATGGCTACGGTGCCTCTCTGCACTGCTGTTGTGAGGGGGAAGTAGCGTGCTAAGGTGGGCAGCCCCCCTCAGCAGAGCAGGCCTTGCGGATCATAATGTGTGGGTGGGGAAGGGAGGCCTATGAGTGCACTGCTGCAGATGCGCCGTGAGGGAGGGTAATCGAGCTCAGGAGAGAGACCGGGGTGGGGCCTGTGCTAGAGCGCATGGCCTGTTGCTGCAGAGCCTGTGGGGGAGTTGGTACGAGGTGCGCTCTCACCTGTGGACCCCATGGAAGCAGGAGAGCGCAATGTTTCCCCTCGGTCGCATGAGGGTGTCTGCTGCACTGACATCAGGGGGCGTGGTTTCTGATGCTGAGGATCTGCCATTGGACTTGGGAACATCCTTTAAAAGGAAGCCGGAATCACAATGTGCCTTTACAACGCCAGCAATAGAACGAACACGCCATTACCATGCATTCATTTGGCATGGAAGTCATTACTACGACTTGCTTTAGGAGGCCGCACTGGTGGAGCATTCCCTACTGTCGCGCAGACTGGAGTTGGAATAGTAAATGATACTATTCCAAAGTGCAGCGCCGCCCTAAAGCAAGTCATTGTGACGACTTGCGTGCTAAAGGAACGCATCGTCGAAAAGACATGCGTGCTAATCTCTTGCAGGATTGGGTCATACAACTGTTGGACTTATCTAGACCACAATGGAAGCCCTGACTGATGAGAGGGAGGGAGCCTGGTAGCTGCTCACTGGATGGCGCACTGAGATAGTTTCAGCATCGGCTAGTGGGGAAGGGATGCAAGGAGAAGGGGTGGCCTCTGCAAGTGTGAACAATGCCGTAGTACTGGTCCCTGTGTCAGTGGGGTAGGCTGATCTGGATGTCAAAGAACTGGGACCCAGGTATGAAGAGCAGTGAGAGTGGCCCTTTTCCAAATAGGGGGTGTTGTGCATGGGTTGTTGCGCCAGGGAGGGTAGTGTTTCAGGTCAGCAGCTGCAGGCAGAGGAGGTCCCCTGAGACAAGAGCACGGTCAACATGTGGGGTGGGTGGGAGAGGGGCCCCAGGAGGGAGGGTTGGGTGTGGGTGTGGTGCCAAGCCAGGCCTCTCTTTGTCCTCGAGGAGGCAGGTTAGCATCAGTTTTGTGCCAGCTTGGTGGGTGAGGCAGGTCCAGCGATTGCTGAAGTTTAGCAATGATCGCCGGGAGAGTCTAGTGCAACCTTGGGGCTCCAGCTTAAAGTCAGAGCTTGTGACTTTGCAGCCAGCTCTGGGACAGTGATGCACTGCGCATTGGAGCAGCAAGAATTGGGATTTGAATCCACTGTGCGTGAGCAGTGTTTTTACCAGGATCTTTATAAGGCTCAATTTGGTGATGGTGGTATTTGTGATGGTGAAGTGCCTGGTACAAGTTGGAGTCATAGTGATTATATTTGGGATGCTGATGTGGAATTGGACTATGATCAGGATGATCTGGAAGAGGGAGAAATTGGGGAAGATGAAGTGTTGTTGCTTGAACACAAAATACCCTAAAAAAACAACAGAAAAGAGGCATTTGGTAAAACAGGAACAGTTTGTTTAATCAAACAGAGCAGCCGGGGGAACAGATACAGGGTCTGAGGACTGTCTCAATTTCCATTCAGTTGGCATCCTTCTTAAATGCAATTTTCAATAGGTCATAAAAGTTCTCCGGCAGCCCATATATGGTGAGGAATGTGGATTGCTGCCTTTAGAGTCACAAAATAATTGTCTGATGGTTACTACAGGTAGATCTCGACCTCATGCAGACACAATGTTGCCAGTGGGGAAAGTGTCCAGATGTCTGGCATGGAGGACGCGTGATCACTATGTGTAATGGGCCCTACTTGGCTATGTGTTCCTAACTTGTGTTTTTATGGTGGTTTTGGGACTGCATGTACCCCTTCCAGCCATGTGTGCTTTATTATGGCAATCTTGTTTAACCCATTGCAATGTCGCTGCGCCTATCTGTGGGATAGATTGAATATTTTGCCCCTTTGTGTTTGCCTGCCAGCTACACACCCTCCCACCTGTGACCTATAAATCAGAAGTCCTGGGCCTTGGACTCAGAGCCTGTCTAACTACATATTTGTGAGTTGGGGTTGATGTAAAGTTCAACACGTGTGAATCAGTTATTAAGGACATGATATAATTTTCATTGACAGATACATTTTATTCCATATTAAAGGAGTCTTGGTGTTTTGCAGCAGCCAGTGTCTGTTGTGGCTCAGCGAGGACAGTGTCCATCCAAACAGAGGTGAGGACAGCATCAGGAGTGACGGCTTTGGTGCGGGCCCTGACCCTGAGGCCAGGTAAGAAAGCCTTGTGTGGTGGGCACTGCCAGGAGTGTGGAAGTGGGTGTACAGGCTGTGGGTCTGGACACACAAGAGCGCCCTGAGTTTGGCTTGCAGTTTTCAAAGGGGAAGGACGTTCAAGATCAAGGTACAGAGGGGGCAGTACCTGAGAGCGGTTAAGACAAAATAAAGCGCAAGTGAGATACTACAGGAGAAAGTTATGGAGACTGGGGACAAGGCCAAGGAGAAGGCCGAAGGGGAGAAAAAGGAGATAAAAAGCAAGAAGTTCCCGTACCTGGGTAATGCTAAGCCGGGGGGGTGCTCATTTAATGTCAGCAACGAAAGAGCGCATTTGTAAGGGGGAGTACATAGAGATTTTTGCATAGGGAGCTAAAGGAGAAAGAGGGATCCTCTGTCCCACCGGCCTAAGGTGCCCGACAATATTGAGAATTGAACAGCAGCCTTTTATATATATTAGAGTGCATATTGTGAGAAATATCCAGAACGTGCGTGGCTTTATTCAAGTATCTTGATGTCATGAGATAGGCTCAAATTACTTTCGGAGGATGGGACTGGGTGCAACACAATGAGGAATTCTGTGCTCGTTTGCAGAGGTTGCAGATGGTATTTGGGGGCAGCTGGATAATGAGCTGGTCCTCCAGGACAATGACTCAGAGTGACCTGCCCTGTCTACTTACATGGCAAGTGGGTGGCCGGGGATATACAAGTCCTTTCACGGATATCCCACCCAGAAAGGGGTGAGTGTAGCGGGGAGAGGTCAGACGGGAAGCAGTGGCGCTTACTGGTCCCATAACAGGGTCCAGTGCTTGTGGGAGTATTGCAAGTATAGGCATGAATGCTCAAAATGCGAGGAAAGACACATGCTCACTAAGTGCTGGCCCCACAGGAATGCTTTTGCCCAGCAGGGTAGTGCAAAAGGTCAGTGGCAGGGAAGCAGTGACAGGGACAGAGGCATGGGTGTCCACAGGGGGGGAAGAGGGGGCGCTTGTCCCCCCCGGATCGCTGATCTGTCTGATGCAGGCCCAGTTACAATGTGGTATTTTCACTCATGCAGCACACGTTGCTGAAGCGGACGCTCATGTGTTCTGAGCAGGGAGGCCGTCAGCATTCCTTTTATGGACGCATTTGGTCCCTAATTTTCACAATTACAGCAGGCTGTACTTTTCCGCTGCGAGAAGCCCCAGGAGTTTAAACGTTCTCTCACTTGGGGCCTCACACTTTTCTTTGAACTCTAGAGGCTGCAGCAGCCCCTCCCCTACCTCGAGCACATTGTGGACAGGCCCATTGTCATTCTGTCTGCTGCTGATCATCACATAAAGAATGACAATGGGCTGCCGGCCTTTAAATTGCCTTGCAGACATCCTACCTGTGTTTAAAAAAAAAAAGTGTCAGCAAACACTGCGGTAGCAGCGC
This sequence comes from Lissotriton helveticus, assembly GCF_964261635.1. NCBI lineage: Eukaryota > Metazoa > Chordata > Amphibia > Caudata > Salamandridae > Lissotriton > Lissotriton helveticus. Next base: position 1,856,168,269 of record NC_136068.1, on the reverse strand, counting down.
GGCCAGACACTCTACTCTATGGGGCGTGGTGATTCACAAAAAAGCCTCATTAATAAGTAAATGGTCTTTTAAAGACCTGTGAAGTACTCAGATACGGCTGTGTGTGCGCCTGGGAAGCTGGGGTGAGGTGACAGAGGGTGACAGGCAGAGGGTGACAGAGGGAGGGAGGAAGACAGAGGGAGGGAGACAAAGGGGAGACAGAGGGAGGGAGACAGAGGGAGGGAAACCGAGGGAGGGAGACAGGAAGGGAGACAGGGAGGGAGACAGAGGGAGGGAGACAGAGGGAGGGAGACAGAGGGAGGGAGACAGAAGGAGGAATACAGAGGGAGGGCGACAGGCAGAGGGTGACAGACAGAAGTCAATAGACAGAGGGAGACAGACAGAGGGGTAGACAGACAGAGTGAGACAGACAGAGGGAGGGAGACAGACAGAGGGAGGAGGGTGATAGAGGGAGGTAGACAGACAGAGGTAGACAGAGGGAGACAGACAGAGGAAAGGGGGAGACAGAGGGAGGGAGACAGACAGATGGGAGGGAGACAGAGAGAGAGGGGAAGAGAGAGAGACAGAGAGAGAGGGAGACTGAGAGAAAGGGAGACAGAAGGAGGGAGACCGAGAGAGAGGGAGACGGAAGGAGAGAGGGAGGCAGAGGGAGATAGAGAGAGAGGGAGACAGAGGGAGGGAGACAGAGGGAGGGAAACAGAGGGAGTGGAATCGGAGGAGGGAGACAGGGAGGGAGACAGGGAGGGAGACCGAGGGAGGGAGACAGAGAGAAAGGGAAAGAGAGGGAGACAGAGAGAGAGGGAGACAGAGAGAGAGGGGGACAGAGAGAGAGGGCGACAGAGAGAGGAAGACCGAGAAAGAGGGAGACTGAGAGAGAGGGAGACAGAAGGAGGTAGAGGGAGACAGAGAGAGGGGGAGACAGAGGGAGGAGAGGGAGACAGAGGGAGGGAGAGGGAGACAGAGAGAGATAGAGACAGGGGGAGAGAGAGAGGGAGACAGAGGGAGGGAGACAGAGGGAGGGAGGTAGAGGGAGGGAGACAGAGGGAGGGAGACAGAGGGAGGGAGACAGAGGGAGGGAGACAGAGGGGGGAGACAGAGGGATGGAGACAGAGGGAGGGAGATAGACAGAGGGAGACAGAGGGAGGGAGACAGAGGGAGACTGACAGAGAGAGGGAGACAGAGAGACGTACAGAGTGAGGGAGACAGAGGGAGGCAGAGAGAGAGAGAGAGTGAGGGAGAGCGAGAGAGAGTGAGACAGAGAGGGAGGGAGACAGAGAAGTGTGGCTCAGGGGTTAGAGGCAGCAGACCCGGAAGCTGAGATCGGTCCTGGACCAGGGTTCAATTCCCCGCCTCGGCGGGTCTTGGGCTAAAAATTCCACGGACTCGATAATTCTCGCCCCGGTGCCTCCTCGACTCTCGGGTTCACACTCTGCGACTCTGGGCAATAGCTTGCTTAATCTCCACAACGGCCCCTTGCGGCGGGATGCCTGACTTTCACCTTGTGGATACCCTGATATCTCACAGGGGAATATCAGGACGGGTTCCCTAAGCAAGCGCCGGGACACCCACTGCGGGTAGCTGTGCGCTATATAAGCTCAACTACATTTACATTTACATTTACAGAGAGAGAGGGGGCAGAGAGAGAGGGACACAGAGAGAGAGGAAGACAGAGAGAGGGAGACTGTGGAAAAGTAAATTTTACCATGTCATATGTGCCTACGTGTTCCCCATGTTATGATAAATGTGCATGATCGATATGCATGTATTCCCCTCTGATCAATTAAAGACGCAATTACAGTTGTGTCCATCTCTAGTATGCCAGTTTCCAGTCTTCGTGAATACAACGAATATTAGGCCTATGTAAACCTACGTTGCCACATTTTACAGTGTGCACGTTAATTCATTGAATTATCCCCGTTTCTAGGCCTCAAAAGGGCCCGGACTCAGATTCAGCTCCTGTCTCCTGAACCCTCTCCGAGGAGCGATACAGCCCCCACCTGTATCCCTGACCCTTCACTTACTTTCATGCCTCGCAGTGCCCGGCTAGGCCTGGCTCTGCCTCCCAGTCTGCCAAGAGTATGTTATGTTTCTAGTTATCAGTCCAGCCCTCCTTCTGTGCATTCCTAAGCTACTGAATCGCATCAATAGTCTCCGTCATGGTCTAGCCTTTATGTCTCCATGAAAGAGAAATACTGTATTCATATTCATAGAATATTCCTCGCACATGCAATACATTTAGAATAATGCATGCACCAGTCTTAGTGTCTGTTAGCCTTTACCCTGATAACTTTTGGATTCCATCAACATGTACTATAAACACCAGATACTAGATATGCCTAGGTACATGTCGCTCTGACCCTTCAGACTTTCGTCTCCTCTTCTAGTGCAGAAGTCATAGCCCCCAGTTCTCCCTGGTAACACGTCATTGCCAGTTTACGCGCACCACTAGGTTAGAGGTCCCAGCTGCTCAGGTAGCCCCCTCCATGTTTCCGCCCCGTTTATGACATATTCTGTTACGTTTGCATCACATGTCTATGTATACGCCCTGTACACACCTCTTGTTACACCCACTTTATGCCTTATCTTTCGCGACTGCTACAAACTCCGCCTACTGCTACGCCTACTGTATTGAATGCAATGTATTTGTTTAACTATAAATATTGTGCACTGTTATTAAAAGTTACCCCTTACCCCCTTATGCTCCTAGATCCTGCCCCCGGCAGCTGCCATCCCATTCCCATGCAGGCTGTCCTGTTCCTGTCCTTTTATGATTAATTAAAGCCTGTAGACTCCAGCTACCTCGAATCTTGACTCTTATTTATTGAGCTATCTGTTTATATAGTATCCTGAAAAATAGAACCGGTAATTAATTATTTATTTACCACATAATGGCGCCCGAACAGGGACTTGCCCTTTCCCCACGCGCCGGAGAAGCCACGCAGGCCCCCTGATCCTCTGCAGCCGTGACGGAACCATACCGGCCACGTGCAGATATTTCTGCTTCAAGTATCCCTCAGGCCCACGGAGGAGACGGAGGTTGCGGTCCAGCGTCCAGACGAGGCGGTGGAGGAACGCGGCGAGTCCCGACCAGAGCCCAAGCCGAGAGTCCAAGGTCCGAGGTATCCGGAGGCCCACCTGTAACTGAAGTCCGAAGTTCGTCCGTCCGTCGTCGTAGCAGTCCAGTCCAGTCCGAGGCCTTCCGTTCTTGCTGCCCGGTGAGTACCATTGCTGGGGTAGTATCTAGACAGGGTCAATTAATTTGTCTCTGGTCCGTGGGTTTGGGTACACAGATCCAACACGAAGTGTCCACCTAGGTGGATGCGGGTCCTGACGTGTCTCTTTATGAGACCGGTAAGTTTCGTACTGTTTTAGCAGTGCATCTAGTCATTCCAGTACGTTCTGTTCTGTTCTCGAGAAATTCATGTGTTCTGTTCTCAGTATTCCAGGTGATATTCTGTCCGAACTGTTAAATGTCAATTCATGTGTTTTCAATGTCGTGGTATGAATGATTTGTTTTTCAGTTATTATTGTGTTCATTGTGTATTGTATTGTGTTCAGACTCCAGTCCAGTCATGCCTCTGTTCTCAAGACTACGTCAGTTAAAAACTAGAAAAGGTCTGCTCGAGGAAGCAGTTCCTGTCCCGCCTAGGGACAGTCCAGGTCACTTTATGTATCATAAACATGGCATAAGTGCCATATTATATCTAGACTTATGGGTCGAGTATACTAAAGATCTAGAAGAGAAATATAGATGGCCTGTATCAGGTACATGGGATGCCGAGTGCATCATGCGAGTAGAAGAAGCATTATGGAAAAAGAAATCCAGACAGTCCCAGAAAGATGCCATCGAGTTATGGCGCAAAGAATCTCATAAAAGAACCGAAAAAGAAATCAGAAAGTCAGAATTAAGTAGAGAATCCTCAGAAAGAGCCCAAGAAAGGGAATTAATCGAAGTAGGTGAACGAGTTAAAGCCGAACAGTCAGACAGACAGAGAAATGCCCTTATTAAGGGTATGTATCCTCTTCTTGCCGAGGGCTTGCCAAAAGCAACCCCGGAAGCACCATGTAATTTTCCGCCGCCATTAGTTCCGATTAAGCTACGTCACAAACCGACCGCAGCTGATATTTTTCTCTCGTCCTATTTGGACGACACAGTCCCAGAATATGCAAATCCTGTTCCGCCAGCTCCTGTAAATAATGTAATTCCTGTTCCTCCAGCCACCGGGGCACCTGTTACAGCACCTGTTACGGTACCCCCGGTCCAGCCCGTAGTACAAGTTCCCGCTACATCGGTCACTCTGCCAGCACGAAGAGTATCAGTCGACGATTCTAGTATAGGGGCCGCGGGGGGAGGTCCTCCTGGTACCCCGCCGCCACACAAACGTGTAACGTTAGTCGAGTTACATGAACGTGCGTTACAGCGTACGCCCAAATATCAGTCCGTTGCAGATATCAGACGAGCTCTCACCGAATGCCGTTATGATCCAGTCCCAGGCGATGATAATATGGTTATATATTCATTGCGTGTAAGACGGGTGACCGAGTATTTGGACACCCTACCGAATATGAAAGAAGATCTAGACAGAATATATAGTTTCATCCGTACAGGAGACGATCCAGAAAGTATTGGCGAAATCATGTCTCTAAGGAAAGCTGAGACCCAGCTCATGCTATTAAAATTTCTAATCAATTGTTTAGTAAGGGAACAAGATTGTCCGACTAAAGATCCGATCGAAATGAGAATTCTGACAAAGTGGAGTGATCATATAGCCGAGGGAAGACACAAGACACTCAGTAGTATAGAGAGTATGTACAAGAAAATTTGTAAGGAAATAATAAGGTTACACGAGAAACGCAAAGCAGCACAAGTAAGCGAGAAAGAAGACAACACTGATACTGAAGAGGTAGAAGACGAGAATACCGCCAGAATAGCGTATGTAGGTAAATCTAGACTTCTAGACCGACATTCACGCCTAGAACACAAGAAAGTTTTTCACCTTCCAGCACTAGAACAAGAGAATCTTGAACAAATATTTCAAGCTACCGATCACATTCTGAAATCACGTATCGGTTATAGTGAACTTAGTACCATGCATGAACAAGAACTAGCCCGATCAGCAGTCCGATGGGCTACTGATTCTACCACTTTTCCAGACGAAATAGTGGCACAAATGTTTCTGAAACTGCCCCCAGCCGAGCAGCGACTGGTGGGTATGTATATGATCCAGCACCTCATTACACTGTATGAGGGACAACATTCTGATCCAGGTCCATTACATGATGTTCTGAACGAGTTGCTCCAGTATAGATGGAAAGGTTTAGGTACCGATTTAATTAGTGTCATTCTAGAACAGCGCCACAAATATAGAACGTTTCTGAATCCGCATTTTGTTCACGTCTCACCTCCAGAAAGTAAACCATTTTACATAGATAGACAGCATCCGTTACGAGAAGTACACCCAGTTAGGACAGCGGGTGGTGAAATGCAACGAGTATTTGTTTACACCCCTATCACCAAGATGGAACTCTTAGAGATGAAGAAATTAATTCCTTGTCACGACAAAGACCCAGCAGGGTTCCATCGAGAATTAAAAGACATGCTCCGTATGGGAGAATACACGTATCCTGATATCATTAAAATGTTAAAGGTCCTGTTGCCCGCAGGGGTATATGAAAAACTCAAGGAAAAAGAATGGGAGGTGGGAGAGAAAAAGATTGATTGGACAGCTCTAGAAGCTGAAGATAAAATACGAGTACCAGGTACCGGTCTTGGGGACAAATGTAAAGAATTGCCCGAGTTATTGATACAAGTTTTGCCAAGGTTATTATCCACGAAAAAGGAAGATTGGGATGCAATCTCAGCATGCAAACAGAAACAGGATGAAGACACTAGTGATTTCTATTCTAGATTTGAAAAATGCTTTATTATTAACAGTGGTTTGAAGACAGGTAGCGAGTCATACCCTCATCTTTTTGTTACTAAACTAGTCGAGAATTCAAGCCCACAAGTTAAAAATCGAGTTTTGAAAGTCGAAAGTACCTGGCAAGCTAGTACCCCGTCACAAATGCTTCAAATGCTCCAGTATCACCAGAATAGAATCAGGGAAGAGCAAGAACACGAAAGGAGACGTATGAAAGACACAAAAATGAAAGTACTAGTTGCACAATCTGTTCCACAAGACAGTCAGAAGAGGGGTCCGAATCAAGCCAGTCATCCTGCAGCTCCCGTTAAAGGGACATGCAATTATTGTAAACAGCCAGGTCATTTTATAAACGAGTGTGCAGTTCTGAAACACAACATAGCTACTGGTAAGACTAAAGAAAGACCACGTCCGCCTAGACCAGAACAAGTCTCACAGACTTCTCAGCCACCACAGAATGCACAACAGACAGTTCCAGCACCGCAGCCTGTCGCTGCAACACAGCATGTTACACAGCAAATGTACCAGTATGCTCAGTCAGAGTATCCAGAGTATCAACAGTATTCATGAAACAGCCTAGAGAGGGAGGTAGGCTTGCCTCTCATCGAGATACCTGTAGATCAAGAGGGTCCCTATGTGCACAGTCAAATATTAGGGAAAGACAGAAAGTTTTTGATTGATACAGGGGCAAGTAGGACTACTATCAGTCATGACGAGGTTCCAGGGGCTCCGCTCTCAGGCTCTAGAAATGTTTCCCTTGGATTTTCAGGAAAGCCTATTGTGAACGAGATTTCAAAACCAGTTTCTCTAGAAGTTGGTCCATTGTCCCGAACTACTGATTTATTACTTACGAAGTCATGTCCAGAAAATTTGTTAGGTATTAAAACATTGAAAGAATTAGGTGCAGTTATTTGCTGTTCCCCAGAAGGAATCCGATTGTTTTTAAGAGATTTTAAAGGTCACTATGTATTACGTGATTTTGATCCAAGATTGTCAAATGTACCGCAGCATTTATGGGCGCAAGGTCCAACTGATGTAGGTTTTATGCAAATCACACCCCATCGTGTGACTCTCAAGCAAGGTATAGTCTTGCCACGAATCAGACAGTACAGATTGCCACCTGAGGCTGTAGCATCCTTATCCAAAATTATTGATGAGCTCATCGCTCAAGGAGTGGTTGTAGAAACTGACTCCAATGTATGTAATTCTCCTATCATTCCAGTCATGAAACGCACTGATCCAAATGCACCTCCAGTATATCGATTAGTGATTGACCTTCGAGAACTTAATAAATGTATCATACCCCAGTACCCAGTAGTCCCAGATATTTCATCCCTATTGACAGCTATTGATTCTGAAGCTACGTTTTTCACTGTTATCGACCTCAAGAATGCATTTTTCAGTGTCCCCATTCATCCAGACAGCCAGTACCTTTTCGGTTTTTGTTTAAATGGAAGGAGCTATAAATTCACACGAGCTCCTCAAGGTTTCACAGAAAGTCCTAGTATTTACAGTCAGGCACTTAAGAGACAACTAGACAACATTCACATGCAAACCGACACTGCCCTGCTCCAGTATGTCGATGATCTACTGATCACAGCCCGTTCTGAACGTGACTGCGAGCATGCGTCACTTACAGTCCTGTATTTTCTGGCCGAGCAGGGGCACAAGGTGTCCCCTTCCAAATTACAATTCTGTGTCCAGCAAGTGATCTACTTAGGCCACTTACTGTCCAAGTGGGGTAGGCAGTTGACACCAGACCGTATCCAGTTGATAGCGAGTCTTCCACAGCCCAAGACACAGAAGGAGGTACGAGCTTTTATTGGCCTCACTTCTTACTGCAGACAATGGATTCCTCAGTATGCATTTCTAGCTAAGCCACTGATACAGTTAACGACACAGGAGGCAGCCGTATCGACTGTCCTCCCTTGGACATCTGAACATACACTTGTTTTTAATGAATTAAAGAAAGCCTTATGCCAAGCACCTGTTCTAGCTACACCGAACTACAGTAAGCCTTTTACACTTTTTGTCACAGAACGTGATGGTACTGCATTATCTGTTCTCACACAAGATCAAGCAGGACAGTACAAGCCTTGTGCTTATTTTTCGAGCACATTAGATCCAGTAGCCCAGGCTTTGCCTGCGTGCCTCAAGTCAGTTGCAGCCACAGCTCTAGCTATCAGACAAAGTGATTCCATAGTATTAGGACACTCCTTGACAGTACAAGTTCCACACTCCGTGGAAGTTCTTTTAAACCGAACACAGACACAGCACTTGACCATTGCACGTTTAACAGGTTATGAACTGACACTGTTCCAGCCACACATAGAAATCAGACGCTGCAACGTTCTAAATCCTGCTACCCTGTTACCATCAGTTACTTCAAATCCTGCCACACATGACTGTGTGGAAGTCATTAATACTATGACTAAGCCAAGACAAGACCTGACAGACATTGCATTACCTAATCCCGACCTTACACTTTATGTGGATGGTTCATGTATGAGAACTAGTACAGGAGAACTAGTAGCCGCGTATGCAGTGACTACTGACACCGAAGTTATAGAAACACATCGTATTGACACCTTGTCTGCTCAAGCAGCAGAGCTAGTTGCTCTGACCCAAGCCTGCATACGTGCCAAGGACCTGAAAGTAAACATATATACAGATTCACGTTACGCATTCGGAGTTGTACACGACTTCGGGGTGCTCTGGCAGGAGAGAGGTTTCATGACTTCTCATGGAACCAAGATTCAGCATGGTCTCCTCATTCAAGCTCTGTTAGATGCAATACATTTACCGACAGCTATCGCTATCATGAAGTGCAAAGCACATACGAAAGTCACTGATATCATCTCCCAAGGTAACGATCTAGCAGATCGAACAGCCAAGCTTACAGCTCAGACACCAGACATTCCAGTTAACAGGACACAGACATCCACTCCAGGACAGACTACTTGTATGACAGTTAAGGACCCTACACAAGATGTCATAGACATACAGTTACATGCTACTCCTGAAGAAATAAAGAAATGGTCCGAACAAGGAGGGGTCCGGACAGATCAGGGATGGGTGACGAAGGGAAAAGCCACATGGTTTCTCCCCGACTCTATGGTTCAAGTCATTATTAATACCGCACATAGTCCAGCACATCTAGGAGAAAAAGCCATGTTAGACAGTATACAGAACCTCTGGTTCAACAAGCACTTACGAGCTGCAGCCAAGCAGAAAGTCCGTACCTGTATGATATGTTGCCAGTTCAATCCAGGTAAAAGTGTCCCGGTGGAACAAGGTGGATTCCAACCCCCTGACCACCCTTTTGAAGTCCTCCAGATGGATTACATTCAGATGGAGCGATGTCGAGGTTTCAAGTATGTCCTTGTAGTTGAATGCGCTTTGTCCAGGTGGACAGAAGCATATCCAGTTCCAGATTATACAGCGGCGACCACTGCCAAGCAGTTGGTTCGTGAATTCTTCCCCCGTTATGGACTCCCTAGGGTCGTGTATTCTGATAACGGCCAGCCATTCTCATCTGAGCTAATGAAACATGTTTCCCTTCTGTTAGGGTACCAGTGGAAGTTCCATTGTGTGCGCCATCCAGAAGCAGCCGGTCTCGTAGAGAGACATAATCAGACCCTGAAAATCCGTATTGCCAAGATATGTAAAGAGAAAGGTGTAGACTGGCTAGTTGCCCTGCTAGTTGCTTTATTCTTTATGCGCATGGTCGCACATTCCAGATCAGGTCTGTCCCCGTACGAGGTCGTATTCGGCCGCCCCCCAAATATGTGGGGTACACCTAGACCCCGCAGTATCACAGATGTTTCCAGTAATATGTTGACAGATTACCTAGCTTCCTTGATGTCTGCCCTACACTCTTGTCGTTCACAGGTTGCCGCCGCATTTCCAGACAACACCGAGGTGAAACCGCATGAGGTCATTCCAGGCGACCTCGTATTGGTCAGGAACTTTGATCGTTCAAGTCCGCTGGAGCCCCGTTGGAAGGAGCCTCGGATGGTATTACTTACAACAAGGACTGCCGTGAAATTGGAGGGCAGGAAGGGATGGGTCCATCTGTCCCACATCAAGAAATTCCATGGACTTCGTAAAAAGACATTCGAAAAGGACTGTTCCATTTCTAAAGACTGCCTGAAACCAGAACTTAAATCTGAATTAAAAGTTCCTCTGTTAGAGAAAACTCCGCAGCAGGAGTATAAGTTAAAACTTCGGTCTAGCAAAATAAGTCAGCCAGTTTAATTGTCTAAGTCCCTCTCGGGTGAAACGGTTAGACAGGTCCCTGACATGTATGAGATAGACCCCCATAGTGAGAGAGTTAGTCAAAACTCTATCAGATGTATCGTTTTTCTAAGTTTCTTATTGTTTCTAAGTTTGATGGTTACCTGCACAAGTTATGCATTGCATTTATGTTTTCCAATTTCGCATATAAATAAGTTTTCTAATGCTACAGTAGAGCACACATTTAGTGATCTGCCTCCTCACGAGCTATCCTATCGTCTTGCTATGCGTAATAATACATTCATCCGAATGTTACACTATTCACACCAGACCAGCAATGCTACTAATTGTTGGGTGTGTGGTCGACTCCCCCCTTTCCAGACACCGAAGGGAGTTCTGCCACTCTTTCCTTATCCGTTTTCACATAATGGTTCGTGTGGAGCATGGTCCACGTTAACGTCATCCTCCAATGATATGTCCCTTCTGAATAGAACATGTTTTCCAGACAAGCAAGGTCTCCCCCATAGAACAGGGTTAGATCTAGAAAATGAAGTATATGATTTAGGTAATTATTCTTCGAATTTTATGGTCCTGAATGTTCAGTCTGATACTACTCCAGATTTGCCTGCTATTTCAGTACTACCAGTCAAAGGCGAATTATGTGTCAGAAAGAATGGTTCCGCACATGTAGGACATAGTGATTGTATTACTACTGTCGAGTATAGTGCCAGTGGGAAATCTATTCTCAAAGCCTCACGTCATTCTTATTTTGTTTGTGGTCAGACCGCATATATTCGTCTGCCCCTCGATTGGGATGGAACATGTTACATTGCCTTCCTACTGCCACCAGTTTTTCTAGCCCCATCTGATTATCATAGAAACACACATCTAGTACACGTCAGACATAGAAGGGAGATCGAGTCCCCAATTGTCGATCAAACTGAAACTACTCTAGAACAGTATCAAGACTTCAATAAAGGTTTCTTCTTCTTTATAGGCCCTGTCCAGAATAGTAAGTTAATACGTAGGTTAACCAGAACCCTCGAAGCAGTAGTGAATGAGACTACTTCTGCTCTAGGTAACTTAACCGAAGAGCAATCTGCTATGAGATTTGTCGTGCTCCAAAATCGTCTCGTTCTTGACGTCATACTGGCCGATAGAGGAGGAGCATGTAGAGTCATCGGATCTAGTTGCTGCATTTTCATTCCTAATAACGCGCCGTCTGTTTATTCAGCTATAACCAGACTTCATAAAATTGCCCATCAGTTACACCAGAATCCAGGCACCTGGACATGGTCCGGTTGGCTCTGGAGTATTATATCTGCCTGGGGATGGAAAGTATTGTCATTCCTAGGTATTGCAGTAATGATCATATTCAGTTGCTGCCTCTGTATACAATGTGGCCCTGCGATTTGCGGCATGTGTGCTACCTCTTGTATTCCTAGTCCTAATTCCCGTTCCAAGACAATTCGAGACGAGCAAATGATGCTATATGAAATGATAGATGGTATCATGAATATTGATGTTTCCTGATGGAAACGTAGGGCACAAGGAGGGAATGTGGAAAAGTAAATTTTACCATGTCATATGTGCCTACGTGTTCCCCATGTTATGATAAATGTGCATGATCGATATGCATGTATTCCCCTCTGATCAATTAAAGACGCAATTACAGTTGTGTCCATCTCTAGTATGCCAGTTTCCAGTCTTCGTGAATACAACGAATATTAGGCCTATGTAAACCTACGTTGCCACATTTTACAGTGTGCACGTTAATTCATTGAATTATCCCCGTTTCTAGGCCTCAAAAGGGCCCGGACTCAGATTCAGCTCCTGTCTCCTGAACCCTCTCCGAGGAGCGATACAGCCCCCACCTGTATCCCTGACCCTTCACTTACTTTCATGCCTCGCAGTGCCCGGCTAGGCCTGGCTCTGCCTCCCAGTCTGCCAAGAGTATGTTATGTTTCTAGTTATCAGTCCAGCCCTCCTTCTGTGCATTCCTAAGCTACTGAATCGCATCAATAGTCTCCGTCATGGTCTAGCCTTTATGTCTCCATGAAAGAGAAATACTGTATTCATATTCATAGAATATTCCTCGCACATGCAATACATTTAGAATAATGCATGCACCAGTCTTAGTGTCTGTTAGCCTTTACCCTGATAACTTTTGGATTCCATCAACATGTACTATAAACACCAGATACTAGATATGCCTAGGTACATGTCGCTCTGACCCTTCAGACTTTCGTCTCCTCTTCTAGTGCAGAAGTCATAGCCCCCAGTTCTCCCTGGTAACACGTCATTGCCAGTTTACGCGCACCACTAGGTTAGAGGTCCCAGCTGCTCAGGTAGCCCCCTCCATGTTTCCGCCCCGTTTATGACATATTCTGTTACGTTTGCATCACATGTCTATGTATACGCCCTGTACACACCTCTTGTTACACCCACTTTATGCCTTATCTTTCGCGACTGCTACAAACTCCGCCTACTGCTACGCCTACTGTATTGAATGCAATGTATTTGTTTAACTATAAATATTGTGCACTGTTATTAAAAGTTACCCCTTACCCCCTTATGCTCCTAGATCCTGCCCCCGGCAGCTGCCATCCCATTCCCATGCAGGCTGTCCTGTTCCTGTCCTTTTATGATTAATTAAAGCCTGTAGACTCCAGCTACCTCGAATCTTGACTCTTATTTATTGAGCTATCTGTTTATATAGTATCCTGAAAAATAGAACCGGTAATTAATTATTTATTTACCACAAGACCGAGAGAGAGGGAGACAGAGGGAGGGAGACAGAGAGAGGGAGGGAGACAGAGGGAGGGAGAGGGAGACAGAGAGAGAGGGAGACAGAGAGAGAGAGGGAGACAGAAGGAGGGAGACAGAGTGAGGGAGACAGAGCAAGGGAGGCAGAAGGAATGAGACAGAGGGAGGGAGACAGAGGGAGGGAGATAGAGGGAGAGAGACAGAAAGAGGGAGACAGAGAGACGTACAGAGTGAGTGAGACAGAGGGAGACAGAGGGAGACAGAGAGAGGGAGAGAGAGGCAGAGACGGGGAGACAGAGAGGGAGAGGGAGGGAAGGAGACAGAGACAGACAGAGATAGAGACAGACAGAGACAGATGGAGGCAGAGACAGGGACAGGGGCAGACAGGCAGAGCCAGGCAGAGACAGACCGAGAGACGGAGAGGGAGGGAACCAGGGACAGATAGAGACAGGGACAGACAGACAGATAGAGGCAGAGACAGGGATAGACAGATAGAGGTAGAAACTAAGACAGACAGAGAGGCAGAGAGGGAGATGGACAGGGAGACAGAGGGAGAGAGAGAAAGGGAGAGAGACAGAGGGTGACAGAGGGAGGGAGAGGGAGGGAGACAGAGAGAGAGAGGGAGACAGAGGGAGACAGAGGGAGACGGAGAGAGAGAGAGACAGAGAGAGGGAGGGAGAGAGAGGGAGAGGGAGACAGAGGGAGGGAGACAGAGGGAGGGAGACAGAAGGAGGGAGAAAGAGGGAGGGAGACAGAGGGAGGGAGACAGACAGAGGGCGACAGACAGAGGGCAACAGACCGAGGGCGACAGACAGAGGGAGACAGAGGAAGGGAGACAGAGGGAGGGAGACAGAGGGAGGGAGACAGACAGAGGAAGGGAGACAGACAGAGGGAGGGAGACAGACAGAGGGAGACAGACAGAGGGAGGAGGGCAATAGAGGGAGGTAGACAGACAGAGGTAGACAGACAGAGGGAGGAAGACAGAGGGAGAGAGAGGGAGGGAGACAGAGGGAGAGAGAGGGAGGGAGACAGAGGGAGAAAGAGGGAGAGAGACAGGGGGCGAGGGGGAGAGAGACAGGGGGAGAGGGGGAGGGAGACAGAGAGAGAGGGAGGGAGACAGAGAGAGAGAGACAGACAGAGTGAGTGAGACTGAGTGAGACAGAGGGAGAAAGAGAGAGAGAGAGGGAGGGAGAGAGAGAGAGATAGGGATAGAGAGAGGGAGGGAGGGGGAGGGAGAGGGAGACAGAGGGAGGGAGACAGAGGGAGGGAGACAGAAGGAGGGAGAAAGAGGGAGGGAGACAGAGGGAGGGAGACAGACAGAGGGCAACAGACAGAGGGCAACAGACAGAGGGCGACAGACAGAGGGCGACAGACAGAGGGAGACAGAGGAAGGGAGACAGAGGGAGGGAGAAAGACAGAGGGAGACAGACAGAGGAAGGGAGACAGACAGAGGGAGGGAGACAGCCAGAGGGAGACAGACAGAGGGAGGAGGGCAATAGAGGGAGGTAGACAGACAGAGGTAGACAGACAGAGGGAGGGAGACAGAGGGAGAGAGAGGGAGGGAGAGAGAGGGAGGGAGACGGAGGGAGAAAGAGGGAGAGAGACAGGGGGCAAGGGGGAGAGAGACAGGGGGAGAGGGGGAGGGAGACAGAGAGAGAGGGAGGGAGACAGAGAGAGAGAGACAGACAGAGTGAGTGAGACTGAGTGAGACAGAGGGAGAAAGAGAGAGAGAGAGGGAGGGAGAGAGAGAGAGATAGGGATAGAGAGAGGGAGGGAGGCAGAGGGACAGGGAGACAGACAGAGAGAGAGAGAGAGAGAGAGAGAGAGAGAGAGAGAGCGAGAGAGAGAGAGAAAGAAAGAAAGAAAGAAAGATGGGTGTATGCCGGGTCTGGTGGCTCAGTGGACAAAGGCGTCCACTGCAGGGGCATGTGTTCAACCTCATGGTCATACTTTTTTTTGTTGCTCTAGCCCCACGCCCCTCCCCCACTGACCCCGCCCACACCAGTGCGGCCCTCAGCCACAAACCACACTGTAAATTTGGCCCGAGAAAAAGTTTGTGAGTACCCATGCTCTAGAACCACATCAACCTGATTTAGATTATTTTTTTTGTGGCCATTTTTTGTTTTTCCCTCTGTTTTATTGTAGTTACCAGTTCGTCTGATGTGGTGCCTCACAAGATTTTTCTCTTCCCCTGTTTGGCGTGAGTCTCCCTTCCATTTTTGACAGATTGCCTCCTCTGTTTTGACATGTTGTTGCTGGATTTATGCTTTGGGCACTGTGCCACTGCTAATCAGAGCCACAGTGCAAGTGCTCCCTATGTTAAATTAATGGACTAATTGGTTATTCCATGATTGGGTTATTTGATTTACTGTCAACCCCTAGTACAGTGCACCATGTGTGCCCAGGGCTTGTAGATCAAATGCTGCTGGTGGGCTTGCAGCACTGGTTGTGCCACCCACAGAAGCAGCTTGTAAAGTGTGTTTCAGGCCTGCCATTGCAAGGCCAGTGTGTAGTCTGTGACTACCATGTCGACTTGGCCAAGTGCACCCAATTGCCAGTCCCTAAACCTTCCCTTTGCTTCATGTTAGACACCCCTATGGTAGGCCCAAGGGCAGGGTGCATTGTAAGTACAAGGTCGGACATGCTCTGATGTGTGTAGCATGTTCTAACATTGAATTACAGCCATTTTTGTTTTTCACTATTGAAGGCGACCTGTTCTCATAGGCCAGAATGGAAAGTTAGATTATTAGATTCTTATAATCCTAACTGACTCAGGGAACATGGTAGAAATTCAAATGTAGTATGCCTGAACTCAGAATAATAACATACATCTTTTAGTAATGTTTATTTTAACCCCTTGCATGCTGGTGACGAACCCCAGCCATCACGCTCCGCGGTGCTCGTGTGCGGATGACGGCTGGGGTTCGTCACGGCCCCGCCCTGTTCGTTTGTTTACCGCACAGCGGCGGAAACGGGCCAGCATCGAAGGGGTTAATATCACTTTTAGAAAGTAGGTATTTGCTTGCCTAACCATTTGAGCCTGCCTCTGCTGAGTTGTGTATTCCTTGTCTGGGTTTGTGTGTGACAGGGCTGGGGAATTCCAGGAGACAGGCTGGGGCAGCCCAGTGGTGAATAGAAAGAGCAGCATCCAGGTGGGAGGGAGGAGTGCCCCTGGGACCTGAATAGGGCTGTGCCTTCCCTCTACAATGCTGGCTGCACCCCCTGTGGCTTGTCTGATGTCTCTGCCCTGCACTGTGAAAGGAGAGGAGGAATCATGTCAACAGAGTGCTCCAGAGCTTCCCTCCCCTGTGCTGGCTCCACCTCCTGTGGGGCGGCTGATGTCTCTGCCCTGCACAGTGAAAGGAAGAAGAGAGTCATGTCAACAAAGTGCTCAGAAACTGGTTTGAACTAGGCAGAGGCCTCTCTGCCTTCAGAGAACAAAGGATTTGGGGGTATAAGTATTGGGACCCTGCTCCCAAGAAATGAGATCACTTCTGGAACAAGAAACCTTACTGCCAAGGAGAAGAACCAAGGAAGCTGCAGGAGTTGTACTGCCCCTCTGCCAGTGTGCTGTTTGCTGGGTTGGCCTGCAGTGGTTGCTTCATTGCCAAGGGAAAGGAGAAGGAACTTTTAAGGACTTTCATTTATCTACAGAATATTCTCCAAGGGCTTGAACTGTGCTTGCCTCCTGCTGAAGTCTCAGGGCCAAAAGACTTCACCTCCGGCTACCTCCTGAATTTCCTTGCTGGGAATTCTGAGTCCAGTCACTTGCGTGCCGCTGGAAGCTCGACGCTTCGAGTAAGAAGCGTGTCGCCGCCACAGCTGAAATCATCGCAACGCCGGAGAAGCGAGCCTCCGTCGCATCTCCCTGGAAGCGTGTGTTCATCGAAGCTGCCTGCTGTCGCATCACTGTAGAAGCGTGACGCCAAAGAGAAAGTCACCATTGCATCACTGGAGAAGCGTGTCACAGGGCCTGTCGCGGCTCCAAAGTACGTCGCAAGGCTGCCAGGGGGTCAGCGCATCGTCATTGCATCACCGCATCTTCTTGCATCGCAACCGGATCATCGCATCGCATCAAGGTGCCATCTTGCGAACCGCAACGGGCCCGCAGGCCGAGAATCTACGCATCACCTCCGCACCGGTAAGGATCACGACGAGTCCCCTACTCTGCGCAAGTATTGAGGAAGGACGCAACCGTTCCCCTGGGTCACAGAACCGACGCATCTCCCCTTCTACGAGTCCTTTTGCATACTTTGCGTTACGCATCCAGGTACTTTGTTGAGAACTTTGTCGCATCTACCATCAACTTGAACTAAGAGACTAATCATCTTTTAAGTAATCTTAAGTGTAGTATTGTGGATGTTTGTCGTTTGTGGTCTTGTGTTTAAATCAATATAAAGAATACTTATTTTTATAAAACCTGTTTTGTGTCCATCTGTAGTGTTATCACTGTATTACTGTGAATATTCACAAATGCTTAACACACTGCCTCTGAGATAAGCCTGTCTGCTTGTGCCAAGCTACCAAGGGGGTGAGCAGGGGTTATTAAGGATTGTAATCCCCTTATCCTGACTCAGAAGTAAGGGTCCCTATTTGGACAAAGGTGAATACCATTGACAACTAGAGACCCCGAGGTCTAACATTGGTGGTCAGCGGTGAGGATTTGGACTTTGAATTTGTGTTTCATATACAGTGATTGGTGTACACTACTAGTGAGTGCAGACCAAATGCAACCACATACTTTTTTATGAAAGAATCCTTTTTCCTTGGAACAGTTATTTTTTCTGAAGACTTCCAATTCTCACTACCATGAGTAAACCAGCATCTGTTGCATCTATGGATCTTCATTTTGAGGAAGAGAGGTTGGAAACCTACACTGTGAAACAGCCAAGTATCTCTGCAGGAAATTGAAAGTTGCTACACCAGGCATTTCTACAAAGGAAGACTACCAAATGGCGCTGAGGGCCTGGGTAGAAGCCAGAAATGTCCCTGATCTTGTGGTGGAGCCTGTTGGGGATGCAGATGAGCAAATTGATGTGTCGTAATTTGACAGCGATTTGGTTAGCATTTGCTTCAGCTACACGAAGCTTTCCTCGTTAGCTTGACTATATTCCGGAGGCCATTTTGTATTTTTGGCTTCCATCTTAGTGAACGCGCTGCCTCGTGGTCAACATGCCCTTTTGTCCTTTCTCTCTCCCGACGACCAATTCGATCTGCCCAGCAACGGACTATTTTTAGCTATGGTCAAGCTTGCGCATGCGTATTTGAGCCTCCAAGGTTAATGATCGGTCACTGCTTAGGAATGTTCTCCAAACTGACCAGTGGTACTAAACTCCTCCCACATGTTGGCTGTGTTCCAAAAATGTCCTTATATGTCCCTAAATGTGTGTAAAGGTGTACCGCCTATTTCTTGCATTCCTGTAAACTGTATAAAAGGAGCTTCGCACCGATGTTCGGTGTGATACTCCTTGCATTGCCGAAGGGTGCTGTAGGATTGTATCACCACCCCATGGGGTCTTAATAAACTTGTCTTTTGCATTTTCCAGTTTCCGTGCCAATTTCTATTCCAAGGTATGAAGAGTTTTTGCAGAGTATGTAGATCTGTTGAAATCTAATACAACAAATTGGCGCCCGAATAGGAACTCATCGGCGACTCGGATGCCCAAAGGACTGGTCATGGCGAAGGACTGGGAACTCACCCTGGATGCGCGCGCTGACATTAAGTGACCCGAGTCTTGGCACCCACGGCGGTTTTTCCCTTTCTTCCGATCTGACCTTCCAGGTGGCGCCGGTCCTCGACTGAGATCTTGATCGTTGGGTTGCCGTGCAGTGACCGTTTGGCTGATTCGAGAACTTGGCAGTTGGAATCTGGATGCTTGGAATATTTGGTAAGCTTTGGATTGGTAAGGTAGTCTACTGACACTTACTGTGGCTTATTGGATTTGTTTGAGTTAGCTAACGTTTGGTTCTATGATTTGTATTATATGTGGAGTGCACCTCACATAGGCAGGTAATGTAGAGATATTTCTCTGACTTTGTATTTGTTTGAACGGCACGATATTTTAAGTGCCACTTTGTGTGATATCATGTTTTCGTGATATTTTTGACATGCCTGTCTTAAGCACACTCCGAGGAATGTGCTGTCTTGGAAAAGGTACCAGTTATCGATTAAATGAATCTCAGCCGGCTACCCCAGAGGGAACGCCTAACCGTGAAATGTACATAAAATTTGGCCTTCCCCCTATTATGTATAGTACACTATGGCATAAATACACAAAAAAAGATTCTGAATTGCAATGGCCACTACATGGGTCGTTTGATTTATGAAAGGTTCAGTATGTGGAGCAGTGTTTGTTTCAGCGCAGGTCTAGACAGAATATGTTTGATTGTGTGCGTATGTGGGAGAAAGCGGTGCGTGAACGAATGAAGCGTGAACAAGCCTTGGCGGACAAGGAGCAGCGAAAGGCTGCCCATGTTAAAGCTTTACAGTTACAGGAGAAAGAATTACAGGACCAGAAAGATAGGGAGATACGAGAACGTAATTTACAGATTAATGGTCAGTTTCCTATTCGGCGTCCTCTCTATCCTGTCCTTAATAATGAATCTGATGATTTTTCATTGCTAGATCGTTGTCCGCCTCCGTATATCATGCCTACGGCTCCAGCTGCGGATTCTGATTCGGTTGAGGATCGGGATAAACGGAGGGATACCCGTTCTGTACTTTCTGTTGAGCGGTCTGCGGAGTTACGCCAGCTGGCTCGTAAACTTACTATTGATGTTATTACTGTTTCAGAAATTGAAGATGGTATGCGTACGTGGTCTGAGAAAGAGCGATTGTATTTTCTGGAGTATTTTGGACAAGAAGTTGTTGAACGGTTTAGGAAGTATTCATCTGAGTTGGAACCTAAGGCTATATCAGTTGGTTGTGATAATTTACGTAAAGGTGTTTTTGTTCTCGCAGACGTCAATGATTTCTTCCAGAATCAGGTTCAGATACGGGACGAGGCGTCGCGCCTACGGGAGTTGAAAAAGGCGGCGGATTCTACTGCGCCCGGAGCGACGGCCAAGGAGTATCCTATCTTTGCAGCAGATAAGGGTGATACAGTTCATGTTATGCCTATGCGAGAAGCCGCGCCTTTGCATGTCCCTCCCAAAGGTCAAGGTACAGATGATAATAAGTCGTCTGCGGATTCGAAGGGTTATTTTATATATAATTGGGTTTATACTCCTTGGAATAGAGCGGATGTTATGGCGCTTAAAAATGCTTTGCCTGATCCGTGCAAAAATCCGTCAGCTTTTTATGAGGGAGTTGATGGAGCTATTTCTTCATGTGTTATGACGTTAGTTGATATTGATCTTTTCTTTGGATTAATATTGCCTCCTGATATGTGGGGGGCAATTCGCAAGTATGATGATCGACAGATATTAGGTGCAGACTGGAGAGACATAGCACGGGCCGTTTTAGACAGAGAGCCCGCGTGTAAGCCATGTTAATTAATTTTAGACCTCCCAGCGGCTATTCTGAATAAATTAAAAACGCTAATTCCCCCTAAAAAGATTGATTGGACGATGTTGGCCTCTTGTAAGCAGAAGCCAGATGAATCAGTTTCAGATTTCTTTACACGCTTCGAGGAAGCGTTCCATGATTACAGCGTTCAATTATTAACAGAAGATACGGGCAGGCATTTGTTTGTTGATAAGTATGTGGCTAATCTCCTACCGGAGATTGCAAAGCATTTAAAGGCTAGTGAAAGTTCATGGACTACTGCAACTCCTGCTTCTCTTTTAACTGAGGCTCAGTATTTTGAACAACAGGAATTGGAGGCTAAAGAAAGTGGTGATAAAAAGGCGAAAGATTTGAAGACGAAGGTGATGTTGGCTCAGGTTTACGCTACGCAGCCGAGGGGTAATGATAGGGGTAGACGTGGGTCTTATGGCCCGCCGTCTTCCCGTTCCGACATCTCTGCAGATCAATGTGCATACTGCAAACAGTTTGGACATTGGCTTTCAGACTGTCCAGTGCTTCGAGAACAGTGTGGTCGAGGAGATGGTAGGTCTCGGAATAGTTATTCAGGTCCGAGAGGGGGAGCGAATGATCGTGGTAGGTTTGAAGCAAGGGGTCGTGGTCAGGCTGACTATAATACTTTTGATGGACGGAATCAGTATCAGATAGCTGAGGGTGAGTCTCCCGAGTTTCAGGATAATGCGTATGCATAGGATTGCGTAGGATGGGGTATGGAATCGGTTGAAGTACCAGTAGATCAAAGGGGTCCATATATTTCAGCGCATGTTTTGGGTTCTACTGATCAGTTTCTGGTCAATACAGGGGCTACTCGTAGCGCTCTGTCCAAACAATTGGTTCCAAGGGCTCCCCTGTCTGGCGAAATGATTACATCAATAGGGTTCGATGGGACACCTTCCCTTAGCCCATTGTCTCAGCCCCTTCCATTTCACATTGATAAGTTCATTGCCCCATGTCCATTTTTGTTGTCCCCAAATACACCGGATAATATCGTGGGACTTGATATGCTCAAGTATTTTGGAGCAACCATACGATGCGCCCCTGAAGGGGTGCGGGTCATTTTGAATTAAAATTACCCAGAGTTTGAGAGATCGTGCCTCCTACAGGAAGCCGATGCATTAGCCTCCCTTCCGAGTACCTTATGGGCCACTTCTGATACTGATGTGGGACACATGATTATCCCGCCCGTACACATTACCGTAAAGGAGGGAGCGCTTTTGCCTCGTGTGCCACAATACAAAATCTCTAGAGAAGGTGAAATTGCTTTGACCCAAATTATAAGAGACTTGATTGTTGTAGGAGTAGTGGAGCAAGTTCCCTATAATGTTTGCAACAGCCCTATTCTCCCAATTTTGAAGAAAGATACAGATACCAGGATCTATCGTTTCATTATTGATTTAAGGGAGGTAAATTAGATAGTGGTGCCCCAATATCCTGTAGTGTCTGATATTACTACTTTACTTACTTTGGTTCCACCCACGGCCACCACCTTCACAGTTATAGACCTAAAAAATGCTTTCTTTTCGATTCCTATTCATCCTGATAGCCGCTACCTTTTTGGCTTTACCTTAAATAATAGATCATACAGATTTTGTCGAGTTCCCCAAGGTTATACAGAAAGTCCTGGCATTTACAGTCAGGCTTTGAAAAGACAACTTGATTCCTTTGAGCTACTGTCTGGAGTGGGTCTTATTCAATATGTTGATGATATCTTGTTAGCAGCAGACACGCATGAGCAATGTGAGGAGAGTACCCTCTCCTTGCTCTCTTTCCTTGCTAAGAACAATCACAAGGTTTCGAGGAAAAAATTGCAATACCTGTAGACCGAAGGTGACCTACCTTGGTCATCTTCTGTCTAAGGAGGGGCGTACATTGACACCAGATCGAATTCAAGCAATTTTAGACACACCAGTTCCTTCCACTCAGAAAGATGTTCGTGCTTTTATAGGGTTAACGTCCTTTTGTAGACAGTGGATATTAGGATTTTCACACAATATAAAACCTTTCTTAGCGTTGTTATCCAAAAGTACACCGACTCCCCTTGAATGGACAGATGAATGTCAGAATGCCTTTGAACAGTTGAGACAGGCCCTTTGTTCTGCACAAGTGTTAGGTACACCAGACTACACAAAGATTTTTACATTATATGTACACGAGAAGGATGGGTGCGCATTGTCAGTTTTAGTGCAGACACATGGAGATAAGCAGCGACCTTGTGCATACTTTTCAGCAGTTCTTGATCCTGTAGCACGAGGATTGCCTGGGTGTTTTCGAGCAGTTGCAGAAACAGCAGTGGCTATACGACAAAGTGAGGGAATAGTTTTATCACACAAATTGTTGGTGTTAGTGCCCCATGCGGTAGACGCCTTATTGAACCAAACGAAAACACAGCAATTAACTAGCGCTCGTTTAACAGGATACAAGTTAACGCTGTTGGCGCCACACATTACTCTGAAGAGGTGCGCCACTTTGAACCCTGCTACTTTATTACCATATCCTGTTTCTGAGTCCCGAGAGGAAGAACAACATGATTGGGTTTTTTACTGACTGAAGAACAAACAAAGGGCCGTATTGACTTACAGGATACGCCACTTCCAGATGTAGATGGGGAACTGTGGGTTGATGGATCGTGTTTAAAGCTGCCAGATGGCACGACTTCCGCAGCCTATGCAATCACGACACTCAAGACAGTGGTAGAGACAGCTCGTATCCCACAAAAATCGTCTCAAGCAGCTGAATTGATAGCTCTAACGAAAGCATGTGAGCTAAATGCTGGACTACGTGTGAACATTTACACAGATAGTCGCTATGCTTTTGGAGTAGCGCATGACTTTGGCCTACTCTGGAAGGAGCGAGGATTTTTGACTTCGCATGGGGCGCAAATCATGCATGGAGAGTTAGTACACGATCTCCTAAATGCACTATTATGTCCAAAGAAAGTAGCGATAGTCAAATGCAGTGCACACAAAAAGGTGACAGATAAAATTGGACAAGGAAATGCTTTTGCAGATCGTGTAGCGAGAGAGACTGCAATGTTAAAGAATGATTCTCCAATGTATGTGGTGAAATCGCAGGCTGAGCGATGGCATGATGCCAGAGAGGAGATATTAGACATACAGAAATCGGCCCCAGAGGCAGAACTCGCAAATTGGGCAACAGAGGGAGTGTTGGATGATGAGGGCAGTTGGCTTAGCAAAGATATGGAAAGATGGAAATTGCCTGCTGCCTATCTGCAAGCAATGGTTCAAATGACACATGGGCTGGCACATGTTGGAGCTCTCGCAATTACCAAGTTGCTTACATGAGTTTGGGAGCATCCTGAGATTGCCAGCACGGCTAAGAGAGTAGTGCATACCTGCTTGATATGCTTACAGTACAATCCTGCAAAAGGGACCTATACTCCTAAAGGAGGGTTTGCTCCACCGACTGCACCATTTGAAGTACTGCAGATGGATTACATCCAGCTTGAACGCTGTAATTATTTAAGGTATGTCTTAGTGGTGGTGTGTGCCTTCAGTAAATGGATAGAGGCCTACCCCACGAAGGACAATACAGCGTTGACAACAGCTAAGGTGTTACTCAAGGAGTACTTCCCGAGGTATGGAATTTGTAAATTTTTGTGGAGCGACAATGGCCCCCATTTCATTGAGAAGATTGTGGAGTATGTCCTGAAAGGATTGGGGATAAAACAGAAATTCCATGCTGTGTTTCACCCGCAGTCAGCAGGTTTGGTGGAAAGGTACAATGCTATATTGAAGCTGAAGCTAGCAAAGATTGTGGTATCCACGTCTTTGAAATGGCCGGATGCATAGCCTTTAGCATTACTGTCTATCAGATCAGTGCCACACTTCCGATCTGGCCTCACACCCTATGAAGTGGTGTTCGGAAGGCCTATGAATATCTGGGGAGTTCCTAAACCTCGCCTGATCCATGATGTGCCTTGTATAATGATGAACGATTATTTGGCACGATTAACAAATTATTTACGTTCTATTAATCAACAGGTTCAAGAAGCGCTTCCAGATAACTCAGAGGGAGAGGCTCATACGCTCCGACCTGGGGACCATGTGATGGTCCGATCGTTCGAGAGGTCTAGCAGTTTAGAGCCGAGATGGCGAGGGCCTGAGCAGGTGTTACTTGCTACCAGAACCGCAGTGAGAGTGACGAACAGGAAGCGGTGGGTGCATTCCACCCATTGTCGCCGTGTCTCCCCGGATCTGTTGAATCCTGCTTTGCTGTCTGATTATCGAGAGATCTTGGATTCAGAGAAGAGCCCAGCCACTACGCCCAGCGACTCTGAGGAAGCCTTCCCGGACCACTCTGTTTCAGGTGCAGCGAAGTATAATCTGCGACCGAGAAAAGCAGCTGTTTTGTGTGAGACTGGTTGAGTTACCGCTCTGAGGGTTGTGAAAACGGAAGCCGAGAATAACAAGGGGGGGGGGATCAGTTCTGCCAGTGTAGAAACACCCATCTTGAATCTCGGAGAAGAAACCAGTGGCAATCTCGGAGCACAGGGCTCATTTGTTTTTTAGTTTATTTTGATTATTTTATTTTGAGACTATGGCACCTAATGCAATGAGAAGTAAGAAGATTCTTGGTGCTGTGATTTTTGTTTTCACAATTGTGGTGATAGCAGTAATAGCTTGGGTTGTAGAACGAATGGCCCCGCCTAGAGACTATTTGCTGCCCACCACTCCAGTTCCATCTGAACATTTTCATTTCACTTTGCCCTATCATGAAGAAAGACATAGACAAACTTATTTGAATAACAGTTTCATCCAAATTCTGCATCACACCCACAATATGACGAACACTACGAACTGTTGGGTATGTGGAATGTTGCCTGGACATCAAAAGAAACGAGGAACTCCACTTATTCCTCTTCCCTTTTCTCATAATGGATCTTGCAACGCCTGGTACACTCTCCTCTTTACTTTAAGATGGCTAACGAAAGGTGGACTTCTTTTCCGGTGTAATAAAGTTTGTCACAACGATAAAGATGGCTACCCACAAGCAGAAGGAACTAAACTTGAGTGGGAAGAATATCGACCGGACAATGTATCTACGCCACGTATTTTCACTAATCTGAGAACTGTGAATATGTCTAGTTTATTTGTGATTACAGTTATCGAATCAAAGGCTGATTTGTGTCTAAGAAATAAAGGCACAGTCCCGGTAGGCAACAGTGAATGCACTACTACTCTAGCATTTGACGCACCAAATAATTTTGCTTTTGTAGCATCACGTAATACTTATTTTATTTGCGGAAATAAGGGCTACCATCGCCTTCCACTTGGATGGTTAGGAACATGCTATATATCTTTTGTATTGCCCCCTGTGTTTATTGCCCCGCCCATGTACCATAATGATTTTGTGCTATATCATGATTTTATATTGAACAGAGTTAATAGGACATTAGACGTAGAAAGCATTGACCAAACGGATACAGCCCTGCAGCAATATGTTGATTTCAATTTAGGCCTGTTTTCATTTGTAGGCGCAGCCTTAAACAGTAGAAAAATAAGACGGCTAACACGTGTTGTGGAAGCTGTTGCCAATGAAACTGCTTCTGCTTTAGGGAATTTAACTGAGGAGCTTCAGATTACCAGAATTGTGACGCTCCAGAACCGTATGGTTTTGGACGTAGTATTAGCTGACCGTGGAGGTGCATGCCGCATTATCGGAAGTAGTTGCTGCGTGTACGTCCCTGATAACTCGCCTTCTGTATATGATGCCATTTCTAAATTGTATCACTGCTTGTATTCCCTCCAAACGAGCTATTGCCAAAAACGAACAAATGATCAGCAAAGAAATAACAAATATAATGCTGATTAATGTCGATGATGAATATCCAGATTACTTTAGATATGAGGTAGCTTCAGCTAAATGCTAAAATGGCCGTCTGTCGTAATTTGACAGCGATTTGGTTAGCATTTGCTTCAGCTACACGATGCTTTCCTCGTTAGCTTAACTATATTCCAGAGGCCATTTTGTATTTTTGGCTTCCATCTTAGTGAACGCGCTGCCTCATGGTCAGCATGCCCTTTTGTCCTTTCTCTCTCCTGATGACCAATTTGATCTGCCCAGCAACGGACTATTTTTAGCTATGATCAAGCTTGCGCATGCGTATTTGAGCCTCCAAGGTTAATGATCGGTCACTGCTTAGGAATGTTCTCCAAACTGACCAGTGGTACTAAACTCCTCCCACATGTTGGCTGCGTTCCAAAACTGTTCTTATATGTCCCTAAATTCGTGTAAAGGTGTACCGCCTATTTCTTTCATTCCTGTAAACTGTATAAAAGTAGCTTCGCACCGATGTTCGGTGTGATACTCCTTGCATTGCCGAAGGGTGCTGTAGGATTGTATCACCACCCCATGGGGTCTTAATAAACTTGTCTTTTGCATTTTCCAGTTTCCGTGCCAATTTCTATTCCAAGGTATGAAGAGTTTTTGCAGAGTATGTAGATCTGTTGAAATCTAATACCACAGATGGGCAAGAGTTTCCAGCCAGGGGGGGTGCCATCCCCACCTGGCAGCAGCATCTCTTCCAAAGACCTGTGCCCCAGACAGCTGGAAGACAGGGAGAAAAATAGGACAATGAAGCTGGAGTTGGCTAAGCTTAAGATGGAGGGTCAGAGGGAAACAGAGAATGACAGGTTGTCTTTGGAAAGAGAGAGAATGAGAATGGAGCATGAGAGAATGCTAAGGGAGTTAGAGATCAAGGCCAAGGGTTTAGAGATCAATTCCTCTAGTGGCAGCACCCCATCTGTGCCTTCAGAAGGCAGGGTACATATTCCCAAGGATGTCATCAAAGATGTTCACAAAGGTGAAGATATTGGGCAGTGGTTTGCAGCCTAGGAGATAGCAATGTTGGCCCACTAGGTCCCTGAGAAGGATTGGGAAGCGGGGTCGTGGGGCCGCTTTGTAACTGAAGGTAGGGATACTTTGTTAGACTTGCCCAGTGATCATAGGATGTCTTATCACCACATGAAGGAAGCACTGATCACAAGGTACGGGTTAACTCCAGAACTCTATAGACAGAGGTTCAGGAATTTTAAGAAATTGGAGGGAACCACTTGGTTAGAATATGTGTCTTTCTTTTGCAGAGCTATGGATGGTTGGGTGAGGGGTAGCAATGTTGATAATTTTCAAGCTCTCTATGATTTGATTGCCAGGGACCTCTTATCTGCTAATTGTTTTCCAGAGCTACGCCAGCACCTTATTGAGAGCAAGTTGACTAGCCCTAGGAAACTTGCTGAGGAGGCGGACCGCTGGGTCAGTACCAGGGTCCACAAGGGATTTGTGGGAGACTCCGCTAAAGGTGGGCAGGGTCCCCAGCAGAAGAGTGGGGGACAAGGGTAAACAGAGGGAGTTCCAAAAAGGCCCCTGTTGGACTTGGCCCTTCTGGCAGGTTCACCCCTTGCCTTTTAAGGTTACATAAGTATAGTGATTTCTGGTCGTTGCACACTTTGACACTGTGTCCAAGTGTAAAGTGTGTGCGCTCTCTGAGTGCGTGTGTGAGATTGGTCTGCCCTCCCATAGGAATACATGGGGGATATGTGTGTCCATGGTAGTTCCTGATGTGTGGGGAGTGCAGGGTCCAGTTTGGTATGTGCGGACTCGTGTGATGAAATGCTGCGCGATGATGTGCTCGGATTTAATGTGTCTGGTGTGGAAGTGCCACTTCTAGAAGTTGGCATGTCTGTGTGTATGTGAATTGACTGTCTGCCTTGTGATTGGCTGGAGCTGGCTGGTGTGCCTGGCTCCAGGAGTCAGGATGGGTCTGCCCAGGTGGTGAATGGAGAGATCTGCATGTTGATGTGAGGGAAGGGTGCACCTGGGAACTGAATAGGGCTGGGCCTTCTCTACACAATGCTGGCTCCGCCCCCTGTGGTGCGACTGGTGTCCCTAGCCTGTCCTGTGAATGGGGAGAGGGGCTGAGCACAACAGAGTGCTCCAAAACCAGTTGCATCTGGTTTTTCCTTAACCCTGCAGCCTGAGACACAGGAAATGTGTGTATAAAAAGAGGCTGTGACCTCATGTAAAATGTTCTTGTTTTCTGACTTGAATCTACCAGGGGCGTGCTGCTGCTGGGGCCCAGGGGAAGGCTTGCCTCCCTGGGCCCTGCCCAGCCCCTGGATACCTGGAGTTCTCTCTTGTTACTGACCTGAAAGGGGGGCCTGCTGCTGCTAGGCACCAGGAGGATACCGCCACTGGGGACTGCCTCCCTGCCTGGAAGGCCCTGTGAGCTGGCCCCTGGGTCAGTCTTTGCCCCCCTGCCTTCATTCCTTTTTAGACTTTGTCCCTGGACCTTTTGGACTTTGGTGGCCTGCCAGCGCCTAAAGAGTGCTGGCCTCCCCCTCAAAAATATCGCTGGTGCGGCGATCCCTATCTTGAGGGATTCCCCGGCGTAGGGATCCCCCTTTTGCTTATATTCGGCTCGGGAGCCCACTCCGTTTATTTGCCGATTTTAAAGATCCCTAGCGGGTGCCCACCCCACCTGGGACTTGGTGCCGATTGTTTTGCCCCTAGCGGGTGCCCACCCCACTTATTTTGTGCTCGAGGGTGCCTACCCCTCATTGTACCCCAACAAGAGACTACCGCCGCAGCTACGCTGGAAGTCAGGCACCGTGGTGCCTGACGGCTGGCGGGAATTCAGGTTTCGAGAGGAAGTCCCACCCGCCGAGAAGAAAACAAGCTGGCCAAGTCATGGCCTCCGACGGCCCGGGGCTCCCGTGAAGTGGGGAGAGCCCCGGGGCCGCCAGCGGAAAGGAGCCCAAGTGTTGCGGGGCTCCCATGTGCTGGAGGGAGCCCTGGAAGAGGAGTAGATCGGAGCCGCGAGTGCTCCCGGCCTGGAGTCCCGGTCCCGGGATGGGGGAGCGGGTGAAGAAGGGCGCCCGCCAGCAGCAGTGAGCAGCGGGGGTGCGAGGCACATAGCCGGTGCCTGCCCCCCACTGCGAGCGCCAGAGTCGTCCCACTGCCGCCGGAGGAGCCCCCCGCCAGAGAACAGCCCGGTGAGTGAGAAAGGGCTGCGGGGGGGGGCTCCGGGTGTATGTCCTAGTGCCTGACTGAGGCACTGTGTTGTGTCATGCCCCAAGTGGCCCCACCTGCCAGAGGGGCGCTCCAACGTAGTGGGGCATCCTTGTTGATTTAGAGCCCACAAGGGCTCCAGGGGCCATTTTTGTAAGAGGGGGCATCGGGGCACATTGCCGGTGCCCGCCCACTCCTGCTGGTGCTTGTCCCCCCGTCATTCAGCCCTCAATCATTGTTCTTCCGAGCCCACAAGGCTCCCACGTGTTTGGGAAACGGTTGTTTCTGAGCCCACGGGGCTCCCACGTTGTTTTTGGGCACTGTTGTTTGTTAGAGCCCAGAGGAGAGCCAGGAGGCATGCTGGTGCCAGGCTCCGTTCCCCAGCTGCCCAGCACTTAGTGGGCAGCTGCATCGTTTAGGCCTGTTCTTTTGCGCATTCTTCTTTGGCTGCTTGCACCGCCAGCCCAGACATTCTGGACATTGTGCCTGTGAGCCCCTGAGAGGCCAAGGTGGCCCGGGGTCAGTTATGTGATTTGTGGCGCAAATGTGATTACTTGCCTAATGTGATCTATGCATAATATGCAATGCCTTGATGCCTATACCTCTACATGTGTTTTCATGCCTAGGATGTTGTTTTACCTTGTATAGTTATGCTAGTGATTTCATGTTTCCCTGCGTGATATATGCCTAAGGTGGTTAGGATTGCGTAGAGTGTACCTACCTGTTACCAGTGGTTACTGGTTGTGTTCTACAAGTGTTATTTTGTGCTACAACTATTCTATGTTCTAAGTGCTAGTTCTACCAAGTGCTTATTCCTGACAGTGGTCCATGTGGCCCTTACCTGTGTATATAATCCCCTGTAAATTCCGCCTGTGCCCCAGTGGCACAGTGTAAATTGTGTGTTTATTATCTAATGTGTTTATGGTAATTCAAAGGCTATTTTTATATATAACCTTGTGTGGAGGTCCTTTTGTGGGGGGCCTGGGATGTTGTTGCTGGTGGGTGCGTGCGCAAATGCTTTACACATTGCCTCTGGGATAAGCCTGACTGCTCGTGCCAAGCTACCAAGGGGGTGAGCAGGGGTTATCTTGGCGTGTGACTCCCTTGCCCTGACTAGAGTGGTGGTTTCTGCTTTACTTGGCGCAAGCCTTAGCCAACCAGAAATCCCATTTCTAACAGCCCCCAAAGTAATTCCCAAGGGAACAAAGGTAAGGGTTCCCAGCCTCCCCCTGAGAAGAAGTCAGGACCCCCAACAGGTATACCTGTTCATAGGGGGCCTGTTACCTGCTTTCAGTGTAAGCAGGTGGGACACCGTTGGTATGATCCCCAGTGTCCTCAGAAGGGACAGTATGTGCCACTCCATGCACCACCCCGTCAGATGGCCAGTGTAGCCCTGGGTGGGGAGGAGATTTTATTTATTTATTTATTTATTTTCAAAGTTTTATATAGCGCTGGCTAGACCCAGAGGTATCAGAGCGCTTCACATGATCATGATAGAATAAGGCCACAAGTGGTAAAAAAGCATAATAACAAAGTAAAAAACAACCATATTACAAAATAAAGGAGGAATGAAGCAAGAGATGAAGCAGTATAATACTGGTAAGATAGGTAAATTGGATTACAGTAAGAAAGCCACTATATTACAGGGACAGATATGTAGGGAGATGAGATCAGGAGTCAGGCACAAGATTGGGATCCCCAGTAGTAGTTAAGGAGGTGGGTTTTGAGGCCTTTTTTGAAGCTGGCGTACGAGGGGTTACAGCAAAGGTTTTTCGGAGGGGAGGTCCAGATAGTAGGGGCATTTCCAGAGAAGGCGCAAGATTGTGTTGCTTTCTTTTTGTGCAGAGGAGGGATTAGGAGGAGGGTGTTGGAGGTTCTCAGAGGACGAGTGGTACCAGCGATAAGGAGTTTCTTGGATAGGTACTGCGGAGAGTTTTGGTGGAGAGCTTTATAGGTAATGCAGGCCGTTTTGTAGGTTGATCTCCCTTCTATATGGAGCCATTTAAGCAATTTGAGAGCTGGGGAGATATGGTCGAAGCGTTTGGAGTCTGTGAAAAGCCTGGCTGCAAGGTTGAGCACAGGTTCAATAGGAGCAAGGTGGACCTTGGGGATTCCGTTGAGGATGGCGTTGCCAGAGTCAATTCGTGAGAGAACCAGTGATTGAACTGCAAGTTTAAAATCATCAATGGGTAAGAATGGTTTGATTTTCTTGAAGTGACAGAGAGCGAAAAGGGCTCCTTTGGCAGATTTTTTGATGTGAACGTTTAGGGTGAGGGCGTTGTCGATAGTAATGCCAAGCGATTTGACGGAGTTGGACAGTGTGAGTGGGCAGTTGAGTGCATTAAGGTCTGAGATCCACGATTGAATGGGGATAAGAGGATGATTTCAGTTTTATTTGGGTTTAGTTTGAGATGGTTTGACTGGAACCAGGATTGGATCTTGTGAAGGGAGTTGTTAAGGTGTAAGATGTCGTAGTTTTGATCTTGTAATAGATTTGGGTGTCATCAGCGTATAGGAGGTAGTTGATGCCTGCTTGTTTAAGAATGAGAGTGAGAGGTTCCATAAAGAGGTTAAAGAGGGAAGGGGAGAGGATAGAACCTTGGGGGGCTCCAAGGGAGACAGGAGAGGAGTTAGAGAGCAAATTTTGAATTTTTATTTGCTGAGTTCGGTTTTGAAGGTATGAGGTGAACCATTTGAGGGCAGTGTCGTTAAGACCGAAACGGGTCATAAGAACATTGAGTAAGGCTGAATGGTTGACTGTATCGAATGCTGCGGAGAGATCCAGGAAGATAAGAAGGGAGGACTCTCCATTATCAAGTGATTGATGGATGTCATCAATGACATTGAGCATTGCCGTTTCAGTGCTACAGCCTCTTCTGAAGCCGGACTGACGGGGGTCGAGTAGGTTAAAGTTTTTCAAGGACCTTTGGGAGAAGGGGGACGTTGGAGATAGGGCGGAGATTGTTAAGGTCATTTGGGTCCGCGTTTGGATTTTTAATTATGGGCCAGATTTGACCCAGTTGTAGGGAGGTGGGGACACAGCCTGTGGAGAGAGAGCTGTTGATAATTTTTGTCCAGAATGGGGCGATGATGTGTTTAAGGGAGGGGACAAGGTTGGAGGGTACAGGATAATTTGTGTGGGAGTACGGTTTAAGATTGCCAATTATTTTGAGGACTTCTAGCTCTGTGACAGGGAACAAGTTGAGCAAGGATGCATTGTTCTTTAGTTGTGAGTCAGGGGAGTTGGTAGCCGGAGCAGTGGTATGAGGGAGGTCAATGGAGTGATTGGGGGTGTAGAGAAGAGGGAGGGTGAGAGGGGTCATAAGGGAGTGGGTTGGAGGGTGGTTTTGTGGGAGGGAAGGATTGTTCAATTTTGGCAACTTATTCGGAGAAGAAATGGGCAATTTCGTCGCATCTGGCCGAGGAGGCTGTCATATTAGGAGGAGCTGGGGAAGTTTGATTACGTATTATATTGAAGAGTTCCCTGGGTCTGTTTTTGGCACGATCTAGTTGAGTGCGGAAGAAGGATGCCTTTTGCTTGAAGATGTGCTTTTTGTACGTGGACCTAGCATGTCTAAGTTGAGCCAGATGGGCGGGAGAGGGTTGGTGACTCCAGGTTCTTTCAGCTAGTCTGAGTGGCCGTCTTTCATTAATTAACTCCATATTAAACCAAGAGTTAGAGAGGATGTTTCTTAGGGTTTTGAGTTTAGGTTGGGCCAGTTCGTCAAGAATACCAGGAGAGTATTGTTGAAGAGTTCAGTGAGCTCATTTGCATTTTGTGAGTCGGGAATGAGAAGGAGTTGAGCTTGGAGTTTAGATTGGAGAGCGTCTGGGGGATACCTTTCAGGTTCCTAGTTAATTTCTTAGGTCTGTTAACTTTAGAGGCAGGGAGGCTTGCCGAGGTATCTATGGTGAACAGTATAAGGTGGTGGTCAGACCAGTAAGTGGGGATGATATTGGTCACGGATATCAGATCGTCATTGGACAGAATGACGTCAAGTATGGAACCTTTGGAGTGTGTTGGGGATAAGTAAAGTTGTTTGAGTTCGCTGATCTCAAGAAGAGTAGTGAGGAGGGAGATAGTGGGGTCATTGGTATCGTTCCAATGGAGGTTAAAATCCCCAAGAAAGATGTTTTTGTGATTTGGATAAAGCAGATTTCGTCAGGAGCTCAGATAGGTCCTCAATAAAAGGCTATGGTGCACCTAGGGGGTGTTAAAAGCTGTGTAGGCGAATTGGGGGGGAGTTTAGGGTTGATAGTTCCGCTTCTAGGTATTCGCAGGAGGAGTAGCCTGGGTTAGTAACAAGGGATAACTGGAAATCATTTTTGAAGATAATGGCGAGACCACCCCCCACTCTGTCTTTTCTAAGAATAGAGTATCCAGGAGGGGAGAATAGGTCAAGTATGCTCGTTGAGTGGACATTTAGCCAGGTTTCTGTGAGGAATGCGATATCAATGGATTCACTAAGGATTGTGTCCGAGATTTCCGTGGCGTGTAAGACAGCGGATCGGAAGTTGACGAGCATGCACTTCGAGTACGCGAGAGGTGTGTGGTGGCATAAGGGGGGAGGGCATGGGGGATCAACATGAGTTGGGGTGGTAGTCTGGGGGAAGAGGGGGAGGAAGGGGTTCTATTTGTACCTATAATAACCGGGATGTGGGCGTGGGAGAGTGGGGGGTTTGTGGTTGGTACATTAGGAAGGTAGGAGTTGCATAGGTCGGCAATGTCAGACGGGGAGAGATGATTAGATGAGCAGCGAGGTCTGTGTGCATCACGGTGAAGAGGGATTGATCTCCAAATGTTGTGTGTGGTATGAGGGATTTTTGAGGGAGGGTGGGAGGGGGAGGTTTTTGGCACGGAGGAGGATGAAATCTTTCCTGAGTCGGGTCAGTTTGGTGGTTACGTTAACAAGGTCACGTTCAATGTTTTGAAGGCTTTGGGCAATTAAGGAGAGGTGAGATATCAAGGAGGCGCAGTCTGAGTTATTTGTGGAGGATAGATTTTTGTGTGAGGGGGAGACGGGGTAGTAGACGTGTGGTGGAAGGCGATGTGGCTGGGAGTTTTGAGGACTTCGGTGGTCACGTTGGATTGGTAAGGTTTGGAGTTGTGTGGGTTCTGAGGCATGTGGTTCAGGGGAGGGATAAAGGGGGCGAAGGCGAAAAAAGGAATATGGCCTGGGGAAAGGGGGTGGTCTTGAATATTTGCAGAAGGTAGCAAGTTGAGTGGGTGGCGAGATTGGGTGGTAGGTGAAGAGCGAGGGGTGACGGAGTTGTTAAGTGTCAGTGGAAGGGTTATGTTGTTTGGGGGCAAAGAGTTTCAGGTGAAACGGGTGATTGAGGGGAGAGGGCAGTGGAGTACGTGAGTGGTTTGGACAGGGGGAGGGCGTTTGGTGGGTCGAGAGGAGGTGGGGTCATGGGAGGGGAGTGGTGAATGGGTGATTGGGAGTGGGTAGGTGAGGAGTGATGGGAGACGGAGCTGTTTAGTGTCAGTGGAGGGGTTAGGTTGTTTGGGGGGCATAGACTTTCTGGGGAAGCAGGTGATTGAGGGGAGGGTGCAGAGGAGTACGCGAGTGGTCGGGCCAGGGGGAGGGCATTTGGCGGGGCAAGGGGAGGTGGGGTCATGGGAGTGGAGAGGTAGGTGGGTGATTGGGAGTGGGGGCAATCATTTCTCAAGGAGGAGTTCAAAGTGAGAGAGTTCAAGGGGGTAGGGAGAGAGCGAGAGATAAGAGAGAGGGAGATAAGAGTGGGATGTGAGGTAAGTGATTGGAAATAGGGGATGTCATTTTCAGTAGAGCGGTCCCAGGAGGGAGATAGTGAGGTCCATTGTTGGGTGGCAGTGTTACTTGGGTGGTAAAGAGTGGAGGTGGAGCAGGGGGGAGGAGGGAGGTGTTAGGGGTGCTATTCGTTTGGGGAGGTGGAGTGTTAGGTGCTGAGTGCTCGAAGAGGAGGGACATAGTGCAGAAGTGGAGTTCGAAGATGTAAAGATGGGATGGGTGGGGTCCCGCAGAAATGTCCCTTGTCTCATTAGGAGACTTTGAGATGGTCCCTAGAACTCAGCTTCCTGATAACACTAAAAAATACAGGCAGTGGGTGACCATCAATGGCCATAGAGTGGAGGCTCTCAGAAACAAAGGAGCAAGTGTGACAGCTGTCAAGTGTCACTTGGTCTCTGAAGAGCAGGTGGTCCCCAGTGCATTCTTCCCAGTTGTTGCCGCTGACAACACAGAGAACCATTGCAAGGTGGCTCAAGTTCCCTTTGAGTGGGGGGGGGGTCTCTGGTACTCTTCAAGTAGCTGTGAGGCCATCCATACCTGTAGATTGTCTGTTAGGCAATGATTTAGAAAGCTCCCCTTGGGCTAAGGTGGCTAAGGTGGAGAGGAAGGCGCATTTAGAGATGTTGGGTCTGCCTGAGTGGGCATGTGTGACTACTTGGTCTATGGCAGCTAAGGGTGTTCAAGAGACCCTAGAGCCTGAAAGTATGGCCCAGGGACCTGCCATAAAGAAAAAAGGTAAGGGGCCCGGGAAACCAGCCTCTATTGTTCCCACGGTCCAGGATGAGGCAGACCTTGAGGGGGATGCCCTGGAACCCACTGGTGAGCAGGTTTCTGAACTGTGGAACCTACCTGAGCAGGAGACAACCATTACAACGCGGTCTTTATACCGTGATACCATCACGACGTGATCATCACAACGCAAGTCGTTACAATGACTTGCCCTGGATGGCGCTATATACCAAGGAATAGTATGATTTACTATTCCAACACCTTCCCTACTGTTACGTAGACTGGAGTTGGAATAGTAAATCATAATATTCCTAAATCCAGCACCTCTAGCGCAAGTCGTTGTAATGGCTTGCGTTGTGATGACCGCGTCGTAATGGTATAGCGGTGTAAAGACCGCGTTGTAACGTCATACATCCACCTGAGCTGACCCATTGGCAGCAAGAAGGAGGTCCCTCCAGGGAGGAATTCTGTGAAGAGCAGAAGAAGGTCCCTTCTCTTGTGGGTTTGAGACAACAGGCCACAAACCAGGCAGCAGGTGATAATTCTGTATCACATTGGATCTACTGGGAGAATGGTCTCCTGTGTAGCGAGCCTAAGGTTGCTGAGCCTGGGTCAGCCCGTGTGCTGGTGGTACCCCAGCGCTTCAGAGCCTTCCTACTGGGTTTGGCTCATGATGTTCCTTTAGCTGATAATCTGGGGCAGAACAAGACCTTTGAAAGACTTGTTTCCCACTTTTATTGGCCCCAGATGTGGAAGAGTTCAGATACTCATTGTAGAACTTGTCAAACTTGACATGTAAGTGTAGTCAGTACCCCCTTTGAACGGGTGGGCATTGACATTGTGGGGCCACTGGACCCCAAGACAGCCATGGGCAACAGGTTTATCCTGGTCTTGGTGGACCATGCTACCCGGTACACGGAAGTCATTCCACTCAGGACAGTGACGGCCCCGTGGTGGAACGTGCACTGATGGGGATCTTCTCCCGTGTGGGGTTCTCCAGAGAGGTTGTTTCTGACCGATGTCCAAACTTCATTTCTCATGATATGAAGTCTGTGGAAGGAGTGTGGTGTTACCTACAAATTCACCACTCCTTACCACCCACAAGGTAATGGGTTGGTTGAAAGATTTAACCGGACCCTTAAGGGTATGATAATGGGTCTTGAAGAACCAATGAGGCGTAAGTGGGACGTCCTCTTGCCATGCCTTCTGTTTGCCTACCAAGAGGTGCCACAAAAGTCTCAGGAAACCTCCCCAGGATGTATGTAGCTACATGCTGGCCTTCAGGAACCAGACTTGGCGTTTCAGGGATCTTGCTCAGGCAAATCTGGAAGCCAGCCAGGAAGAGATGAAGCGGTGGTACGATCAGAATGCCACTCTGATTTAGCTTCAGCCTGGACAAAAAGTGTGGGTCATGGCCCCTGTGGAGCCTTGTGCGCTCCAAGACAGGTGGACTGGTCCGTATGAGGTGGTGGAGCGCAAGAGTGATGTCACCTATCTGGTGAACTTGTAGTCTCCCAGGAACCCCTTGCGGGTCTTGCATGTTTACCGCCTGAGCCCCACTTAGAGAGATCCATAGAGAGCATGCTCCTAGCGACAGATTATGGAATGGAGGAGGAGAATGAGCCTCTTCCTGACCTCCTGTATGCAACATAGCAAAATGGGTCAGTGGATGGTGTCAGCCTCTCTGCCACACTGACCCCTGATCAGCAGCAAGATTGTCGCCAACTGTTGGGGCAATTCTCTGATCTATTTTCCTTGGTTCCTGGTGTCACAGAGTGGTGCGTCCATGATGTGGACACTGGAGACAGTCCTCATGTGAAGCACAAGGCTTACAGAGTGACTGACAAGGTTAGGGCTTACATTAAGGAGGAAATCTCCAAGATGTTTGCTTTAGGGGTCATTGAGTCCTCCAACAGACCTTGGGCCAGCCCAGTGGTCTTGGTCCCAAAGGCTGCCTTGCCGGGTGCCACACCTGAACTCCGGTTCTGTGTGGACTACAGAGGGCTCAATGCAGTCACCAGGACTGATGCACACCCCATCCCCAGAGCTGATGAGCTCATTGTTTGGTTAGGGGCTGCACGGTACCTCAGCTCGTTTGATTTGACGTTTGGGTACTGGCAGATCGCCTTGACTGATGGGGCTAAGCAGAGGTCAGCATTCTCCACGCCAGATGGGCACTACCAATTCCGGGTTATGCCCTTTGGGATGAAGAATGCCCCTGCAACCTTTCAGAGGTTGGTCAACCAGGTGTTGGCTGGACTGGAGGTTTTCAGTTCCGCCTACCTGGATGACATTGCAGTGTTCAGCGCCAGTTGGGAGGAACACTTGCAGCACCTCTGGGAAGTGTTGATGGCACTGCGCAAGGCAGTGTAACGCAAGGAGAGTGGAGTTCCTAAAGGAGGAAAAGGGATGGAAAAGACAAAACTTTTGTCATGTTGCCCTCACACACCCCGAGAGGTGTCATGCTTCATCATTGGGCCTTGCTCCTCGTCGGGCTGACGCTGCAATGCTCGACGGCCTCAACGTTTCCGGGGCTCTTAATCGGAGATCTTTTTAGAGAAGCCGTATGGGTGCGTGCGGGTATAGGGATAGTGAGAAGGTGTGTGCACAGAGGTGGTGATTTAAAATAGGTCAGGGACAGTCCTATACAATAATTTTAATGTGCTCGGTAGTACCTGCCTAATTAAAATGAAGTGGATGTCCTAGTGGGCAGTTATGTTCCCAGTGGACAATCGCTAGTGTGAGGTCGACATGTTTCGTGCCTGCTTGTTCCTAATGGAATCGGGTGGCACTTCTTCAAGACCTATGAATGTGTCGTGCACAGCTAAAGACAGGTTCCAGATTGGTTGAAGGTAACCTGTCCTGGAGCCCTAGTAGTCCTGTACTGGGCACTGTGGTGACCCGAGTAGCAGAGGCTACAGCCTGACGGGGGTGCAGTGGAGCACGATGTTGCTCCAATCTGAAGGGTGGAGGCAACTTGCTGAAACCTGCCCTCGCTCCTTTTCCCCGTGAAGGCAAGGCTTAATGATCAAGGCCAGTAAGTGTCAGATTGGGCAGGGCTCCGTTGTGTACTTGGGTAACCAGGTAGGAAGCGGCTAGGTGGCGCCCCTACAACCCAAGATTGATACCATCCTGGCATGGGAACCCCCAAAGACTCAGACACAGGTGAGAGCCTTTTTAGGACTCACAGGGTACTACAGGAGGTTTGTCAAGGGGTATGGCAACATTGTTGCACCCTTGACTGAGCTGACTTCCAGGAAGCAGCACAAGAAATTGAACTTGACTGACAACTGTCAGAAGGCTTTTGATGCCCTGAAGTCTGCCATGTGCAAGGCACCCAACTTCTCAAAAGAATTCATTGTACAGACGGACGCTTCAGAGCATGGTGTGGGGTGGGGGCTGTTCTTTCACAGATTACTGAAGAGGGCTTTGACCAACCTGTAGCCTTCATCAGTAGAAGGCTACTTCCACAGGAACAGAGGTGGAGTGCAATTGAGAGTGATGCATTTGCTGTGGTCTGGGCGCTGAAGAAGTTGAGACCATACTTGTTTGGGACTCACTTCGGGTTCAGACCGACCACAGGCCCCTCAGATGGCTGATGCAGATAAGGGGTGAGAACCCAAAGTTGTTGAGGTGGTCCATTTCCCTACAGGGTATGGACTTTACGATGCAACACTGCCCGGGTACAGAACACGCCAACGCTGATGGTCTGTCCAGATTTTTCCGCCTTAGTGAAGAGAACTCCCAAGGGGAAGAGTAGTTCTCCCCACATTTCAGCTGGAGGGGACACGTGTTAGACCTGACATCATTGGTGTGAGTCTCCCTCCCATTTTTGACGGATTGCCTCCTCTGTTTTGATATGTTTTTGCTGGATTTATGCTTTGCGGTACAAAAGGGGGTGGTGATGGATTAAACCCAGATCTTTTGACTGGGTGTGAGTGTTTGATTGGTTCAGATGCTCCGTCCATGACCACCCCCTTTTGTACTGCTTTTGGCAGCCATAAGTGTGGCAGGGTATGCTCAGACGTGAGTCCCTTGCTCACTTTGCCACCGGTCCTCGGAAGCTTGTTTCCGGTCCAGGGAAGGCATGGCTTAGCAGTTTGGGCTGGACGGTTCCCATGAGGCACAGGGTCAGACTGATTTGCATATAGCCATGTCTGAACTGGGGTGGCAGAGTGGGCTAAAGAACGGTGATGGATTAAACCCAGATCTTTTGACTGGGTGTGAGTGTTTGATTGGTTCAGATGCTCCGTCCATTACCACCCCCTTTTGTACCGGATTTATGCTTTGGGCACTGTTCCACTGCTATTCAGTGCCACAGTGCAAGTGCTCCCTATGTTAAATTGATGTACTAATTGGTTATTCCATGATTTCGTTATTTGATTTACTGTCAGCCCCTAGTACAGTGCACCATGTGTGCCCAGGGCTTGTAGAACAAATGCTGCTGGTGGGCTTGCAGCACTGGGTGTGCCACCCACAGAAGCAGCTTGTAAAGTGTGTCTCAGGCCTGCCATTGCAAGGCCTGTGTGAAGTCTGTGACTACCATGTCGACTTGGCCAAGTGCACCCACTTGCCAGTCCCTATACCTTCCCTTTGCTTCATATTAGACAACCCTATGATAGGCCCAAGAGCAGAGTGCATTGTAAGTATAAGGTAGGACATGCTCTGATGTGTGTAGCATGTTCTAATAGTGAATTGCAGCCATTTTAGTTTTTCACTATTGAAGGCTACCTGTTCTCATAGGCCAGAATGGGCAGTTAGTTTATTACATTCTTATAATCCTAACTGACTCAGGGAACATGGTAGAAATTTAAATTTAGTATGCCTGAACTCAGAATAATAAAATACATCTTTTAGTAAAGTTTATTTTAATATCCTGTGTTTGCAAATACCACTTTTAGAAAGTAGGTATTTGCTTGCCTAACCATTTGAGCCTGCCTCTGCTGAGTTGTGCATTCCTTGTCTGGGTTTGTGTGTGGCAGGGCTGGGGAATTCCAGGAGACAGGCTGGGGTAGCCCAGTGGTGAATAGAGAGATCAGCATCCAGGTGGGAGGGAGGAGTGCCCCTGGGACCTGAATAGGGCTGGGCCTTCCCTCTACAAGGCAGGCTCCTCCCCCTGTGGCTTGTCTGATGTCTCTGCCCTGCACTGTGAAAGTAGAGGAGGATACATGTCAACAGAGTGCTCCAGAGCTGCATCTCCCCTCCCCTGTGCTGGCTCCACCTCCTGTGGGGCGGCTGATGTCTCTGCCCTGCACAGTGAAAGGAAGAGAGTCATGTCAACAAAGTGCTCAGGAACTTGTTTGAACTAGGCAGAGGCCTCTCTGCCTTCAGAGAACAAAGGATTTTGGGGTATAGGTATTGGGACCCTGCTCCCAAGAAATGAGATCACTTCTGGAACAAGAAACCTTTCTGCCAAGGAGAAGAACCAAGGAAACTGCAGGAGTTGGACTGCCCCTCTGCCAGCGTGCTGTTTGCTGGGTTGGCCTGCAGTGGTTGCTTCATTGCCAAGGGAAAGGAGAAGGAACTTTTAAGGACTTTCATTTATCTACAGAATATTCTCCAAGGGCTTGAACTGTGCTTGCCTCCTGCTGAAGTCTCAAGGCCAAAATACTTCACCTCCAGCTTCCTACTGAATTTCCTTGCTGGGAATTCTGACTCCAGTGCTGGGAATTCTGACTCCAGTCACATGCATGCCGCTGGGAGCTGGAAGCGCGATGCATCGAGAAGAAGCGAGTTGCCGCCGCAGCTGAAATCATTGCAACGCCAGAGAAGCGCGCCTTCGTCGAATCTCCCTGGACGCATGTGTTCATCGAAGCTGCCTGCTGTCACATCACCGGAGAAGCGTGACGCCATCGAGAGAGTCGTCATCGCATCACCGGAGAAGCATGTCGCAGGGCCTGTAGTGGCTCCAAAGTACAGAGTCATCGCAAGGCTGCCAGGGCGTTATCGCATCGTCATCGCTTCGCCGCATCAAGGGCGCCATCTTCTCGCATCGCATCCGGATCATCGCATCGCATAAAGGCGCCATCTTGCGCACCGCTACGGGCCCGCAGGCCGAGAATCTATGCATCACCTCTGCACCGCTAAGGCTCACGACGAGTCCCCTACTCTGCGCAAGCATTGAGGAAGGACTCAACCGTTCCCCCGGGTCACAGAACCGACGCATCTCCCCTTCTGCGAGTCCTTGTGCATACTTTGCGTTACGCATCCAGGTACGTTGTTGAGAACTTTGTCGCATCTGCCATCAACTTGAACTAAGAGACTTTAATCATCTTTTAAGTAATTTTAAGTGTAGTATTGTGAATTTCTGTTGTTTGTGGTCTTGTGTTTAAGTCTTTATAAAGAATACTAATTTTTATAAAACCTGTGTTGTGTCCAT
Organism: Lissotriton helveticus; assembly: GCF_964261635.1. Taxonomy (NCBI): domain Eukaryota; kingdom Metazoa; phylum Chordata; class Amphibia; order Caudata; family Salamandridae; genus Lissotriton; species Lissotriton helveticus. Next base: position 1,856,125,912 of record NC_136068.1, on the reverse strand, counting down.
CTGTCGTGTTATCACTGAATTACTGTGTATATTCAAACTGCCTCTGAGATAAGCCAAGCTACCAAGGGGGTGAGCAGGGGTTATTAAGGAGTGTAATCTCCTTATCCTGACTTAGAAGTAAGGGTCCCTATTTGGACAAAGGTAAATACCATTACCAACTAGAGACCGCCAGATCTAACATCCCCCTATGGGTTTCTTTGTTTATTTAAGCTCTTTGTCTTATTAGATTTTTTTTATGTATTTCATACTTGCGCTCAGTCATGTCGGAGGATGGTGATGAAGTTAAAATGTTGCCCCCCCCTGAAAACATTTCTGCGGACGCCCATGATTGACAGAGATGTACAGCACACGTTTAATGCATTGGGGGGCAGTGGGCATCTTTAAATTTGGTGTGCAGTTATTCTGGCAGAGTGACATAGTAAAATAATCTATTGCCCTGATGAAGAACCCTAACCTAAATCAGGTACTTTGCTGTTCTGGTAATTCACAGCAATATATGAAAGCATTGTTTCCATAGTCACTACTCACAAATCACTCCTGCCTCATGTCTATAATAGCCAGGTTGGTTGCGAAAGTTTCTCTCTAAAAACGGGGTTGTTGTTGGGAAACACTGCCGTAGAGAAGAACTGGCTCACTTGCTTTGCTTGCACACTACAATTCAGTGCACGTTTTACACCCCAAAACTTTCAACCATCAAGTCAGTCTACTAGTATAAGTTGTATCTAGAATAGACATTTGTCCATGTTGTGCTGTTATGTTTCAAATGTAGTTTTTATGTAACCTCAGCGACATGAACTATTGTGATGTCATCAGGGTTAATGTCATGTAACATGACTTTCTGGAAAAAGTAAGGATCAAGTAGCATATAATCACTTCTTATGATGTCCTTAAGGTCAAAGGGTATGTAATGTCACTTCGGTATAGAGTCAAAATATCGAGTTTTTAATATCGACTAGATATAATATCGAGTAAAAAATATAGAATGGACATAATATCGACTAAACATAATATCGAATTTAAGGTAAGTTAATATATATTTAGTTTTTTGTGTAATATAATTCTGTAGCGGGTTGTGGGTTTATAGGGGAATAGGGTGGGAAGTAATTTAATTATAATTAATTAAATATGATATTTATAGTTATTTATTTAGAATTAATTGTTAATTAACTATTATTTGGTAATTAATTAAAATATAATTGGTAATTCATTTTAATTGATTAATTGATAAATATGTTAATTTTAGTAATTTATTTTCTGTAGCGGGTTGTGGGTTTATAGGGTAATTATATTTTTTAAATATTTGTTTGTGTCTAATTTTTATTAATTTTTATATTGTAAATGAATTTATTGGTAATTGGTAAATAATTAGTATTAGTAGGTAATTGTTATTATTAGTTAATTTTCATTTGTAATTTTAATTGATTAATTAATATATTTTATAAAATTTTAAAATAATTTAATTATTTTGTAATTGAAATTAATATTTATGTTATATATATTTATATATGAAGTATTTACTTTCCCTACTATTGCACTCACTGGAGTGGGAATAGTAATTTTTACCCCTACGCTATCCAACGCTTTCCCTACTTTTACACTCTCTGGAGTAGGAATAGTAATTTTTACCCCTACGCTATCCAACGCTTTCCCTACTGTTGCACACTCTGGAGTAGGAATAGTAATTTTTACCCCTACGCTATCCAACGCTTTCCCTACTGTTGCACTCACAGGAGTGGGAATAGTAATTTTGACCCCTACGCTATCCAACGCTTTCCCTACTGTTGCACTCTCTGGAATTGGAATAGTAATTTTACCCCTACGCTATCCAGCGCTTTCCCTACTGTTGCACTCACTGGAGTGGGAATAGTAATTTTTACCCCTACGCTATCCAACGTTTTCCCTACTGCTGCACTCTCTGGAGTTGGAATAGTAATTTTTACCCCTACACTATCCAACGCTTTCCCTACTGTTGCACTCTCAGGAGTAGGAATAGTAATTTTTACCCCTACGCTATCCAACGCTTTCCCTACTGTTGCACTCACTTGCGTGGGATTAGTAATTTTTACCCGTACGCTATCCAACGCTTTCCCTACTGTTGCACTCTCTGGAGTTGGAATAGTAATTATTAGTTAATTTTTATTTGTAATTTTAATTGATTAATTAATATATTTTATAAAATTTTAAAATAATTTAATTATTTTGTAATTGAAATTAATATTTATGTTATATATATTTCTATATGAAGTATTTACTTTCCCTACTATTGCACTCACTGGAGTGGGAATAGTAATTTTTACCCCTACGCTATCCAACGCTTTTCCTACTGTTGCACTCACTGGAGTAGGAATAGTAATGTTTACCCCTACGCTATCCAACGCTTTCACTACTGTTGCACTCACTGGAGTGGGAATAGTAATTTTTACCCCTACGCTATCCAACGCTTTCCCTACTGTTACACTCTCTGGAGTAGGAATAGTAATTTTTACCCCTACGCTATCTAACGCTTTCCCTACTGTTGCACACTCTGGAGTAGGAATAGTAATTTTTACCCCTACGCTATCCAACGCTTTCCCTACTGTTGCACTCACTGGAGTGGGAATAGTAATTTTTACCCCTACGCTATCCAACGCTTTCCCTACTTTTACACTCTCTGGAGTAGGAATAGTAATTTTTACCACTACGCTATCCAACGCTTTCCCTACTGTTGCACACTCTGGAGTAGGAATAGTAATTCTTACCCCTACGCTATCCAACGCTTTCCCTACTGTTGCACTCACAGGAGTGGGAATAGTAATTTTTACCCCTACGCTATCCAACGCTTTCCCCACTGTTGCACTCACTGGAGTGGGAATAGTAATTTTTACCCCTACGCTATCCAACGCTTCCCCTACTTTTACACTCTCTGGAGTAGGAATAGTAATTTTTACCCCTACGCTATCCAACGCTTTCCCTACTGTTGCACACTCTGGAGTAGGAATAGTAATTTTTACCCCTACGCTATCCAACGCTTTCCCTACTGTTGCACTCACAGGAGTGGGAATAGTAATTTTTACCCCTATGCTATCCAACGCTTTCCCTACTGTTGCACTCTCTGGAATTGGAATAGTAATTTTACCCCTACGCTATCCAGCGCTTTCCCTACTGTTGCACTCACTGGAGTGGGAATAGTAATTTTTACCCCTACCCTATCCAACGTTTTGCCTACTGTTGCACTCTCTGGAGTTGGAATAGTAATTTTTACCCCTACACTATCCAACGCTTTCCCTACTGTTGCACTCTCAGGAGTAGGAATAGTAATTTTTACCCCTACGCTATCCAACGCTTTCCCTACTGTTGCACTCACTTGAGTGGGAATTATTAATTTTTACCCGTACGCTATCCAACGCTTTCCCTACTGTTGCACTCTCTGGAGTTGGAATAGTAATTTTTACCCCTACGCTATCCAACGCTTTCCCTACTGTTGCACTCACTGGAGTGGGAATAGTAATTTTTACCCTTACGCTATCCAACGCTTTCCCTACTGTTGCGCTCACTGGAGTGGGAATAGTAATTTTTAACCTTACGCTATCCAACGCTTTCCCTACTGTTGCGCACTCTGGCATTTGAGATGTCATCAGTGATGTCATCAGTGATGTCACTGACCATGTCATGAATGATGTAATATGTGACATGATCAGCAGTGGATTGCGGGTGCGCGATATATAGTTAGTGCAACTAACTATATATGGAATTTCAATGGTTTTGTGTGAGTAAAATAAGGTTTTTTAAATGCTAATTCCTAACTATATATGGTCTATAACCTATGTTTTTTTCAGTGAATTTTCAAGGTTTTGTAAATGCTAATTCCTAACTATATATGGTCTATAACCTATGGTTTTTTCAGTGAATTTCTGTAGCTGTAAAATGTATTCTTCTTTAAATCCAAAAATATATTTTATATGTTTATTAATAATTTTTTTTTTTTATATTTTTTTTTCTTCGTTCCCGCTTCGCGAATCGGGAAGCTTCCCGTTAGCTGACCTTGATGCCGCGAAATAGACCGCTTCTTTACCGCAACTGCCGCGTTAGAAAACAACATCGTGACGCCTCCCGTCCGCATGACGTTTCGCGTTGTCGCGTGATACGTCATATGACGTGCTACGTTAGCGAACTGGTACGCTTACCGAGTCGCAAAGCACAGGTTTCTGGAAGCAAACCGGGAGGCCCTGCAAAGCGCTTAACGTAAACACAGCAGGTCATGTGACTTGGTAATAACACTTTTCATTGGTTCATTTCACTTTTGGTTTCCTAATGATGTAAGACCAGGTCATATAATCTAAAATGAACACTTTTCATTGGTTGAGAACTATTTTTTTTCCCAAATGATGAAAATCCTCACTCTGACTTTCATCATTGTGAGAGAAAGACCCTTTGTTACCAGTGAGCAATGGCTTCTTTAGTAGCTTCAGCTGGTGCTTCCCCACCACCTCCACCACATCCAAGGAAGAGTGGACCACCTGCTCAAGTTATAATTCAGCAAGAAGAGGAAGAAGAGGAACAGGACGACGAGCACGAAGAGAGGCACTTTTTGCCTGAGGAGCCCAGGACGTCTCACCGGAAAGAAAACTTAATTTGGCAATTTTTTAAAATTCCCAAAGGTCAGAAAAAAGTAAATGCAAGATACGTAACTTGCCTTATATGTCAAGATAGACTGTCCAGAGGGACCGACAAAAAATACAGTTTCGGAAACTACACAATGCATCGCCATATGACTAGGTGGCATCCTAACAACTACAGTGCTGCACAGTTTCGTAACGACCTAGATAATCTCCCTATTATGGCCAGAAGATCTGTTGTACCGGAAGTAACGGGACCAGAGGGCAGGGAGATGGTGCCAAATATTCAAACGAGATTTCATGAAGTAAAACACGTCTGCGTACATTGCAATGGATTCATTTGCTACGGAGAAAGAAGCATCACTCTGATCAACAGAGCTATTGACTATCATATGCAAGTTTGTACGAAGCGCCCCAAATAATAAATGCTTTTTTTTTGTTTTGTTGCTCCTGTTGAGCCCTTTACAATGAATCGTTTTCATTGCCCCCTGCAAGAAAAACCCAAAAAAATATAAAACTGTTCAGAAAAATTCAAAAAAAGTAAAAAAATGTTCAGAAAAATAATAAAAAAATATAAAACAAAAACAATTAAAAAAAAAGTTCTTTTCAGAACTACCTCCCCGTTATTAAAAAATTGGTACAATATTTGGAACAGTGCCAACCTCTATTTCTCGTAGTTCGCTTCCCAGTTCGCTCGCTGGTACGCGAACCGGAAGTGAACCAAAAAATTTTTACAAAAAAAAAAAACAGTAAGTATAAGGGAAGGAAACAGACACTTATGTTAAAAGAAAGACAGCTATAGGGGAGTAAACTAGAGATACTATTACCCGTAATCCACTGCTGATGATGTCACATATTACATCATTCATGACATGCTCAGTGACATCATCAGCAGAGGATTGTGGGTTTTTTGGCAACGTGCCTTATCCACGGTTTAATAACGCTGCCTTTTGCTTTATATAAGTTTTCAAATTGTATGAAATATATACCAATAGGTCGTTATGAACCTTTAGGTAGTGCTTTTCTTCATGAGGTCTGGTCGCTTCCATACACATACAGATGTTTCAAAGATGATCAAGAAGTTTATCTGAATGGAGAGGAATGCACTGAGACGCCAGATCATTCACTAATGTGTAGGCACATACAGTTACACGGTTCATGCAACAAACACCGACCAAATATGGCTTGCGTGTTGCAAGGCACGCCAGTTCCTGCTATCATCCCCACGTTCAAGTTGTTGGAAAATGGTAGTTATTTGATGCTCAATAATGAAGATTGTTCTGGGTTAATTAAAAGTATTCCTTTTATCGTAACAGTAAGTGAACGGGTTATTTGCTGCAGAAATGTTCTATTTCCTCCCACACATGAACATAGGGAGTTTTCAATCTGGCCACAAATACCAACCTTGGGAGCACATTTCAACGGCATGGCAAGAATAACAGCTCTTTTGTCTCAGAGAGAGGTGGCCTTGAGTTCGGCCCGTGAAACTTTCGTGCTTCACATAGCAAACACCCGTACAGAGGTGCAGACCCTTTTAAATACTGATTCGCCTTTGCATTTCAGCGACATGGTTCGGACTATCTTTAACGCGTCCTCCACAAAGGCCCTGGCGCATTTTTTTAAAGTTGTTACCAGTGGTCTCGTGACTTCATTTGAGAAAATCTTTGGAGTCATCCCTGCTTTCTTTCATTCTATTTTTTCCACTCTGCTTCGTGGATTCCCATTTTTACTTGCATTACCAGCGGACGCTCTTGTGCTTTTTTACATTTTTAAATATGGATGTCCCTCCTGTGCAAGCTCCCGCCCTGCAGCTGCTGACACTGTTCCGCAATCGCATGCTAGAATATTATGGCACAATGCCGTTGGCGATATTAAGCACGGCATATGGATTATCTTTTCGATTCTCCTACTTCACCTATGTCCAGCCTGTATTTCACTGCCTGACCTGTGATTTCGATTGGGCCATTGATTTGTGTCTCTGCGGACCGGTTTCTCCTGACGTCGACTTTAATCAGCTGATGACTCCTATCATTACTCACGAGTTGGTTTGTCCTGGCGAAAGGATTATGGCTGTGGCATTGATGCATGGACTAATTGGTCCCTGGAATTTACTGGCGGCAACACAGTCTTTCTTGGAACAGAGCTTTCTTGAAAACCCACCGAGCTGTCCTCTGATGGTGATAGAGGATCCGGTGCTGGGAGAGCACGTATGTTCTTTTCCGCTTTTAAATTGGATGGCTGAACTCTTTTCGGATGAAGACGGTGACTTCCTATTGGAGGCTGTTGCAGCTTATTTTGCATACACAGTTATGTCATAGACCTTTTTCATGTTTGATATGCTGAGTACTAGCAGTTCATTGACAATTCATTGACTTATTTGTCAAGTTTTTATTATTTAGCTTGCCTATTGGATTAAGACTCGATAAAGTACTTGGCTGTTTTATTTTTCTTTAGCATTAAATTTTCCTAGTTTTTAATGTTTTACCTTGCGGACCGTCCACATATAAAGTTGCAATCTGCTCTCATGAGATGGCACTTCTATTATCTTATTCAGTTCGTTTCCGGATCATGGGGAGGTGTCATCTAGGTCCTGGATATCTTTACACCGTGTTAAGTTAGCATGGGCTCATTACCGGTTTAAACGCCATTTTTCCTTTTTTGCAACTTCTGCACACGACACTTAGTTGTTGCTTTAGCTTTCAACCTAGTAGTTCATCGTGGTTTACATGAGAATAATATGTTATTGCTCTACTATCTGCTTTGCTTGTTAAACTATATTTGTACAGCGAGTGCTGAAGTTTCAAGAACAACACGATACAGAATTGTTATGAGGTCTGATCTCCACGACTTCATACTCATAACATAAGTGCAGCTTCTGCCAATTCTGGGCATGAGGCGGGTTTTATATTGCTTTGCCGAACACACATACACAACACTTGATGCGGTTCACATGAAGAGAGAGCTGGTGTATGCTGATGTGATTCCTTCAAATCTAAGACACTAAAGTATGGGCACGCCCTAAACCAACACAAACAGACCTTCTTAGCAAATAATATAATATGTGTATTAGGGAGGGTGAGATATAAGCAGCCGCGGGCCGTGGAGGGAGTTACGGTGGGGCAGGGAGGCGGGGAGGGGGAGGGGCAGGGTGGAGCCCTCTCCACCCTGCCCCTCCCCCTCCCCGCCTCCCTGCCCCACCGTAACTCCCTCCACGGCCCGTGGCTGCTTATAAGTGTTGCTAACTCTTATTCATTTACAGCATGTTAACATACTGTCACCATTCGCTTTTTATGTACTAGTAACTATGCTGGTAATTTTGCTACTGATAATATGTGTACTTGTATTATCTAAGATACTACGCCTGAGAAGACGGCATTAGTAAATAAACATTTCAAATACACATGTGTTCTTCTTAACTCCATGTTCTGGTTTCTAAGAAATATATAACGACCGACTGTTCATGAGTTCCACGTATCCTGAGGTACTATAAGTTCATATTCTGGATTGTCTAAACATTGAGAGTTTGTTATATCCAATGTGACACTGTACCTAGCTTGCTAAGGGGTTTTTGATTACTAAGGTGAGTTTTGGGGCACCCTAATTCGCCGAGGTTCCAATCCTCTGTCCACAGTTCTGTGTGAGAACAGAAACCCTGCGACAGGGGCACCCCCGACCCTTGCTGGAGCTTCATCACACTTGCGATACAACTCCAGCAATGCGCCACCTTTACGGCACAGATACATCACGCATCTGTGCTGTTTTTGCCCCATGATGCGCCGCATTGTAAATGCAGCACACCATAGGTGACGGAACAGCGGCACAGAATGACTAACACATCCCTGGTGATGCGCCAGTCATCATAAATCTATCCCTATGCTTCTTATCTTGTTAGAGATGAACCGCCATATGTATCATCAACGTTTTTTGCATTTCCTAAATAGCGAACTTTAAGGAATAAATAGCGATTCTTTACCATTCCTAGTTTGCGATGAGCTATTTGCTAATTACAAATTACCCATTCATTTCTTTCATTTCCATAGGGTGGTTGGACTCACTTTTAGCTCGAACGGCTGAATGGATTTCCACGAAACTTGGCAAAATTGTAGGGACTGGTAGCCCGATGTGCCTTTGCTATGTCTCAAGATATATGCTCCAGTGGTTTTTACGAAAATTAACTTTGAAAAATATATATTGGGCTACATTGGCCTATATATATGTTGGAGCCCAAATGTAGCCCAATGTAGCCCAATGAAGCCCAATGTAGCCCAATGTAGCCCAAAGATGGCCGCCAGAGACAAAAAAAACAAATGTAGCCCAAATATCAGCCAGATGTAGCCCAACTATAGCCCAGTGACAGAATGACCAATCAGCTTCGCAAACCTCCGTTACGCGAAGCGGAGCGCTGTTACAGATATATATCTTTTTTTGAACGTTAATTTCTCAAAATCCACTGGAGCACATATATTGAGACCTAGCAAAGGCACATCGGGCTACCAGTCCCTAATATTTTACCAAGTTTCGTGCAAATCCATTCAGCCGTTCGATTATTATTATTATTATTTTTTTTTGCCCCGCGGGGCCCTTTTAAAACCTCCACATCAAACCTAGGGGGTCAGCGAGGATCTACTATGCCCCCTTATGGTCATTTGCCCCTTCGCTTTGGCCTCCTCTTGTCTCTCGATCCTACCGAGAGACAAGATGGCGGCCGCTACGGACTGTTTGGAATGTTTACAGACGCCGGAGAACCAATCAGCTTCGCTTCACAAAGCTCCGTTGCGCGAAAAGTACGCGTACTGGAGCGCTGCCCGGTCCGCTGTTACAGATATATATCTTTTTTTAAACGTTAATTTCTCAAAATCCACTGTAGCACATATATTGAGACCTACAAAAGGCACATCGGGCTACCAGTCCCTACAATTTTGCCAAGTTTCGTGCAAATCCATTCAGCCGTTCGGGCTAAAAGTGAGGCCAACCGCCCTATGGAAAACTCAATGTTAAAAACACGTTTTGGGACCCCCCTTTTTTCTCGACCACCCCTGGACGAACCCCCCCCCCAATTTTCAGGGGCTGCTCAGAAACAAAATGTGCCATTTTCCTGAAAATTTCAGCCAATTCCGTCCACAAACGCCAATGTTATTAGACATAGAATTTTCAAAAATCCCATAGAGAAAAAATCCTAACTATATATACCTACTGGCGACCGCCAGTAGGTAATATATATATATATATATATATGTATGTTATAAAATTATTATATATTTTTTTAAGTTACATTAATTATTTATTAATTTTAAGTATATTTAAGTATTTTAAGTATGTTTAAATTAATTATATTTATTAATATATGACTTTAAAATTACTTTTAAGATATTTCAAAAATTCGATATTTTGAGTGTTTATATTTTTTCCTATCAATATTTTGGAGTCGATATTTTGACTGTCGATATTCTGTCAGTGATCCGCCACTTCTGCTACCCCTGGCATTTTGGTGAATCACCATCCATTCTCTAGAGCTACACTTTTTGGCATAGGTATCAAAGTAACGTATACACCTTCACAGGCATATTATAGAAGGAGGGAGTTGGTGATGGGGTGTACATAATGAAGCTTGAGACTATCATTAGATTTACCTATCTGGCGGCTCAGTGGACTAAAGCGGCCTGTGTTTGACCTCATGGTCACAGGTTCAAATCTCGGCGGGTCCACTCAGCCTTTCATCCATTTGAGGTTGATAAAATGAGCACCGTTGGGTAACAATAAAAATCTGTTATTCAGCGCCAGGACACCTTCGGGTATTTGTGTGCTTTACAAATACACCTGTTATGTTATGCCCTGAAAGCTATGGCAGAGCTAAGCAAGAAAATCAATTAATGGTCAGACATGTAGGGAGAAAACTCCTTGCTTGTCAGGGTCATTGACTATTTGTTTTATAAAAACAGCCCACTAACATTAGGAGTTTCGCTTTTTGACAAACAAGCAGAAATGCAAAGTAGGGCCAAAACAATATGGTACCCACGCTGCATTTCCCTCAGCCTGCAGGGCGTCACTAGCGGGGTGCGGGGGGTGCGGACATCACCGGGTGACACCATCACATGGGGTGACACCTGACCAAAATGTAAAAGGTGGCTAATATATCTCTGGAGATTTAATCGGTGGTTTTGTAGAAAAAGAAAGTATAGGAAATAATTCACAAAGTGGTTAAACGGCAAACGCATTTGCAACAGAGGACGCATGCAAGGGACAGTGAGAGTGACACTGAAGAAAGAGAGTGAGCTAGAGAGCGCGCGAGAGAGAGAGAGACTGAGAGTAAGAGAGAGAGAGAGAGACAACGAGGGATAGTCAGAGAGTGTCACAGGATAGCCAACCAAAAATTGGGGAAAGGCGAGAAAGGGGCCTGCGAGAAACAAAGTGAGTCATGGTTTAAAACCATACGAGGTTCCTGTTTTGTAACCGCTAGGGCGCACCACACCTCTTCGTATATCACACCTAGCCCGTGACCTTGGACTTCCTGGCTTAATTCGGTCCTGTTTGGAAACTACCACGCTGTAGACCACAGTTTCTGTAGCACTCATCAGTCATGGATCGAGGGGTGGGAGTACGATGAAGTTCGCCCCAAAAAGGGCTTCCTCTTCACTGCGCATTGTTAATTCACACGATTTTAATCCCAGCAAATGTTGAGGGTCAAGTTTACTGAAATGTTTTGCAACGCTCGGCAGCTGAGGTGCTTTTAGGAAAAGTAACTTGCCATCCTGTGAGAATCCAGATTCAGATGCCATCAAGAAGTTTGTGCTCAAAACTGGATTTCCGGTGTGCGCTAATCACTCAAACAGCTAATTGGTGTCGTGAGGGGGTGATACCATGAGTTACCCGCACTGAATGGAGCTTCTATCACTTCTGTGCAAGAAATCATTTTACCCATGCCCATCAATTAGCTGCTCCCACTTCTGTGGATACCGGGAAACATCCTTTACAACGAAACTTTTACAACGCAGTGCTTTTACAACGCAGGTTTTACAGCGAAAACCATTACAACGCATTGCGCTGGAGGGCGCTCTAGGATAGGGAATAGATTTAATTTACTATCCAACACCTTCCCTAGTGTCCACGAGGACTGGAGTTGGAATAGTAAATTAAACTATTCACTCTCCAGCACCCCAAAGCGCTATGCGTTGTAAAGGTTTGCTTTGTTAAAACTGCGTTGTAACAGCATGCGTGGTAAAAGCATGCGTTGTAACGTCATACATCCGTGGATACCAAATAAGGAGACATCCCCCTTGCCACTGCACCCCGCTCCCCCTCAAGATTGTTTTGTTGTGTTAAGGAGTTGAAGGGTGAACGTGTTCTTTTGCCCTTAAAGAAGACATTTGCTTCTTGTGGGCAGGGCCAGACTGGGAACCAAAACCGGCCCTGGCAAAGTGCTCTGTGCCCCCCCCCCTCCCCACCCCTGGGGGTTGGAAGTGCCGTTGAGCTCTTTGCCAGGGCTGTTTTTTGGCCGATTTTGTTACAGGGCCGATTTTGCAGCTATGCTGCAAAAACGGCCCTGTAACAAAATCAGCCCCCAGGGGCCCAAAACCACCCCCACCCGTGCGGCGCACCGGAGAATTGCCCGGTGCCCACTACGGCCAGTCCGGGCCTGCTTGTGGGTGTACTGTCCTCTAACAGACTGCATTGCAATTTCCCGTCAGCTGTAATGCTAACCCAGTTTCCATTTATGTTGATTTTTGTCTGGCTACTGGGAATGTGGGCTGGAGTAAAGGTACAGTAGTTACTTGCATATGGCACGTTGACTGAAGTGCGTAACACCTGGCAACACTTGTATTCGTTTCCAAAAATTACATTACATTTCATTTTATCAGTCTTGAATGTGCCCAAATTATATTTAAAATGCGACAGACGTATCTCTAAAAACAGCACCAATCAACATTATATGGATGTTCTATTATGTTATGTTTTATGCAAATGTTAAAAATACCTTTGGTAAAATACAAAAAACATGTGCCTGAAGCAATTTCTCTGTATTTCCAGAGTTACATAAGTAGAGTATTGAAAAGCCAGGCATATACGGACTCAGGAGCCAAGTGAGGACAGTATTTTCATAATGCTTACCCTGGCCGGACCTGTAAGATGCTGGAGTAGGATTCAGAAGATGTCATCTTGTAACTGTGAAGGAAAAAGGGTGGCGTGGGGTGGAGAGCTGAACAAGCCATGAAAGCTACAGTGATTAGCAAATTTTAAGGCTGCGGGTGGGTGGGTGGGAGTGGGAGGTAGGGGGGTTAGTCAGTATATATGCACAAGGCCTGTGTAGTAACTCAAAATGATGGCAGAAGAAGAAGGACCCCCTCCGTGGGTGCTGCATAGATGAATACATCTCCTCAAGGAGGTCCATCATGGATTCATGGGGTATGTCGTGTCATGAGGGGTGACACCATGAGTTACCAGCACTGGGTGACACCAACCCTAGTGACGCCACTGCGGTGCGATGACAGCTCTGTAGGCTTAGAGAGCCCCACCAGGCGGGTGCCGATCTCTCAATAGGGTGGGACGTCCCCCAGAGAGCAACGGAGCTAGTTCTTGGTCTCAGCCGATCTGGTGCACAAGCGGACTGCCAGCAAAGGACTAAATGAATCCTCTAGGACGCAAATAAGTCAAGAAGTTTGTTGTGATCATGTTAAGCCTATCAACAAATCATATTAAATGGATTCATGATTGCATTTGCTTTGAGTTACCAGATTTCTGAATTAACTTATGCGCTGCAATTGGTGATCATCGCTCTTACCTGCTGAGAAAACCTTTCACATCCTAGAAGAAAACAGGGAAAATACAGGTAAGTGCTACTGGCTTATTTACACATGTAGAGGTATGTTGTAATGCAGTCATGTTAACATTGAGCATCATTTGAGCATCATTTCATATTGCTGACACTGTATTGGGTTTTCCAAAAATATGCTGTAAAATCCTCCATCCCACAATCGGCTTGGGAGGCACAGATATTGGGAACGGCAAACACCGTTCATATCTCTACTATCGCTTTTCCAGTAAACAATCTGCTTCATTATGCATTTCTTGAATGTATGACGGATCAACAAGGATGTGTTGCGAGTCTTTATTCAATTCAATTAATTTTTAATTAAGATTTGGAGCGCCAAAGAATTCCACATAAAAATGTACACAAAAGACTCCAATATACCAAATCATCCAGAGCTTAATAACAAGATAAAATACATGCAAAGACCTAACATTGACAGATTTCTTTGTACAGTACAAAATTCATATGTGCACCCGAGATGACGAAAGTGCAGGTGTGCAAATATAAAACCAATTTCACAGATCCTTTAAAATGCAATACTACCTAGGTCAGTGCACATCGAATTGTACCATTAAATACCCCAACAGGTTCAACTGTATAATGCAAAGACCCAAGATTCTATTTATAATATGAAATGGATTTTACCTAAAGAAGACTATATGTAGAGTACATGCAGAGACCTAATAGTTACAGATTTCATTGTACAGTACAGAATACATACCAACATAGAAAAAGTTGAAAGTGCAAGTGCGCGAGTAAAATATTAATTTCACAAATCATTTAAATGATTCTACTTATAATATGAAATTAATTTTGCCCAAAAGGGACACTGTGCAAAATACATGCAGAGGCCTAACTGATGCAGTTTTCATTATACAGTACGGAACTCATAGCAGCATGCAGGATGTTAAAAGTGCAAGTGAGCCAGTATAATGCCAGTTTCATAAATCCTTTAAAATACCATCATAACTAGATCAGTGCAAATCGGATTAGACCATTAAATTACTCTAACAACTACTACTGTACTGAACTCAAAAGACCCTAAAATTCTGATTATGATATACAATAAATATTGCCCAAAACGGACCCTGTTCAACCTACTACAGCTAAACACAAGACATTAGTCCGTCTCTAAAATATATTTAAAAATTGTTAAAAAAAAAAAAAATATGTAAACACACTGGTTCGGAAGGAGGGGTCAAGAGACATTTTCGAGCCTTCTCGGCTGTAGCGATTTTATACTTTAGATAGAGTGGTCTCAAAAAACGATGCTGTAGTGGTTGTAATAGAGGACAGCCAAATCAAACATGATTTATATCCAGCACCCAGTTTCCACACAGGTGACAAAGTCTGTCCTGCCTGGCTAATCCCTCCCACGCCCCTGTTATAATTCGTAAAGGAAGCAAATTCAAGCTTAGCAACAGGATAGTTCTGCTCGCTCCATGGGGAAGATTCCATACAACATACAGTTGAGGTTGTTTATAAATGCTACTCCCCACTATTATATAATTACTGGAATGCCCTGAACACAATACAATATCTCTTTTATGGCAGACTTCGTAGATTGTTTTTTTGATTTGAGTTTTCAAAACTTGTTATGGTACAGAGCCTGTGCCGCTATGGCCAATTTCAAATAAGTCTGCAGCTTTCTCATAATTCCTGAAGACAACGCTTTTCCCCTTCAGGCAGGCAAATATTTCCTGACGTAATGCTACCCATAAATGGTTCTAAGCTCTATTCAGTAAGGCATTACTCCATCTTAAGCATGCAGCCATGGCGAACACATGAGTCGAGAGAAACCCAAATTTGAGCTGGATCGCCGCTATGGAGGCGCATCACTTCAGATTTCAAATTTGGCACTAAATGCACCCTTCCACCTTCTCAAAATAATACCACGGCTGTTCGTCCACTGACTCACAAGCGTTAAAATGTAAAGAGTATGGATTTAGAGTGAGGCGGAAAGTGTAAGGGCGGGATTTTAATTCTGTAAACAGATAAAACTTGTATGAAGTGTCCTTGCCCGCAAGATTTATAAAGTCTACCAATTGCGCCGCCTGGGATATAGCCTTACTTCTGCACTGGTCAATGTGATCACTGCTAGGACACTTGCTGGTAAAAATTCTTCCTAAACACAGTTACAACTTCACTACATCAAGTTTGTCTTTCCCCAGAAACCAATTCATATTTTTCCTAACTCTACATCTCATATATCAAAAAAATATAATTTTACTTTTTGAGGTATTTATTTTTAAAAAGTGAGCATCCGAGTATTGTGCTAACTCATTAAGACGCCTTTGTAGTCCTATCAGTATTAGGTCTAGCAGGTTGGCGTCATCCGCGTAAAGCAGGCAGCTCAGTTTCATTGTTCCTAGTTTAGGGTAGTCCCCTTTTCAGATCCCCACCCTACTCGGCAAGTCATTAATATAGAGAGAGAAAAGGAGAGGAGCTAATAGGCATCCATTCAACCCATTGTGAGTCTCTACTTTATTCAACAGACCCTGATTACCTCCCATCATGACCTGGGTCCAAGTTGAGGAATACAATACAATGATCAATCTGAGCAGGTGCATGAGGATCCCCATTGCGGTCAGGACTGCAAGGATTGTTGTTGTTCTTGAATGTCTGACAGCTCAACAAGGATTTGTTGCAAGTCTTTATTAGATGTTTTTGGGATCACCTGGGAGGGCCTTTCCAGTTTGAACTTAAAAGAAAATGTAGTATCACATTTCCCAGGAATAGGTGTGTATGAGCTTAGATAACCCCTTTTCAACTTTAGGGCTATTGCCCATCCCCTTCAATCACAAGGGGTTCAGGAGGGTATAAGGTTTATTATAATACTGACTCCCAAGTCAGGATTAATAACTAAATTAGTACTGACTGTCATTGTGTGGGTCAGTCTCAGGTGCTCACAGCTTCAGGACGTAAGGCCGTCTCCCACCTACTAGGTGCCTGCTTCATCCTCAGGTTCATTCTGGATCTGAGCTGTGAAATCAGTGTGAGCTACAATCCACTGAATTGTTGGGGTACTCCAGAGGTTCTTAATAGTGTGTGTGTGTGTGTGGGGGGGGGTCTTGTGACACGACTCTGGTTTGTGATTGATTGTGAGGGTGATACATGTTGCCCTCTTCTAGTGGGTTAAATTAACCCCCACCTTTATCATAATCCGATCCCAGGGGCCAGAATAAAACAGATACAGTCCACCCAAGCGACAGTTTTTTTTTACATTCCCCCTTTCCCCTCTGCACACTCACACACAATTACAAATCAGAATGGTGTCACCTCGACCCCCCATACTTTATGAAAACCCTCTGGAGCTCCCCAACAATTCAGTGGTTTGTAGCTCGCACTTTGATTTCACTTATCAGTGCCAGAAGGAGTTCAAGGACGAAGCATGCACCTGATAAGCGATTCTGCTCAGAAGAAGAACATCCTGTCCCATACCTAAGACCCTTTTATCCCCTATCTGAAAGGAATAAACATTACACCATAGGGGAGTCATTAACAGTCATGTGACCCTGGACACTGGAAGAAATTCACATTTGGTTTAGGCATGAAAAAAACTCTAACTATCTAGAAGTGGCATTTTCAGAATAGTAACTTCAAATCTGACTTTACCATTAAAGAGGATTTTAAATCACAATTTAAATCAGTGAAAGACATATTCTCTATCTTCTCCCAATCTGAATATATCACTTATTAAGTGTAATAAGGTAACTCTGTGCTACCCAGTCTATGGGAGAGTTAGCCTTGCTACAGTAAAAAATGGCTTTAGTAGTTTTTCACTGTCAGGAGATGTAAAGCTGAAATACAAATCTTCTCTT
The DNA here is from genome assembly GCF_964261635.1 of Lissotriton helveticus. Lineage (NCBI taxonomy): Eukaryota > Metazoa > Chordata > Amphibia > Caudata > Salamandridae > Lissotriton > Lissotriton helveticus. The sequence continues at coordinate 1,856,108,690 of NC_136068.1, read as the reverse complement.
TAAATACCTAGCGCTCTCCTCTATGAGCCTTTACGGCCTGTCTTAGGGGTGACTTCTAAGTATTAAAAAGTAAAGTTTGGGCCTGGCAAAATATTTATTTTGAGGAGTCAAAATGGCAGTTGATAATTGCACTACTGGTTAATATAAGCTTTACAGTGCACTGTTACTTGGTGGCCCAATGAAGGCTGCAGCCCACTAGTAAAATTTTAATTTACAGGCCCTGTGTATATGTTGTGCCATTTACTAGAGACGTATAAGTGAATTAACCACTGGTTAGTATCAGTAATGCACTTGTACCAACAAGAGAGTCAGGGAAGGAAAGGAGATGTTCCTATACCCCTGCCATAATCATATATAAACAACAAAGGAGCATCACAATTATTGTGGCTGTAAGACAAAACAAGGTTAGTTTGTCAGCAAGTGTACTGGTACAGAAGGAACCATGTAGGTTCCTATAGAAGGTCCTCACTCACCACTAGTTGGTGACATGTTTCATCTTGGGCCCCACCGGGAGTGGCCGAATGCCACCCCAGTGTGCTACAACGCCAGGAATACTGCGGAGCTGGTTCGTGAAAGTGAAGTGAAAGGTTTAAAATGTCACAATTAGGTCAAAAGAAGTATTTTATTAGTTTGCCAATGGACAGTATAAAAACAGTGGAGGGTAAAGGACCAAAATTATAAATCCAGATTTACCCCTGAGTGTAGTGATTTAGGTCAACATGTTTCAGCCTATGTGATGTAATTAATCAGGCATTCGTCAGGACCATGTGTAAGTAATTATAGTAGTGTCTGAACCCTGGCGGTATGAGCGTGCTAAGGCCCACCCTAACCAAGGGTTACTAGTGTGAAAAAAATGAATAAAAAAATTATTTTCATGTGTTTCAAAGATTCCAAAGTATTGGAGTGGAACCGAGTTTATTCTGATTGAAAAACATAAACAAATGACAGACATAACATAAATAGCAAAGAAGAGAGAAGAAATTAAAAATCATGGTCACTGTCAACCATCCTTCTGACTGGTTGCTGCCTATTGGTCCCACGGCGATCATGTGATCGCCGTTTGAACCAATCAGAATGCAGGAAGAGTCCGTCGACACAAACGGCGGTTCTATCCCCTTCCTTCTACTATTTCTATACCTCAACCACGGGTCTCCCCAGTCTTCGGGGTCCGGCGCAGGGGTATGCAGGTGCAATATCAGGTGCCTAGCAACGGAGGCGTGAGTAATACGGAAGCGAGATAAGTACACCGCTTATTGTCTAAACTACCTTACGACCCGTTTTTTTCCTCTTTGTCTTTTTGAATTCACAGGGTGTGCCATTTCGCTATCCACCCTCCCCCTCCCGTGACCCATGGCGCTCCGAATTGTAGCGCCCAATGTAAGAACGTGTTTTGAGTGTTTGGGAGTGCTTTACATGCCAAATGAGACTGAGTATGAGCATTTTCTTAGCAGCCCAAGTACGCACTGAGAACTAGACAGTTTGTACTATACCACTCGTAAGATCTATATTTACGGGCATTTTCACTATCTTTTTCGTCCGTGTTTTATTTTTATCACGCTATGAGACATGAGGAACATTTGTCCCTGTGTCTCCACAAGTTCGCTGTTACCATTTATGAGCACGAGTTCACTATACCCTCACTCGTACTCCGCATATGGCTAAGTTGTCACGATGGTAACACACCAAGCAAGTGTATGTACTTACAGATGACAGTGAACATGATTTTTAATTATGATTTCTTCTCTCTTTTTTTCTATTTATGTTATGTCTGTCATTTGTCTATGTTTTTCAATCAGAATAATCTCGGTTCCACTCCAATACTTTGGAATCTTTGAAACCCATGAAAATAATTTTTTAATAAATTTTTTTCACACTAGTAACCCTTGGTTAAGGTGGGCCTTAGCGCGCTCATACCGCCAGGGTTCAGACACTACTATAATTACTTACACATGGTCCTGACGAATGCCTGATTAATTACATCACATAGGCTGAAACATGTTGACCTAAATCACTACACTCAGGGGTAAATCTGGATTTATAATTTTGGTCCTTTACCCTCCACTGTTTTTATACTGTCCAATTGGCAAACTAATAAAATACTTCTTTTGACCTAATTGTGACATTTTAAACCTTTCACTTCACTTTCACGAACCAGCTCCGCAGTATTCCTGGCGTTGTAGCACACTGGGGTGGTATTCGGCCACTCCCGGTGGGGCCCAATGATGAAGCATGTCACCAACTAGTGGTGAGTGAGGGCCTTCTATAGGAACCTACATGGTTCCTTCTGTACCAGTACACTTGCTGACAAACTAACCTTACAGCCACAATAATTGTGACGCTCCTTTGTTGTTTATATATAGTATCAGTAATGTACACAGGGTACTAATAGCAACAAAACATGCAGAGCAGAAACAGGGTAGTGGGGGCAAAACGCCAGGGGGAATACCACACCAAAGGTGGTCAGATCAAACACACATCATCTCAAAATCTTGCAAGAATCTTTTATGCACCATAAAACCCTTGACATCTGTAGAATCATCTCACATGACATGTCACCATGATTTATTTAATGCAACAACATGTTGTTCAAAAAAATCTAACAACAAATAAAAGAAGGCGTAAACCTTATGCAATCTCAAATGCACAGTCATCCTTGAGGGCCCTAATACCACTCCATCAGGAATCTTTGCCTGGAACCTAAGAACATAAGACTGCCCCACCTCATCAGTTTACATTCCACACGATCCTGGATAATAAATGTGTGTCCTTCTGAGATATCTTAAGCTGCCATAACCCAGTGGGTTATCCCAGTAACGTGTGACCTCTTTCCTTCCTTTCTTCAATCAGTATGCTACTGGATGAAGTAGTCACTAATCCGGTTCAGACCCTCCTTGATTAACGTCAAATTCTGGGCACAAGCCACTCAGGATTTAGATAACTTGATTGCAGGTGACATAGCATATCCTTCTTCTGCCGTGCCATCTGCCACTCTCTTGTCAATGTACTTTGGATGGCAAGGGGCACAGGAAAAGAAGTTTATGCTGAGGTCTTGTCATCCTGATGTGAGTATTAGATGGACAAGGTGTATAGGTAATTGGGGGCTTTGAGGCACAATAGAGCTGGGGACATATGTGCAAAAGCAAAGGAATAACCAGGGCACAAGGCTGGTGAGAGGTGCGGACCAAAGAACAAGAGGAATGAGCAAAAAATGACCCAAGAGAGTGAACAGTGGGGAACAAGTGTATGAGGAATGAGGGAACCAAGGAACAAGAGGGATGGGCACCAAAGAGAAAAACTGATGCAATTACATAAAGTCTATGCCCCCAATGTTGACTGTCAGATTTCTTTTGAACACTTCTGGCTGCGGCGACTCCTTACCTGGATATGTTGGTGAACTTGGTGGGGGATTTTAACTGTGCTATGGATGGATTGCTAGGCAAGGAGCCGCCTCAGGCCTCTATGAAGCCCCAGGTTACTGGGACACTCCAGTATCTGCTGGATGGTCTGCAGTTGTGTGATGTCTGGTGTGAACACCATCCAGGGAAAGACATGTTTTCCTGCCACACCCCAGCAACAGGTACATCCAGCCACCTAGATTATTGCTTTTTCTCTGCTGAACTGGTGACTGTGTTCTTGATGTTGTGTATCTCACCCGATACCTCTCAGACCGCTCTAAGGTCTTGTTGACTCTTGGTGGTGAGCCACATTGGCCGACAATACCCCTTTGGCACCCCTGGACGGAGGCTCTGGGGGACCCTCCTTTTTGCCGAAGTGATAGCTGAAAACATTGTATGGAGTTCAGGGTCAGCTGGAGAGAGATATTAGAACACAGGAGTTCAAACTGGGCAAGCTAGAGGCGGTGCTTCCCTTAAATCCTCATGGATTGACGTAGTAGAATGATACATAGGAGACGCTAATGGAAGACTGGTGCTGGTTGGAGAACCATACCTATATGGTCTACCAGAAGCATTTACATATGGAAGGGTGTACGACAGAGCTTTATTGGCCCGCCTGATCTGACGGGAGGCCCCTGAGGCCCCTGTGCTACAGTTGTGTGCCAACACCGAAGAGTCAGTCTACAGACAGCGGGCGATTAATGACGTCTTTGCGACACACCTTAGCAGGGTCTATGCAGAGCTTATATACCCTCTTGTATACCTTCAGGCGGAGGCCGCACAATGCTTCCTTGCAGATGTTAGGCTCCTGAGTCTAGGCCCGGATGACACAGAGGCCCTAGACGGCCGAATTACAAAGGAGGTAATTCTTGTAGCAATCAGACATCTTAAACCTGGGAAAACCCAGGTTGTGATGGACTGCCGGTGGAATTTATCATAAATTTGCAGTATCAATAACAGACCACTTGTTAGAGGTGTATAATGTGTCCCTAGAGACCGGTACTCTTCCAGCCTCCATGCAGGAGGCCCATGTGGTCATGATACCGTAGTGCACAAACACCTCTCGGACACTTCCTCATACAGACCAATTTCGCTCCTAAATATATACTTCAAAATTCTGAGCGGTGATCTGAAGATGTGTGTCCTCCCCCACTAACCCCACCTTATATACTTAGACCAGTCAGGGTTTATCCAGAGGCGCAGCATCGGCCATAATCTACGGCGACTGGCTAATATGTGGCATGCCCTATGCCTCCTGTCCGATGACTATGGTCGATATCGAAGAAACATTTGATTTTATAAACTGATCCCACATGTGGCAATTGTTCCAAAAGTTTAGGTTAGGCCCTGGATTCATCCAATGCGTTTGCTTACTATAGTCTGCTCCATATGCCAGGGTACACTTTGGAGGAGTGATCTGTGATCCATTTCTGCTGTACAGGGGCACCCGACAGAGCTTCCCTTGGTCGCCACTTTTGTTTGGGGTTGCCAAGGAACCATAGGCGGAGACCCTGCCCACCAAAATACCATGTGGTCTCCCTTTATACCAATGATGCTTTGGTTTATTTTCGGCAGCCGGCTTATTCGGCACCCATCCTACTCAAGATTATACAGGCATTTGGAGTGGTCTCGGGCCTTAGGGTTAACCCGGATACATCCAGGCTGTTTCCCCTGGTTGGACTGATAGGAATGCCAGGGAACAAGCTTCCTGCAGTGGGTTTTCCTGGGATGACCTTGGATATTTGATATTTGGGAGTTCGCTTTGGCCCAGGCGGCTCCACAACTTTTTGATTTTAACATTAGGAGGCTGGTGGAGTATGGGCCTCGATTCGGTTTTGGAGGGAAATGCCATTGTCCCTTTTGGGCAGTGTTAGATTTGGGGGTCTATGGTTGGCACAGGTAGGTACTTGTAACAAGCAGGGACGCTCTCCTCTAGTCAGGACAAGGGGGATTACACTCCTAAAATAACCCCTGCTCACCCTCTAGGTAGCGTGGTGAGAGCAGCCAAGGCTTTACTTCAGAGGCGTTGTAAGTTAAGCAGTTGTGACCACATACATTAACCCAGTGACAACACTACAAATGGACATCACACAGGTTTTTATGTAAAAATAGGTAGACTTTATACAGAGTTACCACAAGACCATAAACAACAAAAATACACACTATGATTACTTTAAGATGGTAGATTTAAGCTTAGTTCAGTTCAGTTCTTAGACACGACACTCTGCATCAATGTACCTTAAGTTGCGTTGTGCTTCCACGACAAGCAATGTCGCAGCGATGGGAAATGCGGCAAAGTTCAGATACAAAGAAATAAAGACCTGAAGATCTTCCAGATGCAGCACGCTTCTCGGGGATGCGAGAAGTTCTCGGTTCGATGCGTGGACTACAGCGGCGACATCCAAGATGCAACGGTAGCAGCTCCAGCGGCGAGGCTCTTCTCCCACGATGCGTGAAGCTCCTGCACGATGGGACAACTACAGCGGCGACATCCAAGATGCAACGGCAGCAGCTCCGACGGCGGCACGCTTGTCGGGGATGCGAGGTGCTCTTGGTCGATGCGGTGCAATGCGATAGTTCCAGCGGCGACACCCTCCTTCGGAGTTGCGACGGCAGGCACAGCGACGACAACATGCTCCAACCTTGTTGCGAGATTCTTCTCCTGATGCGGTGCAGTGTGACAACTACAGTGGCGACACCCTCCTTCGGAGTTGCAACGGCAGCAGCAGCGACGGCGACACACTTCCTCTTAGTTGCGGCACGCTTCTCTCCAATGCTGTGCAGTGCGACAGTTCCAGCGGCGACACCCTCCTTCGGAGTTGCGACAGCAGGCACAGCAACGGCGACACGCTTCTTCTCATTGAGTCGCGCTTCCAGCTCCTTGCAACACGCAGTTCATCAGAAGGCCCAAAACGGCAGCAGGCACTTCCGAAAAACTCTGGGGAGCTGGGGGTTGAATTCTGTTGTCCCTGAGACTTCAGCATGAGGCAAGCTCTTTTCCAAGCCCTTGGAGATCCTTCACAAGTTGAAAGCAAAGTAGACAAAGTTCCTTTCTCCTTCCTTTGGCAGTAAGGCGACCACTGCAGGCCAATCCCCCAAGCAGCACTTCAGATTGGGAATAGTCTCTCCACAGTTTCTTCAGGTTCCTCTCCTCAGTAAAGGTTTCTTCTTGTAGTCCAAAAGTGATATAATTTCATGGGATCAGGGTCCCAATATTTATGCCCCAAAATCCTTTGTTCTCTGAGGGGAGAGGGGCCTTTGCCTAGTCCAAACCAGTTCTGAAGCACTCTGTTTACCAGACTTCTCCTTTCCTTTCACAGTGCAGGGCAGAAACATCAGACGCTCCACAAGGGGTGGAGCCAGTATTGTGGAAGGCAGGCACAGCCCTATTCAGAGTTCAGGTGCACTCCTCCCTCCCATCTAGATGCAGATCTCTCTAGTCACCACAGGGTGACTCAGCCTGTCTCCTGGAATTCCCCAGCCCTGTCACTCACAAAACCAGACATAGGAATACACAATCTAGCAGAGGCAGGTTTGAATGGTTAGACATGCAAATACCTACTTTCTAAAAGTGGTATTTGCGAACACAGAATATTAAAATAAACTTTACTAAAAGATGTATTTTATTATTCTGATTTCCGGCATACTAAACTCGTATTTCTACCATATTCTCTGCGTCTGTTAGGATTATAAACTGTAACAATTCAAACAGCCCATTCTGGCCCATGGAGAACAGGTAGCCTTGCAATAGTGAAAAACAAAAATGGCTGTAATTCACTATTAGGACATGCCACACACATCAGGGCTTGTCCTACCTTATGCTTACAATGCACCCTGCCCTTGGGCCTACCATATTGGTGACTAATATGAAGAGAAGGGAAGGTTTAGGGACTGGCAAGTGGGTGCACTTGCCCAGTCAGTATGACAGTACCAGAGTGCACACAGGCTCTGCAATGGTAGACCTTAGACACATTTTTCAAGGCTGCTTCTGTGGGTGACACAACCAGTGCTGCAGGCCCACAAGCAGTACTTGGATTACACGCCCTGGCACACTCAGTGCACTAGACTAGGGTCTGACAAGTAAACCAAAATAGCCAAACATGGAATCACTAATCCATACATCAATTTACAATAGGGAGCACTTGCACTGTGGCACTGGACAGCAGTGGCACAGTGCCCAAAGCATCTAACACCAGCAAAAATACATGAGGCAACAACAAAAATGGAAGGGAGACCCACTACAATGGTGCCAGGTCTAACATGCGTCCCCTCCAGCTGTAAAGTGGGAGAACTACCCTAACTCCTGGGAGTTCTCTTCACTAAGGCGGAAAAATATTGACAGACCATCAGCGTTGGCGTGTTCTGTACCAAGGCGGTGATCCACCGTAAAGTCCATACCCTGTAGGGAAATGGACCACCTCAACAACTTTGGATTCTCACCCCTCATCTGCATCAACCATCTGAGGGGCCTGTGGTCTGTGTGAACCCGGAAGTGAGTCCAAAACAGGTATGGTCTCTGCTTCTTCAGTGCCCAGACCATAGCAAATGCCTCACGCTCAATAGCACTCCACCTCTGTTCCCGTGAAAGTAACCTTCTACTGATAAAGGCTACAGGTTGTTCTAGGCCCTCCTCATTAATCTGTGACAAAACAACCCCCACACCATGCTCTGAAGCGTCTGTCTGGACAATGAACTCTCTTGAGAAGTTGGGTGCCAGGAGCACGGGCACATGGCAGCTTTCAGGGCCTCAAAGGCTTTCTGACAGGTGTCAGTCCAAATCACTTTCTTGGGCTGCTTCCTGTAAGTCAGCTCTGTCAAGTGTGCAACAGTGTTGCCATACCCCTTGACAAACTTCCTGTAGTACCTTGTGAGACCTAGGAAGGCTCTCACCTCTGTCTGGGTTTTGGGTGGCTCCCAAGCCAGGATGGTTTCAATCTTGGGTTGGAGGGGCGATACCTGGCCGCTCCCAACTTGGTGTCCCAAGTACACCACAGAACCCTGCCCGATCTGGCACTTACTCGCCTTGATCGTGAGGCCTGCTTTCCGCAGCACCATCAACACTTCCCAGAGGTGGCGCAGATGTTCCTCCCAACTGGCACTGAACACTGTGATGTCATCCAGGTAGGTGGCACTGAACTCATCTAGTCCAACCAACACCTGGTTGACCAACCTCTGGAAAGTGGCAGGGGAATTCTTCATCCCAAAAGGCATAACACGGAACTGGAAATGCCCATCTGGTGTGGAGAATGCTGACCTCTCCTTTGTCCCATCAGTCAAGGCGATCTGCCAGTACCCAGACGTTAAATCAAACATGCTGAGGTACCGTGCAGCCCCTCGTCGATCAATGAGCTCATCAGCTCTGGGGATGGGGTGCGCATCAGTCTTCGCGACTGAAATGAGCCCTCTGTAGTCCAAACAGAACCGGAGTTCGGGTGTGGCACCTGGCGCTGCAGCCTTCGGGACCAAGACCACTGGGCTGGCCCAAGGACTGCTGGATTACTCAATCACCCCTAGTGTAAGCATCTTTAAGACCTCCTCTTTGATGCAAGCCCTCACCCTGTCAGTTACCCTGTAAGACTTGTGCTTCACAGGCAAGCTGTCTCCTGTGTCCACATCATGGACGCACCAATCTGTGACACCAGGAACCAGGGAGAACCGATCAGGAAACTGTCCCAGCAACTGCCGGCAGTCATTCTGTTGCTCATGGGTCAGGGTGGAAGAAAGGTTAACACCATCCACTGACCCATCTTGCTCTGAGGCTGACAGGAGGACAGGAAGAGGCTCAGTCTCCTCCTCCATTCCAGCATCTGTTGCCAAGAGCATGCCCACTTCAGACCTCTCTAAGAGGGGCTTAAGGCGGTTGACATGTTGGACCCTCAAGGGGTTCCTAGGAGACCGCAGGTCCACCAAATAGGTAACTGGACTCTTGCGCTCCACAATCTCAAAAGGTCCCGTCCACTTATCTTAGAGCGCACAGGGCTCCACTAGTGCCATGACCCACACCTTTTGTCCAGGTTGAAGCTCTACCAGAGTGGGATTCTGGTCATACCAGCACTTCATCTCCTCCTGGCTGGCCAACAGATTCGCCTGAGCGAGTTCACTGAAGCGCCTGGTCTGGTTTCTGAAGGCCAGCATGTAGCTTTATACATCCTGGTGAGGTTTCCTGGGAGATTGCTCCCAGCTTTCTTTAACCAAACTCAGAGGTCCTTTGACCAGGTGTCCATAGAGAAGCTCAAAGGGACTGAACCCTAGAGATTTATGTGGCTCCTCCCGGTATGCAAACAACAGGCATAGTAAGAAGATGTCCCACTTACGCCTCATGGGTTCCTCAAGACCCATAATCATGCCCTTCAGGGTCCGGTTGAACCTTTCAACCAGACCATTTCCTTAGGGGTGGTAAGGAGTGGTGAACTTGTAGGTTACACCACACTCCTGCCACAGGGACTTTATGTACTTGGAAATGAAGTTTGTCCCCCGGTCAGACACTAGCTCGCGAGGGAATCCCACTCGGGAAAAAATTCCCATCAGTGCTCGTCTCACCACAGGGGCCGTCACTGTTCTCAGAGGTATGGCTTCCGGGTACCGGGTGGCATGGTCCACCAAGACCAGGATGAACCTTTTGCCCATGGCTGTCTTGGGGTCCAGTGGCCCCACAATGTCAATCCCCACCCGCTCAAAGGGGGTACTGACCACAGGGAATGGCTGGAGAGGAGCCTTGTGCTTCCTCCCACTCTTTCCACTTGCCTGACAGGTCCTGCAATGAGGCTTGTCCTATCTTATACTTACAATGCACCCTGCCCTTGAGCCTACCAATTTACAATAGGGAGCACTTGCACTGTGGCACTGGACAGCAGTGGCACAGTGCCCACGCCAATGGTGCCAGGTCTAACTGGCAGGATGACAATATTAAAAATTATAGTGCTACTGGGCTGTCTTTATGCCAGGGAAAGTACTTTCTATGTGATCCCAGGCAGTACTTTGGCACACTAGACAGCCTATTAGTGCACCTCTTTTGGGGCTCTAAACACAAAAATATTAGACTCACCACTTTACAGGGAACGTGGAGTCAGGGTGGACTTGAAGTTCACCAACTGGAATTTTACTATATGGCAACTCAGTTGGTCAGCTGATGAAGATACCTAGGAAAAATGGCTCTTGATGGGCAAGCATGGTACAAGGTCTTTGCCAGCTCTCCTGATGTCTGGATCCTGCGTTCCCTCGTCACTTCTTTATGTTATACAGCATTTTGCAACTATATGGGAAAGAGTTGTTAGACGGGTCATTTGGCAGGCTCCCTATGCACCGGATATGGCTCCTTGGGTGGTGCAGCCTTTCTCCTGCTTCACTGAATCGATGTCAGTGAGGCGTTGGAGAGATGGTGGATGCAACCTAATGTGAGACTTATTTGTGGCCCAACGCTGTATTGCACAGGCAGAGATGGTGGCTACCTATGATCTAGGTAACGGGAAGTATCTCAAATATATGAAAATTTCCAGCACTGCACAGGAGGTGTGGTCGTCCTTTCTGGTGGAGCCGCCTACATCCACTATACTGATGGTCATGTTGTTTATGTCCCAGGGTTGCCAGTTAATATCACATCTTTATTGAGCCCTGCTAGATGACCTGCCAAAGGAGGGCTTCTATGCAGACGAAATGGGACACATTGTTGGAGGAACCCCTGTCGGAGAAGTAGTGGGCGAAGGTCCATGAAGAGCACCCACCGTAGGCACTAATGCATGTTTTAAACTACTCCAATATAACTTTATCCACCAGACCTTCCTTACCCTGCAGACACTACATGGTATTTATCCTGACTGTTTGGAGGAGTGCGCAAGTTGCATAGCCCAAAGAGCAGATTTTATCTAAAAGGAGTTGACTTGCCCATTTTTTGCCTCCTAAGGCAAAAAATTCTTAGCCATCTCAATGAGGCTTTAGAGTAGCGGGTGCCAATCGAGATTAGGCAGGTGCTGCTCGGACTGCTAACATCCCCTGCACAAAAAAAATTGAGCAGGAAGTTTTTTGTTATGGCTAGTGTTGGTGAAGAGGCGTACTGTCCTTCACATGGCTTTGTCCTAAACCCGCTACCTACAGGACATGATTGAACAATGACTGTGAATGGGCGACTGCGGAAGAGGTGCGAATGAGACATGTCCGAAGAGATAAAAAACTTGAGGATGATCTGAGAGCCTGGTTGTCAGTGCTGTCAGAAATGAGGGAGCTGCAGGGAGAACCTGCGCCTGGTGGTGCGGTTGCCGAACCAGCACCTCTAACCCCGGGAGAGTGATTGCGGGAAGACATGACAGTGGAAGAAGGCTATGCTCTCTGGGAGTAACTAGTAGTAGCTCATTATGTGTTTGTGTCTATCTGTATTATGCTGGCCTAACGCGAAAGCAAGTTCAAGGAAAGGGAGGGGGGTTCACATTGTTACATGTTGGCATGGGCACTAAAAAGATGATGCATAGTGTTTTTTTCTCCTGTATGCCTACAGTGCGGTTGGGGTCTGATGTGACTAGTTTTACTAATGTTGTGGGTTTTAGGCTCTACTTTGAGAAACCTACATGTTTGAATATAGAGGGGGATTTGGTTCATTTATTTCTGTGGTGACAGTGTGGAGGGGGTACAGAAAGCTTATAGAGGGACTCCTCATAATATGCACTGACTAAGCGATATTCATATATGCCAATAATTTATTTATTTTTTAAAGTAGTGGGATGACTATAAAAAATGATGAATGAGAGTAAGAACCACAACACAAGATGGGAGAAGGACCGGTTTGCTGGGATCAGGGTAAGACCAAGACAATTAAGTGATAATTGAAGCAAATATTGCTACTGCCCTTGGGAGCACAGGAACAATGCACTACTGCAAGCTCACTGAAATGCAAAGTACCTCATTTCAGGAACAGTGAAGTCAATCACCCAAGGAGAAGACGTGAATGGTCCTGTTATCTGTAGAGTCCAAGTCATATAGAAAGAAAACCATACTGTTTTTGGTGATGGGAGATCTGTACTGTGAGTGCAGGAGCTCACAATGGTGACAGGGGCATGGGGTGTGTGGATGAGTCATCCATCTGCCACAATGTCCGGATTCCTTTACACTGGTTTGCTTTTAAAAACAAAATAATCTTTATTAGTTTATTTGCCGTACCATATCTACTCCCTTCCGCCCCTTCCCCCTCAGACAATTTATGAAAACGGAATAGCAATACAAACTTCATTGGTGCAATAGTAAAAAATGCTGAATTCATCTAATAGAATAGTAACAAATAGCAAGCTTATGCAATAGCATCACTGTTATTTTCATCATTGGATATAAAAAACAGTAAAAATAAATAAATAACTAATAAATAAAAAAATTTAAAACAAAGAAAGTTGCTAGCCTGTTCCGTTGAACCTTTGCATCCACTTTATCAAAGGAGCCCATATTTTCAATCCCCTTTTACGTATACTACGCCCTTTCCTTTTATATATAGCTACTTCTGAACAACATGTCGCCAACAATCGGGTCCACCATTGTTGAAACACCAGAGGGTTTGGATCCGTCCATGCTGATGCGATACAAATCCTTAGGATTGCCATAGCCACAAAAATCAATCCCTGCATGTTCCCTGATCGGCTTATTCCAGCTGTACCTAAGATTATCTCTTCAACTGAAATTTCTATTCTTGTACTTAGGATCTCCATTAAAAAGTCTCATAGTCAGTGATTAAAGTTTGCAGTACGTTACATGACGTAAACATACGCACTATGTCTCCTTCGTACAATGCACATCGTGGACACACGGTCCCTTTGCCTGACACCCACTTAGCTATATTATATGGTGTATAGTACAGCAAAAAACAAGTCTTATAATATTGCGCTTGTAATCTGGTAGACATTAAAAGGGGTTGAGATAATTCATAAGAAAAATTATAGGTATCAGCTGAAATCCCTAATTTAGCCTGCCATTTCAAAAAGCATTTATCCGAGGAGGAGCTACGCTAGCAACCAAGATGGCCGCATAAGCTCCCAGCTCCGCCGACCTCCGCCGGTTGCTCACAAATCCTGACTTCCATCCTGATTTCCCACCGGACTCCCGTGCAGCTGAAGTGCGCCTGACTCTATAGGTGCAATCACGGAATTTCTAGCTGCTCAAATGATGAAGATACGCCGTGCGCCATTCTCGGCCTAACCCGGAGTTGAAGCCGGGGCCTCGAGTTCCAGCCCAGCCGGGTTGGAGTTGAACAACATCGGCCGCGGGACGTGGGTGGTTCCGGTCTCCCGAAGTGGCGTCTTTCTTTTCCTTTTTGGATGGTGTTCCGGTGGCAGCTTTATCCCGCAACTGCGGCGGCTTGACATATCGACTGCTTTGGTCGGGGATCCGCTGCCCGGAGGTCCCGCTGAGCTCCCGGGGTCAATGGGCTTGGTTCCTCGCTGGCGGCGACAGTGCTGAGATCGTGCTTTTGAAGTGCCCGCAGTTGTCATCTGCATTGCCTTTGCCTGGTGCCCCGGAGAAGTCGACCTCCGGGGTTCAGATACCCGCCCGGTCGCTCACTGAGGGGCGAGGGAGCGGGCTGAAAGTACACCGTCGCTGCACACTATAATGGCCGCCATTGGGGAGCTCCACATACGAGTCACCGCCACCGTCCAGAGGATGGTTGTAACAGTTGATAACATCTGCCGGAGACTGGCCTCCGACCCTTTGTTCGTGGTGAACCAAGATGCCTTACCCGCGGAGCAAGCACCGATTGCTACCGAGGACCCTGTGCGGAAGTCGGACTTTGAAACTGTTTGCGACCCCCAGATGGAAGCGAGCGAGCTCGAAACTATCGGATGTGTGTTTTGCCCTATATCGATATCGCCCGAGATAGATGCGACTATTCCTGTACTCCAGTGTGAGTTTTCCAATGAATGTCGGATTCCTGTCTCGCCCCTTTTCTCTCAGAGTGATCAAGAACGCTTTGCTGACTTCTTGCTGGATGGGCAGCGAACTTCGTTTTACTTTTAGACTTTGTGAATGTATATCCTGGTATCACTCCTTTTGTGTGGACTCTGAAACTTCTCTATTTCTGGATATCCTTTCTGTGATGGCGGTTCGAATGGACAGGGCTCGCATGAAGGATCGTAGCGGCCAGGGTTGACTTTGACCGTATGGGTTTGGAAAAAGACTTCATTTGACACGGGACTGTACCTCATGATTTCACGGGAGGGGGTGGGTCTTTTACACGCTTCCCCCCTGTTGGATTTTACTTGTTGTGTTTTCTTATCCTGGAGACTTATGGGGAGGGTTGCGGCTGGCGGGGGTAAGGGGAGCCGGGGGGGGCATGTACGATATTCCCTCCCCCACTTTCTTCTTTCCTTCTTTTAGGTACAAGTTCCGGGGCGACAGGCACGCTGCTAGTGGGGATGGGCCGTAGCCATTGCAGAGGTGTAGGGTGGGGGGAATGGGGAGGGGTTTATTGTTTTATATTAGTTTAGTTCTATGGCCTTTTCTTTTTCTTTCTTTCTTCCTTTCCAAGAGACGGGCTGATCATCCTGGGTCGATATTCCTATTGGTCGGGTGTCTGCTTTGGCTCCTAATATCCTGTGTCATGAGTGGGCGGGCTTTGTGGAATACTGTTTTGTCGGATTGCTGTTAATTCTTTCCCTTTACGTGCATATCGTTGCTACAAGTGTATCCGTTGGCAAAATTGTTTTTTATACATTGTGACCTCGCTCACCTATTGATGTATCGTTTTAGGAATTTGGCACCCGATTTATGTATATTCTCTTGTTTTTCTTCAATAAAAACTTTTTTTTAAAAAGCATGTATCCATATCATCTGGCATTGCAGCATTCATGTATTCATAAACGCGCCGATAGATCCTGTTCAGTTTGTAATTAAGAATTCCATGGTTTTTACTCTTTGAAATTTAGATCCTCCTCCGCCCCTTTTCCCCAGAAAATCCCTGACCTGGAGGAATTTAAAAAAATGTCTATGGTCTAATATATAGTCATTTTTTAATTAATCAAAGTACTTAAACCCTGAAGCTGTATAAAAACAGCCAAGCTGTAAAACCCCCGCCCGTACCCATCTGTCCATGCATGAATCTGCAAAGATTTTTGGGAGGTTGTGATTCTTAACTATCGCCGTATAAAAGGATAACCTGCCTATACCCAACATTTTAAGTACATTATTCCATACTTTATGGATACTAAACAGAGTTTTAAAGCAAACTTTCTTGAAATAGCTATCAAATCTTTGCCGCCAAAGGCACCCTCTCGTTTCTTTACCCAAAATTAGTTCATGCGGTGATCAAATCCTATAATTTGTCCAATTGCCTTCATTTGTCAGTAATAACTCCGCGCTATCCCTTAATGTGGTAGCCCAATAATAAAGTTTTAAATTGGAAAGGGCCAATCCACCTCTATCTTTTGGTAGGGTGATAAATCTCAATGCTCTGCGTGGTCTCATATATCCCCATATAAACCTCAAGAACATACTCTCTATTGTCTTAAACATTTGAGGTGTAAACTCGAAACAAATTGTACTAAAAAAGTATAAAAACTATGGTAAAAAAAGCATTTTTATCACATTGCATCTGCGGCCAATGGATAGATGCAGATTATTGAACCTTGCGAGATCTTTTTTTGTATGTTGCATTAATGGTCCCAGATTATTGTTAACTAGGTTATCCAGTTTTGATGTTATAATCACACCCAGGTATGTGGCTCTTTCCACAACCCGATTACCTCCCACTCTGATTTTTTGGTTAAGTATTTTCTGTGTTTTATCTTGATTCATCACATAGCCGGATATGTCTTCAAAGATTTTGGCCTCTTTTTCTATTATCTTTAAGGCTGTGTTAGGATCGGATGTGACCAGAGCAATATAATCCGCATATTCCAAGGTTTTTATGGGCCAGTCCCGTGACCATATTGGCAGTATTAATGCAGTACTCTCAAGTCTGCGTATTAAAAGGGTCGATAAACAACGCGAATAAAAGCGGGGAACACGGGCACCCCTGTCTGGTGCCTCTAGTACTAACAATTTTCTCTGATAATGTCCCATTAACCATCACTACAGCAGATGGTTCGATGTATAGCAATTGAACTGCCTTAATAAAATTGGCCCTGATGCCATTTCTTGACATGGCTGTCCAAAGATATTTCCAGGAGACTCTATCAAAAGCTTTTTCAGCATCCAATAAAATAAGTGCCATTGGGTCTCCTGAAACATCAGTAATATCAAACAGAGTAATCACTCTTTGGACATGGTCAATGGTAGACCTCCCTGGGATAAACTCATGTTGACGATCAGATACTACTTTATGAATTACCAACTTAAGCCGGCTGGCTAATAGTTTAGAATAAATCTTGGAATAACCATTGATCAAGATGATGGGACGATAGGACCCAAATTCTGTAGGTGTCTGGTTTTTTATGTGTTTATTTTTTAAACACAATCTTCAACAAAGACCATGATCCCGGGGGTCACCCCCGTGAAAAATATGTGTAAATAAATCACAGAATATTCCCTTTAGCTGCTGGGAGAATATGGCGTAGAATTCTGCTGGAATACAGCCTGTACCAGCCGCTTTCCCTTTAGCTAAGCTATTCATGGAGAGTAAAATTTCCTCCCATTGTGGTGGGGAATCCAAGCCATCCTGATCTTCTTCCTATAATCTGATGGATGGAATTTGATCTAAACATTCCTCAATCCTATTCTGTTCTTCCCCCATATTAGCCTCATATAATTTTTGATAATACTGCTGGAATGCCTCTCTTATTGCTTCAGGTTCGGTCTTATGCCCATATTCCGGATCGTTAATTTCCGGTATTAAATTAGCTGTATTTTGTTCTCTAGTACAGACTGCCAAGTGATGACCAATATGTTCGCTCAATTCATAAACTGTTTCTCTATTTGTTTTTGCCGTAACTATTGCTTTCTCCGTTAAAATATCTATAATAGCGGTTTTAGCAATCGCCACTTGTCTTTGTTCAATTTTAATTTCCCGTCCCTCATGTACTGCCCTCATAAAACCTTCCTCTGTTGCCCCCAAATTTCTCTGCAGTGCCGCTATTTTTTGTTTAGCCTCCTTGTTAAAATTTTGTGAAAATTGTAGTGTTTCCCCTCTAATCCCTACCTTCAGGGCATCCCAAACAACCTCAATTGATGCACTGCCCATTTTATCCTCCACAAACCCTAGTATCCACTGAGTCATATGTCTACAGTATTCCTAATTAAGCAGCAATGCCCTATCAAAGGTCCAGATTTTTACATTTGAGTTCACTGCTCCCATTTCTATATTTAAAACTAAGGGATTATGGTCAGATAAGACCCGCGGTAGATTTTCAATTAAGCATTTTGAGCTCATGGTCTAGTTTTGCATGTGTTGAGTGCGGATTAGAGAAAAAGGGTTGCCTGGATCATTTGGTTGCATCATTTGCCAGCAGTCTATTAAACCATGGGTCTGACATAGGTTTTTTATGGCCTGAAACACTTTTGGTTTTCTCACTCGATATTTGTACCCAGGTTCAAGTGACCAGTTCCTGCGTAAATTAATATTATAATCCCCAAATATTATCAGTGGAAGGGGTCAGTGATCAAGTTCATTGGAGATGTGATCCAGTAAACTGGGGTCATCACTTATGCTTCCATATATAGCACATAATGTCATTTTCTGATCATTGTTATATTGACATTCTGTGATTGCCCACTGCCCGAATTTATCAGGTGATGATCGTAAAAACAGTATCCCACTCCCTTTAGCCAAAATGGCCACCCCCATAACCCTAGCTCCCTGTGTTGTAGCAGTGATCAATCTATACCCTAGTGTTTTAAGCAGATGAAGTTGTGACCCCTCGATATGTGTCTCCTGAATACAGATAACATTAGCCCCTAACATTTGCAGTCCCGCAGCCACTCTTTTCCTTTTATTTATGTCATTAAGACCACATATATTGACAGTAAGAATGTTCAACCTAGCCATATTGGTTGTTGTCAATACCTTGATTCGTGTATTTCTCCTCTTGACCCATAGTCCACCTGAACACTCTGTCACTTTCTGCGTTTATTGTTCCCTAAAGCACTGATCTGTACTGCACCCTTAATTCCTACCTCCTGTCTATGATTTACCCCCAACCCCCACCACTCCTCCCCCCACCATGGTAATCAACCTTTACTCCGCATATTTTTTTCCGCGGACTTTTAGTCCGCATACCATTACTCCGCAAGGTAATTGACCTCGCATACCATCACTCCGCATTTTTTTACAACGAATTACGTTGCAAAGGCATGTATGGTAAATGCACTTGCGTTGTGAAAAAAAACCAGACTTCATGAAGATGGAACCAGGAGGTGTGTGGAACCACGACGACGAGAGAGGTAAGGGGGTTTGGGTTAATTGTTTAGGGGTGGGGGTCGTGCTGGGGTAGTGATTGTGTAGTGTTAGTGTAGTGTAGAGTTGTGGTGGTTGTGTAGTGTAGGGTCGTGCTGGGGGAAGTGTTATAGGGTTTAGGGTAGTGTTGTAGTGTTTGTGTTGTGTAGGGTCATGCTGGGGGTAGTGTTTTAGGGTTTAGGGTAGTGTTGTAGTGTTTGTGTAGTGTAGAGTCATGCTGGGGGTAGTGTATTAGGCACTTAAGCAATCAGGCTCAATCCTGAGCCTGTGTGATAGTGTCTGAACCAATCTTCTCCCACTCTCCGCCTCCCAGCCCCGCCAGTGCTCAAATATAATATTACCTTGCAACCAAAACTAATGTAGAAAGAGAAAAACACAAAAAGAAGCCCATAGGAGAAGAAGAAGAAAGAAAACATAATATTACAAGAGGGGGAAAAATAGATGGGACAAAGAAAAAAAATTGGGATTTCCCAATTCCAAAAAACGTCCCATTTTCAGCCGTCATCCTTGCCTTCCATAATAAGGTCCAGGCTTATTATTTCTTGCTCTCTCCAGTCCCACCAATCCCGGCTGTGATCTCCTTTAATAACCTCTGTGCTTGTATTTATGAGATGAAATTATAGTTTCGTTCTTGAAAAACAACTTTCAATTTGGCTGGGTTTTGCAGAAAAACTGTAGCTACTGCTTTATGGAAAGGTGTTATAAGTTGCCTAAGCCACCATCTCATTTCCACCGTGGTGTGTGCGAAATCTGGTTTCATGAAGAAAGAGAAATAATCAAAATTCCTATTGGTATTAGGCCTGGCCAGATCATACAAGGCCAGACGCAACAGGAAGTTTTCCAAATAGATCAGTATAGCTCGCGGATATGACTGGCCATTCGTGGGGCGCATGGAGGTTGCTGGGGGAACCTATATAAACGTTGGATTTCTCTGTCCCAATCCCACTTTGCTAGTTCTGGTAGAGTGTTTTTCAGCATATTAATTATAAACCTTCTTATGTCAATGCCTTCACAGTTCTCGGGTATCCCTAGCAGCCTCAGGTTGTTGCATCGTTGGCGATTCTATGCCTCCTCAAGCTTCCACATCACGTCTCTCAGTGTGCTCTCATGAGATGTAGCCAGTGTTTCTACAGTATTCTCCAGCACCTCTGTATACAAGTCTCACCATGCATATTCTTTCTGCTATCTTTGAACATGTTTTCCCAATCTTTCAGACCGAGCCTTGTAGTTTTTTAGAGGCAAGCCGTGCCTGTCGGCTTTTGACCTCATCCTGAAATGATCACAGGGACTGTAAAATCAGCGAGAGAGAGGGCTCAGTAGACAGCTTGCTAGTTTTCTGTGCAGTCTTGTCCTCTTGCAATTCCCTAGGGGTTTTCCCTTTTTCGTGTATACCATCAGGGAGTGGGTGGCTGAGTAATCCCAAACAAGTTGCTTCTCATCTTTCCCAGAAATTCTCTTACGGTTTTTCATTTTTCCCGCTGATGACTGCTTAATTCTCCTGGCGACCACCTCCTCTCCCCTTGTAGACTATTATTACTTGTTGGGGAGCCCCCAGCATCGTCATCACTGCTGGTTGTCAAATTGATGTCCGACTCACCTGATTCCTCAGTCAGGGAAAATCATTTTTTCAGGGAGTCGGGGGGAGGAGTGGGGGAAGTATCCTACCTACTTAATATTTTTCTGAGAAACCCCCCCTGTGGCAACACTGTATTTTATTTTATGGGTCAAATCCGGTGTTTTGTTATCCATCTCTGTTACTGTTACTGAATTGTTAGTACTTTCCTTGAGGGATCTCTTATCATTTTCCTTGTGAAGGACTAGGCTAATTAAGGCCCAGCGGTGCCAGGGAACAACACCTATAACCTTCGTGAGATACCTGTTTCGGCGCACTAAAGACAGAGACACGGGACACTTCCTTCGGCGTCAGAGATCAGAGTTTATTACTGCAGGGAGGCAAAAGTCACTAGAAGTACAACAGCGTGTAGGTTCTACGAGTCTGCTTCAAATTGCATATGTGAGTCGCTCTCTTTTATACAAGGTTTTACCATTGCACAACATGTGAACAAAAGGTTACATCTCAGTTCCCACAATAAACTTCAAAAGGGTCGCTTTCATGTTTTCAGAACCCCGGAACATAATCACAGTAATATTACCGGTTCCCAACTGTAAAAGCACATCTTCCCACCATTAGGCACATTCCACTAGAGTTGTAAAATGAGCAAGAAGAGAGACAAGAACAGCTGCTAGGAAGTCAGACACATCTAGATAAAAGAGTGTGGGGGTAATATTGGAAACATGATCGAAGGATCAAGGAGCTTGATCCCAGCACGTGCACGGCTGAAACAATAGGCCGGCACGGCAAGATTACCCTCAAGCTGAGCCATTTGCCTCTGCAGTGTCATTCCTCCGGTCATAAAGACGTGTGAAAGGAATATGCGTCTTCCGTATGGCTTGGGAACGAATGGGGTCATGAGGCGAACAGTTGCCTGCTCGCTGACTGCGTGAGGGCAAGAAACAAAATGGACGCCGTATCTAAAATGGAACCCGAGGGTTCAGACGACGAAACACGTAATTTAGGCGAACCGTGTTAAGTAGTGTAGCGAAAACGCGTACACTTACTGAACTCGCCATTTACGGTTCGTAGATACCAAACTCGTCCATATTCGGTAATGCCCACAACACCGTAACGATTTTCACGGAACCTCAGACGCTCCTTTTGCCCTCATGTAGGCAAGCACTAGTCGAAATCATAATCGATCTCGATGTTCATCAGATCATTCAGATGTTGCTGAAACATTATTCTATCCATCAATGCCTCATTGGTAACAGATGGCCTTCTTATACACGTTGTAGCACAAAGGCCACATAAGGCAGGACCACACTGTACACAAAGACAACACGTGAATAGGAACGTCACAACAACCCCTATAATCATCAGAATCTTCCAACCCCAGGTCGACATCAGGCCCCAAAACCATCCTAGAAGCGTCCAATTTCCCTCGTCCACGTGTATGGACTCCGAGATTTTGTGCAACTTGGAGATGGCTTGATAAACCGTTGGAGCGTTATCAGGTATGAATATGCAGCAGCTCGAATGGATGACCTTGCACACACCTCCTCTATCTGCTAGAACAATGTCTAGAACCATACGGTTCTGTAACGTCATAAGCCTATCCGCTTGAAGCTCTGCTGTCAAATTACCAAGGGCACTTGCGGTTATGTTAGCAGTTGACTCTACTACACGAGTTAACTGCCTCAGATTTCTGCTATTGACCATAGGGCCCCAAAACGGTAGGAACCCCTTAAAGAAGTCTCCTGCCTCTTGTCCGGCAGTATCTTCTCTGCTAATAACACCTCTCTCAACTCTAGTTCGGTGATAATCTGAAGCAACAGTGAAAGTCGGAGGCAAGAGATTTGCAATATAGCATGTACCCGAGAAGTCATGAGGTAACCACGTATATGCTCGATCATAACATGCAAAATAGGTACCCTTGGCAGTTAGGAAGACAGGGGAAGAGAGCATCGGTAGAACGTAAGTATCCACACAAGCGCTCTTCCCAAGCAGGGCTCTTGGATTTCGGCCACGACCTTGCAGACAAAAGTGGCCTAGGTGAGGTACAATCCAGATTGGAGATGAGCTTTTGAGCTGCCTATCACCCACTGATACACTATACTCAGTCTCACTTAGTTCCCTATAGGCTCGCACCTCCTCCTCTGGGATAAGCGATGCGTCAAAAATATCTCTATCTAAATCAGCAATAGCTATCGCCAGAGACTTGTGGTACGGGCCAGGACCAAAGTGTGCTGAGCGTGGCTCTCGATGGGGGTAGGAATCTAGTGCACTGCGAAACATAGTTTGAAATGCTCGGGCTGACCCTTGGGGGCTGTACGGAAGAACGAAATACGGGATACCCCTGTCCATTGTATGTGGCATTAGTCCACACACCCAACAATTTGTAGTATTTACCACCAACTGATGCTGATGCAACAGTTGCACAAAAGAATTGTTTCTAAATTCCGCACGTCTGACTTGCTCATGTTGGGGCAGTATGTGAAAAGAATGTGGAGAAACAGTAGAGACGAAATTTAGGTCATGAGAAGGAGGAGTAGGTATAGTAGAGGGCAACAGTGATTGAAAACCAAAATACACTCCACCCACTAGCAGCATAGATACAGTCAGGAACAACATGAAAACCTGTAACAAAAAACATCTTGTACGAAACACCTTGTTTAACGTAGATCTTTGCGCCGACATTTTCTCTTCTTTCGACAGCTTAGAAAATTCCATCCTCTAACGACCGTCCGCGACGTTCTTGACACACTTTGTTCTGAGTAGCGATTATCAATCCCCAGGAGTTCCCAGAAATTGACAAAAGAAACCGACCTAGTGTCGATAGCTGCTAAACAGAAGAAAGTACCCGCACGGCCCTACGGCCAACCCAGATGATAGGTTCTAGATAAATTGAACATTCAATTTACTATAAGATTCTTGGCTGCACGAAAAAGAAAAGGAAAAAGGTACACAATATAAAATGTCCACAATGTTCAGAGCAAATGTGAATTCAAAAATAACAAAAATTTCTTTTATTAGTCTTTTGTGCGTGGACGAAGAAAGTATCGGCTGCTCCCAGAGCGAGTCTGATCTTCAAACAGTGGATTGGATGGCAAATGAGTGTTCGATCGTTCAGGCAATTGTTCAGCACTCGAATTCTCCGAACTTGACGGGAAGGAAATTGTGAGAGGGGGATCAACAGGGGTGTCAGATAGGGGCTGAGCTTCGCTGAACGGGACAAGACGTTGTGGAGCGTCGGTTTCAGACGATGAAAAACCTCTTCTCATCCAAGTGTCCGCCGGCAAAGGAAGCGGGACTTTCTTGGTGTGGGTGGCATGCACCCAGTGCTTCCGTCCCTCTAGCCGAACCGCCGTCCTCGTTGCCAGGAGCACCTGGAAAGGTCCCACAAACCTCGGCTCAAGGTTCCGTTTTCGGCCGAAGTTACGGGACAACACCCAGTCCCCTGGTTGGAGCCGGTGACCAGGACCCTCTGTTTGTGATGGCAGAGCCTCAAAGACCTGTTGATGAATCAAACTCAATTTAGCAGTCAGATCATGAAGATAATCAATCAACATTGGATATTCAATTCTATCAAATTCTTTAGGCCTCGGGACTCCCCAAATATTAGGAGGACGGCCGAACACAATCTCATATGGGCTAAGCCCTACTTGAGAGTGCACAGTTGCCCTGGTCGATAAGAGAGCTAGAGGCAAAGCATCTGTCCATGATAAACCAGTTGTTGCCTGAATTTTAGCAAGTTTTAGTTTCAGGGTGCCGTTGTATCCTTCCACCAAGCCCGCTGACTGAGGATGGTTAGCACTATGAAATTTCTGTACTATCCCTAAGCCACGACACACACTCTTCATCACACTCCCCACAAACTCACTTCCGTTGTCCGACCATACAATCCGAGGCATTCCATATCTGGGGAAATACTCTTTGAGCAGAATTTTTGCTGTGGACAGGGCAGTATTATCCTTGAGGGGGTAAGCCTCAATCCATCTGGAGAACGCACATACTACGACCAAGACATACTTCAAGTTGTTGCATCTCTCCATATGGATGAAGTCCAACTGGATAACTTCAAAAGGGCATGTAGGAGGGGCAAAATGACCAGGTGGAGTGGGAGTGCCCTTGCCGGGATTATACATCAAACACACCATACAATTCTTAACCACTCTCTCTGCACATTTAGTAATCCCATCATTCTTCCATACAGGGGACAACAACTTGCATATGCCTTTTGCGCTTATGTGTGCTGTACTATGAGCCATTGTAACAACAGCGAGCACATATGCATCCGGTAACATCCATCTCTGTTTCTCTGACAAATCAACCCAACATCCATTCTCATCCAACCTCCCCGTGCTCTGTTTCCACTTAGTCTTTTCCGTCTCAGTGGCCTCATTCTGTATTCCCCTCACACTCTCAACTGTGTCTTCGCACATACTAGTCTCCGTTGGCCATCTCACTGAACTCGTAACATACATTCGATTTGTCAGATCTTTAGCTGTCTCCTTAGCAATCTCATCTGCAAACGCATTACCACGACCAACATCATCCGTCACTTTCCGATGCGCACTACATTTGACTATGGCCACCTGCTTAGGCAATGTAAGTGCGTCTAGAAGGTCGCTCACAAGCTGTCCATGCTGAATCTTCGTGCCATGCGACGTTAAGAACCCTCTTTCTCTCCACAATCGCCCAAAACTGTGCGCCACACCAAAAGCATACTGGCTGTCGGTAAACACATTCACCCGCTTTCCTCTGGACAACACACACGCTCTCGTCAAGGCGATCAGCTCAGCAGCCTGAGCCGAATTCTGACTCAATCTTGCAGTTTCTACAACCGTACTCAATGTCACTACAGCATACGCAGTCGTCACATCACCATTCGGCAACTTGAAACAGGAACCATCCACATATAAAGTACCATCGGGATCTATCAATGGAGCATCTTTCAGGTCAATACGACCCTTTGTTTCCTCCTCAGTCCTCAGATAACAGTCATGCGGTGCTTCACCACTTGACTCCATGTTGATCGGTAACAATGTTGCTGGGTTCAACACGTTACATCTTTTTATGCGTATGTTACTAGCCAGTAACGTCAACTCATACCCAGACAACCTTGCGCTTGTCAAATGTTGAGTTTTTGTTCGGTTCAAGAGAGTGTCAACTGCATGAGGAACCATCACCGTAAACATATTATCCATGACCAGACCTGCGGATTGTCGAATGGACGCCGCAGCTGCCGCTGTTGCTCGTAAACAACTCGGCAAAGCTCTAGCTACTGGGTCTAAGGTCGAAGAAAAATATGCGCATGGGCGCTGTTTGTCACCAAATTGTTGCGCCAGAACACTCAACGCACAACCATCCCTCTCGTGAACGTACAGTGTAAACGGCTTACTGTAATCAGGAGTACCTAACACAGGAGCCGAACACAACGCATCACGTAATTCAGAGAAACTTTTCTGACACTCTTCAGTCCATGGCAAAGGAGTCGGAACATCCTTGCACGTGAGAGCTAACAATGGTTTCGCCAATAGTGAAAAATTTGGAATCCACTGTCTGCAGTATGACGTAATACCTAGAAAGGCACGTACATCTCTCTGAGTTTTTGGCACAGTCATTCGAGAAATCGCTGCAATTCTCTCTGGGGTCAACCTTCTCCCTTCTTTCGACAATAAGTGACCTAAGTAGGTGACTTCTTGGCAACAATATTGCAGCTTGGAAGGTGACACCTTGTGATGTAAGTCATGTAGATAACGCAATAGTGATACTGTAGCCGTTTTGCAAATAGCCTCCGTATCGGCTGCCACTAATAGGTCGTCAACGTATTGAATCAAAACCGCACCCGTCGGTAACACAAATGCATCCAGTTGACTTTTAAGTGCTTGGCTATAGATCGACGGACTTTCACAATAGCCTTGTGGTGCGCGTTTTAGTCTGAAACTGCGACCACCTAATGAAAATCCGAATAGGTCTCTGCTTTCCTTAGCGATCGGGATGCTAAAGAAGGCATTGTTTAGGTCGATCACCGTGAACCAGGAGGCAGAAGCTGGAATCAGGGTCAGCAAAGCCGTTATATCAGGGACCACGGGAAACTGTGGGATCACTATTTTATTCACTTCTCTCAAATCAATTATGAACCGATACACAGGAGGTTTAGATGGATCAGTGCGTTTTAAAATTGGTAGTACAGGACTGTTACACACATTTCCTCGAGTTTCTTCAACGACATCCCTTTTGATCAGGTCGTGTACAATCGCTAATAGCGCTCGTTCTCCCTCAATGGAGATACGATACTGTGGTATACGTGGCAGTCGCACATTTGGTTTCAGTTTGATCATGTAAGGTGGGATGTCCAAGAGACCCACGTCATTGGGACCTGTGGCCCATAGAGATGCAGGAAGGGAGCTCGATTCCGTTGGGAATTTATCGATCGCCAAGTACATAGGAGAGATTACTCTCCGACCTAATGTAAGCTCCACTCCTTCAGGGGAGCAATACAAAGTCGCATATAACCGTTTTATCAAATCCAAGCCCAAAAGATTCTCACCACAACCAGTAGATAGAATCAATGGAGCCTCCAGCTCACGAGGGCCAATCGTAAGTGGCAAAGGGCTGGAAACAGGATTGCTAACAGGGGCGCCAGAGAATCCAACGGAAACATTTGTTAAGCCAGACAAAGGTGCGCCAGGGAGTTTCGAATGCATGATGGAACTTTTCGTCGCACCAGTGTCTAACAGAAAAGGCTCAACTACGCCAGAAGTAGCTACTGCGACGTAAGGCGCACTCTGATCAACCGGAACTGATACTACTCCCTCTCTTTGTCGGTGGCTGTCCTAGTAATGATCGTTTGCAACAGTCTCATGTTCTGCGTAGTAATCGTCCACAGGATATTGTGTAGATCTAACTGACCCCGCATTTCGCTGGTCAAAACAATTATTCGCCTCTGCTGACGTATTAGAGCGCTCAGTTTGATTTTGGGAGGTACCGCGGCCTCTACCTCGAGATGCTTGTTGAGGACCACCACGACTTCCACGTGCCGATATTCCATTAAGTCGATCACGCAAAGCCGGGCAATCATATTTTATATGTCCCTCTCTTCTACAATATGCGCACTGATTATACCCAAGTGTAGATCTATAGTCAGAGGAATCAGATCGTGACTGCGCTCTTGAGGACTGTGACTGCGGCCTATACTGCTGTTGCGAATCATTGTGAGTCGAACGTGGAGGATACGCTTGTTGCAACAGAACCTTCGTTTTAAGCTCTTTCGTTTTCTTGTCTGAACGATCACTTTCTTCTTTCTCCCTATTTTCATAATATTGAGCCGTTGCTAATATCTGTGCAGTGGTTGAAACAGCCCATGCACTTTCTGAATTTTTCAATTTGTTGCATAGTTCAGGCAACAAATTCGCTACAAATTTGTCAACAAATAGCCGTTGACCTCCCTCCGTACCCATATCCTGACCACTATGATCAACAAATGCCTCTTCGAACCTCGTAAAGAAATCGGAGACACTCTCATCCTTCTTCTGTTTACAAGCTGCTAATTTATCCCAGTTCACCTTCATCGCCGGCATGAGAGTTTTCATGAGTGTAATAATTTTCTGAGGTAAATCTAAAATTAACTGATCAGGCTTAGCCCCACCAACTTGTAATCCATCCGCCGCTAATAGTGCTGCCCAATCGCCACCTAACTCGTTTGCATGATTTGCTTGGCGAATTTTCGCCCAAACCGGTTGCGGTACGACATTACCAAACAGCATGTCGATGTCGGCAAGGTTCATAACAGAAGCGTCCACCAATTGGGATAACTCCTTATAGTAACCAGCCGGATTCTTACGCGGATCTGGCAAAGATTGTTTCACTTGCAAAACTTCGGATCGTTTCCATGGGAGGTGTATCCAAACTCTTCGGAAGTGCGGTAAAACCGGGGGGGTGAGCTTGCGGATCACCTGGCACCCAAAGTGGCGGAACCTCTCGCATAGGATACTGACCAGGAGCCGCTTTCCAAGTTTCTAGGTCGTTATCAAACGATACTTGAGAAGGCACGGTGGATCTAAATGCTAACAATCGCTCTAAGGCACGTCGTACATCTCCACCTACGATCATACCGTTCGAAAATTGACTCTGAAGCTCAGTCACATCGGGCGGTACGGTATCTAAATCATCATTATACCATTGCTCTCTTAAAAAGTTACACATTTCTTCGAACACGAATCTCTGTGTAGGCTCATTAAACTGAGAAAATGTGTCGAAGACCACACGTGGAGGGTAATTACCAGGATGCCTTATCCACCTATGTGCCATCGTCACTAACGTCTCTCTTTCCCTTCCACCAGGGATTTGACTTCGTCTCTGAGAAGTTTCAGAAACGCTGGGTGGTAGTATCGATCCAGCTAGTGGTGAATAGAGCGTAGCAACAGTATTAGGGATACGGGTACGAGCACAAGGAGAAGAAGGAAAAAGAACAGGAGCGACAATATTAGAAGTGAACGTAGGAACAGCAGAGACAGACGAGACAGTCGAAGTAGCAAAGGCTAGCGGTTGAGGAGGTACAGACAAAGGTGTAGTAGAAATAGGAACAGGTGGTGGGACAAACGTAGGATTAACAACGGGCTGACCAGCAGCCGCCGGAACAACAGGAGGGACAACAGGAGGAACGACAGGCGGGACAACTGGGGGAGCTACGGGGGCTGTAGCACCCTGTGCATAAGGAGGTGGTGAGTTCATGAAATACGTTAACAGGGGATCCTCCTTCGGATCCTCCTCTTTCTTATCAGGACTAGTTTGTAAAACCGGATAACATTTGTCTATCCTCATGTGATGTAATCTAGTAGAAACTTCTATTTCTTTTTCTTCTTTATCTCACTGACATTGTTGTAAATAAATAAATAAATAAATAAATAAATAAATTGTACAACTTGCATTATTGGAACAAACCCTTCTCTTCGATCCTTTTTAAGCTGTTTGATTTCTTTCTGCTTGGCCTCTTTACGCCACAACCGAAAAGAATCAAACATAGCTGGCCTAGCTTTCCTTTTGAATAATTTGGCTTCAAGATTATCTAAAATCGTAAGTTCAAAACTTCCATGCGGTGGCCAACTAAGGACACCATCCCTTTTCGTGTAACGTACCCAATATTTATTATAAATAATAGGACCCACACCATGTCGACTATAGAGCTCATATATCGGAGTTCCAACCGGAGGTATCGGACACGAGTCCTCCAATCGGGAATCCTTGTTGCAACATTTAAGAAAACCAAGGAATCCACTATGGCTAGGCATCGTGCACACTAACCTAGTATCAAACTTCAAGGGTTACCGAAGTACTAAATCTTCGTGAAAGACAAAACCCTCGGTTTTTGGCAATTGCAATTGTCAAATAACAGCTAAGGACCAACAACTAAGAACCACAAATGCAATGGAACCATGCATACAACAAAGCTTCAATAAGCTGCAACAACCACTAAGGACTGGGAGCGACCCACAAATACTTAACTGAGAGCTTCAATGGCGTCACCAGGAAGGCCCGTCTATCGTCTCGCTTGTACGAAAGGTCTACGCCGGGCGTCGGAAACTTGTCGACAGTCAGGGCATCGGTCCGTCGCAGCCGTCAGGAGGCGGGAATCTTCGCGGGAAAAATCTTCGGACCACTTATTTCGACAACAGGATCGATGAAGCGGGGTGCACCTTTTCCTCGGAGATTTCACACGAAGTTCCTCACAATCGTCAGGTTTTGGACCGGTACCGCCGATGTCGCCCCGAGTTGGGCGCCAACTGAAGGACTAGGCTAATTAAGGCCCAGCGGTGCCAGGGAACAACACCTATAACCTTCGTGAGATACCTGTTTTGGCGCACTAAAGACAGAGACACGGGACACTTCCTTCGGCGTCAGAGATCAGAGTTTATTACTGCAGGGAGGCAAAAGTCACTAGAAGTACAACAGCGTGTAGGTTCTACGAGTCTGCTTCAAATTGCATATGTGAGTCGCTCTCTTTTTTCACAAGGTTTTGCCATTGCACAACATGTGAACAAAAGGTTACATCTCAGTTCCCACAATAAACTTCAAAAGGGTCGCTTTCATGTTTTCAGAACCCCGGAACATAATCACAGTAATATTACCGGTTCCCAACTGTAAAAGCACATCTTCCCACCATTAGGCACATTCCACTAGAGTTGTAAAATGAGCAAGAAGAGAGACAAGAACAGCTGCTAGGAAGTCAGACACATCTAGATAAAAGAGTGTGAGGGTAATATTGGAAACATGATCGAAGGATCAAGGAGCTTGGTCCCAGCACGTGCACGGCTGAAACAATAGGCCGGCACGGCAAGATTACCCTCAAGCTGAGCCATTTGCCTCTGCAGTGTCATTCCTCCGGTC
The DNA here is from genome assembly GCF_964261635.1 of Lissotriton helveticus. Classification (NCBI taxonomy): domain Eukaryota; kingdom Metazoa; phylum Chordata; class Amphibia; order Caudata; family Salamandridae; genus Lissotriton; species Lissotriton helveticus. The sequence goes on along the minus strand of NC_136068.1, from coordinate 1,856,077,990 downwards.
ATAAAGACGTGTGAAAGGAATATGCGTCTTCCGTATGGCTTGGGAACGAATGGGGTCATGAGGCGAACAGTTGCCTGCTCGCTGACTGCGTGAGGGCAAGAAACAAAATGGACGCCGTATCTAAAATGGAACCCGAGGTGTGATGTATTCCTATAGGTTCTGAATCGATCCCCCTATTCCTGACACTATTCTGGTTAAAACAAACCAACAAGTTAACTAGCAGTCAGCCCATGAGGCAGAAAACCCACATGATGCAGATACCGTTATCTGACGCAGCCACACTACGGCACAGGAACGTGTTATCTGATTACGTCATAACGCTTGCGATCTAATTAGACAAGCGATATTCCTCCAGCCCCTGATAAGGCATACGGAGTTCTCTAAACAAATCAAACCTATGACAACCTGGGCAAAACCCTGCGGCCATTGTTTTGATTTCACCGAGAACTTCAGCAAAAGAATGTGCTAACGAGCAAGTCGTATGACATCCTTATTGACGTATCTATGTCCATCCTTACGTCAATCTCGGCACCTTAAAGGTATAAATATTACCGATATTGCCCTATGCAAAGACACGAGGTGGTGACGAGACGGAGCAGCCATACTTGCCGAAGCCCAGAGCAGAGCTGACCCCGCTGGCGCAGCCCCGCCTTCCTGACGCGCTGAGAGACGCGCTGCTTTCTCCTGCCAAGAAATCCAGCACCGGCGTTTCCGGGTAGCCCTCGCAGGCAGCCTGGAATATCGAGACCAGAGACGAGAGATACCATCCCTCACTCATCCTAACTTCCAGGTACAGAACTGAATAACCCCTCACAGAGAATTCTTAAGTTAGTCACTTGGCAAAAACAAACTTAACTTAAACTGTAACTTTCTATTCCCGCCCACGCATTAGACTTAGGTCAGGTACACAGGGTAGGCGTATTTAGAAACACCAGTTGAGTACGTTTAGTCAAATGTATATATGTATGTAATATATTTTATTCATTTTAAACCTTCATATGGCTTAGAAACCATATCAATGTTTTTACAGTATTATTTTATACTTCTGCTTCTAATGTATGCACTTTACTTAACCATAAGTATTGCAATAATATCGATCCATTTCTCTTGTATGAGAAAAGAGACTGATCAATAAATAACACCTTTTTATTGAACACGCCCGTCTCTTCCTTTTCTCTACAATCTGATGAGACTAAGAATGCACGTACTGACTGAGTAAAATAAATTGCCTTTTGTTCACACGACTCTCGAGATATACTCTTGATTAGGGGAGAGCAAAGTTGTCATGTTCTATGGTTGTCAGAAACTAAATCCCTTCTTGTCTAATCAGGGAAGTTAATTCCTTCCTGAACATTCGAGAAAGTTTCTAGTGAACTCTGAGCTAGCTGGCAAACCCAAAACTTTAAGTCTAATATCGACAGTAGTAGACCTAGTTAACGTCTGGTCTAGGCCTATACTATTGAAGGTATTATTCCAATGCGCAGAGCCTATTGGGATGATAGGAACTACACTACATGGTGCCCAACGCGTTTGGAAAGGGCGATAAAACGAACGTAAGACATTTAGAGTAACTCAGTCGTGCTTTCTCACTCAGACCCCTTTTTCCCATAATACTCCAAAGACGTCTGGAGTGGGTGAAAGGTTATATCCGCCAGACCTCGCAGGGGGGAACTCCTATGTATGGTTCTTGGTTTAGTCAACGTTGAAGGATACACTGTTCCAAAATATTGTGCATCTAATCTTTGTTTCCATAAGAAACCTGATCTGCAAACAAAAGAACTAACCTTCCTGTCGGTAAAATGGACAGTGAAGATGAAAGAGAGGCAGTTAGATTAGCAACTGAACTCGCAGAAGCTGATGCGACCATGCAGGAAGCAGACCCGAATATAATACTCATTCCGGTCATCAAAAGAAAATCTATAACCATAAAACTTATAGAAAATGGACTGACACCTAGAGGTGGCACAGTCATATTCGTAATTGAGGCACACGAATATCGGCAGACAGAGGTATACTATTCATGGATAAACTTTCCAGCAGCAAATCCTGTAACAAAGTACTTCCACTATTACAAAATAGAGGAACCTCCTGAAATGTACACTCCTTTCGAGGAGGTGGAAGTACCACTCAAATTTCAAGAGCACCTGCTCTTATTTGATGGCGCCCTAAAACATAATAATCACATCACCAGGCTCGGTCCTTTAGGTAGACCAGGAGCAACGTGGCCGGTCCTAGCCGGATACACACCACATCCAGACATCGACGGGATGTCTGCACCACAGCTTTTAACACAGCTAAAACAATTAATAAAAATTCATAGACAATTAGTCCAGTATGTGATGCGGATTTCAACAATTCAACCAGCAATTAAAATTCCACAGCTGACCCCTCACCAGGGGAACACAACTAAAATTACACCACAGAACATACAGTCCTGCCTAGGTAAAGTACCGGCTAAACGGGAACAAATACCATTCTGGCTAGCACAGAAAATCACCCAAATAGAGGCGGTGTTTCCAGACACCACCCCGTTAGAAAAACACAGGATTCTGACTATCTGTCTTCCAATGGGAATCGCACCACACATTGAGGACTGTGACACTTGGGGTACAGTCTTTGCTTCCATCTACACAAAAACGCACGGTGTTCCATCCATTTCGGTAATACCAGATGTGCTAAAACAAATTCAAGACGAATACGGTCCAGAACCCGCTTTAACTCTTGGCATGAAATTACTGAAAGACTTCAAGCAGGTCTCGGCTATATTATTAGCCAACATAAAAGGAGAAGCAGCAAACGTGGCGATCCGCCAGAGGTTAAAAGAGACAGATATAGCAGACCAACCAGCTGAAATAGCCAGAATCATAGAAAAATCCTATGAGGAACTAGGTAGAGATAGTTTAGGCGGAATACCAGTAAAACCACAACTGATTGAAAGTCCTGAAAAAATATTTTTTAATAATAATTCAACATCACCAAAAAAGAACTGGGATGGAAACAAACAATCCAGTCCTAAAGAAAAGAAATTCCAGTCCAGAGGGAGGTCTCCTAGGCGAAGAGAAAAATCTCCGAACCAAAGACACAGGTCACCCCAGAGTGACCCCTCTGGGAAAAGATATAACCTTAGAAATAGGGATAATATAAAGAAGCCTGATAGATATCAAGACATTGATACACGTCCCTCTCAATCTTTTCAGACTTCCTCGCAGAAATCGGAAAGAAGAGGACGATCAGAACAAAGAGAAGAGCACACCAAGTCCAAAGACAAGGAACCTGCTCAGCTAAAAAAGAAATTACAATTTCCAAAAAAGAAGGTAGCCAGCATTAAAATAGTGAACAATGCCGAGAATACTGAGGACACAACTGAAAAACGGAGAATGGGCTCAGACGATGCTAGACAGCGCAGCAGAAGTGAGCATAGCTCGCAAAGTCCTTATGACTCATCTGGAGACAGTGGACACGAATGAATATCTTCAAGTGGAAACTGCAGACACCAGAGTTAGCAAACCTCACAAAATATACGAAATAACATTGCGTATAGAGGGGGATAAGACTAGAAAAATAAGGGGACTATTTTGGGATAATCTCTCCAAGGGCTATGATATCCTTCTAGCTGAAAAAGACTGGCCACCAGAGTTTGTCAGGGATTGCCCTCATGGCGAAGAAGTAATTATGCCTGCCTTCTCAAATCATATCCCAATTCATAAAAAATACACACTTGCTAGAAAGTGGGCAGTAGCTCAAGCTCCTGCTTTATATAAAAATCACGTAGGATGGGATGAGGACTCTCCTCCTCACAAAATCCAGTTAAAATCACAACCTACTGCACAAAGGCAGTACCCAATTAAGCAAGAAGCTAAAAAACAGGTAAAAGAAATCCTAGATCAGCTAGAATACCAGGGGGTGATTGAAACTTGCACCTCACAAATGAACAACCCTTTGTTTCCGGTCTCCAAACCAGACAATTCATACCGTCTAGTTTTGGATTACCGACACCTTAACTCATGTTGCAAAACTTTTGCAGTGCAAAACTCACATAGTGCTGCACTAATGAATAACATAGTGCGCAAAAAATACAAAACAACATTAGACATCTCTAATGGATTCTTTTGTCAAAACATAGCACCAGAGAGCAGATATTTGTCTGCGTTCTCAATAAATGGCACTCAAAAACAATTCTGTCGGTTAGCCCAGGGGTACAAGAACAGCCCGGGAGTATTCTCAGCGAGAGTAACAGAATTACTACAAATATATGATGATGAAGCATTATCTTATGTCGACGACATATACTTAACAGATGATGACTTGGATACTCACTTGAAGAGAGTGAACACCATAATACTTGGGTTCGCTGCAGAGGGTTACAAATTCAACTTTAAAAAATCCAGAATTGCCCATCTGACAGTCCTGTTCTTAGGATATGAATTATCAAGTGAAGGCAAAAGCCTGGCTGACAATTTCCTAGAGAAATGTGCCGTAATCCAAGCACCTAGAACACTAAAAAACCTACAGTCAATTCTAGGCTTCCTAAATTTCGGAAGAACATACATTGCAAATTACGCAGAAAGGGTCAAACCCCTTTATGATCTGATAAAACCAGATTTTAAAAGATCCAATTGGACTCAAATACACACAGAAATTCTGAGATCCTTACAAACAGACATGCTAATTAAAACAAAATTAGAAACACGTGATAACACACGCAATCTTGTGATTCGAGTCATCCCAGGAAGATGCGGATTCACATACCTGACCTCTAATGAGGGAGAAAAGGTACCAATTGCATTCAAATCACACTTGTACACAGAAACTGAAAAGAAGTTCAGTATTAAAGAAAACATTGTTCATGCAGTTCAAACCGCTATAGCTAGAGAAAAAGATCAAGCAGACGGTAGACACATCACAGTCAGAACAGCAGAACCAACTTTTGAAGCATTAACAACACCATGTAATTTACCAACAACATCATTGAATCCGGAATGGATACAATGGGTGAATTCAATTACAACGGACAAAGTATACTACTACTTTGATCCAGAACTGAAGGAATTGAAAAATCTAGAATATGAAAGAATATACCCTCTGCCAATCGACATTCTGCCTTTACGACATTACGCCTGTGTAATTTATACAGACGGACATGCTCAACCCCCCGTTTGGGGACAACAAGCATACAACCCCACATGTGGGATTACAAAAGAAGTGTGGCGCGGAGGTAAACTAAGACCTCTATTAACAAAAACACACTCAGTAGAAACTAATTCAGAACAACAGACTGAAATAATAGCATTGAAAATGGCGCTAGATAATGCGGATCGCGAATTCCCGACACTTATAGTGTCAGATTCATATTACTGCGTCAAATCATATAACAAGGATTTGCAGACATGGATTCAAAACGATTACAAAGATGACACAGATGCACCAATAAAGCAAAAACTGCTCTGGGAACAAATAGCTCTTTTACAAAAAGAACTACCAAAGACTGACGTGACACATTCACTGAGTCATCAGCGTGATGGCGTTCACGTTACAGGGAATTCATTGGCTGAAACAGCCACAGCGGCAGCCACTAAATCGGCTCCCGTAGTTCGGAAAAAGCGTACATTAAAATACATTGACGGTGAAACAGTGCTGGCGGTGAAAACGTCATCAAAAGGCGACGGCTCAGCGTTACCGATCAACTATCCACTCAATTATACATACATAATCGATGCAAACTCCGTCCCTTTTGCTCGAATCCCTGGAGTGGGGGATAGAGTGATTCCAAACATGGACAGGAGAAACTTGTTAATCGCAAATGCACATATGGGCGAGGGTCTCAGACACCTCAAACTAAAAGATTCTCTGGAAGAATTACAATCACGGTACTGGTGGCCAGGCATGAGCCTGCATCACACCATGTTTGTGAAAAACTGCCCAAACTGCAACAGAAATCGCAGTGGGGAGAGAAACAGTGTAATACCTTGTCGTTTCACTCCAGAAAAAATCACCAGTAAAAAGCAAGGCTTGCGATTAACATATACAGGCTAGTTTCCACTTATAATGTAGATCACCAGCACTCGGCTGACGTCTGGACTGTTATACAGAGATTTGCGAGTCTAAATGGCATATACGCTAAGAGCATGCTACGTTTGACCATTGTTTCCACTCTAGCCCTCCAGCCTGAGGGGAAACATGGCCAAATGAGCATAGCACAGCGGGAATCTTCTCACTTCCTTCCTGAGGGTACGGGATGGTGTAAAGAAAAAACCAAGGCATAAAGCAATCTATAACGGGAAGGATATTAGGTTCGGGAGCTGGGTGGGTCAAACATCTAATAAGTGTCCAACTTAGTCTAAATAACTTGCCAAGAAATTCTCTGAAGGGATTCAGTCCGTACGAATTATTATTTGGAACTAGGATGTTGATCTCTGACCTTGATAGTCAGACTTCAGTGGTGAAAGAAAAAAGCTTTGATATCAAAGACCGTTTGGCTATTTTGCAGGACTTAAACAAAACAAGAAAAGACCTGAGCAACATAAAGTTGAAACAGCAGCCAACAACCACTGAAGAACCACCACCTGTCCCAGCAAGACCTGTCTGGATTCCAAAAGTCGGGGATCTAGTCAGAGAAAAGATCGCGGTAAAGAAGGAATTTGGGCCTTCGTACAGAAAAGCAGTTCCTGTCTTGTCTGTCAACGGGACAAGATCAGTTGTACTACCGCCACTTGCTGGTAAAAAGGAGAACAGAGTTGTATCCATCGACCTGGTAAAACCACAATCATGTGGCCGATAACAAACAGTAGGCCAAGTGGACTCCCAATAAGTAGCAGAACACCAAGGTTTGCTACCAGTACAGAGGTCCTAACAAAGAGGCTAATCACATTCGAAACACCTACAGAAGAACAACAAGGACTATGCAACAATGCAATGGAACTTAGACCTCTGAAAACCCAAATAAAAACATTTAGCAGAGAGACACCAATCTACAATGAAGTACAAAGTGAAAATGCAAGAAACAGTAATCCTGAAGCAATTGGAACAATTGACAGAACTACATCCGGCTACTTCGTAAACTTCGATGATTCCTCTGAAGGCTTCAGTGAATCAAAGACACAGCCATCATCAAAAACCTTTAAAGACAAAGCTAAGGAACTTTTGAAACAACTGAAAGAAACATATCTGATTTCTCCATGGATCGAATTTTGGGTGGGTTTTGGTGCATTTATCCTCATACTTTGGCTCATCATGGTACTAACTTTGGGACGCTTCATTGAGGGAAAATATGCTAAAATGGACACAGCAAGTCAGAAAATCAACTTGATCCTCAAACCACACACATCTTCGCACGTCGAGAAAAGAGAACTTTCTTCAGTCAACTTCACAGCCAATCCTATACCGGGTGGGGTAGCATGGGACAACACTGACTACGAAATCTATGGTCCGGTTGAAATCCTGAAATATCCACACCAAATTAAGATCTCATTGAGTGACTTTGCAAAACCAAGCTCATTTGCTGATGATTGGGACTTCGAAAGTATTAACAATATGATGTCTGACTTAGTGATGTCTGCTAAATTTACCAAACATGATTATTTGCAGGGTTCTACAAATTATGATAGTATGTATTGCTATAACCACTATGGCAACCATTTTTTACATAGATCTGCACAACCTAGAAATGTTTTAAATTATAATCAATGGGAACATTGTGCAACTCCTCCAAAAGGAAGCTCAAGAACCTTCTATGACAAATATTCATACTTTTCAGGTTTTAACATAAGTAATGCTGAAACATTTTATTTCGAATTGTCAAACAAGACAGGCACAAAGACCATGATAACCAACACGAAATTGATATATTCAGACTCATTTTTTGAAAAAATGAATACTTTTGGTTTTGATTATTGGGACAAAAATGTTGAATTGAAAAGTGTTTGGGGTACAAAAGAATGGCAAGTGCAGGGTATAGAATCTTTGTTTAGAGCCTGCATGATCCCAGAACAAATTATATTTTTAAATGACACTGTTCAACAAACTACCTGTCTTGGCTTAGCCAAAATAAAAGACTTAAATAAACCGTCTATTCCAAAGCCAACAATGTACAGCAATACCTCTACAGATGAGGAGATAGACGTAAACTATGTATTAACCCAAAACAGAACACATCCTGATTGGAAACAGTGGTTGATCTGGCCCACAGATACTAATAACTGTCAAGACAGATTCCTGAACAAAACACAGGGGTTCAAAATGACCAGGCCAGACCCTAGATATCCCCAAAGACATCATCCAGGGATAATAACCACCTACAGTGTGGGCAAATTATGCCTTCAATGGCTACAAACTTCCACACTGACAGAAATTAAGCAACACCTAACTTTACTTACTGATGGTGCTGACTTGCGTGATTTCATTATGGGACCACGCAAACAGCGTCAGAAGCGTTTCATAGCAGCCTCTGTATATGCAGCATACAACGAGGCCTGGAAGGTTACTCAAATTGAAACAGCAGAGAGAATACGGGAAATTGACCGTATTAATTTGGAAAAATCACTTTCTGTAGTGGACAATGGGTTAATGACTCTGTCCTCCAGAATATTTTCTTTGGACAGCATTGTGTCTTCAGCAATCGACACATTATCGCAAGACTTACTGTTGTTACAACACGGTCAGTCTCAATTGCGTTCTATTGTACAGCTTGGCTGGACGTTACAAAATCTGCGTTCAGGCTATGTGCCTTGGCGTTTAATCAACACAACGTCACTATTCCAAATCTTTAACCTTACTGATAGACAAATCAGTATGGCACAAAAGGGTGCTGATTATACAATCTTGAGCATTGAAAAACTCGAAAGATTACCAGTGACAATGTCAGAACGACCTGTCAGTGAATGGATAATACATGGGATAATTAATATTCCAATTTCAACCTTCAGGTTTCAATACTGCCAAATATAATATATACAGGCTGGCATGTACGAGAAATTGGGAAAGGGGTACATTAAAACAACATGGAACCTGCCCTATTCACATGCATGTGTCAGTAATAAAGGACAGAAAGTGTTTCTTAGTGGCAATAATTGTGCGATGTCACTAAGCGGCACACTTCTGTGTAACGGAATTAGTTTGCATGGAGCCTGTGAAGGGAATTCATACAACCTTTCATGTCACCAGCAAGGCGCACCTGCAACAGAAGAATGCGTGTTAGACACCTGTCTGACGCTACAATCGGATGCGCCAATGGATGCAGAAACATTGTTGGGTCCTATCAAGGCTCACGCTTTGTGCTGCCCCCAAAGGCTACCAATCCTGATGACGGCATTCGTGGAAGCTTCACCACTACGATTGAGGGGTAGTGAAGTTCAAGATGAAAGCAGCATCGAACAGGTACGACCTTCTGTCATTAATGCAAATCAGAATGTCAATGGAGACAATCATGCGCACGAATGCATGGTTACACCTATTTCCGAGTTAGTGGAACTTTCCCAGGAAGCTGTTGACAGCTTTTTCGAAAGCCTAAATGATATGATGTTCTCACCAGAGCAGAAATAGAGACTTTTGAGCAAGCTCGCACACGGCGTTCCCTGAATTCGGCCTTCAACTTTAAAAATAAAGTCACATGAACAATTTTCCCTCCAGTTCACGGACAGCAATTTTTTCTACAGCCCCAAAATATTTTTGCATATTTTTCGGGACACTATCTTCTGCTTAAAGTAAGAACTATTCTTAAAGAACAAAAATTTCTAATTTTAGATAGCTTATAGACATTAGCTGCCCGCTGGTATGTTCATAAATATTTTATTCTGTGATGGAATGGTCTCGACCTTTTTTTTTCTGTATTAAGAGCCATTTCATGTAATTCTCATCTACCAAATAGCAATAATGTATACAAATGCGTGATTACTTTGGCATTATTCTACAGCTTGAGTGCATACAATGCATATGACTGCAATTTTTCCGTATATTTGAAAATGTCAAAATAAATTTATGTATTTTGGGGTGGTAAGGTATACACACTACTCTATAGTATGTTGTACTATGTTTTACTATGCCTAGATTAGTAAATATGTCCATAGTTAGCGTGGAGTGGGTGTGATGTATTCCTATAGGTTCTGAATCGATCCCCCTATTCCTGACCCTATTCTGGTTAAAACAAACCAACAAGTTAACTAGCAGTCAGCCCATGAGGCAGAAAACCCCCATGATGCAGATACCGTTATCTGACGCAGCCACACTACGGCACAGGAACGTGTTATCTGATTAGGTCATAACGCTTGCGATCTAATTAGACAAGCGATATTCCTCCAGCCCCTGATAAGGCATACGGAGTTCTCTAAACAAATCAAACCTATGACAACCTGGGCAAAACCCTGCGGCCATTGTTTTGATTTCACCGAGAACTTCAGCAAAAGAATGTGCTAACGAGCAAGTCGTATGACATCCTTATTGACGTATCTATGTCCATCCTTACGTCAATCTCGGCACCTTAAAGGTATAAATATTACCGATATTGCCCTATGCAAAGACACGAGGTGGTGACGAGACGGAGCAGCCATACTTGCCGAAGCCCAGAGCAGAGCAGACCCCGCTGGCGCAGCCCCGCCTTCCTGACGCGCTGAGAGACGCGCTGCTTTCTCCTGCCGAGAAATCCAGCACCGGCGTTTCCGGGTAGCCCTCGCAGGCAGCCTGGAATATCGAGACCAGAGACGAGAGATACCATCCCTCACTCATCCTAACTTTCAGGTACAGAACTGAATAACCCCTCACAGAGAATTCTTAAGTTAGTCACTTGGCAAAAACAAACTTAACTTAAACTGTAACTTTCTATTCCCGCCCACGCATTAGACTTAGGTCAGGTACACGGGGTAGGCGTATTTAGAAACACCAGTTGAGTACGTTTAGTCAAATGTATATATGTATGTAATATATTTTATTCATTTTAAACCTTCATATGGCTTAGGAACCATATCAATGTTTTTACAGTATTATTTTATACTTCTGCTTCTAATGTATGCACTTTACTTAACCATAAGTATTGCAATAATATCGATCCATTTCTCTTGTATGAGAAAAGAGACTGATCAATAAATAACACCTTTTTATTGAACACGCCCGTCTCTTCCTTTTCTCTACAATCTGATGAGACTAAGAATGCACGTACTGACTGAGTAAAATAAATTGCCTTTTGTTCACACGACTCTCGAGATATACTCTTGATTAGGGGAGAGCAAAGTTGTCATGTTCTATGGTTGTCAGAAACTAAATCCCTTCTTGTCTAATCAGGGAAGTTAATTCCTTCCTTAACATTCGAGAAAGTTTCTAGTGAACTCTGAGCTAGCTGGCAAACCCAAAACTTTAAGTCTAATATCGACAGTAGTAGACCTAGTTAACGTCTGGTCTAGGCCTATACTATTGAAGGTATTATTCCAATGCGCAGAGCCTATTGGGATGATAGGAACTACACTACAGAGGGTTCAGACGACGAAACACGTAATTTAGGCGAACCGTGTTAAGTAGTGTAGCGAAAACGCGTACACTTACTGAACTCGCCATTTACGGTTCATAGATACCAAACTCGTCCATATTCGGTAATGCCCACAACACCGTAACGATTTTCACGGAACCTCACTTGATCATACCATCTTTTGACTGAGTGCCTGCATTTCTAAAACAGTATTCTCACAGTTCGAATCCCAAGAGGGTCCTGGGATATCCTCTCCCTCGCCCCGTGCCTCCACTACCGTAACCTGTGATGAATTGTTTTGCATATTTTCTATGTCGCCTCTTTCCTCGCTATTAATTATGCTGCTTTGGTCACCATTTTTCTCTCGCACACCCTTCTCTTTCTTTTTCTCGCTCGTGTCTAGGAGTAGAACATGCTTGTAATGGAGGACTGCTTTTTCCCCAGCTCCCCCAAGAATGGCCTTTCTGGTTGGCACTTTTGTTATGCCCCTCGTTTTTTTCTCTGTCCAGCTTATTCCTCTTACCAGTGCGAAGCTCTGGTTTCTTAGCATCTGTCTTCGGGTCAATTTTCTCCCGTCATGATGGTACCAGTGGCAAATTCAAGCGCGGCATGCCTCGTCCTCCTCGCGCTGCCATTGCCTCTGTAGCTCGAGCTCCACTAGCATCTCTGTAGCTAGGCAACCCGGCCCGCCGGCACCGTTGCAGTTTCTCAACCCAGAAACTGTAGTCAGCAGCAGAAACGCAAGGGATTCCCAGTGCGCACAGCAGCCTTTGCCCTTCTTTTTTCTCCGTAGATCACCAAGTCTCAGGCTCTGCTTTAACAGCCTGCCTCTGCCACCCCGTTGACAGATTCCCCTTCGCATAGGCCATCTGAAGTCGGAAGGGGAGTCCGGCGAGGGTCAGAGTGACGTAGGAGGTGAGTGGTGATGGTCTCACTCAGTTGACATCTTACCTCCTCAGACCACATGGTTTGCTATGTTGTCTGTGACTTTAGAGAACCTGTTTGCCAATGACCATTAACAGGTTGTGAGTTGGTTCTGGTTTGTTCTGAATTTTTCTCACATATTTTAGAGAGGGTCATCTGTTGTGATTTTTCCATACGTGCACAAAGGGTCTGGAACAGCATCTGCGTATCCATCCGGACTTCCCTAACACCACTCCAATTTAGGAAATCTCACCTCTTTAAAGAACCATACATCACAATGCATTAACCACTCATTATCCACCCACCTCTCCCATCACTCGTTGACTGTCTGCTTGTCTTTGAACAGGAACAGTGCTCCACTGCCTTTTGGCTAGGTTCGCTCTAAAGAAATAGCATATACATAATTATTCCTGGAAATGTTGCACTTGATGATGCTCAGCATGGCTTTTGGGGACAGCGAGTTCTCTCTCTATTGATTTCTGCAGGAATCTAATCCTGATACTTCCATATTTTGACACTTAAGTAGGATAAGGAAAGAAAATATGAGGTAACGATGCTGCAAGAGAAGTCTAATGTGTTTTTAGAGCAATGCTTGGAGCGCCATGGAAATTCAGACATAGGCCAACCTTGGATGTGGTAAGTTCCTGCATGATGGAGATTTAAACCAATGTCATGTTTTTTTAGGTCTCCCAGGCAACCAATAGGAGAGAGAGAGATCTGCCATCTAGGTACAGTCTCCTTTGTATGTGCAGATTGTAAAACATATATGGCTGTGATATCTTTCCTTAAGGCTAAGGGAAGACTCTTGTGAAGCCGAAAACTTGAAAATGTGTATGTTTTATCTAAGACAAATGGGTGTGGGCAGCACCCTGAAACTCCCTGTAAAACATATTTATTTTCTCCACTGCAGTGAGGATAGGAAGGGATGTTATAAGCATAGACACACAAGCAGTCATCTGTAAGTGCCGGATAAAGGGACGCTGCTGTGCAACAGCGAGAACATTGCGCTGCCACCAGAGACTGCAGGGACAAAGCTCACCAGCTGATTTCCAGAGGCATGCCACCCACACCTTGCACATGCAAGTTCTTCTGACCAATCAATTTGTGTGGGAATTGCTGGCTAAATTAGAAAATCCAGAGTTCTCATAAAGATCATATTATTTATATATGCCATCAAATGAACATGAAAGTTGGATTAAACCCAGATCTTTATGACTGGGGTGAATGTTTGTATTGCTCAGCATTCCATACATCATTTGTTCCTTTTGCTTTTGTCACCCTAAATGGGAAGGGTGTGCCCAGACGTGGGTCCCATGCTCACTGCACCACTGAATTCAAGCTAGCCTGGCTGATGAGGACTGTTTTTTCTCTTTCTTTAACCCTTGTTCTTCCTCCTCCCTACTCCACCCCTCATCCCTGGATTCCTCCTATTGTCCGCCTACCCACTATTCCTCCTTTTTTTAAAAAAAGTTGTTGCTACCCTATGTGCTATTGGCGGGCAGACATCTTAAAACGGTTTGCTTAACAGTATGAAAGAGCTGCCAAGAGTTCAAGTATATGTGCACTGCTAGATATTGGGTTTTTGTTGGCAGAGGTATGCACCCTGTTCAAGCAGGAACCGCAATCCTAGTCAGGGTAAGTCACAACACACTCTGGTAGCTTGTTACAGCGCATTCAAGCTTAACTGAAGAAGCAATGTGTAAAGTATTTGTGCAACACTTCAAACAGAGACACAGTGAAAACTTTAAAAAAAAGAGGTTACAAAAATAAGAATAATGTTATAAATAGAACAACAAAATGATAAAAATCCAACAAGTAGACGTTGAGATATGAATTATTAAAGAATAAATGTAAAATAATGCTTAGAAGCAATAAGCAATTAAATGGATTATCTGGTAGCGCTAGACTGAGAGAAAGTCAAAAGTTCAGGACGATTGCGATGGAGTGCGTGCTGGATGTAGGGATCCAGTTGGCCTTGCTGAACCAAAGTACCTTGATCCGAGATGCTTTGTCGTTGATGAGGATGCCAAATACAGAAAGGTGATGCGCCAGTGTCGAGCCACACAGTGGACAAGATGCGCCAATTTTCTCCATGCAACTGCAGTACTGCGTGCAACAATGAGTATGCTCTGGTTCCGCCTCATTTAAAGGCAAAGATTCGCCGGTCCCGATGCAGATGCGTGGGTTCTGGATGTAATGCACCTTAGACCTCACTTCCAAGGGTCCATACTGGGATAACATCACTTGGCAGGGCAGACTCGCAGGGCCCGATTCACAAAGGTAAAGTTAGACAAAAAGTCTAACTTTGGCCAAAAGTCTAACTTTACTACTTTTCGGTATTCACAAAAGGAAGTTATTACAACTAACTTTACTAGTAGTAACTTCACTACTAGTATCTTTACTATTAGTACAAGTAGTAAAGTTACTAGTAGTGATGCACCTGTGTGAATATCGAAAAGTAGTAAAGTGAGACTTGTAGTCTAACTTTACCTTTGTGAATTGGGCCCTAAATTTAGAACTGAAGTCTAAGCTTACACTTTAGGTCTAAGTTTAGACTTTTGGTCTAAAATTAGATTATAGGTCTAAACTTAGACTTCAGGTGTAAAGTTAGACTTCAGGTCTAAGTTAACCTTTGTGAATCGGGCCCACAGCTAATAGAGTCCAGACGCAGATGCAGGCAGTTGAGGTCTTTGACATCCTTGAGACTTAGAACAGCTGGCAATCCAACAAGTCTTTGGAGTCACTGTGAGTTAAAGGCAGGAGAACAGCAGGCAGCAAGGCAAGAGTGCAGTAAGGCAAGAGCACAGCAAGTCAGATGTCAAGCAAAGCAGCAGTCCAGCAGAATGGCAGCACACCAGCTCTTCTTAATGGCAAAGTAGTTACAGTGCAAACACAAGGAGATGATGGACAGAGTGCTGAAACTTTTCAGACACTCACCCCAGTCACAGATCTGGGTTAAGTCCATCATCGTTCTTTAGCTCAATTTCCCACTTCAGTTCAGACCCAGCTATATGTAAATATATCTTGACCCGGTGCCTCATGGGAACAGTCCAGCCCAAACTGCCAAGCCAGGTCTTCCCTGAACAGGAAACAAGCATCCTGGGACCGGTTAACCGCATGCGTGCGGGCGGAATTCCGCTCGTACGCTGAGATTTTTTAAATCGCACTTTACGTGACGAGCTGGGCTCGTCATCAGCGTGCGAGGAGGCTACGCCATGACGAGCCCAGCTCGTCATCAGCGTCGAAGGGGTTAAGGGGTAACACCCCTCATCAGCCAGGCTAGCTTGAATCCAGTGGCAAAGTGAGCAAGGGACCCACGTCTGGGCATAACCTGCCAACTTAGGGCCAACACAATGAGATGATGGACAGAACGCTGAATCTTTTACAGCCCCAGAAGTGTACTGAAGGTATGGTGTCAGATGTCCAGTACTTATACCCACTTGTGCCTTTGAAGTGGGGGAGACTACAAAGAACGTTTTGAAGTGCACAAAGGTCCTCCCTTCCTGCCATGGCTTGAGACTCACTACAAGTGGGTATGCAGCCCTCTGTGTATGGACAGGACACTGCCTATTCAGGTGTAAGTGTGAGGCTGTGCCCAGCTCCTCCATCCCATCTCCTGGGAAGGCTCATCAAAACAACCTTCAGCTCTCTTTGTGTGTGGCTGTCTAGAAGGAAAACACAAAGCCCAGCTGTCACCCAACCCAGACTGAACAGAGACCGACAGAAGGCACTAAATGGCTACAGTAAGTAAATGCCAACTTTCTAAAAGTGGCATTTACTAACCTGCCATTTAAAATCCAACTTCACCATACATTGTTATTTTAAATTGTGAGTCCATTGACACCAAACTTGAAAGGTCTATCTCTGCACAATTGGAAATTACACTTAAAAGATGTAATTAGGTCATCTAATGTTATCCTATGGGAGATAGGCCTTGCAGTTGTGAAAAACAAAATTGGCTGTTTTTCAGTACCAATAGATATACAACTTAAAATTACATCTCCTGTTTTTTAAATATATTGTACCCTGCCATGTGGGTCATAAAGGGCCTACCTTACAGGTGATGTATATGTGTAAAAAGGGAAGGTTTATGTCTGACAATAGACTTATCTGGTCAGGTCGAAGTGGCAGTGTTAAATTGTACATACAGGCCCAGCAATTGCAGGCCTGAGCATTGGTTAGAGAGCTACTGAAGTGGGTGGCACAATAAATACTGCAGGCCCACCAGTATCATTTAATGTATAGGCCCTGGTCACAAGGTGTGCACTTTACTAGGGAATTATAAGTAAATTATATATGGCAATTGGAGTTAAGCCAAAGTTACCATGTTTAGGGGAGAGAGCACCAGCACTTTAGCATTGATTAGCAGTGGTAAAGGGCACATAGTACTAAAGTCTGTTAAAACAATGTCAGAAAAATGGAGGGAGACAGGCAAAAAGGTGGGGTAAGATCAGCATATGTCTGTCAGGTTTAACATGCATGCATGCACAGCAGGCATTGCCAGATAGGTTTTACTTTATTTGACCAAATCACATTGAAGGATAGCGTCCACAGACATATCCATGACAACCATGTTTGAACAGGATATCCATTTAGTTGGCTCTCATAGATGTGTTGTCACAACAATGGACATCTTTTTGTGATTTTGTCAATATTTTAATAAATGCTGTTCTAAAATAGCCACAATAGATGTGTGCACATTCACAGAGGCTAATACTATATAAATAAATGAGGTTAGTATTATGATGTATGTAGAAGACAACTCTAATAAAATTCAATATTGTTGCTTTCCCTGATATTTCTGGATTTTCTCCTGCTTCATATATGGGACAGCTAGGGAGCTTAAATTGAATGTTAAGGCTTCTATTGAGAAATCACCTCCTCATTCTCTATTGTGTGAGGATTTTGATCATGAAACGGAAGACTGTAAAACACAAGTGTTTGCTGCCATTGGGTCAAGAACTTCATCCTCTAATAAGGTCTCATCTAATAATGCCATTACAACTAAGAGGAGCCCCAAAAAAGATGCTCCATGATTTGTGAAACATCGCCCACCTTGACAAAGAATGTGTTTCTGTTGGTAATCAAAGCATTAAAGCCATCCTACAAGGGACACATCTAAGGCTCTGGAGCTTAGAAAATAGATGGTCTATTATAGAAAATAGAGTTAAAGAGGTGGAACAAAGATTTAGTTGTACAGAACATGCAGTAGTAAAAGATAATCAACTTCAGTCTGAGATTAACATTCTTTAAACAAACTTGCAAAAGATATTTAGAATCACAAGAGAAGGAATACTATCAAACTTTATTGTCTTCTTCAGGACAATAAGGGACAAGACCCAATATCTGTTTTCCAAAAGCTTCCACTCAGAGTTGTTGGGCATGCCAGATTCTATTGATTTAACATTTAAAGAGAACATTGAGTGGGCCAAAATCAAGCAAACGGCCTTGATGCTTCAAAAAGGAAACTGTTTCAGAATGAGACGAAGATTTGGACACAGTGATACCTTTTTCTTCTTAAATAAGATACGTTGAATGTTTACTGCAACTAAGACTTAAGTATCTTCTCTTATATTTGTAAATCTCTATTATTCTAACCACAAATATCATGCATTTTATAGTTCCATTAATTGGTAGAGGATTAATTTATATTTTGTCTTGTCTTAGTAATGATTCCTGATATGGTTTATCCTTCAGAGAATTAAAGCGTTCTCTATGGAAAATGGTTCTGGTTTTCTATTAAAGTCAAATGCTATAGATAATTGAAGGTAAAACAGAGCAAGGAAACTATTATCAAATTATTTCAAACTCAAGAGGCATTTATAAAATGTAATCTTTGGTACATTTGGAAGGTCATTCATATTTAAAGAATTTGGGTATTTCAAGTATGTTTCACGAGTTGTACAAAACACATTATACAACAGAGAATTCTACTAATAAAGAGGTATTAGTTATGATTCATTTTCCATTGTAAAATCCACATCATAACCCATGTTGATTCTTCTTCTCTGTGCAAGGATACTTCATTTGAGGAGGTAACACAAGTTAAGAAATCAATGACATAGTGTAAGACACTGGGACCAGATGGTTTCTTAATTGAATTTCACTTACAATTTATCACATCTCTGGCTACTAAATTGTTAAAGTGATATTTGTGTTTTTCTTCCACAAGAGACGACAAGGACACCATTCTTGATGAAATGCACTGTCTTCTATTTAAAGGGGTGGGAACCAAAAAGGTGTAAAATTATAGACTGATTTCTTTGAACAATATGTATTCCCAGATTTTTGTGAAAATCCTATCTATACACTTAGAATAATTTATGATTCGACTAATTGTAATGGAACAATTAGGTTTGCTGAAGGGAGAATTTCTTCAGACAAGACTGTGCCTCATTATTATCAGTACTGCTACAAAATATAAAAATATTTTAGTTCATTAGCACCCTAAGCAGACAAAGTTTTCAAATGCTGGAGGAGAAATGAATGCTAAAATCTTTGAAATAGCATGTCAACATTCCTAAATTTATAAATCTAATATTTCTCCTTTAAGCTTTATCATGACTTGGCTTAAATTTTTATTAGCTGGATTCTTTCCCCTTTTTGAATTTGGGAAGAGGTGATAGATAGGAATGTCTTTTGCCACCCTTTTTTATTTTGTCATTGGAACCATTTTTAAACATAATCATAAAAATATAGAATTTGGTTTTGTTATTGGGGATAAATAAGTTAAGATGTCTATTTGTACAAATTAGATTTTATTAGACATCTCTAATCCAAATATTTGTTTCCTTTTTTTCAAGTAAATTGAGTGAGCTGTTTTTAGACGTCTCAGGTTGGGACTTAAATTTAGATTAATTCATAAGCCTCGAATCTAATACTTTTTTAAAATTACAATTTTCTCCATATGACTTGTCATGGAACCTTATCAATATAATTGGGGCAGATCATTGTGTTATTAAGTTTATGCAATTGTCATTTTTTATTACATCTGTTGTTAAGCTTACAATCATCATCATCCAGACTCATGAAAGAAGTTGTGAAATGGCCTTTCCATGTAGCTGAAATGGGGTCAGTTGTTCAATTATGGAATTGGACAAATCTGACTTTATGGACTGGTCTTTTAAACGTGTAGTCTAAAGTCAGATTATGAAATGGTCACAACTTGAAGTCCTGTATTATTAAACCATGCGTTCAAATACCCTAAAACATGATAACATCTAATTGCTGCATTAATTATGTCTATAGGTCTGGGAGTCACCAAGCAAGTAGGAAAAAATTTTCATGTTAGCTGAAATGTAGACCCACTGGTACTGAGACTTCGAAGATGGTGCAATTGTTGGACAAAAGTTATATTATTGATGCATAACAGCAGCAACCCGCCAGCTTTACCTGGGTGGTCTTGGCACATTACTTTAAAAGAGTGGGTGACAAGCTATTGATGAGACGGTAGGTTAGAATACAGCTGTAAACCTCTGAAATGTGTGATTAGGCTGTTTCTTAGGAAAGCTCCACAGCAGTGGTAGGCCTAGAGATGTAACACAGGCATCTGCTGACCCTCTAGCGAAAGGGCCCCTCCATCCTTCACGGGCCCCATTCGACTTCAGGATTACCAACATTGATAAAACATGAGAGTTGTTACATTATTGAGTGGTGCCTGGGCACTGACACAGTGTTACTGGTTTCATCTAGGTATGAGTATATTTTCAGAGTGCTGTTGTGTTTGGAAGTGCTAGTGTGTTTCTTTTAGGAGTGCATTTTCCTCTGGTTTTTCTGTGATCATCATCACTGGTGAAAAGAGTTCCATGCAGAGAAACCTCTAATGTAGACTGGTCTGGTGCATAAAGAAATGAGCGTATGAGTGATATTTATGTGGCAACAATATTGCTCTGTGAAATGTTATTGACAAACATACAATTGAAAATGTACTAACTGCTGCAATATGTAAACACAATCTAGTTAATATTTTCAACCAATTGTAAATCCAAAAATATGTTTCCATGGCTCTCAATATTTTCAACCATTTCCAGTACAGCAGACACAAATATGTTTAAGGTGTCATGCTAGTGCAGTCTACCAATTTCAACACCACTGACACAAGTATGTTAAGACCCCAATGCCCATTTCTTAGGATTGAAAACTTGTAGTGTGAGCAGACAAATACTTTACAGAATTATTTCATTGCTCTTACTTTAAGCTGTTGAACTAAAGACAACTTCCTCTTTTCCTGTATTTTAGTGATCATTTCATTCAGTGATGATGTGTGTTCAGACAATTTGGTGATGTATTCATTCAACATGTGTAGGATTTCCTTCTCTTCTTTATCCAGTTTGGATAGAAAGTGTATTTTCTCTTTTTCCAGGAACTCCTGAAGCTCTTGAAATTCCATTTCCATCCTTTCCCGTTCATCCTTAATTTTACTCTTGGGAGAGAGATAAAATTAGCAAATAAATTGTCAAAATACTTTGCTAGACCTGCCGATTTACAAAATAAAGTGCAGTTTTGTGAGGTAGGAAAAATACTCATGCTCATGGGTGCTGGCTGAGAAGTGGGCAAGGGCTGTAGGGGCCTTGGGACTTTCACAGCAGCTCCCAACATATACACTAATGATGTGAGTGTCCCGGGAGGCACTGGGCATCCAAGGTAATAAACAGCCTACTCCTGCTGGCACCCAGTATTAGTAATGGCTGTGGAGAGGGCATGTGCTAATGAGTACTTCAAACAGAATTCATGTTTAAGACTTTGCAGAGACATGTCGCATTACATAGTGGTGTTCGACAATAGCATAATTATAGTTAGGCTCATGATTCCATTAGAAATAGATTTTTTAGTTTGCTGACAATGTTGTGCCGTTTTGGCGAATCTTCACAAAACATTGCAGAAAAAAGCCTCATTCTGCTTTTTCCTTGAAAGTATCGGGGTGATGCGTAAAGCGGGGGCAGAGAAAAAGGGGGCATCCCAAAAAACACTTACCATATGCAAACTGAACACCAATACTACAAAGACCATTGAATGGAATTACACCACATTTTGAAGAAACCTAGATCATGGTCCAGAAGTGTGCTTTTTTGTGATTTTGTCTAAATCTGTTCAGTAGTTTGTGAGAAATTAAGGCTCAAAATGTATACCAGAGGATCCATGGAGCTGAAAGATCTAATTATAAGATCTGATTGGCTGCCACCACATCAACAGAGACATGATGTCATCCATTTTAGGTCTCAGGGACTCAGTCCCCTTGTCTGGAAAATTAGTAAAAAAAATATAGCGGGCAGGGTAGGGATTCAACGCCCCCCTCAGCCTGCTGTGTAGTTTGATTCCTGATGGACACCCATGAGTCCAAAAAGTAATTTTTCTCTTAACGGTACAACTGATCCTTGGTAGATTTACAGATCTGGGGGAAAAAGGGTCAGTCTCCCAGCTATTTTGAATTTTAAGCTCCCTTGTAGCCAGGGCCAGGGAATTGTGCAATTGAAAATGTTTGGGAGGCGGCATGTAGAGCCTCTCCATGAGGCATTTTGGGGCCCCAGGGACCCCATCCTTTGGGACTGATTTACATATTTTGGGGAGGGGGTGTGGTCTCCCCTTTCAGAGCCATTAACAGGGCCTAGGTAGCCAATCAATCCAGTGCCACTACACTTATTTTGGAGTAGGGGCCCCTCTCTCCAAACCTTTAAAAGGCCCCAGTGACCTCATCCCCATGAGCCGATTGAATTCTTTTTGGGAGACGGTGTGTGGTCCTCCTATAGGGCCCGGGGACCACAACCGCAGGGCTAAGGTATTTTTGATTGGGGAGGTATTTTTAATTGGAGTAGTAAGAGTGTGAACCCTCCCTGGGCCATCCTAAGGCCCCGGGGGGTATACAGTCATAATATTGAGTACAAAATATCGAATGGGCAAAATATCGAGTTAAAAATATAGAATGGGCAAAATATCGAATGGACGGAATATAGACTATAAAAATATCAAATAGAATAGCAGTAATATCGAATACAAAATATAAAATGGACAAAATATCGAATGGATAGAACATAGACAACAAAAATATCGAATGGACAGAATATAGACAACAAAAATATCGAATGAGGTAAGTAAGTTAATATCGATTTGTTAATAATATCGAATTTTTTTAAGTGTTTTTTATGCTAGTATATGTGTGAAAATTGTATATTTATTTCATCATTTCTTTTAAGTAATTAAATTTATGGTATTTAATTTTTGCGTAATATCATTCTGTAGCGGGTTGTGGGTTTATAGGGGAATAGGGTGGGAAGTAATTTAATTATATTTAATTAAATATTTTAATTTATTTATTGGTATTTATTTTGAATTAATTGTTAATTAATGTTTAATTGGTAATTATTTAAAATAGAATTGGTAATTTATTTTTATTAATTGATTAATTGATAATTATATTAATTTTATTAGTTTATTTTCTGTAGCGGGTTGTGGGTTTATAGGGGAATAGGGTGGGAAGTAATTTAATTGTAATTATTGTGAAAAAAACGTATGTTTTGGTATTAATTTTGAATTAATTGTTAATTAATTTTTAATTGGTAATTAATTTAATTAGAATTGGCAATTATTTTGTATTAATTGATTAATTGATAAGTATGTTAATTTTATTAATTTATTTTCTGCAGCGGGTTTTGGGTTTATAGGGGAATTGGGTGGGAAGTAATTTAATGGTAATTAATTTAAAAAATATATTTTTTTATTGGTATTTATTTTGAATTAAATGTTCATTATTTTTCAATTGTTATTTAATTGTTAATTGTTAATTTGTATTAATAGGTAAATCATTTTTAGTAATTAATTTATATTTGTATTTTTAATTGATTAATTATTATATTATATTAAATTGGTAATTACTTTTAATACAATTGTACTTGGTATTAATATATACATTTTTTTAATTCATATATAAAGTATTTATTTTCCTTACTGTTGCACTCACCGGAGTGGGAATAGTAATTTTTACCCCTATGCTATCCAACGCTTTCCCTACTGTTGCATCCACTGGAGTGGGAATAGTAATTTTTACCCCTACGCTATCCAACGCTTTCCCTACTGTTGCACTCTCTGGAGTGGGAATAGTAATTTTTACTCTCCCGCTATCCAACGCTTTGCCTACTGTTGCACTCACTGGAGTGGGAATAGTAATTTTTACCCCTACGCTATCCAACGCTTTCCCTACTGTTGCACTCTCTGGAGTGGGAATAGTAATTTTTACTCTCCCGCTATCCACCGTTTTCCCTACTGTTGCACTCACTGGAGTGGGAATAGTAATTTGTCCCTACTGTTGCACTCCCTGGAGTGGGAATAGTAATATTTACCCCTACGCTATCCAACGTTTTCCTAACTGTTGCACTCTCTGGAGTGGGAATAGTAATTTTTATCCCTACGCTATCCAACGCTTTCCCTACTGTTGCACTCTTTGGAGTGGGAATAGTAATTTTTACACTCCTGCTATCCAACGCTTTCTCTACTTGTGCACTCACTGGTGTGGGAATAGTAATTTTTTCCCCTACGCTATCCAACGCTTTCCCTACTGTTGCACTCTCTGGAGTGGGAATAGTCATTTTTACCCCTACGCTATCCAACGCTTTCCCTACTGTTGCACTCACTGGAGTGGGAATAGTCATTTTTACCCCTACGCTATCCAACGATTTCCTAACTGTGGCACTCTCTGGAGTGGGAATAGTAATTTTTACCCTCCCGCTATCCAACGCTTTCCTTACTGTTGCACTCACTCTAGTGGGATTAGTAAATGTTACCCTCCCGCTATCCTACGGTAAAAATATTGTATATTTTTTATTAATATTATGTTTATATATATGTATTAAGAAAATTTATTGTATGTTTATTTGTTTTTAGCTTACATTAATTATTTATTAATTTTTAGGTTATTTAAGTATTATTAAGTATGTTTAAGTTAATTATATTTATTATTTCATTATTTTTCAATTACTTTTAAGACATTACAAAAATTCAATATTTTGACTAACTATATTTTTTACAACGATATTTTTGATTACCTGTCTGGAGATAGGAATTCAATATTTTTGTATTCTATATTTTGTACTCGATCTTTTGCTACGTCAATATTTGTGTCATCGATATGTCAATGATCCGCTTCGGGGACCTCATACCCTGGGGCCTGCTGGCAGCAGTGCCCCGGGGACTCCCTCCCCCAGACATTGCTATTTCCAACCCGGGAGAGTGTAAGCAGGGAATACAAATGTAATTACCTGCCTAGACTCTTTAGGGCAGGGAACATAGTTTTGCTCAAATCCGGAAGGAGCAGGAAAAAGCTGCTCCCTCCAGACTGGAGCAAAGCAACATAACTCAACATAACTGTCTCTCACCACACCCAGGATGGGTGCTGGCTGGGGATCTGGCATGGACTGTGGGGGCTAATGGGCTCCACTAGTGGGCCCAAAAATTAATATAAAGTGTGTGTATCCCAGGTAGGACTGGCATACCCCTAACGCCCCCCCCCCAAAAAAAATAATACTAAAAGAGCAGCAGGAGCCGCTCATTTATTATTCAGTGGTCTTGGCAAGGAGCGCTCCATAATGCCCTGTGAGTAATTTTTGTTTTTATCCTGGTGGCGTCCCTTGCAATAGGAGGGACACCAAGATGCACTTGTTTAATGTTGTGGAAGCCTAAGGGAGGGCTCTTCAGCTGCGGTGCAGGAACCCCTTGTGGTTGGCTCTAGGGCTGCATGTTGTTTACCTTGGGAGGCTCTGTGGACTTTGAACATTGAACACCTAGCTGCAGGTGCCAGTGGAGTGCTCGCAGGACCGGCATCATGTGTTTTCTGGGGAGAAGGTGACGAGGAGTATTGCTGCCATAGTCTCATGGAGATCACAAGAGTGAGGATAGCTCGTAGTGTTTATTTTATGCTTGCAGTATTTTTAATGTACCAAGGCTCCTCCTCGTGCCTACTACTAAGTTGACATTAGGGAGTGGAAGGTTATGCACACAATGATACATTTGGTGAACTGTTACGAAGCACATGAAAAGGAAAAGGTGCGCTTTTAATATTTTCTGATTCTACTGACAAAACAATGTAATCATAATTTAAGTTGATTTAAAAACAATATTTCTGCACTGAGCATACAAGGCAAGGGTACGCTGGATATTTTGTTTGGTTGTGAAAAGACACCATACCTAAGTAAACAAGCACCGGCTAACCCGACAGTTCTGGCTTGCATGCCCCAATTCATATAAACTCATGCACCACAAATGCTTTTTATGTGCATTGCGTGCATACATTATGTTAATCACATGTATATGCCATATAAGCTTTGCAAATGCTGGGAACAGAGGATCGAAATAGCATTGCTTTCTTTATTGAATGTGTATTGTAGAACTGACAAACAATATGGTAATTGGGTCTACTTTTCAGCTGCAAAATAGTTCTTGATACAGTCCAGTGGAAGCATTTTCTTTAAGATTAAGTGGTCCACCAAACCACAAATAGCATGAGGTAAGATAGTACTAATATGGGTGGAGTCAAAGCCAACTCAATGTATAGTGTAGAGAACAAGAAAAAATACATCTTGCATACCATACTGCCCTGTTAAGCCAGACCTTAAACTAATTGCTCAAAGGAATGTAAACAGCTTGATAAATACTAATATTGGGCGTTATATAGAATTGGCTAATCCTAAGGACATTTATGATTTTGTTGTTAACTTGAGGGAAGTATGCCTATGTATTTAGGGGAGAGGTGTGGCGCCGCGGCCAGGGCGACTGACGCTGGAATCTGGGGACCACGGTTCGATCCCCGGCTCCGGCGGCAGGTTAGCTCAGCACCATGTGACTCTGGGCAATAGCTCTACCTCCCTAAGACAAGCACAATCATGGAGCGGTACCACTTTGGGAAGAGAGCACAGAAGGAAGGGGAGTCTATTGAAGATTTTGTGTCTGAGTTGAGGAAACTTGCCGCCACTTGCAAGTTTGGTGGAGCGAGTGAGGAGAGAATTAGGGACCAGTTTGTCTTGGCTTGCAGGATGGAGCGAGTGCGTGAAGAGCTGTGGCTTAAAGATGACCCGCCGTTGAGAGAGGTCCTCATCATAGCCAAGCAAGTAGAGCACATGTTGCAGTGCGTCAAGGAGATTAAGCAAGACGCAGGGGAGAAGAAGAATGATGACAAGACCAGTGTCAGTGAGGTGGTGTCCGAATGCGAGACTGTGTCCGTAGTAGGAGGTCAGAAGGTGGTGGGCAGAGAACAGAAGGAAGGCAAGCCGGGAGGAACATTCAAAGGTACCTGCTACAGGTGTGGTAAGCAAGGGCACCTAGCCAACGACAAGGAGTGTCCCGCCCTCAGATTCACATGTAACAAATGTGGTAAGAAAGGCCATTTCAAGCAATATTGCAAGAGTGGGCAGGGGGTCAGTAGGCAGAGTAGAGACAGAACGAATGTGGTGTGCGACGAGATTGTAGTGCAAATACAAGAGTTGAAGACACAAAGTCCTGAAAACCCCACGTGTGCGGAAATTGCAGTACAGGAAGACGAAGGTCAAGTCAGTAGCCCAAAAGACGTCATAAAAGTAGGGAAGGTTGATCTAGAAGCATTGTTTGACTCTTGTTCTAGAATAACAATTATTAATGCTAAGGAGTTCTCACGTGTGTCTAAGGGGAAGATAACCTTGAGGAGGTTAGACTTAAGGCCAGGAGGGTATGCGGGGCGTCCTATCTCCATGAAAGGATATTTTCTGAGTAAAGTTGAGTACAGGAATAGGACTACTGTGTCTAAAATATATGTATCCACAGTAGGAGACAACATCTTGGGGTGGCAAGCTCAGAAGGGTTTAGGTGTGTATCTCAATCCCAATAGCAATCCCCAGATTTTAATACAGGAGATACAGGAACACAAGACTGACATCACAACGGAGTTCGAAGAGGTGTTTAGGGAAGGGCTTGGATGCTTGAAGAACTACTGTCACAAAATAAAATTGAAGGTAAACGCCAAGCCCGTCGTGGCAAAAGTTAGGAAGCTCCCCATAGCCATTCAGGAGGAGGTCAGATCCGAATTGGAGAAACTGTGCAAGGCTGGAGTCATCGAACCTGTGGAAGCGACCGAGTGGTTGGCGCCCATCGTGGCAGCGAAGAAGAAGGATGGGTCAGTCCGACTCTGCATTGATTTAAGGGCACTGAATAAGGAGGTCGTTGTTGACCGATACCCCTTGCCGAACATCACCCAAATGATGAGCATGCTAGAGGGTGCCAAGGTGTTTTCCACCCTCGATCTCACCTCGGCCTATTTCCAGATAAAACTACACGAGGAGTCTCAGGAACTCACTGCTTTTGTGACACCTATGGGCGCTTACAAGTTCAAAAGGATGCCTTTTGGGTTAGTCTCGGCGGCTGCCGTGTTCCAAAGAATCATGGGCAACATCCTAAAAGGCATCCCAGGCGTCATGTGTTACCAGGATGACGTGCTTGTTTTCGCAAAGAACCAAGTCGAGCATGATGAGAGACTGAGATGTGTGTTGAGGAGGTTTTTGTCCCAAGGCCTTACCGTAAAGAAGAACAAATGTGTATTTAGCTGTGCAGAGCTGGATTTCCTGGGTCACAAGGTAACGACGGAAGGCATACGTCCCAAGGCCGAACTGCAAAACACCATCGTGAATCTGTCACCCCCCAAAAGCAAGGACGAGATCAAATCATTCATGGGGATGTTGGAGTTCTATGGAAAGTTCATTAGAAACTTGGCAGGCAGGACTTACGCCATCAGGCTTCTGTTAAAAAAGGAAAACGAGTTCAAATGGAGCCAGGAATGCCAGAGGGAGTTCGAGGATGTAAAGAGAGCGCTTGCAGAAGCCCCCAGTTTGAAGTCATACGTGCCCAACCGGGCAACGATCCTCACCACTGATGCAAGCGCGAAGGGGTTGGGAGCTGTCCTCACCCAAAAAGGCGTGGAAGGAGAAGAAACCATAGCCTTTGCCTCAAGGTCGCTCCAGAAGTCTGAGAACAACTACTCAGTTATCGAAAAAGAGGCATTGGCGGTATCATGGGCAGTAGGAAAATTCAGGGACTTCCTGTGGGGTACGCAGTTCACCCTCCGAACCGACCACAAGCCGTTGGTAGAAGTATTCAGCAGGAAAGGTTTGGATGCCATCTCCAGCAGGATAAGGCGTTGGGTGGTCAGTCTCCAGGAGTACACGTTCAACGTCGAGTACGTCCCAGGAACGCAAAACCTTGCAGCTGACTGCCTGTCCAGACTCGTCAGTGAAGTAGAAGCAAGGGAAATGCAAGAAAAAACGGATGAAGAAGAAGAGGGATACATGGTAGAGAATGTCTGCACCATCCAGAAGGCGTTGGGAGAAGAAACGTGGAGAAAGGCACAGGATGAGGACAAGATACTGGAGGAAATTTGCAGAAGAATGAGGGATGGATGGAAGCACAGCGACAAACGAGATGAAGACCTACGGCCTTTCCAGGCTGTTAAGGACGAGTTGACCATTGTTGACGGATGCCTGTTCAGGGGAACAAGGCTTGTGCCACCAGCAACCGTGAGAGACAACCTGGTCGAGATAGCCCACGAAGGGCACTTGGGTATCACCAAAACCAAGCAAAGACTCAGGGAGAGTTATTGGTGGCCGAACATGGACCTGGTCACCGAAAGGAGAATCAGGGAGTGCATCCCATGCAGCAACAGCGACAAGGTCCTGAAGCAACAGACACCACCCATGGTGTGTAGGCCACCCCCGTCAGGACCATGGGATGAGTTGGCATTAGACATCGTGGGCCCGATGTCTGGAGAACTGCGGACGCCTTACATCTTGGTGCTCGTGGATTTGTATTCTCGGTGGCCAGAGATAAAACTCGTCAGTGAAGTCACGACAAAGACTGTCATCGGATTCTTACAGGAGGTGTTTATCCGAGAGGGGCTCCCCAGCAACATCCTCACTGACAACGGAGTACAACTATGCTCGAAAGAGATGGAAGACTTTCTGGAAGAAAGAGGCATCAGACACAAGCGATGCGCATTATACCACCCCGAAACCAATGGCATGGTCGAACGTTTTAACAAAACCCTCAAGGAGAGCATCCAGCTGGCCAAAGCCAGTGGCATAAGCTGGAAAGAAGAGGTGTGGAGGCGTTTGGAAGCATACAGGTTCACGCCGCATCAGACGACGGGCGTTACCCCGTTCGAATTGCTCCGCGCAAGGACACCCAACACTAAGCTTACCCCAGGGTGGATGGAATGGCACAAGGGGTGGTCGGACCGAACCAAAGAAAAGGATAGCCTGAGGAAGCATGAACAAGCCATGAAAGTGAGGAAAGAAGGATACGACCAGCGCAAAGCCACACGGGAGGTCGAATTCAAAGTAGGTGACAACATCAAAATCAAAGCTCCCACAGGGAGGGCAAGCTGGTCAGGGTACAGCAGTCCTACCAAAATCACAAAACTTTTCAAGAATGCAGTCAAAACACGAGAAGGGAAAATATGGAACCTAGGGAGAGTTGTAAAATACCACCCTCCAGTAGAAGTCCCTGAAAGTGCAAGGGGGGGGGGGAGTGGTCCAAGACTAGACAGTGGTTCCACCACCATGAGGCAATCAGGTGTCCCTCACCCAGGCCACAGGCCCAACAGGAGAGTGACCAGACCACCCAGGCACTTTGATCAATATGTAATGATGTAACTATTGCCATTCCGCCTACTGTAAGTTTTCACCCCATGTCTTCTTTCTGCTCATTGTTATATTTAATGTTTTCAAGTTCTGCAGGGAAGGGGGATGTGTGGTATCTCCCTCTTCTGCCTCCCCCGGCGGCTCTGCGTGTGATGGTGCTGCTCGCGGTGACATCATTTAGAATGTCACCGCGACCAGCGTTCCAAGGCGAGCGCCGGGGACACTAGTTGAGGCGACAGCATATCGGCAGGCTGTGGCTGAGGTCGCAGTGTTGGTACTACTTTAATAAATCTTCTCTTGTTCATCTACACCACGGCTCCGACTGTCATTTGGGCCGCTACCACACTCGCTTAATCTTCCCGACGGCCCCCGGCGCCTAGAGACCCTTACGGGTGATTGTGCGCTATACAAATGTGGACTTTTACTTTACTTTATTTATTTGGACCCATTGTTTACTTCTGGAAAGAGAAATGACTAGGCAATTGGTAACACTCTTGTGGAAGTAGGAATAGATAAATAATTGGTTGGACAGATTTGTTTACTTGTGGATAGGGCAATGCCTAATTATTGTTTTGGGCTCTGTTTACTTGTAGATGGGTAGGGTGGAGTTGGGTTAAGTGATTAGCAGGAGTATTTGTTTACTTGTGGAAAGTAAAACACCCAAGTAATAGGTTCTTGGGTCACTGTTATATGTAAGTTCCCACTGTCAATTATTACCTGTAAATTGCTCTGTTGCACAGTAGCTAGGTCAGCGCTTTAGAAATAAAATAAATAAGTAAATATATATTTAAAATGTGACAGCTAAAATACTTGCAAAGATCCTGGTGCTTTAGAGCAATGCGAAGACTAGACCGTTTGTGGATGACAGTGCAACCAAGTACTTCGTGGGGTAACTGGACAGGTTTGTTACAGGCTTAAAGAATCCTGTGAATTTAATGTGTTACATTTGAAATATCAATCAATAAAAGAATTGTAAT
Organism: Lissotriton helveticus; assembly: GCF_964261635.1. Lineage (NCBI taxonomy): Eukaryota > Metazoa > Chordata > Amphibia > Caudata > Salamandridae > Lissotriton > Lissotriton helveticus. The sequence goes on along the minus strand of NC_136068.1, from coordinate 1,856,046,995 downwards.
GAGAATGAGGGCACCGACTATTCAAATGAAAAGCAGGAGACATGTTATCTGCTTTTCAAGTATGAAACATGTAAAGACAGATCTGAGATTGTGGTTGGGGTCTAGCAACCAACAGATAAAAAAGCTTTTGAGGAGAGGTACCTAACATAGTTTCAAGAAAGTCAGATCAAGGGCCTTTTTTGAGGATAACCTTTGAATTCTATTTTGATTTAACTATTCGTACAACTGTCTATTGTGGATAACATGCAAATCTGGTATGCACACAGCCCTCCTGAGCCTATGCAAAATTCCCCTACTCTGAATACAACACTACTGGTATTTGGGCCTTAAAACATTACTTAATCTTTCATTTTAACTATAAAGATTTTTCCAAAGAAGATCTATGTGTATAATGTGTTCTGAAACCATGAATAGTGACCTCTGCGGAGCATGTGACAGGAAAATATGGCGGCCGCAGGCTAGAGCGGTACACGCATCCTGACAGACCTCCCCCAGCACCGCTACATCTTTCTCACTTACCGGCGCTTGGAACCGCACTATGTGGATCTTGCTATGAGAAGTGGTCGCGGAGGAGGAAAAAGAAGGTTTAATCCCGGGAGAAAGCTTTCTTTGTTAACCTGCACAGCACCGGCGCCGATGTGTTTTGGAGCGGGCTTGAGATCCCTCCCCTCTGCCTTTCTCCCGCAGTGGAAGCGGTCAGCCGTGGAGCTGAGGCGCGGCCGCAGGGCGGCGGCTCGAGGGCTCCTTAGAGGAAACTTTGGAGGAGAGAGAGGAGGTGGTGCGACGGCGGCTGGGCTTCACCCAGCGTTCGCCATCTTTCGTCCTGCAGCTGACACAAAGACAAACGCCGAGGGAGAGACGGTAGCAGGGGTGCTGAACTGTGAAAACTCCGCAGCTCCTGGCGGCTCAGCAGCGGACGGTAAGAGTAAGGTGGGGGTTTTGGCAGAGGGTGCAGAGGCTCCCGCTCCTAACCCCAGCAAGCGAATATTCAAAAGGCAGACATCAAAAGGTAAAAGCCGGGGAAAAGGTCTTAGAGTCCATGTGGGGAGGGGGAGAAGGGTGACTTGGACCTAGCTCTGCTGGAAGGAGATAAGGAAGTTGAGGTCGAGGTTGAGGCTGTGGCTAAGGCTGACAGAGCCAGGACCAAGTACAGATTAGGTGCAAGCCAGGGGGCTAAGAGTAAAGAGGGGAGTAAACGCCCTAAAGATAGTAGTGGCTCTCAGAAGGGGGTTAAAAATAAGCACTTACAAAATAGTGTAGTACGCATTACCCCCTCTTTCTTTAAGGTTCTGCCCCAGGTGTTGGAAATCTTTCCTGCAAATTCTGTCGACCATAGCACCTAGCACCTCCTCCAAAGTTGTAGCCACCACCGTTCGGATGCTCAGGACAAGGAGACCATTAATCCCCTGGTTAGAACAGATGACTCCGGGCCAGTTGAAGGAACCAGGGAGTCCACCGGACATGTGGACTGTACTGGAGGGACAAGTGGGGCATATGTGGAGGCCTAAAAGGGGGTTGGAAGCTCACTCAAGGCACTCCTAACATCTATGAGGGAGGAGATAAGGAGCGGCTTTGTGGTCTCGAAATTAAACCAGAATGAGATCAGGGCGGCATGTGAAACCCTCGCGAAGAAAGTAGATGGCCTCTATGAAAGAACGGAGACCCTGGAGGGCTCGGTGGGGTCACTGAAAGCTAATTTGGAGACAGCTGAGACAAAGATCCAAAGTCTACGGAGAGAGGGGGATGCTATGCAGAAAAGGGTCGAGTCACTGGAAAATTATTCACAGCGGAATAATCTTCGGCTCTTGAAGGTCCCGGAGGGGAAAGAGGGGGGTGACATTAAGGCTTTCGTAGTATCATTATTAAAGGACTCCCTAAATCTCGATGAGGCAGCTGACATCCTAGAGAGAGACATCCAGCGGATACATCGAGATCCCTTTCGTTTAAACCCAGGCAGAGTCAAACCCAGAAAGATTCTGGTCAACTTTCTTACATATACCCTGAAGGAGAAAATCCGAAACCTCGCATTGAAGGCTAAATTGTTAAAAGCCCCAGCTTTTTCTTTGAAGTTAAGTCTGACCTATCCAAATCCACTTTAGACCGACAGTGGGCGCTCGGCCAAAGAATGGAGAAGTTTAGAGCATTAGGGGCAACAGTGCAGATGAGGTTCCCCTTGTCCTAGCGGGTGATGTACAATAACAAAATGTATAACATCCGATCCCCTTTTGAGGCCGACAAACTACTAGAATCCATTGTGGACCGTTCGCGGGGGGGGGGAGCTAAAATAAAGAGCACGTCTCCATTACACAATGAGAATATGATAGGGGGGTATTTGACAAGGTATTAACTCCCAATATACTTGGTTGGTGTTTTGATCTTTTCTGAGGAGATTAGGGGGTCCTTCTTTCTCAGTGAAGTGAGAATAAAAAGGGGAATGTAGTGGACTAATTAAATTAAAATTGGAAAAAAAGCTGCTAGAAGGAAACAAAAGAAAAAAGAGAGTGGGAGAGAAAGGAAAACAAAAGAAAAAATAATCATTTTTTTTACACATTTTACATAAAGGGGTTTAAACGGAGTATATGATGGAGAAATGGAGAATCCGTGATAAAATGGTAAAGTAGGGAAAAAGAAGAGAAAAAAGGGAAAAAAAAACAAAAGAAAAAAAAACATAAATATAATAAGGGATAAGGCTTTCGCTTTATTACGAGTCACTCGTTCTATTTCTGTTCTTCTCAGTCGGCATCCCCACTAAATTAAGCGGTGTAGGAGGAGGGGGGGCTGTCTGAGGATGCAAACCTGGCTATACATCTGGCCAGTGTAAGTGAGGGGGGGTTTTACGGGGAGTTGTGGGGGGGGCCCTGGGTGGGGGGGAAAATTCTAAAAATCCTCATAAGTTAGCCCTCTTTAAGTCTTTTAACTTTTTTAAGTGTCCTAATAGCGGATATTCCCAGGCTAAGTGTTGTCAGCAGTCGTGCCTAAGGAGTCCAGGCCTTTTGGGTTGATGGATGGGATGGAGTAAGGATTTGACATGACCTCCCTGCAATTCTTATCCTGGAATGTTAATGGCCTACGTTTGAGGAGTAGAAGACATAGAATCCTCCAATATTTGAGAGACTCCCCCGCGCAGGTCATTGTCATACAGGAGACGCATCTACTTAAGACAGAAGTCACCGATATGATGAAAAAGCAGAAATGGGTGGACAAGTTTTCATGCACAGACCAAAACGCAAACATAAGAGGGATCCTCGGTATCTTTAAAAAACAGGCGAAAGTCCAGATACTGGACTATAAAGAGGACCATAGTGGGAGATGGCTCTTAATAAGAATCTCGGCAGATGGCCTGTTTTATACATTAGTGAGCTATTATGGTCCAAATCAAGATGACCCATCTTACTTGAACACGATTCGGAATCACCTGATTACCTCCCAGGACCCGGTTATTTGATTTGTTGACTTTAATATAGGGCTTAACCCTAATCTTGACAAGTCACCTAACTCCAGAGCATGTGCACTCTCTAAATTGAGGCAAACCCTAGTATCAATAATGACACAGTTGGGTCTAGTGGATCTATGGAGGGAAAGGGCAGGCAATAAACTGGGGGTCTCTTTTCAAAACCTCAAATATAAGCACAAGTCGAGAACCGACTATGCACTGTTCAGTTACTGCCTTAAAGATTCATTGACCGAGTTGGTATACCTCCCTTCCCACCTCTCTGATCATTCAGCTATCTTATTTATCTTAAAAAATGGTCAGCAGACTAGACATGCCTCTTGGTCTTTCGACCGGACGATTTTACTAGAAGATGAGGAAATTAGTTTTCCGAGCGTAGAATCCAAATCCTTTTTGGAGATTAATCTGGAATCAGTGGCCATAGCCATAGTGTGGGAGGCCCTGAAAGCCTATTTGAGAGGATGTATAACAAACAGAGCCTCCCACAGACGGAAGGTATACAGAGAGACAATTAAAAATCTTGAGCAGGAAATGCGTCTAATGGATCAAAAGCTCGGTTCCTCCATAGGCTCAATTGAAGAACAAGAGAAGCGGGCTGAGCTGAAAAAGCAGCTTGAAAACATATTACAAGAAAGGGTTGCTATGAGATGGGAGGCAAGCAAGATCTCTCATTTCGAATTTCGGGAAGCAGCAGGCAAGGTTTTGGTTTGGAAAATAAAATCAGACCAAGCAAAAAATTATATCAGCGAAATAAAACTGGAAGGCGAAGCGGCATCCAGGACATCTAATTTGGAAATCGGGAGTGCATTCCAGGAATTCTTCCAGGCGATATACAAGGAGGATATCATGGATGACCCTGTGGCAAGAGATTCCTGGCTAGACAGGGTCTCCCTGTCAAATCTTTCAGCATCACAGAGTAGCCACTTGGAGATGGAAATATCAGCGGCAGAAGTGGATAAAGCCATTGGACAACTAAAGCGAGGGAAGGCAGACGGCCCTGGCGGCCTACCAGGAGAGCGTTTATCGTGTTTTAAGTGCAGCCATAGTTTCAACATTGGCTGCCCTTTTTAACGGTATTCTTCTGAGGGGGAGGCACCCCCTGAGTCATGGAGTGAAGCAACGATCGTCCTGATTCCTAAACCAGGTAAGGACCTGACTGACTGCGGATCCTATAGGCCAATTTCGATCCTGAACAACGACTATAACATTTTTGCTACCATCATGTCAACTAGATTGGGGAGCGCAATTGGCTCAATTATTCACTAAGACCAAAAAGGGTTTATAAAAGGGCGTCAGTTAGCCGATCTTACCCATGACCTGGTGGGAGCAATAGACATTGCCTCCACCTTCTCTCTTCCCTTGGCTACCCTTACTTTAGATGCAACCAAAGCCTTTGATAGGGTCAACTGGCCCTATCTGGCCGCGGTAATTAAAAAGTTTAATTTTGGAGACAGCTTCTGTCGAGTTATTGATCTCTTATATAAGGCCCCACTGCCTAGATTGCTGGTCAATGGTGTCTTGACAGAGCCCTTTAAAATTACGAGGGGTACTAGGCGGGCTGCCCGCTTTCTGCCCTCTTATTCAATTTGTACATCGAGCCGTTTGCGCAGGTTTTGAGAGAAGAGAATAACATCCCCTCTTTTGAATTTGAGGGGTGGGGGAAGCGGGTAGCCCTCTATGCAGATGATATCCTCATTTACACGTCTGATCCGGATCAATCATTTCCTATGGTTATTAAGAGGGCGGAGGAGTTTGGGCGGATATCGGGGTACGAAATCAACTCAAGCAAAACGGAAATAATGACCTGGGATATCACTAATACACAGCTCGAAGTGACCCCCTCTATGCGTTATCTTGGAATACGGATCACTCAAGAGGTTGGAAACATCGTGCAGTCCAACCTAGACCAGGTCTTTAATGAATGTCGGAAGTTATTAAAATCCTGGGCTTGTCTTCCACTTACCATACTAGGGAGGATAAGTTTAGTAAAGATGTCTATTCTTCCCAAATTTAAATTAATTTTTAATACCATCCCCAGGCCTTCGATGATAAACAGCTGGACAAATGTCAGCGAGAGATCAACTCCTTTATTTGGAATTACAAAGCGACTAGGTTGGCCTGGAAGAAGTTGAGAAGGAGGAGGGAAAAGGGTGGGCTGGCACTACCCGATTTACAGTACTACGCATGGGCCTTTCAGCTATCCCATTAGAGAATGCTTTTGAAAACACCATCTAGTTCTTCTACAGAGATAATGTTTAAGGCCATGTTAGTAGGGGCGAACCTATCAATTGACGGTTTCTTATTTAAATATGGGGACCAGAATTGTTTTTTAAAAGTGAAGTTAAAGATTCTACAATCCTTGGCAAGAGCCTGGGCGCAGATTAAAAAGAGAATAGGGTTTTCTTACTTCTCAAACTTTGCCCCCCTGTGGGACTCCCCAGGGTTACGACCTTGTTTAAAGGACAGTCTTGCAATCCCCGTGAAGGATGCTGGGATTGTAAGATGGGGTGAGTTACTGGCAGGGGGATCAATGGTAGTATGGGAAGAACTGCGTGATGGGGTAGGCCCGGCTTCATCCAGATTCAAACACATGCAGCTTGACAGTTGGGCTCGGGCTTTGGGTAGGAAAGGTGTCCAATTGGGGAAAATTAGCAACCTGGAACAACAGTTGGTTGAGAGGCAAGAGGGAGGCAAAGAGGTGGCTCTTTGGTACTGGAGTATTTTGGAAGAGGTGGATGGAGAGTTTACCCTTCCTGATGAGTTGTGGGGAGGTGAACTAGGCCTTCAATGCGAGGAGCTATGGATAAAATATTTCTTGTGTATAAAACCGTTAAACAAGCATGGCTGAGGCATAATCATCTGTTCACGTTACATCGTGCCTACCTCTCCCCTCTAAGGTTATCAAAATTCCAGCCAGGAAAGAGTTGTAATAAATGTAATCTCCCCGAAGCATCCGACGTACATATGTTTAAGGACTGCCCTCCCATTTGTTTATTTTGGGAAGAAGTAAAGTCGTCATTGGATTCTATCCTCAATATATCATTGTCCATTACTCTGCCATTAATAATTTTTGGGTTAGATGAAAGCGTTACTGGCCGGGCAAGGACTTTCCTTTTTTCATGCAATTCTCCTGGCAAGACGGCAAATTTGTAAATTTTGGGTTGATACCACGGCACCATCACATGCAGGCTGGCTAACGTCCCTATATGAAACATCTAAGGTGGACTTGGCCAGATCTTGCAGTAAACAAAATTTGATTTTCTGGGACTTGCTGGTTCAGTGGAGATAGGATTTCCGTTTTTTTTTTTTTTTTTCCCCGGGTCCTATGATTATGCCTACTACACTCTATGGACCTTGGGTTGTTGGTCCCCTCGGATGGTGTAACCGGTCCTACAGGTTGAAAAATACCTTGATGGAGTAACTGCTAGCCCACACTCCCCTCCCTCCTCTTGTCTTCTGGATTCGTCCTCCGCCATTATGTTAATTGGGTCTGGGAATGGGAGATGATTAAAATCCTTTTGTCTCTCAAAGTAGGACACATAAGGTGGTTGGCATTTCTTGAAAAGAAGGTAAGGCAAATGAGGACCAAAAAAAAAAGAAGAAGAAAAAATACATTCTCATACCGTAAACTCTGCTGACTTCTTCTTTGCATTGGCTTGAAGGCCCACAATATTGTCCAACTCTTTCTGTAGATGTTCCAGCGTGGAAGTGAATTCCAACTGCATAAAAACAAAAAATAACTTTATTTCCTAGTCCAGCCTGACCAGGTACCGATTGAAGGTCTGAAAGCAACACCATTTTAAGACATCTGTATTATCTTTATTAAAGATTTATTGTTAAATAAGTGACACAAACAGCCTACCTTCCATTTCTGTGTAGTGTTTGCTTAATGTACTCTAATGGAATGGCCTACTATAGCCTTATTGCCAACTGCAGAGGGCTATACTGGTTAGTTAAAGGCCCTCAACCCAAGGTATAGGCCTGAACTGCAAACAAGGGACCATAAAGAAGGAGATGGCCTTTAACAACCGCTACAGCCCTAGGCAGAAGGGTCATACGTCTATTAAAACATTCAATCCACTAAGGTCCTGATTCACAAAGGTAAAGTTGGACCGAAAGTTTAGATTTAGACCAAAAGTCTAACGTTACTCTTTTTCGGTATTCACAAAGGAATTTGCAGGTAGTATCTTTAAGACGGTGGAGGTTTCGCACCTGGGGCATACATCAATGAATGTGGGCATTCATTGGTGTATGCCCCAACATATATGTCTAGATACGCACATCATGATATTTATGACATCTAGTTGTTCAACCAACATAGCATAAAAATCTTACTTAAAATAGAACAGAGCTACATGTAGGCACTGAGCTGTTACATATGTGTATGTGTAGGGAGTGCATTGGAGGGATATATGTGATGTCAAAAACACACACCACTACAACAGTGTACAAATATCATGTAAGCAACTATACCAGAGCCTATACATGTGACCCTTCTAATGACAACCTGAACATCACTAGTTTGAATACCTCATCCCTCATTCCTATTGCAAAATTAACTATTAGTCATATGTTATATAATGTCTTCCACAAACAGTCCACATTTGAATGTGAAATACAAGTCAAAACCTCTGATCAAACCTCAGATTTCGAACTTTCTCTCAAGCACACCACACACACCTGTGCCATTGCCTATTATCCTCCCACCCACCTCCAGCTGAAAGTCGGTAGCCAAACAGATAATCCCAGCCTGTCGCATACATAAACTCACAGCTGCCACACACAAACCCTTTCCGACCTTACAACAGGTCGCTGAATGTGTTTGCTGGTTTGCTCCTTGTGATGCAACAGAATGATATGAGAAGAAGGAGGAGGAGAGCTGACAGGATCTCCAGGCAAAGGATTGTCCTCTTTGGGATGTCGAGCCAAGATGTTAGGTCCAGATACTGTTTTCCCCCTGATGTCATCTTGGACATGGTTTGTGAGTGGGAGCAGGATCTTGACTCTGACACATGCCACTCCCACACCATTCCAGCCTATGTCACGATCCTAGCAGCTCTCCATTTAGTTGCTACTGGGTCTTTCCAGAGGGTGTCCAGTGACATAGTGGGAATTTCTCTGGCAATCTAAACCGGATGCTTTTGTCAGGTTCTGAACTGCATCAATAGAACACTGCATCTCTTCTTACATATGCCACATACACTGATAGGAAGGCAAAGGGTTGCTTGGAATTTCCATCTCTTTTTCCACTTCCCACGTGTGGTAGGTGCAATTGATGCACTCATGTGGCACTTCAGCCACAATGCACACATATTCCGCAACAGACACCGCTGACACCCCATCAATGTGCAGGGAGTGGGTTATGCCAGTGACTGCTTTACTGATGTGCATGCAATGTTGCCAGTCAGTACACATGGCAGCTACATATTCCTCTGGTCACCTCTGACCTGGAGGCAGGCAGCGGAATATTTTGGCAACAAGTGGCTTCTGCATAAGTACTCAAGAACCTGACAAGTCTGATATGTATACTTCTTGTTTAAATATACACAGCCATTATAAATTACTAATCCCCATGACACATACATTGTTGTAATTTGGCAGCGATCGATGTTAGCATTTAGCTGAAGCCATCTTGTTTTCGGTAGCCATCTTGTGTGCTATGTGCTCACCATGTGCTCTGTCCTTCCTTACTGTCGTTTACTCTTGTACTCTACTTATGGACAAACTATATTTAGCTTATTCTACTTTGCACATGTTCATTTGAGCTTGTGGCTGCTCATGCATCTGTTTTTAGTCTGTAACTGTCAGGTTGTTATTACCAAAGTCAGCAACTGCTAGCTCCTCCCTCCCGTTGACTGTGCATTTCTGTATGACCTTTTATGTATGAAAAACCTTCTCTTCTGTACTTGTAACGCCTTCTTTTGAGCTCCTGTGTGGGTATAAAAGGTCCATGAACCTTCTGATTCAGTGTGCTGCTTCATACACTACCGAAGGGTATTGTGCGAACGTAGTTCCACTTCTTGATGTTAATAAAAGTACTTTGTTTTATATTTCAGTTTCCATGCCAACTTCTATTCTATTGGTCTGAGGACTTGTGCAGAGAAGTGCGAACCCCTAGCACTGGTAGGCCTAGCTGACGCTCACCACGACAACATGACCCCAACAGACTCTGCATGTACCATTTCATATATTATGAACTCTACAGGTATGCAAGAGGGACATGTGTAAATATCTCCTCATTTTCTTCCTCAGGTGATGCTGCATATGCACTCTCCCCTCATCTTCTCACACCATACAGACGTTCAGTCACTGAGAGTAGGTACAGTAAGGCACACATACGTACAGGAGCCATCACAGAGCGCACTTTTGGTTTCCTACAGTTGCGATTCAGATGTCTTGACCCTACGTGGGTGCTGCTGTACTTGCTGAAGTTGTATGCAAGATAATAATAGCCTGTTGTGTCTTGTACAACATTTCAGTAAATCATGGCTTGCACATATCGCTGAACACTCACCTAGGTCTAAATCCAGGGATGGGTACTCACCACAGGCAAGGATTGGAGGAGAGCCTTACACTTCCTCCACTCTTGCCACTTGCCTGGCAAGTCTGACAAGATCTACAATGTGTGCAAACATGTCTCTGCATTTGGGGCTAGTAACGTGGGTGATAAGCCTGTGATAGGTCTTGTTGCATCTCAAATGTCCTGCTAAAGGCACATCATGAGCCAGAACCAATAGGAAGGTCCTGAAGCTCTCAGGTACCACCAGCACACGGGCTGCACCAGGCTCAGCGACCTCAGGCTCACTATATAGGAAACCATTCTCCAATAAATCAAATGTGATCCAGACTGACCACCTGCTGCTGGTCTGCAGCCTGCTGCCGCAAACCAACAAGAGTAGGGCATTCCATCTGCCCCTTACAGAACTCCTCCCTAGAGGGACCTCCTTTCTGCTGCCAACAGGTCAGCTCAGGCAGGTTTCCCAGTTCAGCCACATGTTCCCCTGTAGGTGCCAGGGCATCCCCCTTAAGGCCTGCCTCCTCCTGGACCCTGGGAACTTCTGGGGCGGGTTTCCCAAGCTTCCTGCCACTTCTTTTTCTGCAGGAACCTGGGTCACTCTTTCAGGCTCCAGGTCATCTTGACTACTGTGGTAAATAAATAATTAATTACCGGTACTATTTTTCAGTATAAGCAATAAAACAGATAGCTCAATAAATAAGAGTCAGGATTCGAGGTATCTTGAGTCTTCAGGCTTTAATCAGGCATAAGGGAAAAGGAACAGAACAGCCTGGAAGCACGGGACGGCAGCTGCACGGGAAGGGACAAGGGAAACTGGGAAATGGCAATTGGCAATTTTTAATATGGATGCACAGTATATATATCAAAACAATTGCATTACATTCAATACAGTAGGCGTAGCAGTAGGCGTGACTCGTAGCAGTCGCGAAAGATAAGGGCAAAATGATGTAACAAGAAGGCGTGTACAGGGCGTAGACATAGACATGTGATGTAAACGTAACAGAAGTGTCATAAATGAGGCGGAAACATGGAGGGGGCTACCTGAGCAGCTGGGACCTCTAACCTAGTGGTGCGCGCAAATGGGCAATGACGTGTTACCAGGGAGAACTGGGGGCTATGACTTCTGCGCTAGAAGAGGAGACTAAAGTCTGGAGTGTCAGAGCGACATGTACCCAAGGCATATCTGGTATCTGGTGTTTAGAGTACATATTGATAGAATCCAAAAGTTATCAGGGCAAAGGCTACTAGACATTAGGACTGATGCGTGCATAATTCTACATGTATTGTGTGTGCGAGGAATATTCTATGAATATTAATACAGTATTTCTCTTACATGGAGACAGAAAGGCTAGACCATGACGGAAACTATTGATGCGATTCAGTAGCTTAGGATTGCAGAGAAGGAGGGCTGGACTGATAACTGGAAGCATAACATACTCTTGGCAGACTGGGAGGCAGAGCCAGGCCGGGCCGGGCACTGCGAGGCATGAAGTAAGCTAAGGGTCAGGGATGCAGGTGGGGGCTGTATCGCTCCTCGGAGAGGGTTCAGAAGACCGGAGCTGAATCTGAATCCGGGCCCTTTTGAGGCCTAGAAACGGGGACAATTCAATGAATTAACGTGCACACTGTGAAATATGGCAACGTAGGTTTACATAGGCCTGATATTCGTTGTTTTCATGATGACTGGAAACTGGCATACTAGAGATGGACACAACTGTAATTGCGTCTTTAATCGATCAGAGGGGAATACATGCATATCGATCATGCACATATAGCATAAGATGGGGAACACGTAGGCACATATAACATGGCAAAATTTACTTTTCCACATTCCCTCCTTGTGCCCTACGTTTCCATCAGGAAACATCTATATTCATGATACCATCTATCATTTCATATAGCATCATTTGTTCGTCTCGAATTGTCTTGGAACGGGACTTAGGTTGGGGATACAAGAGGTAGCACACATGCCGCAAATCGCAGGGCCACATTGTATACAGAGACAGCAACTGAATATGATCATTACTGCAATACCCAGGAATGACAGTACTTTCCATCCCCAAGCAGATATGATACTCCAGAGCCAACCGGACCATGTCCAGGTGCCTGGATTCTGGTGCAACTGATGGGCAATTTTATGAAGTCTGGTTATAGCTGAATAAACAGACGGCGCGTTATTAGGAATGAAAATGCAGCAACTAGATCCGATGACTCTACATGCTCCTCCTCTATCGGCCAGTATGACGTCAAGAACGAGACGATTTTGGAGCACGACAAATCTCATAGCAGATTGCTCTTCGGTTAAGTTACCTAGAGCGGAAGTAGTCTCATTCACTACTGCTTCAAGGGTTCTGGTTAACCTACGTATTAGCTTACTATTCTGGATAGGTCCTATAAAGAAGAAGAAACCTTTATTGAAGTCTGTATACTGTTCTAGAGTAGTTTCAGTTTGATCGACAATTGGGGACTCGATCTCCCTTCTATGTCTGACGTGTTAGATGTGTGTTTCTGTGATAATCAGATGGGGCTAGAAAAACTGGTGGCAGTAGGAAGGCAATATAACATGTTCCATCCCAATCGAGGGGCAGACGAACATATGCGGTCTGACCACAAACAAAATAAGAATGACGTGAGGCTTTGAAAATAGATTTCCCACTGTCACTATACTCGATAGTAGTAGTACAATCACTATGTCCCACATGTGCGGAACCATTCTTTCTGACACATAATTCGCCTTTGACTGGTAGTACTGAAATGGCAGGTAGATCTGGAGTAGTATCAGACTGAACATTCAGGACCATGAAATTCGAAGAATAATTACCTAAATCATATACTTCATTTTCTAGATCTAACCCTGTTCTATGGGAGAGACCTTGCTTGTCTGGAAAACATGTTCTATTCAGAAGGGACATATCATTTGAGGATGATGTTAACGTGGACCATGCTCCACACGAACCATTATGTGAAAACGGATAAGGAAAGAGTGGCAGAACTCCCTTCGGAGTCTGGAAAGGGGGGAGTCGACCACACACCCAACAATTAGTGGCATTGCTGGTCTGGTGTGAATAATGCAACATCCGGATGAATGTATTATTTCGCATAGCAAGACGATAGGATAGCTCGTGAGGAGGCAGATCACTAAATGTGTGCTCTACTGTATCATTAGAAAACATATGTACATGTGAAACTGGAAAACATAAATGTAAAGCATAACTTGTGCAGGTAACCATAAGACTCAAAAATAATAAAAAACTTAGAACAATGATACATCTTATAGAGTTTTGACTAACTCTCTCACTATGGGGGTCTATCTCATACATGTCAGGGACCTGTCTAACCGTTTCACCCGAGAGGGACTTAGACAATTAAACTGGCTGACTTATTTTACTAGACCGGAGTTTCTGTTTATACTCCTGTTGCGGAGTTTTCTCTAACAAGGGAATTTTGAGTTCAGAGTCAAGTTCAGAGTCTGTTTTTAGGCAGTCTTTAGCAAAAGTCTGTTTACGCACTCCATGGAATTTCTTTATATGGGTCAGGTGGACCCAACCTTTTCTCCCCTCGAGTTTTACTGCAGTCCTTGTTGTAAGTAAGACCATCCGGGGCTCCTTCCAGCGGGGCTCCAGCGGGCTTGAACGATCAAAATTCCGCACCAACACCAGGTCGCCTGGAATGACTTCATGCGGTTTCACATCGGTGTTGTCTGGAAATGTGGCGGCAACCTGTGAACGACAAGAGTGTAGGGCAGACATCAAGGAAGCTAGGTAATCTGTCAGCATATTACTGGAAACATCGGTAATACTGCGGGGTCTAGGTGTACCCCACATGTTTGGGGGTCGGCCGAATACGACCTCATACGGGGACAGACCTGATCTGGAATGTGCAACCATCCTCATAAAAAATAAAGCAACTGGCAGGGCAACTAGCCAGTTTACACCTTTTTCTCTACAAATTTTAGCAATGCGGATTTTCAGAGTCTGATTATGTCTCTCTACGAGACCGGCTGCTTCAGGATGGCGCACACAATGGAACTTCCACTGGTACCCTAACAGAAGGGAAACATGTTTCATGAGCTCAGATGAGAATGGCTGGCCGTTATCTGAATACACGACCCTAGGGAGTCCATAGCGGGGAAAGAATTCACGAACCAACTGCCTGGCAGTGGTCGCGGCTGTGTAATCTGGAACTGGATATGCTTCTGTCCACCTGGACAAAGCGCATACAACTACGAGGACATACTTGAAACCTCGACATCGCTCCATCTGAATATAATCCATCTGGAGGACTTCAAAAGGGTGGTCAGGAGGTTAGAATCCACCTTGTTCCACCGGGACACTTTTACCTGGATTGAACTGACAACATATCATACAGGTACGGACTTTCTGCTTGGCTGCAGCTCGTAAGTGTTTGTTGAACCAAAGGTTCTGAATACTGTCTAACATAGCTTTCTCTCCTAGATTTGCTGGACTATGTGCGGTATTAATAATGACTTGAACCATAGAGTCGGGGAGAAACCATGTGGCCTTTCCCTTTGTCAACCATCCTTGATCTGTCTGGACTCCTCCTTGTTCGGACCATTTCTTGATTTCTTCGGGAGTAGCATGTAACTGTATGTCTATGACATCTTGTGTAGGGTCCTTAATTGTCATACAAGTAGTCTGATCTTGAGTGAGTGTCTGTGTCGTGTTAACTAGAATGTCTGAAGTCTGAGCTGTAAGCTTGGCTGTTCGATCTGCTAGATCGTTACCTTGGGAAATGATGTCAGTGACTTTCGTATGTGCCTTGCACTTCATGATAGCGATAGCTGTCGGTAAATGTATTGCATCTAACAGAGCTTGAATGAGGAGACCATGCTGAATCTTGGTTCCATGAGAAGTCATGAAACCTCTCTCCTGCCAGAGCACTCCAAAGTCGTGTACGACTCCGAATGCGTAACGTGAATCTGTATATATGTTTACTTTCAGGTTCTTGGCACGTATGCAGGCTTGGGTCAGAGCGACTAGCTCTGCTGCTTGAGCAGACAGGGTGTCAATACGATGTGTTTCTATAACTTCGGTTTCAGTAGTCACTGCATACGCGGCTACTAGTTCTCCTGTACTTGTTCTCATACATGAACCATCCACATAAAGTGTCAGGTCGGGGTTAGGTAATGCAATGTCTGTCAGGTCTTGTCTTGGCTTTGTCATAGTGTTGACAACTTCCACACAGTCATGTGTGGCCGGATTTGAAGTAACTGACGGTAACAGTGTGGCTGGATTTAGAATGTTGCAGCGTCTGATTTCTATGTGTGGCTGGAACAGTGTCAGTTCATAACCTGTTAAACGTGCAATGGTCAAGGGTTGAGTCTGGGTTCGGTTTAAAAGAACTTCCACGGAGTGTGGAACTTGTACTGTCAGGGAATGTCCTAACACTATGGAATCACTTTGTCTGATTGCTAGAGCTGTGGCTGCAACTGACTTGAGGCACGCAGGCAGAGCCTGGGCTACTGGATCTAATGTGCTCGAGAAATAAGCACAGGGCTTGTACTGTCCTGCTTGATCTTGCGTGAGAACAGATAATGCAGTACCATCACGTTCTGTAACAAAAAGTGTAAAAGGCTTACTGTAGTTCGGTGTCGCTAGAACAGGTGCTTGACATAAGGCTTTCTTTAATTCATTGAATACAAGTGTATGTTCCTGGGTCCAAGGGAGGACAGTCGATACGGCTGCCTCCTGTGTCGTTAACTGTATCAGTGGCTTGGCTAGAAATGCATACTGTGGAATCCATTGTCTGCAGTAAGAAGTAAGGCCAATAAAAGCTCGTACCTCCTTCTGTGTCTTGGGCTGTGGAAGACTCGCTATTAACTGGATACGGTCTGGTGTCAACTGCCTACCCCACTTGGACAGTAAGTGTCCTAAGTATACCACTTGCTGGACACAGAATTGTAATTTGGAAGGGGACACCTTGTGCCCCTGCTCGGCCAGAAAATACAGAACTGTAAGTGACGCACGTTCGCAGTCACGTTCAGAACGGGCTGTGATCAGTAGATCATCGACATACTGGAGCAGGGCAGTGTCAGTTGGCATGTGAATATTGTCTAGTTGTCTCTTAAGTGCTTGACTGTAAATACTAGGACTTTCTGTGAACCCTTGAGGAGCTCGTGTGAATTTATAGCTCCTTCCATTTAAACAAAAACCGAAAAGGTACTGGCTGTCTGGATGAATTGGGACACTGAAAAATGCATTCTTGAGATCGATAACTGTGAAAAACGTAGCTTCAGAATCAATGGCTGTTAATAGGGAAGAAATATCTGGGACTACTGGATACTGAGGTATGATACATTTATTAAGCTCTCGAAGGTCAATCACTAATCGATATACTGGGGGTGCATTTGGATCAGTACGTTTCAAGACCGGAATGATAGGAGAATTACATACATTGGAGTCAGTTTCTACAACCACTCCTTGAGCAATAAGCTCGTCAATAATTTTTGATAAGGCTGCTACAGCCTCAGGTGGCAATCTGTACTGTCTGATTCGTGGCAAGACGATACCTTGTTTGAGAGTCACACGATGGGGTGTGATGTGCATACATCCTACATCAGTTGGACCTTGCGCCCATAAATGCTGTGGTACATTCAATAATCTTGGATCAAAATCACGTAATACATAATGACCTTTAAAGTCTCGTAAAAACAATCGGACTCCTTCTGGGGAGCAGCAAATTACTGCACCTAATTCTTTTAGTGTCCTAATGCCTAACAAATTTTCTGGACATGATTTCGTGAGTAACAAATCAGTAGTTCGGGACAATGGACCAACTTCTAGAGAAACTGGTTTCGAAATTTCATTAACAATCGGCTTTCCTGAAAATCCAAGGGAAACATTTTTAGAGCCTGAGAGCGGAGCCCCTGGAACCTCGTCATGACTGATAGTAGTCCTACTTGCCCCTGTATCAATCAAAAACTTTCTGTCTTTCCCTAATACTTGACTGTGTACATAGGGACCCTCTTGATCTACAGGTATCTCGATGAGAGGCAAGCCTACCTCCCTCTCTAGGCTGTTTCATGAATATGGCTGATAATCTGGATATTCTGTCTGTGCATACTGGTACATCTGCTGTGTAACATGCTGTGTTGCAGCGATAGGCTGCGATGCTGGAACTGTCTGTTGTGCATTCTGGGGTGACTGAGAAGTCTGTGAAACTTGTTCTTGTCTAGGCGGACGTGGTCTTTCTTTAGTCTTACCAGTAGCTATGTTGTGTTTCAGAACTGCACACTCGTTTATAAAATGACCTGGCTGTTTACAGTAATTGCAGGTCCCTTTAACGGGAGCTGCAGGATGACTGGCTTGATTCGGACCCCTCTTCTGACTGTCTTGTGGAACAGATTGTGCAACTAATACTTTCATTTTCGTGTCTTTCATACGTCTCCTTTCGTGTTCTTGCTCTTCCCTGATTCTATTCTGGTGATACTGGAGCATCTGGAGCATTTGTGACGGAGTATTAGCTTGCCAACTACTTTCGACTTTCAAAACTCGATTTTTAACTTGTGGACTTGAATTCTCGACTAGTTTGGTAACAAAAAGATGAGGGTACGATTCACTACTCGTTTTCAGACCACTATTAATAATAAAACATTTTTCAAATCTAGAATAAAAATCACTAGTATCTTCCTCCTGTTTCTGTTTACAAGCTGAGATTGCATCCCAATCTTCCTTTTTCGTGGCTAGTAATCTTGGCAAAACCTGGATCAATAACTCGGGCAATTCTTTAACTTTACCCCCAAGACCGGTACCTGGTACTCGTGAATTGTCTTCAGCTTCTAGAGCTGTCCAATCTATCTTTTTCTCTCCCACCTCCCATTCTTTTTCCTTGAGTTTTTCATATACCCCTGCGGGCAACAGGACCTTTAACATTTTAATGATATCAGGATAAGTGTATTCTCCCATACGGAGCATGTCTTTTAATTCTCGATGGAACCCTGCTGGATCTTTGTCGTGACAGGGAATTAACTTTTTCATCTCTAAGAGTTCCATCTTTGTGATAGGGGTGTAGACAAATACTCGTTCTAGTTCACCACCCGCTGTCCTAACTGGGTGTACTTCTCGTAACGGATGCTGTCTATCTATGTAAAATGATTTACTTTCTGGAGGTGAGACATGAACAAAATGCGGATTCAAAAACGTTCGATATTTGTGGCGCTGTTCTAGAATGATACTAATTAAATCGGTACCTAAACCTCTCCATCTATACTGGAGTAACTCGTTCAGAACATCATGTAACGGACCTGGGTCAGAATGCTGTCCCTCATACAGTGTAATGAGGTGCTGGATCATATACATACCCACCAGTCGCTGCTCGGCTGGGGGCAGTTTCAGAAACATTTGTGCCACTATTTCGTCTGGAAAAGTGGTAGAATCAGTAGTCCATCGGACTGCTGATCGAGCTAGTTCTTGTTCATGCATTGTACTCAGTTCACTATAACCGATTCGTGATTTCAGAATGTGATCGGTAGCTTGGAATACTTGCTCAAGAGAACCTTGTTCTGGTGCTGGAGGAGGGAAAACTTTCTTGTGATCTAGGCGTGAATGTCGGTCGGGAAGTCTAGTACTACCTACATACGCTATCCTGGAGGGATTCTCGTCGTCTACCTCTTCGGTATCAGAGTAGTCCTCTTTCTCGGCTACTTGTGTTGCTTCCCGTTTCTCGTGTAACTTTATTATTTCCCTACGGATTTTCTTGTACATACTCTCTATACAGTTCTGGGTCTTGTGTCTTCCCTCGGCTATATGGTCACTCCACCTGGTCAGGACTTTCATTTCTTCCGGATCTTTATCCGGATAATCTTGTTCTCTTATTAAACAATTAATTAGAAACTTTGAAAGCATGAGCTGAATCTCGACTTTTCTTTGAGCCATGGCCTCGCCAATACTTCCTGGATCTGCTCCTGTACGGACGAAACGATATATTCTGTCTAGATAACCTTTCATATTCGGTAGGGTGTCCAAATATTCGGTCACCCGTCTTATACGCAATGAATACAGGACCATATCATCATCGCCTGGGACTGGATCATAACGGCATTCGGTAAGGGCTTGCTTGATATCTGCGACTGACTGAAGTTTGGGCGAACGCTGTAACGCTCGTGCATGTAGCTCGAGTAACGTTATACGTCTGGGTTGAGGCGGGGTTCCAGGAGGACTTCCCCCCGTGGCCCCTAGACTAGAATCGTCGACGGGTATTGTACGTGCTGGGAGAGTGACTGATGTAGCGGGTACATGTACTGTAGGCTGGACCGGGGGTGCCGTAACAGGTGCTGTAACCGGTGCCCCGGTGGCTGGAGGAACAGGAATTACATTATTTACGGGAGCTGGCGGAACAGGATTTACATATTCTGGGACTGTGTCGTCCAAATAGGACGAGAGAAAAATATCAGCTGCGGTTGGTTTGTGACGTAACTTAATCGGAACTAATGGCGGCGGAAAATTACATGGTGCTTCCGGGGTTGCTCTCGGCAAGCCCTCGGCCAGAAGAGGATACATACCCTTAATAAGGGCATTTCTCTGTCTGTCTGACTGTTCGGCTTTAACTCGTTCACCTACTTCGATTAATTCCCTTTCTTGGGCTCTTTCTGAAGATTCCCTACTTAATTCTGTTTTTCTGATTTCTTTTTCGGTTCTTCTATGAGATTCTTTGCGCCATAACTCGATGGCATCTTTCTGGGACTGTCTGGATTTCTTTTTCCATAATGCTTCTTCTACTCGCATGATGCACTCGGCATCCCACGTACCTGATACAGGCCATCTATATTTCTCTTCTAATTCCTTGGTGTACTCCACCAATAAGTCTAGATATAATATGGCACTTAAGCCATGCTTATGATACATAAAATGACCTGGACTGTCCCTCGGCGGGACAGGAACTGCTTCCTCTAACAATCCCTTTCTGGTTTTTAACTGACGTAACTTCGAGAATAGAGGCATAGTTTAGGCTGAAGTCTGGACACAATACAATACACGGTAAACACAATAATAACTGGAAAAACAAATCACTCATACCACGACATTGAAGACACATGAAATAACATTTAAAATAACGGTTCGGACAGAACACTTGAATTTCTTGAGAACAGAACTTACTGGAATGACTAGATGCACTGCTAAAACAGCACGAACTTACCGGTCCCATAAAGAGACACGTCAGGACCCGCATCCACCTAGGTGGACACTTCGTGTTGGATCTGTGTACCCAAACCCACGGACCAGAGACAAATTAATTGACCCTGTCTAGATACTACCCCAGCAACGGTACTCACCGGGCAGCAAGAACGGAAGGCCTCGGACTGGACTGGACTGCTACGACGACGGACTATGAACTTCGGACTTCAGTTACAGGTGGGCCTCCGGATACCTCGGACCTTGGACTCTCGGCTTGGGCTCTGGTCGGGACTCGCCGCGTTCCTCACCGCCTCGTCTGGATGCTGGACCGCAACCTCCGTCTCCTCCGTGGGCCTGAGGGATACTTGAAGCAGAAATATCTGCACGTGCACGGTATGGTTCCGTCACGGCTGCAGAGGATCAGGGGGCCTGCGTGGCTTCTCCGGCGCGTGGGGAAAGGGCAAGTCCCTATTCGGGCGCCATTATGTGGTAAATAAATAATTAATTACCGGTACTATTTTTCAGTATAAGCAATAAAACAGGTAGCTCAATAAATAAGAGTCAGGATTCGAGGTATCTTGAGTCTTCAGGCTTTAATCAGGCATAAGGGAAAAGGAACAGAACAGCCTGGAGGCACGGGACGGCAGCTGCACGGGAAGGGACAAGGGAAACTGGGAAATGGCAATTGGCAATTTTTAATATGGATGCACAGTATATATATCAAAACAATTGCATTACATTCAATACAGTAGGCGTAGCAGTAGGAGTGACTCGTAGCAGTCGCGAAAGATAAGGGCAAAATGATGTAACAAGAAGGCGTGTACAGGGCGTAGACATAGACATGTGATGTAAACGTAACAGAAGTGTCATAAATGAGGCGGAAACATGGAGGGGGCTACCTGAGCAGCTGGGACCTCTAACCTAGTGGTGCGCGCAAATGGGCAATGACGTGTTACCAGGGAGAACTGGGGGCTATGACTTCTGTGCTAGAAGAGGAGACTAAAGTCTGGAGTGTCAGAGCGACATGTACCCAAGGCATATCTGGTATCTGGTGTTTAGAGTACATATTGATAGAATCCAAAAGTTATCAGGGCAAAGGCTACTAGACATTAGGACTGATGCGTGCATAATTCTACATGTATTGTGTGTGCGAGGAATATTCTATGAATATTAATACAGTATTTCTCTTACATGGAGACAGAAAGGCTAGACCATGACGGAAACTATTGATGCGATTCAGTAGCTTAGGAATGCAGAGAAGGAGGGCTGGACTGATAACTGGAAGCATAACATACTCTTGGCAGACTGGGAGGCAGAGCCAGGCCGGGCCGGGCACTGCGAGGCATGAAGTAAGCTAAGGGTCAGGGATGCAGGTGGGGGCTGTATCGCTCCTCGGAGAGGGTTCAGAAGACCGGAGCTGAATCTGAATCCGGGCCCTTTTGAGGCCTAGAAACGGGGACAATTCAATGAATTAACGTGCACACTGTGAAATATGGCAACGTAGGTTTACATAGGCCTGATATTCGTTGTTTTCATGATGACTGGAAACTGGCATACTAGAGATGGACACAACTGTAATTGCGTCTTTAATCGATCAGAGGGGAATACATGCATATCGATCATGCACATATAGCATAAGATGGGGAACACGTAGGCACATATAACATGGCAAAATTTACTTTTCCACACTACCCCTACTGGCTGCCATGAACCAAGTAGTCACAAAGGCCAACACAGGCAATCCCCACGTATTCAGATGAGCTTGGCGATCCACCTCCTTAAAAAAAACTAACTCTCCAGGTCACAGCCAAGCAGACATTCAACAGGCAAGTACGGACTTACAACGACCTTCAAAGAACCTGAGACGTCCCCCACTCGAAGGCAACCTGGGCCACCTTACACAGGCGCTCAGAGTTGTCTACAGCAATTACAGGGTGAAGCACATTGGGGATGACCTGCTCTTTAGACACACATTGAAACCTAACAAATGTCACACTAGCTCCTATGTCTCTCAGAGCCTCCACCCTCCTCCCATTGATGGTCACTCACTGCAGGTAGTTTTTAGTGTTATCCAGCAGGCGGGTTTCCTGGACCATCTCTCTGTCTTCTAAAGAGATACGGGTCATCACAGCTGGCTCCCCACCCTCACTAGGAAAAAACTCATCCTCCAGCACTACACTAATTAACCCCGGTGACGGTGCACCAGTGGGGAAGGCTCGCTCACAGAATGAGTCATTGCCCTTTATATGTCTCTGGCGGGCCGGATGATTCTCTGTGAATGGTTGGCTCAGGGTTTTAAAGTGGGCTTTACATGTATTTACACAATACATTGTGTTTAGATCAACGCAAAACACTTCACTTAAAAATAGATCAATCACACACACAGATAAGAAGCAGTCTATGATGGCTCACCTTCTATTTACATCGCACCAGCCAAACTACTCAAAAAAGAAAGTAAGATCAAGTCAAGCGAGGAAAGCTTGACATGGTTACCTGCAGCAAGTCTGTAGTAAGACACACCTTGTATTATGCTACTCAAATACTGGCCAGATCTGAGATGAAAAGGGTAAATACACATGCATACCCCTTCCTCCAGCGCTTCCGCCGCCTCCATTGCTTCTCGTCCTGGTTCCTTCACGGACGCCGACGCTCGTCCCCAACTCCCCGCGTTTCCGAGGTGGAAAGGAAAACGAAACTTAAGAAGCTCACGCGTGACGCGCGCAACCAAATCCTAAGGCGCGCGTCGTAATCCGACTCTGCCAAGCTGTTTGAATGCTGCGCATGGTGCGTGTGGCCAGCACCTGTCTCCAATCCTTGTCAGGTCTCGACTGCTGAACTGATCACTATAGTTCTCTGGCGAGAACGCGCTTCGCGCGTTTTAGCCGAGACCTAAAATGGGGTTATGTGAAGAATGTTACGTGTCCCATAAAACCTTTGATTGTACGTACCTGGACAGGGAAGAAGAGAGGTCGCTGTAATAGGTTTATGCATCACAGCAAATTCAAGGCAATATTAGAAAAGGGTGAATCTAAATATCAGACAAGATAATTGAACATCAATGGGGGAGCATAATAGGTACAAATAGGTTAATTGAGCATCAATGGGGGAGCATAATGGGTACAAACAGGTCGATTAGTCGTCCCCCAGCCATACATGCATTTCTGCATTTTTGTTGAGACCAAGTTTCACAGTGTTGTATTGCAGAATTAGTTCACTCTCTCTTCTGTGGAGTCTGAGTTCCCTGTTCCCACCTCTTTTGAGTGGATGGACCACCTCAAAGTAATTGAATGTGAAGCTTTTCTTGTGTGGGTGGACACTATGGAAGGGGTCTGTAAGTGGATGGCCTGTGTCATACTTGTTGATGTTTCTATAGTGTTCTTGTATTCTTGTCCGCAAAGGTCTGATTGTGCTAACAATGTATGGTTGGTTACAGGGACAGAAGATCACATAAATGGTAAATTTGCTGTTGCAGTCAATCCATTCTTTGATTTTGATCTGTTTACTAAGTGGCATCGGTATGAGAATGGTTCTGTCGATCCCAATTTGCATATGTTACAATTGTGTCTTTTTCCTGTCATCCACAAATTCTTACTTGAAGAGCATTCTTTTCAGATTGGGCGCTCGTCTGAAGCTGACTTCAGGGTAGGTCCGAAGGTGATCATTGAGCCTTGGTGTGTACTGATGCAGGTGCCAATGGCGTTTGAGTATTTGTTGGACATTGGAAGGGCCATTGTGGTAGTCTGTGATTAATCGAATCCTGTTATCTTTTTCTTGTTTGCGTTGCGATTTCGGGTTTAAAGTGCTTGCTCTCTCAA
Organism: Lissotriton helveticus; assembly: GCF_964261635.1. Classification (NCBI taxonomy): domain Eukaryota; kingdom Metazoa; phylum Chordata; class Amphibia; order Caudata; family Salamandridae; genus Lissotriton; species Lissotriton helveticus. Next base: position 1,856,023,079 of record NC_136068.1, on the reverse strand, counting down.
TCCTTGCTACATACATTAATGTTTGTTACAGGGTACATGGATAATACCCTCGTTTTTTTAAGCGGTTCATAGCTTCTCGTCCTCCAACTTGGAAAATGTGGTCTTCACTGCAGTTCCTCCTGATTCGGAGTAATTCTCCTTTGGAAATATTTTTGATGTTATGTTTGGTTTACAACTATCTGCCCTTAAAATGGCATTAACGTCAGTTTCCTTCCTGTATAGTTTACTATGCAGGAGGTTGTCCTTTACATAGAATGTGAGATCCAGAAAGTTGATTTCCTTCTTGGAAAAACTGTGAGTTGTCTTGATTTTGCATGGGTTGTCAAGTTGACGTAGGAATCTTTCTAGAAGGTGTTGGTCTCCCTGCCAGATGCAGAGAATGTCGTCTATGTAGAGACGCCAGAGAACAATGTGCGAACTGAGTTCGGTGAAACTGGAATCCGATAGCCAGAATCTCTCAACTGTGCTCATAAAGATAAAGGCATAAGGAGGAACACATTTGGCTCCCATTGCAGTCCCACATATGTGTTTAAAGATCTTATGATTGAAGTTGAAAATGTTATTGTTCA